>NC_092378.1:137635817-138289879 GCF_030028105.1 Mobula birostris | reverse complement strand
TCTGATATTTCAGAATTTACTGATAATTCCATCGATTCTTTCCAGTCTATGAAACAAATAATATCAATTGATCTCTAATGACACACTGTAAAACTATTCATTCTACTCAGGCTCAAATCTCACCAAAGCAACCATGCTGAAACGCTGTAATTTGTCTTTTAAGGTCCATGTCTCTTCTCCACTCCCTGGGATAAGGTTTCCTGCACAAATCATTCCTTCACATTTTCACTGACTTGCTGCTGTTTCCTGTGCTGACTTACAGAGAAACAACATGAAAACAGGTCCTGCGGCCCATCAATTCTACACCAACCATCATCCACCAAGGTAAACCAATTCTACATTAGGTCCATTTTATTCTCCCCACACCTCCGCCTCAGTTTTATCACTCACCTACATATTAGGGGTAATTTACAGAAGCCAATTAACCTACCCAAGGGCACACCTTAGGAGTATGGGAGGAAACCAGAGCACCCAAAGGAAGATACATGATCGCAGGGAGAAGATGTAAACTCCACACAGATAGGACACGAGCTCAGGATTGAAGAGGATCTCTGTCATTGTAGGGCACTACGCCATTGTGACATCTCTGGTCTAAGCTGATATGACTTGTCCAGAGTTTTCACTGTGCAGATATTGGCAATTTGCCCAAGACCATTCTTTCTGCTCTTCAATGTAGGAAACCAAGCCTAACTTACCGTGTGCCACTGAGGGATCAGGATTCAGCACTAGCAGAGGTGTATCCTTCAGCTCAGGTGGCAGGGTGGAGATACGTCGCTACTAAGGGAGGTGAAAGGTGCTCCTTCCCTCCGCTAGCCTGCAGATCGCCCTTAGGCAAGGTGTAGCACCTGCTTAGCCCCCCCGCCCCCCAATCAGGGTCATGTGAAGCCATGGGAGCAGGTGGTGGATAGTCATATGAGCATTTGATTATGCCACCACTAATGCCAGACAGACAGACAATCTCTGAAGATTATTGATAATGGCTGGGGGGGGGGGGGCGGTGGTCACCTGTCTTGTGAAGACCCTGCCAAAAGAAAACAAAGGCAACCCACTTATGTAAAAATATTTGCCAAGAACAATCATGGTCAATGGACCAGGATTGCCTGTATGATACAGCATGGCACATAATGACAATGGGAATGATATTGTATCCATTAAATAGGGGCCATGGACAATTCTGATTTGATGGAGACAGACGTGAAAGAACATCTGGAGAAATTTCTGAAACGCCAGGCACTGTTGTTACTGCGCGATCGAGAATCTTCCGGAGGGTAGGCCTCAAAATCGCCGCTTTGCCCGCTGTTGGCAACCAAGATTGAGGTCAAATCATTCGGACAGAGATGGCGCTTGGTACTCGGTGTCGGAGAGCTGATCGGAGGCTCGAAGTTTTCGGATGACTCAGAGTCGGACTGTGGTCGGGCATGGCAGGGAGAGTTTTTCTTCCTTCTCCTGTCTGCGTGAGATGTGGGACCTTTGAGAGAATTTGAACTTTTTACTGTGCTCATGGACTTCTTCATCAAGGTATGGTATTGTTGCACTGTTGTAACTATATGTTATAATTATGTGGTTTTGTTAGTTTTTTCAGTCTTTGTCTGTCCTGTGTTTTGTGATATCACACCGGAAGAAATATTGTATCATTTCTTAATGCGTGCATTACTAAATGACAATAAAAGAGGACTGTGTGTCTTCATAATCTAAAAATAAAGGTTTGTCCGCTCTCTTGGGTGGTTTTAATGGATCCAAATCCAATGCTCACAAAGTACATATTCCTCAAACAACTGGAAAGCAAGCTACCTGCAACAGTCTCATTGTTACTTCTGAAAATTTGGTGTGCAGGAATTGGTTCCCAATTTTTTCCAGTAATAACCATGATTGTACGTCAGAAAAAGGACTTTACTGGATGGGCACATTTCACTCTATGTTTCAATGTTCATGTGATAAATAAATGAATCTGAATCTGAAAATGTTTTGAGATGTCCTAAAGGTGCAGAAATTGTTAAATATAATTGCAAGTCTTTTCCTTTCACCCTGGACTTGACATCAGCCCTTGCATGCACAATGTAGAATAAGACATTTCTGCTGTACAGAATGGAGGGTCCTCTCCTGTGATCAGAGTGTTAGCTGTAACTCAACACTCTGTTCAGGTGCTCTGCCCTTTTAGAAGAATCTCTCTTGGGCAACATTCTTCTGTCAACTGCAACTAAAGATGAGCAGAACAACAGGGTGCTGATCTCAGAGTTGTTTATGGGATCCAAACAATAAATCTGGCTAACAAGTCACTGTCAAAGAAGTAACATATATTTACATAGCATTCTTAACATTGATATTTAGGGATTCCACCACAAGGGGCACAATGGACACATTAAAATGCAATACTTTTCTTTCTAATCTTCTTAAAATAGTAAATGATGCAGAAATATGCTTTAGACATCAGATTTCACATTTAGATTTATTAAACGTACACGAAAACATACAGTGAAATGTGTCATTAGTGATAATAACCAATGTACCTAAGGATGTGCTGGGGGTAGCCTGCTTGTGTCACCACGTTCCAACACCAGCAAGACTCGACCACCATGCTCAGCAGAACAACACAGAACAAACCCTTATTCTCTCTATTCTTGCCAGGAAAATAATTCCACTGTGAGGAATTCCCATTCCTGGTTATAAAGGTGACCAGTGCAGCTGGCAGAATCCCGAATGAAGAGCTAAAAATTGATTCCCATTTTCAGGATACATGGCTACCATTGCCAAGGTTTCTCAGGCTGCAATCATTCTTGCTTCAGATAAAGGAGTGGAATATAGGATGTCAGGGAGAGAGAGAGAGAGAGAGAGAGAGAGAGGGAGGGAGGGAGGGAGAGAGAGAGAGTGTGAGAGACAAAGAGAGAGAGAGAGAGAGAGAGCGAGCGCGAGAGTGAGACAGAGAAAGAGAGACAGGGGTGGGGGAATGGGACATGGAATTAAACTGTGTGGCCACTGGGAGATCCTGCTTTCTCTGGTGTTCTCAGTGTGACCTTTTATATATTGGCGAGACCCGACGCAGACTGGAAAATCGTTCTGCTGAACACCTACGCTCTGTCCGCCAGAGAAAGCAGGCTCTCCCAGTGGCCACACATTTTAATTCCACATCCCATTCCCATTCTGACATGTCTATCCACGGCCTCCTCTACTGTAAAGATGAAGCCACACTCAGGTTGGAGGAACAACACCTTATGTTCCATCTGGGTAGCCTCCAACCTGATGGCATGAACACTGATTTCTCTAACTTCCGTTAATGCCCCTCCTCCCCTTCTTACCCCATCCCTTATTTATTTTTATTCCCCCCCCCATTTTTTTTCTTCTCTCTCTGTCCTTCTCACAATCACCCCTTGCCTGTTCTCCAGCTTCCTCTGGGCTCCCCTCCCCCTTTCTTTCTCCCTAGGCCTCCTGTCTCATGATCCTCCCCCTTCTCCAACCCTGTATCTCTTTTGCCAATCAACTTTCCAGCTCTTAGCTTCATCCCTCCCCCTCCTGTCTTCTCCTATCATTTCGAATCTCCCACTCCCCCTCCCACTTTCAAATCTCTTACTATCTCTTCTTTCAGTTAGTTCTGACGAAGGGTCTCGGCCCAAAACATCGACTGTACTTCTTCCTATAGATGCTACCTGGCCTGCTGCATTCACCAGCACTTTGTGTGTGTTGCTTGGATTTCCAGCACCCGCAGATTTTCTCGTGTTTTCGAACTATCCCTTTGGCAAGTTGTTTTTTGCTCCAGATCCTAGCTTCCGCTAAGGCCCCACCTCTCCCTCGTACCCCATCTGTTACTCATTTTTATGCACACATTCTTTCTCTCATTCCCCTTTTTCTCCCTCTGTTCCTCTGAATATACCTCTTGCCCATCCTCTGGGTCCCCCCCCCTTGTCTTTCTTCCCGGACCTCCTGTCCCATGATCCTCTTGTATCCCCTTTTGCCTATCACCTGTCCAGCTCTTGGCTCTATCCCTCCCCCTCCTGTCTTCTCCTATCATTTCGGATCTCCCCCTCCCCCTCCAACTTTCAAATCCCTTACTCACTCTTCCTTCAGTTAGTCCTGACGAAGGGTCTCGGCCTGAAACGTCGACTGCACCTCTTCCTACAGATGCTGCCTGGCCTGCTGTGTTCACCAGCAACTTTGATGTGTGTTATCTGCATTTTCCTGTTCTTTCCTGTTTACTCTTAATTTAACAGTTGCAAAGCAAAACTATAAAGAACAGCACTTTAATCATTTTCATTTCAGCTGAATTGCCAGATTACAAGTCTCCCGCCAGTAAGTGATAATGAACTGTTGTGAGCATGACACGGTTCCCTCATTAGAATCACATCTGTCACAGGGACAGCTGGAGTTCAATGTCACAATGGGGAGATCTTCGTTGTTCCAAGAACCAGAGGATTCAGAGCTACAAGTAGTATGCAAATATAGAGTTCCAGTCCAGTGGTGTGGCAATTAAAGCTGATGCCTCTCAGCTCCAAGAGCCCACTTCAATCCTGACCTCAGTTGTTACTTGTGTTGAGCTTGCATGTTCTCCCTGTTACTACATGAGTTCTCCCAGAGATCTGCTTTATCCTATATCTCAAAAACATGCTGATAAGTTAATTGCCCACTGTACATTCAGTGGCCGCATTCAGGTGCTGCTCATTAATGCAAATATCTAATCAGCCAGTCATGCATAAAAGCATGCAGACATGGTCAAGAGGTTCACTTGTTGCTCAAACCGAACATTAGAATGGGGAAGAAATGTGATCTAAGTGAATTTGACCATGGAATGATTATTCGTGGCTGTCAGGGTGGTTTGGGTATCTCAGATTTCCTGGGATTTTCACGCACAACATTCTCTAGGGTTTACAGAGAATGGTGTGAAAAACAAATTAAGACATCCTTTTAACAGAAGGTTAAAGGAGAATGGTCAGACTGGTTCAAGCTGACAGGAAGGTGACAGTAACTCAAATAACCAGACATTACAACAGTGGTGTGCAGAAGAGCATCTCTGAATGCATAGCACATGGAAACTTGAAGTGAGTTGGATACATCAGCAGAAAACCACAAATATACACTCATTGGTTGCTTTATTAGGTACAGGCAGGAGACTCTGATGCATAAAAACAAGAACGATCAGGGTGGGAAGCTGTTTCTTCCCTCAGGCCATTAGGCTTCTCAACACCCTGCTGCATCGCATTCGAAGTACCACTGGCAAATCTGTTCTGTACCTTACAATATTTAATTGACACACTTTAGTTTATTATTTATGTGTGATTTATCTGTGGATTTTATCCTCAGCTTCCTGAGTTATTGTACGTTATGTGTACTGGTGTGGTTGATACCCTGGTTCAGAGAAACATTTTCTTGTTTCTATATACAGACATTATATACGTGTATAGAGTTAAATGACAATAAACTTGACGACTTGACTTAACCTGACTACTGGTCTGACTGGAGTTGCAGGAGGATGGAAACCAGAATGCCAGAACAGTTAGTGGAGAGGTTGTGGAGGGAGATGTTGATAGGACCTCAGACAAAGTTAGGATCAAAAGGCTGAGCATGGTGCAACTAGTGTCTTGAGCTGCATATATTTCAATGCAAGAAGTATCGTAGGAAAGGTGGATGAGCTCAGGGCATGGATCAACAAGTGGAATTATAATATTGTAGCCATTAGTAAGACGATTGCAGGAGGGGCAGGAGTGGCAGCCCAGTATTCCAGGGTTCCGTTGCTTTAGACGTGACAGAGCTGGAGAGATTAAAGGAGGGGTGGTGTTACTAGTCAGGGAAAATTACACAGCAATATTCAGTCAGGACAGACTGGAGAGCTCAACATTATGGGTGGAAATGAGAAATAAGAAAGGTATCACCACGTTAATGGGGCTATATTACAGACCACCAACAGTTCTAGGGAGTTAGAAGGACAAATTTGTAAAGGGATTGGAGACTGTTGCAAGAAACAAAGTTGTTTTAACTTTCTATATATACACTGAGAATCTGATACTGTAAAAGGACTATATTGGGATAAAGTTTGTCAAATATGTTCAGGAAAGTTTCCTTCATCAGCACATAAACATGCGATACTGGATCTGCTATTAGGGAATGTGACAGGGCAGGTGACAAGTTTGTGAGGGGGAACATTTTGCATCCACTGACCACAATGCCATTAGTTTCTAAGTAAATATGCAAAAGGTAGGTCTGATCTGTGGGATGAGATTCTACATTGGAGGAAGGTCAATTTTGATTGCATCAGAAATGATCTGGCAACTGTGGATTAGGATAGGCTCTTTTCTGGCAAAAGGCCTTCAGAAATGAAATTCTGGCAGTATAAACATGTGCGTACCTGTCAGAATAAAAGGTAAAGATAACTAGCGTAGGGCATCTTGGTTTTCAAAAGATATTGAGGCTCTGGTTAAGAGAATAAAGGAGGTCACAGCAGGTATAAGCAAGTAGCAACAAAAGAGGTGCTTATGGACTACAAAAAATACACTAAAGAAAGAAATCAGGAAGGCCAAAAGAAGGCATGAAGTTGCCCTTGCAGACAAGGTGAAGGAGAATCCTAAGGGATCCTACAGATATGTTAAGAGCAAAAGGACTGCAAGGGACAAACTCGGTCCTCAGGAAGACCAGAATGGTAATCCATGTGTGGATCCAAAACATTGTTTGCATCTGTATTTACTTGGGAGATGGATACAGAGTCTATAGAAGTGAGACAAAGTGTTGTCAACTTCGTGAACCCTGTACAGATTACAGAGGAGGAAGTGCTTGCTACCCTGAGGCAAAACAGGGTGGATAAATCCCCAGGGCCTGACAAAGTGTTCCCTTATTTCCTATGGGAGGCAAGTGCAGAAATTGCTGGGCCCTAGCAGAAATATTTTAAACATCCTGAGTGACAGGAGAGGTACCAGAGAATTGGAGGATAGACAATATTGTTCTGCTGTTTAAAAACCGCTCCAAACATAGACCAGAAAATTATAGACCAATGAGTCTGACGTTAAATGGGAGACAGTTATTGGAAAGTATTCTAAGAGACTGGTATTTAAATATCTGGATAGACATGGAGTGGTTAAGGATAGTCAGCATGGGTTTGTGTGTGGTAGGACATGTCTAACCAAGCTTATAGAGTTTGTCGAGGAAGTTATCAGGAAAGCGGATGAAGGCAAGGCAGTGGATGTTGTCTACATGGACTTTAGCAAGGCATTTGACAAGGCCCCGCATGGGAGGTTGGTCAATAAGGTTCAGTCGCTAGGCATTCAGGATGAAGTAACAAATTGGATTAGACATTGGTTTTGTGGGAGAAGCCAGAGAGTGGTAGTATAGGGTTGCCTCTCTGACTGGAGGCCTGTGACTAGTGGAGTGCCACAGGGTTCGGTGCTGCATCCATGTTATTTGTCATCTATATCAATGATCTGGATGATAATGTGGTGAAAAGGATCAGCAAATCTGTGGATGACACCAAGACTGGGGGAGTAGTGGACAGTGAGGGAGGCTTGCAGAGGGATTTGTATCAGCTGGAAAAATGGACTGAAAAATGGCAGATGGAATTTAATGCAGACAGACAAGTGCAAGGCTTTGTAGGATCAACCAGAGTAGATTTTACACAGTGAATGGTAGGGCACTGAGGAGTGCGGTAGAACAAAGGGATGTCGGAATGTTACATAATTAACAAACAAACCATTCAAACAAGTGAATCAAAAAGCACAAGGATTATACAAAGTGAAGTTGTGCTGGAAATGCAAGTGTTAATTTTGCCAGAACAACAGTAGCACACAATTGACATACACTGGCTGCCTCTGAGGTGGATGGCTCCTTAGCTCCATCCTAACTGTATCCAGAAGTGAAGCCCTCTGAAGCCGAACTATCGAGTGCCTTACGGATCAGAATAGTGGATGTATTCATTCATAGCTACTGTTCAGCTTGACCTTATCAATTGTCACAATAAAATATAAAACAGCTAATACAGAAGATATAAAGCACTGAATGATCAGCAAAGCATTGATCCTCATGTCCCCTTTCAGCCTTTGATACAAGGCTGCAGGAGCAAGCACACGTCTTCATCTGACTCTCAGGCACTGACAGCTGGCTCACGATTAAAGCCATCTGAAGAAGACAAGCAAGGACAGGATGTCCCAGTGCTTCTGAGCACAAACTGGCCTTAATGAGACATCATTCTCAAGCCTTGGAAGATTATCTGCAAAGTTGGCCCAGATCTTAACATATCGGCTCAAGAATGAAAAGGCATAGATTGGGAATTTGGGGCAATGGGTAGAAGGTGAGTGACAGGCATTTTTCTAATATGCTAAGATCAAGCTTAGTAGTTTCTGGGAGTGGGTAAATCTCTTTTTCTGAATCGGAAGGCACTAGATATTTCAGCTACGAAGGGTTTTGCTGCTTGGAACAGTTAGTAGGGAACTACCCACCTTTGGTGTAACCAGGACGTGTGCCTTGTGTGCTATTTCCTGTCTGATATCTTACCTGAGGGGGGGAGTGAAGATCAGTACTCTCATAAATGCATTCAATAGAGTGGGAGAATGGGACTGAAGGGATTACTCTATTAGGAGGCAAAATAGATTTGATGTGGTCACAGATGATATGATTACACAATTGGCTGTGGGTGGGAAACTGTATAAGTACAAATATTCCTCCATGGGCTCAGCTGAACTCATAAGCCCTCAATTAAATCTGTAACATCTGCCTACCTTCTACGCCACAATGCTGAGTTAGAGCTAGGCTGGAAATGAATCAAGATAGTTCTCAATTTACTCCCACATCTCCTTAAACTTCTCCATAAGATCCGGGAGCTAAAGGGCTAAATTATGAAAGATTCAGAGAGTTGATCGTACAGCACAGAAACAGTCTATTGATCTCACTATGTTCATACCAGCCATCTGATACCTTTCAGTACTAATCCCATTTTCCAGCAGTTGTGGTTTTCTATGAACAACAGAAAATCTGCAGATGCTGGAAATCCAAAGCAATGCACACAAAATGTTTGAGGAACTCAGCAGGTCAGGTAGCATCTATGGAAAAGAGTAAACTGTCAACGTTTTGGGCCGAGACCCTTCATCAGGACTGGAAAAAAGATGAGAAGTCAGAACAAGATGTTGGGGAAAGGGTGTATGAAGTTCAAGGTGGTAGGTGATAGGTGAAACTGGGAGACGGAGAGGGATGAAGTAAAGAGCTGGAAAGCTGAATGGTGAAAGAAATAAAGGGCTGGAGAAGGGGAGCCTGATAAGAGAGGACAGAAGGCCATGGAAGAAAGGGAAGGGAGAGGAGCACCAGAGGGAGATGATAGGCAGGTAAGGAAATATGGTGAGAGAGGGACACAGGAATTGGGGAGGGGGGGATGCCGTTACCGGAAGTTCGAAAAATTGACATTCATGCCATCAGGTTGGAGGCTTCCCAGATTGAATATAAGGTGTTGCTCTTCCATCCTGAGTTTGGCCTCATCACAGCAGGAGAGAAAGCCATGGACAGACATGTCAGGATGGGAATGGGAAGCAGAATTGAAATGGATGGCCACTGGGAATTCTTGATTCTTCTGGCAGGTAGATCATAGGTGCTCAGCAAGGTGGTCTTCCAATCTACATTGGGTCTCACCGATACATGCCTTGGTGATTCAAGTGTTTGTGTAGGTGCATCTCAGGTGTAGTGAGAGTACCCGCCTCCGCCACCCTGTCAGTTGATGCACTCCGCTTTCCATCACACGAGGTGGCACAGTGCATGGCGGTTAGTGGAATCACTTTACAGGGCAGCGGTCACTGATTTGAGTTTGCTTCCTGCCACTGCCTGTAAGGGGTTTGTGCATTCTTTTCGTGACTGTGTGGGTTTCCACTGAGTAGTCCGCTTTCCTCGCACTTCCTGAGGGCCCGCTTTTGCATCAGGGTTGGTTGGCATATACACCCCTATGGTAATGCAGAAGTAACAAATAACCTCATAGAACATAAAACACAGAACAGTACCACACAGAACAGGTCCTTTGGCCCACAATATTGTGCCAAACCAATTAAATTAGCAATCAAATGGCTAACTAATCTTTTCTGCCTACACAATATCTTCCCATTTTCGTCACATTCATGTGCCTATCTAAATGCCCCTTAAAAGTCCCTAATGATTCTGCCTCTACTGCCATCCCCTGGCACTGCATTCCAGGCACCCACCACTCTGTAAAAACTTGCCCCTCACACCTCCTTTGAAATTACCCCCTCTCATCTTCAATGCATGCCCTCCGGTATTAGACATGTCAACCTTTGGAAAAAAAATATTGCCTGTCTGCTTTATCTGTGCCTCTCATAATTTTATAACCCTCTATCAGATCTTCCCTCAGCCTCTGCTCCTCCAGAGAAAACAACCCAAGTTTGTCCATCCATTCAATACAACACATATTCTCTAACCCAAGTAAAACTTTCCTGCGCCCTCCTCAAAGCCTCGACACCCTTTGTGAAGTGGGGTGTCCAGGACTGAATGCAGTACCCCAGATGTAGCCTGACTAGAGTTTTATAAAGCTGAAAATAACGACTTTTGAACTCAGTGCCTTGACCTTATGCCTTCTTAACCACATTATCAACCTATGTAGCCACATCCGGGAGCTCTGAACTTGAAATACAGAAATACAGTATAATTTATGGAAAACTATACATAAACAAAGACTGACAGACAACTAATGTGCAAAAGAAGACAAACTGTGGGAATACAAATATAAATAATACTGAGAACATGAGTTGGAGAGTCCTTGAAATTTAGTCTGTAGGTTGTGGAACCAGTTCAGAGTTGAGGTGAGTGATGGTTCAGGAGCCTGATGACTGTAGGGTACTAACTGTTCCTGAGCCTGCTGGTTCAGGAACAGTTAATCCATAATAGAATAATAGCCATAATAGTATCAATGAAAGACCACATCAGCCTAAGCGTTCAACCAGTGTGCAAAAGACAGCAAATGGTGCAAATACTAAAATAAATAAATAAACAAACAAACAAACAATAGATATTGAGAATATTAGATGAACAGTCCTTCAACGTGAATTTATAGCTTATGGGAACATTGCAATGATAGGGCAAGTGAAGTTGAGTGAAGTTATCCCCTTTGGTTCAAGAGTCTGATGGCTGAAGGGTAATAACTGTTCCTGAACCTCATAGTGTGAGTCCTGAGGCTTCTGTACCTTCTTCCTGATGGCAGCAGTGAGAAGAGAGCATGACCTGTGTAGTGGGGGACGGTGATGATGGATGCTACTTTCTTGTGACAGGGCTCCTTGCTCTCCCTGACCAGAGACCGGTCAAGCACAGAGGGCAGTTCATCTAGACCACTGCGTCCAAGGAAGGGCAGTGCAAAGTCGCTGGAGATCATTGACGGTGTGTCCAGGCAGCTGGCCCTGCCCAGAGCAATCTGGGCTGTTACATAAATGGCAAGAGTGAATATCAGTTGAGACAGGTTATATAAAAACAACCAAACATTCATTAAGCATGGATGAACAATAAGGAAAAAAACAAACAAAAACTTTAACCGGAAGTTAACCGTTATGCAGCCATTCAACAAATCGTCACTTGGCACTGGTTCTTAAAGCGTTAAATGCGAAAATGGTTCTTAAAGCGATAAAGTCAGATATAGTTCTTAAAATGGTAAATTCAGAAGTCCAACAGATTTATACATTCAATTGGGAGAGACTTCTCTGGAGAAGGATTTCTTCATAGACGCAACTTTCCTGTTGGTTTCATGTGGCAGTAAAATAAACAGTTTAAACCAACTGACCTTAAATTCTTTTAGAGAGAGAGAGAGAGAGAGAGAGAGAGAGAGTGCAAACCTTGCATGAACTCTTTGCTCTCTTGGCAAGAGTTATCTCGATGCAGGTCGCTACTCTTTCAACGAAGACTCAATAAGGTCGATCCTTTGTTGAACTGCCAAACGATGCCAACTCCGCTTGATCCTTCAGTCCTGTACTTCGATAAAGTCTTCACTCTCCTGTACTACTGCTGGGATTGAGTAAATCAGCACATCTAGCCAAAAATTTCCAGTCCAATAATATTGTATCTTGCAATAGAACGCAACACTCCGTTTTTAAAATGAAACTGCGTCACAAAAGCAAACACGCAACAGAAGCGGAGACACAACACGTTCTACCTGAAAATCTACAAACTAAAAACTAACTGCGTCATCTAGGGTCGACCCTTATATACCCATGGTGCACATGTCATCACGTGACCTCACATTGGCGGGAAAATCACATTAGGTGACCTCCAAAAGACCATTACATCATTATCACAAAAAAAAACACAGATCTCCTTGAGCATGTAACAGGCCTAAAAACACTACTGTTTGCACTCCTATCCAACAGTTCAATTGAATGATTGAGTGAGTAATAAGGAACGACCAAGATTTTATGAAGTAAATATAATTCAGAATGATGCAATTTTAACTCCAATTATAGAGCATTTCTGCCTATTCTCAGAGAAATGCAAATTAAATAAATATAAGAATCAAAGACATTTAATATCATTAAAGCCTTTTATCACACTGCAGAGAGATTATAGTAGCTATTACTCTGGGAGAAATCTTGGGAGCAAACGCTAAATTTACTTCAGTCCGACAGGAGACCCAGATTCAGATTCAGAATAAACACATGTAGGCTTAACATTATGTTGGTAACCCATTGGTGAGCTTCTGATCAACTGACCATGCTGTGGAGGAAGTCTGGACAGAGAGGGGCCCGTGCTCAGCAGTTGCAGAAGGATCTCAGGCAACTGTAGGTGATAAGATGAGAGCTGAAGGAAGGTCTTGGGAAGGGTGCAATGTGGCATTGGTTGTGTCCAAACCAGGGGAAGGCAGAATGTTCTATATCAGCTCTAGAAAGAGAACCTATTCATCACTGGGTGCCTATAAGCCATCTAATACGCACCTTGGAACTCCTTAGTGGACTACCTTGAGAATAATTCCAGCCTGCTTCTCAGAAGGTAAAGCAATAACAAGTAGAGCTGGGTAGCTGAATGCAAGTTTAAACAAAAGGTTTCTTCAGCCCTTGGAAGCAGCCACCTCCTAGCTTCTTACGTCATTCCTCCTCCCACATCCTTCTTTCTTCCCCCTCCCCGGCTTCATCTATCACTTGGCAGCTTGTACTCCTTCTTGTCCTCCCCCCCACCTTCTCATTCTGCCTTCTTCCACCCCCCCAGCCCCATTCCTTTTCTGCCCTGATGAAGGGTCTCAGCTCAAAATGCTGACTGTTTATTCTTCTCCATTGATGCTGCCTGACCTGCTGAGTTCTTCCAGAATGTTGGCCATACGGCATAGGAGCAGAATTTGGCCATTCAGCCCATTGAGTCTGCTCTGCCATTTGATCATGGCTAATCCATTTCCCTCTTAACCCCATTCTCCTGCCATATCCTCAGAACCTTTCATACCCTAACTAATCAGGAACCTATCAACCTCTGCCTTAAATACACCCAATAACCTGGCCTCCACAGCTGTGTGTGGCAACGAACTCCACAAGTTCACCACCCTCTGGTTAAAGAAATTCCTCCTCATCTCCATTCTAAAGTGACATTCCTCCATCCTGAGGCTATGCCCGCTGATCCTAGATTCCCCCACCACAGGAAACATCCTCTCCACATCCACTCTATCTAGGCCTTTCAACATTTTGTGTTTGTTCCTGTGCATATCCAGCATCTGCAGAATATCTTGTGTGTATGCAAAAGGTTTATCTTTACAAGAAATGGGATGGGCAGCAACTAAACATTTAGGCAGGGACTTCGAGAGGAACCAGGTTCCGATGAAAGAGAGACACAAGAGACTGCAGATGCTTGAATCAGGAGCAAAGAAGAAGACATTGAAGGAACTTCAATGGGTCGGGCAGCATTGCAGAAGGGTTTGCTTAGAAGATTGGATTTGCATATCAAAATCAAATAGGTTTGGAAATGGGATCAGGACACTCAGTGAAATTTCTGCCTACAGACCATCCTTGGGCACCCTGATCAGTGTCTTAGAATATGAATCTAATGTCATCGTTTACATTACAGTATTCTGATTGTGTTTGATTGGTCCAGAATGTGCTATTTTCTTTCTTTGCTGTGGAGCATCAGTGTTCTATACAGGTGTGCCATGTCATACTGCTAAACTGGATGAACTGATAATTGAACATTAGCAAAACCTCAGCAGGGATGTGCTGACATTGGAGAGGGTTCAAGGTAAGTTCACAAAAATGATTCCCAGATTGACAGGTTTGTCATTTGAGGAGTGTTTGATGGCTCTGGGCCTGTACTCAATGGAATTCTGAAGAATGAAAGGGGATCTCATTGAAACCTATCAAATGTTGAAAGGCCCTGATAGAGTAGATTTGGAGAAGATGTTCCCTATGGTGGGAGAGAGTAAGACCAGAAGAGACAGTGTCAGAATAGAGGGATGTCCATTTAAAATGGAGATGAGGAGGAATTTCTTTAGCCAGAGAGTGGTGAATCTGTGGAATTTATTGCCACAGGTGGCTGTGGAAGCCAAGTCACTGGGTATATTTAAAGCAGAGGTTGACACATTCTTGGTTAGTCAGGACTCGAAGTGTTATGGGGAGAAGGCTGAGAGGGAAATGGATCAGCCACGATGAAATGGCAGAGCAGATTCGATGGGCCAAATGGCCTAATTCTGCTCCTGTATCTTATGGTCTTATTTCCTTGTTTTGTTGCTTTTAAGATAACCTTAGATGAGAAGAATAATCATAAATAAGTTATTAAATAACACAAGAGATTCTGCAGATGCTGGAAATCCAGAGTAACACACAAAATGCTGAAAGAAGTTAGCAGGCTAGAGAGCATCTATGGAGAAGAATAAAGAGCTGGCGTTTTGTTCTAAAACACTTCATCAAGAAGCAAGAATGCAGTTCACTATCTGCAGTGAAAGTGGACATTCACTCAACAATCACTTTTAGCAAAGCAACATACACAAAGTGCTGGAGGAACTCAGCAGGCCAGGCAAGGTCTATGGATAAAAGTAAACAGTTGACGTCTCAGGCCGCGACCCTTCATCAAGACCTGATAAAGAGTACAGGCCTTTATCGACTGGTTACATCAACTGGTTACTCTTTTCCATAGATGCTACCTGACTTGCTGAGTTCCTGCAGCTTTTTGGGCGTGTTGCTTGGATTTCCAGCATCTGCAGATTTTCTTGCTTTCCTAAGCATCAGAAGCATTGGGTAAGTTCATAAAGTGGAGAAAATTAGTGTTGGAAAGTGCGGTGGGGCTAGTGATACTAGAAGACAAGCACTGACAATGATGGGCTGACTGATACCCTTGTCAACTCTGAGATTTTATAATACAATTCAGACAGGAACAGAAGTTAGCCTTTGGCTCCACAAGTTCACTCTGTTACTTTGGAGTTAAACACTTTAACTACAGCTCTGTGCCAAATTCTTAGACATATATATATATAGCTAGGGTGCCTAAGACTTTTGCACAGTACTATATATTGGTTAAAATAGGAAAATGGTTGGGGAACAGAAATAAGATTACTTAGCTTTGATAGTTGGTTTTGATTTAATACTCATAGTATTAATATACATGTGCCGAAGACTTTTTGCACAGTACTGTATTTGTGTGGCTGCAAATTAATTGATCCTGAACTCAGTCTCGAGTTCCATTCACCATTTTGATTGATCTATTTTAACTTCCATCTGAATCCACTCTACCTAGTGTGGTTGCTTTGATGAAAGCTCTGCTTCCGAGAGGCCACGTTGCAGCTCCTTTTTGTTACCACTACCCCCACCACCCCCCTCAGAACATTCACCCTTTTGCAAATGTCCTCATTCTGTCCTCGTTTTGCTACATTGCACCCATTGGAAGCTGCAAGTTATTTGGAAACATGGAAATACTATCAATGGGCTTCCTTTTCAAATTGCAGATCTGCTGCATGCAAAGCAATACGAGGCTGAATTCCCAGGAACAATTACTTTAGGACGCTTTCCCTGCCTTTGATTTTATCTGGACTGACAGACGAAAGGATTGATCATCACGTTCTCTGCGCTTGCTGGTGCCTAGTTATCCATTAACTTTTTAATTAGACCTGTCAAAAATCTGATGGATTTTGTGGCTTCTCAGCCAAGATCAGTTTGGGGCTTCTTCGTCAAGGGAAAATGGAGGACAACTCATCCATGAGGGCGGAGCTGTTCCTTCTGTTGCTTATTTCAGCTGGTGCAGCTTCTCTGAGTGACAAGTAGAAATATTGCATGGAACTTACAGACTAGAAACAGGCCATTTTGCCCAACTAACCCATGCTTGGTATAACTCCCACCTCTTTTCAACTAGTTCTTTCAACCTTCTGTTGCTTCCTCTCTCTCCTGTTTATCAGCTGTTCCTTAAATGTATTTATGCTAATCAGTTTAGCTAATCTCCATACTGCTGCTATTCATAGTGAGTTGATTGTGTTCTTCCTCCCGATTCAAAAAACCTGCTGAATGCAATCACTTGTGCTTATAATTTACCATTCCGCTGTGAAGTCTCTTCAAGGTATGCCTATCATGAAGAGGTTTAAATCTCTTTGACAGGAGTTCAACGTGACCCTCTCTCACAGCTCAGCCTCTGTGATCTCCGCTACTCTACAACTCTTCAATCCTGTGCTCACTCAGACTCAATACTACAGCTAAGTGTCCCTCCTGGGAACTTGTCTCCACCACTACCTGTTCCACCTGTCACCTGCCAGCTTCTCACTGCATTTCCCACCTACCTGGCTTCACCTATCACCTTCCAGCTTGTACTCCGTCCCCCTCCCCCTTTTCATACTGGCTTCTTTCCCTTCCTTTCCATTCCTGATGAAGGGTCTCAGCCCGAAACATCAACTCTTTATTCCTCTCCATAGATGCTGTCTGATCTGCTGAGTTCCTCCAGCATTTAGTGTGTGTTACGGTGGATGCAAGTCTCATTGCACAGTCTTGAGCAAATGCAGAACTGAGTGAGCGCAGCACTGTCACAGGTGAGGACCAGTTTCCTTCCTCCCAGGACCTACAAAGTCCCAAAAGACCAATGTGAAGGAGAGCAGGAGATTTGACCTCAGTGACTGGCAATACTTACTCCACCACTGACCAGTGAAAAAACAGATTACCTGGTTGTTTTCTGATTTCTCTAACATCACAGCTACTTTAAAGATAAGGTTAATATTAGACTTGTTTGTCACATGAATATTGAAATGTCACTAACCAAAAGAAAACACTAGATTTCTGTTAAACTAAGATAGGAAATGCCTGCAGTTCCATACCCAGACGACATTCTGGTAAACCTGATCACTTGGCTATCCTTCTCCGACCTGCACACAGGCAGAGGCTAAAGAACAAAGCTCCAGAGATTAGGGTAACAAGGAGGTGCTTGCAGGAGGCAGAGGGACGACTACAGGATTGCTTCCAGTCAGGAACAGGGCCACATTCAAGGGCTCATCTGTGGAACTGAATGAGCACACCACGATTGGCACTGACTTTATTGAAACAGTTGTTAATGTGTCCCCACAAAATCATTCAGAGACTTCTCCAACCAGAAGCCCTGGGTGAACCATGAGTTTCACAACATGTAGAGGGTCAGATCAGAGGCATTCAAGTCTGGTGACCTGGAAAGTTACAGGGAGTCTAGGTACGACCTCCAGAAAGCCATCTTATGGGTGAAGTGGCAATTCTGGACTAAACTTGAATCAACAAAGGATGCATGACAATTGTGGCAGGGTTTTGAATGCTATCACCTCTTATAAAGTTAAATCAAGCAACATAGACGACAACAAGGCTTTGCTTCCAGATGAGCTCAATGCCTCCTATGCTCTCTTTGATCAACAAAATTTGGAGGAACCATCATGATCCTGTGATGTCAGTCTCTGAGGCTGACCTGTGAGCAGGTTTCAGGAGGATGAACCCACAAAAAACATCTGGCCCAGACAGGGTAGCTGGCCAAGTACTAAAAACGTGCTGATCAACTGGCTGGAGCATTCACTGAGATCTTTAACCTCTCGCTTTGGCAGAGTGAGGTGCCCATTTACTTCAAGTGAGCTTCAAGTACACTGGTGACGAAGAAGAATACGGTAATCTGCCCAATGACTATCATCCAGCAGCACTTACATTCACAGTGATATAGTGTTTTGAGAGTTTGGTAATGAAACGTATCAGCTCCTGTCTGAGAAGCGACTTGGATCCGCTCCAATTTACCTATTGGAACAACAACAGCCTATTGGTCCTCAGCAGATGTCATCTTATTCACTCAGCCCTGGGTCATCTGGACAGTAAAGATACCTACAACAGGATCTCTTTGTCAGCTACAGCTCAGAATCCAATGCTATTCTCCCCTGAAGACCAATCAATAATCTTCAGGACCTTGGCCTCAATTTCTCCTTGTGCAATTGGATCCCTGATTTTATCACTTACAGATGACCCCAGTCAGTTCGGATTGGCAACAGCATCTCCTCCATGATCTCCATCACCTCAGGTCCACACAAGGCTCTGAGCTTAGCCCCCTGCTCTAGTCACATTACACTAATGACCATGTGGCTAAGCACAGCTCCAATTCCATAATCAAGTTTGCTGACACCACCGCTGTCATAGGCTGAATCAAAGCTGGTGATGAATCAGCATAAAGAAAGGAGACTGAAATTCTGGCTGAGTGGTGCCATAACAATCGCTTACTCATTGTCAGCAAGACCAAGGAGCTGATTATTGACTTCAGGAGGAGGAAACCAGAGGTCCATGAGACAGTCCTTATCAGAGGATCTGAGGTGGACAGGGCTAGAAAATTAAAGTTCCTCAGTGTTTTCCTTTCATAGGACCTCTCCTGCCCCCAGCACATAAGTGCAATTACATAGAAAGCACAACACTGCCTCTACTTCCTTGGGAGTTTGCGATGACATCTAAACTTAGACAAACTTCTATAAATGTGTGGTGGAGAGTATATTGACTAGTTGCATCACAGTCTGGTATGGAAACACTAATGCCCTTGAACAGAAATTCATACAAGAAGTAGTGATAGGGCCCAGTCCATCATGGGTAATGTCCTCCCCACCACTGGCCACATCTACACGAAGCGTTGTCGCAGGAAAGCACCATCCTCCATCAGGGGCACCCCCACTTCCCAGAACACGCTCTCTTCTCACTGCTGACATCCGGAAGAAGGTACGGGAGCTTCAGGACTCAACCCACCAGAGACAGGAACAACCATTACCCCTCAACTTTCAGGCTCTTGAATCAAAGGGGATAACTTCTCTCATCATCGCTTGCCCTGTCATTGAAATATTCCTAGAACCTGCGGATTCATTTTCAAGGACTCTTCATCTCATGTGCTTGATTTTTACAGCTTATTTATTGATTATAATTTTTTTCTTTCTTTTTGTATTTGCACAGTTTGTTGTATCTTGCACAGTGGTTGAACGCCCAAGTTGGTGCGTGTTTCATTGATTCTATTAAGGTTATTAGTCTATTATGGATTTATCGAGTAGGCCCATAAGAAAATGAATCTCAGGGTTGTATATCATGACGTATATGTACTTTGATAATTAATTTATTGGACGCAGCCTGCAAACATTGTTGTACTTCTGGTGCCAGCATTGGATGTCCACAACTTACTAGCCCTTGGTAACCCGTACATTTTTGGAATCTGAGAGGAAACTGAAGAACACAGAGGAAACAGGGAAAATGTACAAACTACTTACAGATATGGTGGCAAATGTTTCACTTTATAACTGCGACTACACTTCAGGGATATTTATTAGTATATACACTCAGTGGTCACTTTATTAGGTACATAAGACCATGAGAGAGAGGAGCAAACTTAGGCCATTTGGCCCATTGAGTCTGCTTCTCCATTTCATTATGGTTAATCCATTTTCCCTCTTAGCCCCATTCTACTGCCTTCTCCCTGTAACCTATCACGCTCTGACTAATCAAGAACCTATGCCCCATGGCTATTGTAACATTGCCCATATGACATGTATTTTTTATCTCCTGTTGTAATCTGTACCCCACATCTTGACTACTGTTTGGACCCCTGCATGCAACTCCCATCAGGGTCTTTTTAACTTTGCAGTCTCTTAACTCTACCCATGAAGATTCTATATCTTCCAATCCTACAGCACCTCTTTCTAAGGATTTGATTTCATTTTTTACCAACAGAGCCAACCCACCCCCTCTGCCCACCTGCCTGTTCTTTCAATACAGTGTATACCTTTGGCTCCCAACTATAATCTTCTTTCAGCTATGATTCAGTGATGCCCACAATGTCATACCTATCAATCTCTAACTGCGCTACAAGATCATCTACCTTATTTTGTAGACTGCATACATTCAAATATAACACCTTCAGTCCTGTATTCATCACTCTTTTAGATTTTGTCCCCATCTTACACTTCAGTTCATACCACAAACCTCAATTTTCCAATATCATCTGCCTGTCCATCTTCACAGTCTGACTGCACACTGTTGGTCTAGTTGTACACCAACTGCCCCATCCTCAGCCCTTTCACTCTGGTTCCCATCACCCTACCAATGTAGCTTAAACCCTCTCCAACAGCCCTAGCAAACTTGCCTACAGAGATATTGGTCCCTCTTGGATTCTGTTATAACCCATCTCTTTTGTACAGACCATACAGTATCTCCCTAGAAGAGATCCTAATGATTCAGAAATCTGAAGCCCAGCCCGCTGCACCTGTTCCTCAGCCATGCAATCATCTGCCAAATCATTCTATTCTTCCTCTCACTGACACGTGACACAGGCAGCAATCCGGAGGTCCAGCATTCCAGCTTTCTGCCATATACCTAAATTCTTTCTTCAGGATCTCCTCCATTTTCCATTGGTGCCAACATGTACCAAAAATTCTGGATGCTCACCCTCTCCCTTTAGAATGATATAGACCTGATCCAAGACATCCTTGACACAGGAACCTGACAGATAATATACCATCCACGTGTTTATTTCATATCTACAGAATCTTCTGTCTACTCTAACTATGGTATCCACTATCACTACTAGAGGAGAGTACAGGGCATGCATCATAGTGGCTAGCATAATGCTCTACAGCACCAGCCATCGGAGTTCAACTACCACCATAAGGAGTTTGTACATTCTCCCTGTGTTCGTGTGGGTTTCTTCCAGGTGGTCTGGCTTCCTCCACATACCGAAGATGTATAGGTTAAGGTTAGTAAATTGAGGCATGCGCTGTTGGTACTGGAAGCGTGGCAACCTTGCAGGCTGACCTCAACACATGTTCAGACTGTGTTGGTCGTTGACACAAAAGACACATTTCACTGTATGTTTTGATGGTCTGACGTCCATGTGACAAATAAAATTGATCTTTAACTTTATCTTTATCACTCTTACACCAACCCATCACTCTAACCCCATGCCTGATCATTAACCGTAAGATCTCCCCTTGTCTCAAAATGCAACAGGTCAACATGTCCCACGTACTAATACCAACCACCATACCCAACTTCTCTATCCGTGCGCCAGTTCCCATTTTGAATCCTTAAGCTCTTCTCCAATGGCAGTTTAAAGCTAAGCTTCCTTTTGAAATTATTCCTCATCACTTTCTTTCCTGTCCTCAAAGCATTAAGTCACTTAAGTAATAATAAAAATAAGACAAGTTTTATGGTGAATCACATCACGTTTGTAAGAGTTGAATAACACCACTAACACCAATGTAGCTTCTGATGTCATCTCATGAGCAGATTTTCTACAATTCAACATTAGGGTTAAATTAATCCATAGACACTAACCTTGCACATGTTTGAACTGGTTGAACTTAAAAATTGTTCAGGCTTCATTTTAATTAGTTGAATAATGTGGATGTCACCTCTAATAATTCCAAACCCAATGTGACAGACACCATTTTTGCTAAAGAAGTGTTCTTGCTGCACAGAATTTTCCTGATAGCCATATAAAAGGAGCAAGATGTCAGTCTTGCACTGTGATCACCACTTCTTCCAACAGCTATGGTTTTAACTACAGTAGGCTTTCTTTTCAAATTTTATAAACATCAAAAAGGTCAGATGAGACTCCTATCCAAGACTCCAACTGCACTGTCATGGATGTGAGTGATCTCATGAACAATGGAATCAAATAATCGTAGCAAATTTAGCGTACTGGAGGCCATGTGAAAAAAAGTAATTCTATACCCCAACCCTAACCTCTACCACTGGTCCCATAACCATGAAGATCATGGCTCTTCATTATCCCATATGTATACATTAGAGAACTTTATAAATGTGGTGAGGGTTTCTACCTCTATCACACTTCCTGTAAGTTCTACCCTCAATGAAGAGATATTTTCTTCATTTCTGTTCTAATCGTGACACCAGCTGTGAATCATTCTCCATTTTGCCATCATCCATGGGGCAGAGATACAAAAGCCTGAAAGTTCGTACCATCAGGCTCAAAGATACCTTCTACTCTGCCATTATAAGACAATTGAATGGTTCCCCAGTATGATAAGATGGGCTCTTGTGCTCACAATCTACCTTGTTATGAACTTGCACCTGCTCTGCACTTTCTCTGTAACACTTTATTCTGCATTTTGTTATTGTTTTACCTTTCACTACCTCAGTGCACTGTGTAATGATTTGATCTGTTTAAATGTTGTGCAGGATAAAATTTTCTCTGTACCTCAGTACAGTGACAGCAATAAACGATATATGTTAGATCAATGATCCCCCTTTTTGAATCCTGATATGTCTCCCCTTAGTTATCTCTGTTCCAAAGAAAGCTACTTTAGAATATTTAATCTTTGCTGAATATCAGGCAGTAGCTTTCTTAGTCTCCTCTGCATCCTCTCCAGTGCAACCACATCTTTCCTGTAAAGTGGACAAAGATAGTACTTGAAGTACATAATATTCTATCTAGGTCTTGGCCAACATTCAGCCCTCAACCAATATATAGAACCATCGAAGTTGCTGGTGAACGCAGCAGGCCAGGCAGCATCTGTAGGAAGAGGTGCAGTCGACATTTCAGGCCGAGACCCTTCGTCAGGACTAACTGAAGGAAGGGTGAGTAAGGGATTTGAAAGTTGGAGGGGAGGGGAGATCCAAAATGATAGGAGAAGACAGGAGGGGGAGGGATGGAGCCAAGAGCTGGACAGGTGATAGGCAAAAGGGGATACGAGAGGATCATGGGACAGGAGGTCCGGGAAGAAAGACAAGGGGGGGGGGGACCCAAAGGATGGGCAAGGGGTACATTCAGAGGGACAGAGGGAGAAAAAGGAGAGTGAGAGAAAGAATGTGTGCATAAAATAAGTAACAGATGGGGTACGAGGGAGAGGTGGGGCATTAGCGGAAGTTAGAGAAGTCGATGTTCATGCCATCAGGTTGGAGGCTACCCAGACGGAATATAAGGTGTTGTTCCTCCAACCTGAGTGTGGCTTCATCTTTACAGTAGAGGAGGCCATGGATAGACATGTCAGAATGGGAATGGGATTTGGAATTAAAATGTGTGGCCACTGGGAGATCCTGCTTCCTCTGGCGGACAGAGCGTAGATGTTCAGCAAAGTGGTCTCCCAGTCTGCGTCGGGTCTCGCCAATATATAAAAGGCCACATCGGGAACACCGGACGCAGTATATCACCCCAGTCGACTCACAGGTGAAGTGCTGCCTCACCTGGAAGGACTGTTTGGGGCCCTGAATGGTGGTAAGGGAGGAAGTGTAAGGGCATGTGTAGCACTTGTTCCGCTTACACGGATAAGTGCCAGGAGGGAGATCAGTGGGGAGGGATGGGAGGGACGAATGGACAAGGGAGTTGCGTAGGGAGCGATCCCTGCGGAATGCAGAGAGAGGGGGGGAGGGAAAGATGTGCTTAGTGGTGGGATCCCGTTGGAGGTGGCGGAAGTTACGGAGAATAATATGCTGGACCCGGAGGCTGGTGGGGTGGTAGGTGAGGGCCAGGGGAACCCTATTCCTAGTGGGGTGGCGGGAGGATGGAGTGGGGTCCGCCACCTCCAACGGGATCCCACCACTAAGCCTCCGTAACTTCCGCCACCTCCAACGGGATCCCACCACTAAGCCTCCGTAACTTCCGCCACCTCCAACGGGATCCCACCACTAAGCCCCCCATTTCACGTACATCTGCTCTCACTCCATCCTCTCGTATCCCCTTTTGCCCATCACCTGTCCAGCTCTTGGCTCTATCCCTCCCCCTCCTGTCTCCTCCTATCATTTCGGATCTCCCCCTCCCCCTCCAACTTTCAAATCCCTTACTCACTCTTCCTTCAATTAGTCCTGACGAAGGGTCTCGGCCTGAAACATCGACTGCACCTCTTCCTACAGATGCTGCCTGGCCTGCTGCGTTCACCAGCAACTTTGATGTGTGTTGCTTGAATTTCCAGCATCTGCAGAATTCCTGTTGTTTATAGAACCATCGACCTGATCATTTATTTCAATGCTGTTTATTAGAGCTGGCTGCAATCAATATTGTTAAGGAGAGCATTCTCCATAAATACATATAAATGCCAGGTTTTTTTTGCTAAATTTGTGAATAACTAATTTTCTGATACATTGTTAAGCCACAAATCACTCTCTATTGTAGCAATTAAACTGAACTCAAATTTGGATTTTAGAGAACATTCATGGTATTTTACAATCTTCAGAGGTAGTGTCAATAAAACTCAATTACATTTCCATCTGTGCCTCTTCCACTTTTATTTTTAAAGGAAAAAATACTGCAGATGCTGGAAAGCTGAAATAATTTTTTTTAAAAGCAAAAAATACTGGAGAAACTCAGCAGGTCAGGTACTATCTGTGTAGAAAATCACAGACTCAGCTCAAAGACATTTCATCAGAAATGAAAAAAATGAGAAAGCAGCAAGTCTAGGTGAAATGTAGTAGAGAATGTGGGGGAAGGACAATGGGTGGATCAGAGGAAATGTTTGTAGAAGGGTGATATAATGTAGCCATAAAATTGACACTTAAACTTCTTTATCTGTATAATGAAAACTCTCAGTTTTCTGGTGAAGGATAAAACTGGAATCGTGAGTGAAGTCCCTGTTAGAGAAGTGGCCCCAAGTTGCCTTCCTAAGAAAAATTGCTGAACTTGGGAAATTATGGATCACTCAGTGTTAGAAAATCATAGCTCATCTCATCAAACGAAGAATGCAGACCTAACAAGAGTAAATCTGCAGATGCTGAAAATCCAAGCAACACACACAAAATGCTGGAGGAACTCAGCAGGCCAGGCAGCATCTATGGCAAAGAGTACAGTCGACATTCCGGGTTGAGATCCTTCAGAAGGCAGGCCGTGTGATTTCTTTTGCATCTTTAGGGTGGTGCAAAGTACAGCATAGCCAATGAAATATGTTAAAATATAGTCAGAATCTGAATCAGAATCAGGTTTAATATCAAACGTGCTACCACCAACACTGGACCCCCCACAATTCGCTTACTGACACAACCGATCGACAGATGACACAATAGCCACACACTGTCCTTACACATCTGGAGTAGAATGATGCTTATGTGAGAATGCTGTTCTTGGACTACAGTTCAGCATTCAATGCCATAATTCCCTCCAGGATTGACAAGAAGCTCAGAGACCTCGGCCTTCATCCTGCCTTGTGCATCTGGATCCTGGACTTCCTGTCAGATTGCTGGCAGGTGGTAAGAGTGGGCTCCCTCACCTCTGCTCCTCTGACCCTCAACAGGTGCCCCTCAGGGCTGTGTCCTAAGCCCCCTCCTTTACTCATGACTGTGTCACCACCCACAGCTCCAATCTGCTAATTAAATTTGCTGACAATATTACACTGATTGGCCTAATCTCAAATAATAATGAGGCAGCCTACAGAGAAGATGTCATCACCCTGACACAGTGATGTCAAGTAAACAACCTCTCCCTCAATGTCGCAGAAACAAAGGAGCTGGTTGTGGACTACAGGAGGAATGGAGACAGGCTAACCCCTATTGGCCTCAATGGATCTGGGGTTGAGAGGATAAACAGCTTTAAATTCCTCGGCATAAACATCACCGAGGATCTCACGTGGTCTGTACATACTGACTGTGCGGTGAAAAAGGCACAACAGCACCTCTTTGACCTCAGACAGTTGAAGAAGTTTGGTGTGGGCCCCCAAATCCTAAGGAATTTCTACAGGGGCACGATTGAGAGCATCCTGACTGGCTGCATCACTGTCTGGTATCACAGGAACCTGCGGACAGCCCAGCGCATCTGTAGATGTGAACTTCCCACTATTCAGGACATTTACAAAGACAGGTGTGTAAAAGGGGCCCAAAGGGTCATTGGGGACCTGAGTCACCCCAACCACAAGCTTCTGCCATCCAGGAAATGGTACTGCAGCATAAAAGCCAGGACCAACAGGCTCCAGGACAGCTTCTTCCACCAGGTCATCAGACTGATTAATTCATGCTGACACAACTGTATTGCTATGTTATATTGTTGTACATACTATTTATTATAAATCACTATAAATGGCACATTGCACATTCATATGGAGACATAACGTAAAGATTTTTACTCCTCATGTATATGAAAGGATGTAAGTAATAAAGACAATTCATTCAAGTCATATCTGCAGATACTGGAAATCCAAGCAACACACACATAACGCTGGAGGAACTCAGCAGGCCAGACAGCATTGATGGAAAAGAGTACAATTGACATTTCAGGCCGAGACCCTTCAGTAGAACTGGAGAAAAAAAGATGAGGAGTAGATTTAAAAGCTGGGGGGAGGGAAGGGAGAAACACAAGGTGATAGGTGAAACTGGGAGGAGGGAAGAGTGAAGTAAAGAGCTGGGAAGTTGATCAGTGAAAGGGATACAGAGCAGGAGAAGGGGAATCTAACAGGAGAGGACAGAAGACCATGGAAGAAAGAAAAGGGGGAAGGAGCACCAGAGGGAGGCGATGGGCAGGCAAGGAGATAAGGTGAGAGAGGAAAAAGAGGACGTGGAATGGTAAAGGTGGGGGGCGGGGGCATTACCGGAAGTTTGAGAAATCTATGTTCATGCCATCAGGTTGGAGGCTATGCAGATGGAATATAAAGTTGTTGTTCCTTCAACCTGAGCGTGGTCTCATTGCAACAACAGAGGAGGCCATAGATGGACATGTTGGAACGGGAACGGGAACAGGAAGTGGAATTAAAATGGGTGGCCACTGGGAGATCCCGCTTTTTCTGGTGGACAGAGCGTAGTTGCTCAGCGAAGCTGTCTCCCAATCTACATCAAGTCTCCCCGATATACAAGAGGCCACACTGGGAGCACCAGACACACAGACTCACAGGTGAAGTGTTGCCTCACCTGAAAAGACTGTTTGGGGCTCTGAATGGTAGTGAGGGAGGAGGTGTAGGGGCAGGTGGAGCACCAGTTCCACTTGCAAGGATAAGTGCCAGGAGGGAGATCAATGGAGAGGGATGAATGGACAAGGAAGTCATGGAGGGAGCAATCCCTGTGGAAAGCAGGAAGTTGGGGGGGGAGGGAAAGAAGTGATTGGTGGTGGGATCCCGCTGGAGATGGTGGACGTTGCAGAGAATTATGTACTGGGTGCAGAGGCTGGTGGGGTGGTAGGTGAGGAAAAGATGAACCTTATCCCTTGTAGGGTGGCAGGAGGATAGGGTGAGAGCAGACATGCATGAAATGGAAGAGATGTGGTTGAGGGCAGCGTTGATGGTGCAGGAAGGGAAGACCCTTTCTTTGAAGAAGGGGGACATCCTCTTCATTCTGGAATGAAAAGCCTCACCTTGAGTGCAGATGCAGTGGAGATGGAGGAATTAAGAGAAGGAGATGGTGTTTTTACAAGCAACAGGGTGGGAAGAGATATAGCCAGGTAGCTGTTAGAGTCCGTGGGTTTGTAATAGACATCAGTAGATAAAGCTATGTCCAGAGATAGAGACAGTGAAATCAAGGAAGGGGAGGAAGGTGTTGGACATGGACCAGGTAAATCTGAGGGCAGGGTGGAAGTTGGAGACGAAGTTGATGAAGTCAATGAGCTCCACCTCGGTGCAGGAAGCAGCAACAATGCAGTCATCGATGTAGTGAAGGAAGAATGGGGTTGGCCACCAGAGTAGGCTTGGAACATAGACTGTTCCACATAGCCAACAAAAAGGCAGGCATAGCTGGGACCCATGCGAGTGTTTGTTTGAAGGAAGTGGGAGAGCCAAAGGAGAAATTACTTAGAGTGAGGACAAGTAGATGGAGGAGAGTGGTGGTGGAGCGGAACTGGTTGGGTCTGGTGTCCAGAAAAAAGCCAAGAACTTTGAGGCCTTTCTGGTGAGGATTGGAGGTATATGGGGACTGGACATCCATAGTGAAAATAAGATGATAGATAGATATACTTTATTGATCCCGAGGGAAATTGGGTTTCGTTACAGCCGCACCAACCAAGAATAGAGCAAAAATATAGCAATACAAAAACCACAAACAATCAAATGACAATATGCAAACTATGCCAGATGGAAATAAGTCCAGGACCAGTCTATTGGCTCAGGGTGTCTGACCCTCCACGGGAGGAGCTGCAAAGTTCAATGAGGAGGACCTGCAAATTCGATGAGGGCCAGATAACTCGAAATCATTGAAAAGATCCAGAGCATGTGACATATCACAGATGTAGGAAGGAAGGGACTGAACTAAGGGGGATAAAACAGCGTCGAGATATGCAGATATGAGTTCAGTGGGGCAGGAACAAGCTGAAATAATGGGTCTACCAGGACAAGTAGGTTCAATGTCACTGGCATATGCTGTGATTTGTTTTGCCGCAGCAGTACAGTGTGACACATAATAATAAAAAACTCATCATCATCATTATGTGATGTGTCAGATGATGTAGGCGATTGTTAACCATGATTTTTCTTGGCAAATTGTTCCAAAGAAGTGGTTTGCCATCGCCTTTTTCCGGGCAGTGTCTTTACAAGAGGCGTGACCCCAGCTATTATCAATAATTTTCAGAGGTTGTCTGCCTGCGTCAGTGGTTGCATAACCTGGACTTGTGCTATGCACCAACCGCTCGTATGACCATCCGCCACCTGCTCTCATGACTTCACATGACCCTGATCATCACGGCGGGTGGGGGGTGTGCTAAGCAGCTGCTACACCTTGCCCAAGGGTGACCTGCAGGCGAGCAGAGGGAAGGAGCTGCTTATACCTCCTTTGGTAGAATGTATCTCCACCCCACCACCTTAATAACAAATATAAATTTCAATAAGAAATGTATATAAAAAATTTAAAAAATAGATTAAGTAAGCAAAAGGAGATCAAAAAATGTGAGGTAATATACATGGGTTCATTGTCCATTCAGAAATCTGATGGCAGAGCCAAATAAGTTTTTCCTGCAACATTGAGTGTACGTTTTCAGGCTCCTGAACTTTCTTGATGGTAGCAGTGAGAAGAGGGCATGTCCTTGCTGATGGGGGCCCTTAATGATAGATGTAGTCTTCTAGAGGCATTGCCTTTTGAAGGTGTCCTCGACGCTGGGGAGGCTAGTACTAATGATGGAGCTGGTAGAGTTTACAGCTTTCTCCGACCTTGTGCAGTGGCCCCTCCGTACCAGATGGTGATGTAACCAGCTTGAACATTCTCCATGGCACACCTGTAGAAATTTATGAGAGGCTTTGGTGACATTCTAAGTCTCCTCAAACTCCTAATGAAATATAGCCTCTGGCATGCCTTCTTTGCAATTGCATCAATATGTTGGACCCAGGTTTGATCCTCAGAGATACTGAGACACAGGAACTTGAAACTGCTCACCCTTTCATCGGCTGATGCCTTGACAAAGACTGATGTTGGTTCCCTCAACTTCCCCTTTCCAAAGTTCATAATCAATTCCTTGGCCTTACTAAAATTGAGTGTAAGATTGTTTCTGTGACACCAGTCAACCACCTGATCTACCTCATTCCCATGGGCCTCCTCGTCACCTTCTGAAATTCTGTGAACAATAGTTGTGTTGGCAAATTTATAGATGGTATTTGTGTTGTGTGTAACCAAACAATTATGGGGGTAAAGAGAATAGGGAAGTGGGTTCAGCATTCATCCTTGAGGTGAGCCAGTATTGATTGTCAGTGTGAAGGAGATGTTAATTCCGATCCTCACTGACAGTGGTCTCCCGGTGAGGAGGCCAAGGATCCAGTTGCAGAGAGAGCTACAAACACCCAGGTTTTGGAGCTTGTTGGTTAGAACTGAGGGTATGATTGAGTTAAATGCTGAGATGTAGTCAATAAACAACAGCCTGACATAGGTATTGCTATTATCCAGGTCGCTCAGAGCCGAGTGGAAAGCCAGCAAGGCCGCATCCATTCTAGACCAATTCTGATGATAGGCAAATTGCAGGGAGAACAGCTCCTTGCTTAGGCAGGAGTTGATTCTGACCATGAGGAACCTCTCAAAGCACTTCGTCACAGTAGATGTGAATGCAACTGGGCGATAGCCACTGCTTTACCATTGTAATGCAGAATATGAGGCACAGGTATGTGCATGGCAAAATCCCACAAACTGTGCTGTGATTGTAACCCAGATAGGCTGGTGCATTAAAGTAGATAAAGTGTTAATTGGCGTCAGAAGATGATTGAGATGGTGACAGTAAGTCATTGACTAATGTTCATTCTCACTTTGTGCATAAGTTCAAATCTGAAAGGAAAATGATATTTTTACCATTATGGATACTCAGGTATGAATTCCAGTTTATGTCCTGTTGATTAGTTAAGTGTTGTGTGTATTATGACCAATGAAAAGTGTTGCACAGACTTGTGTTCTGCAAATTCTGATTGATTACTGAGGAGGCACAATAACTTCATGGTCTGCAGCTTGAGTTAACGTTGTGTATTGTTGTTTGGTTCTTGCAGCATTAATTGAATGAGGTTCAGATGCATCATGTTGAGGACAAGCTCACCAAGAAGAGAGAGGGCTTATTGGATTGAAAGTGCAAATAAACAAACAGGTAAAATGGAGAGACCTCATATCTTGGTTGGTCACATTTCTTATAGTGGCACAGGAGAAGACCCCTTATTCTGACTGGTTGCATTACAGCCTGATATGGAGGCTCCAATGCATGAGTTTGCAAGAGACAGTGAAGGGTTGTAGACCCAGCTATTTCCATCACAGGCACAACCTTCAAGGGGCAGTGTCTCAAGAAAACAGTATCCATCATTAAAGACCCTCACCATCCGTGACATGTCCTCATCATGTTAGTACCATCGGGGAAGACCCACAGATTCTTCCCCTCCGCCATTAGGTTCCTGCATGGAGCAGGAGCCCATGGACATGAACGTTACCTCGTTATTTGTCTTTTACACTATTTATTTTTGTAACTTGTTATTTTATGTAATGCACTGTATAGCTGCGGAAAAGCAACACACTTTATGACATACAAGTCTGTGATAACTATGATCTGAGCCTGCATCTGATGTCCCTGTGGTATTTAGTCTGATACCCAAGTGGAGAATCAACAGTCTAGGCAATTGAGAATGATGTTCACCTTAAGCACGGAGTTTTCCACTCAAAGACCAGAAAGGGTAGGAGCACCTCAAGTCTTCACAGGGAACATGAAGTCTTCTCCTATGTTGGTCTTCCCCTCTTCCTACCCCTCTCCTAGCTCTCCTGGTACCCTGTCCCATCACCTGCCCAGAAGCGAATGCATAAGGTGGTACCTTGGGCACAAGAGATTCTGCAGGTTCTGCAATTAAAGATGAGATAAAGATTAGCTTGATTTGCTTCCTGTACCTCGAAACATCAAAACAAACAGAAAAGTGGGTCATTTGCGTCAATGACCAGCACAGTCCAAGGATATGTTGGAGGCTGCCCACCAGTGTTGCCATACTTCCAGCACCAATATAGCATGCCCACAGCTTACTAGACGTATGTTGTTGGAATGTATATGGGAGGAAACCGGAGCACCCAAGGGAAACCCACATGGTCACGAAGAGAACATACAAACTCAGTTCTCATCAGGCAGTGGTGAGAATTGAACACCAATCGTTGGCGCTGTAAATTGTTACACTAACCTCTATCTTGAGCAACAGTCCTGAGGTCTGAAATGTTGGCTCCATAGATTCTGCCTGACCCGCTGAGTTCCTTAGCATTCTGTCTGCATTGCTGTATGAAGCCCAGTTGTTATTGTGTGGACGTGTGATCGGCAAGGTTATCAATACTACTGGAGTTGTAATCAATCAGTCGCACTGATAACATTGGAAGGTCAGCGAAGTGATTGGCCTTTCATTGACCTCTCACGTCATGCTTGTTGTTAGATTTACGTGACAGAAGCACTCTGACTCTGCTGAATAAAGCGTCAGCTGCATCTAAGGCACTTGAAGTTATAAAATTACTGCCCAGGGAGAATTTATGTTCAAATCAAATGCTCCTCTCACACAGCTGTCAGCAATATTGCTGAAATGGCATTCCACAAACCACAGAGGTGTGCCAAATCTTCAATACAGAGCTTTCTAGAACTTATCCCAAGTTCCATCCCGATGATTCTATTTGATCTCCTTTCAGATTCTCTCATTCCAACTTCCTACCTGACTAAAAAGGCTGATTCAGATTTCTTCTCTGGTCAAACAGTAAAAGGACATTTCTGCTGCTTGAGAACAAAACTAATCACAACTTATGTCAACAAAGCCAACACTGGTTGCAAAATGTGAGATTTAAAGTTCAAGGTTCAAAGTAAATTTGTTATCAAAGTTTGTAGATGTCAACATATACTGCCCTGAGATTCGTTTCCCGTGGGCATTCACAGTAAATACAAAGAAACGAAATAGAATCAATAAAAACTGCACACTAACAAAGATGGACAAACAGCCAATATCCAAAAGACAACAAATTGTGCAAATACAAAAAAAAAAGTAATAAATAATTAATAAGCATCGAGAACATGAGTTATAAAGTCCTTGAAAGTGGGTCCATAGTGTGTGGAATCAGACAAGGGTCAAGGTGAGTGTAAGAGCGCAATGGCTGTGGGGTAATAAATGTTCCTGAACCTTCTGGTGTGGGGCCTGAGGTTCCTGTACCTACTTTCCAATATCGGAGTGAGAAGCGAGCTTTCCCCGAATGGTGGAGGTCCTTAATGACGGACGCTGCTTTCCTGTAACAGGAAATTTATTAATGATGCAGCTCTATAAAACTCTGGTTAGGCCACACTTGGAGTATTGTGTCCAGTTCTGGTCGCCTCACTATAGGAAGGATGTGGAAGCATTGGGAAGGGTACAGAGGAGATTTACCAGGATGCTGCCTGGTTTAGAGAGTATGCATTATGATAAGAGATTAAGGGAGCTAGGGCTTTACTCTTTGGAGAGAAGGAGGATGAGAGGAGACATGATAGAGGTGTACAAGATAATAAGAGGAATAGATAGAGTGGATATCCAGCACCCCTTCCCCAGGGCACCACTGCTCAATACAAGAGGACATGGCTTTAAGGTAACGGGTGGGAAGTTCAAGGGGGATATTAGAGGAAGGTTTTTTACTCAGAGAGTGGTTGGTGCGTGGAATGCACTGCCTGAGTCAGTGGTGGAGGCAGATACACTAGTGAAGTTTAAGAGACTACTAGACAGGTATATGGAGGAATCTAAGGTGGGGGCTTATATGGGATGCAGGGTCTGAGGGTCGGCACAACATTGTGGGCCGAAGGGCCTGTACTGTGCTGTACTATTCTATGTTCACTCCTTGAAGTGTGCTCAATGATCGGGAGGGTTTTACCCGTGATGGACTGGGCTGTATCTACTATCTTTGTAACATTTCCATTCAAAAGCATTTGTGTTTGCACACCAGGCCATGATGCAAGTCATCAGTATACTCTCCACAAATGGACATTTGTCAAATATTTAGATGACAACCCAAATCTTCAGAAACTTCTAAGAAAGTAGAGGTGTTACTGTCATGTTCTGCTCCCAGGACAGATCCTCTGAAATTATAACGCCGAGGAATTTAAAGTTGCTGACCCTCTCCACCTTTGATCCCGTGATGAGAACTGGCTCATAGACCTCCAGTTTCTTCCTCCTGAAGTCAATAATCAGCTCTTTAGTTTTGCTGACATTGAGATCGAAATCCTTTTCTCAGAAAATGATGTCATTTTGTTTAATGAAGGAAATTATTCTGAATTACAGACACTAAGTTAATGAAGCTGGAAGTGTAGATCATGCAGACACATTTAGTGATCATTTTTCCTCCAGCTATAAGTAATTCTCTCCAATACATCACATATAAGGTCAATTTGGAAAATAGTCAGAGGAAGGATTTTAAGGCAAAGTTAGCCAAGATGCTGATTTAGCCTCTGTGTATTTCATGGAAAGAGGGGACATGAGGTTCAGACAAGAAGCTTGAGAGATGAGTTGGGCTACTGAAAACCTGAGACAGTGATCAAAGAAGGGCATCCCACAAGTGGCAGTGTTCATGGTCTGGTAAAGCAATACACACAAAAGTAAGAAGCTGAAGAGAATAGTGGACTCAGTGTAATACATCACAGGCACATCCCATCCCAATATCAAAAGTATTTACCTAAAACGATGCCTCAGTTGGGCAATATCTATATCAAACATAAGACATAGGAGCAGAATTAGGCCATCTGGCCCATCGAGTCTGCTCCGCCATTCAATCGTGGCTGATCTGTTTTTTTATTTCCTCCTCAACCCCATTTCCCAGCCTTCTCCCAGTAACCTTTGATGCCATGTCCAATCAAGAACCTATCAATTTCTGCCGTAAATACACCCAACGACCTGGCCTCCACAGCTGCATGTGGCAACAAATCCCACAAATTCACCACCCTTTGGCTAAAGAAATTTCTCTGCATCTCTGTTTTGAAAGGGGCACCCCTCTATCCTGAGGCTGTGCCCTCTTGTTTAACCTACTTGTAATCTCAAAGAATTCCAACAGGCTCGTCAGGCAGGATTGTCCCTGAAGGAAACCATGCTGACTTTGTACTATCTTGTCCTGGGTCACCAAGTACTCCATCATCTCATCTTTAACATTTGACTCTAACATCTTCCCAACCACTGAGGTCAGGCTAACTGGGTCATAATTTCCTTTCTGCATCCCCACCATCTGGTCCATGCCATTTTTGTTGCAGTTACCATTGGGTAGAAGGTACAGATGCTTGAAGTCCCACACCACCAGGTTCATGAACAGCCATTTTCCTTCAACCATTCAGATCCTGAACCAACTGGCACATAGAGCAACACTATGTTCACTTTGTACTATAATGGTCGTTATATGTTTTTTCTCCTGTTGTGATTGCATTCTTTCTTGCATAATGTTGTATAATTTATGCTTAATTTATGTTTTCATTGTGAGTGTTGTGTCTCTAATGTTACATGCCCATGACACTATTGCAAGTGAGTTCTTCATTGCACTTTGCTTACCCGTACATGTGCCAATGACAATAAGCTGAGCTTGGACTTTCTAATGAAGAGAAGAGGGTCAAAAGCTCAGCTCAGGGTCAATTAATAGGTAAAGGCGACAAAGAATTTGGTTCAGTGGCCATATTTGTGGTGATTGGAGAGGGAATGGTAGAGGTAGTGGATGTGGAGCTGACAGGGATGGAGAGCAGTTCTGCAAGGTGTATCAAGGAATACTGCAACATGGGGAGTGGTTGAGGGGATATAGGATAGAACCATGGTGGGAGTGGGGCCCTACCAGTAAAACGTATCACATATTTGTGTGGACATGTGGCCAAGTGGTTAGAGCATTGGACTAGCGAGCTGAAGGTCGTGAGTTCGAGCCCCAGCCGAAGCAACGTCTTGTGTCCTTGAGCAAGGCATTTAATCAGACATTGCTCCTGCGATGACACTGGTGCCAAGCTGTATGGGTCCTAATGCCCTTCCCTTGGACAACATTGGTGTCGTGGAGAGGGGAGACTTGCAGCATGGGCAACTGCTGGTCTTCCACACAACCTTGCCTAGGCCTGTGCCCTGGAGAGTGAAGACTTTCCAGGCACAGATCCATGGTCTCGCAGGACTAATGGATGCCTTAAATGCAGCATCTCCAAGTTTGCGGATGACACGAAGCTGGGCAGCAGTGTTAGCTGTGAGGAGGATGCTAAGAGGATGCAGGGTGACTCGGATAGGTTAGGTGAGTGGACAATTTCATGACAGATGCAATTTAATGTGGATAAGTGTGGGGTTATCCACTTTGGTGGCAAAAACAGGAAAACAGATTATTATCTGAATGGTGGCTGATTAGGAAAAGGGGAGGTGCAACGAGACTTGGGTGTCATTATACACCAGTCATTGAAAGTGGGCATGCAGGTACAGCAGGCGGTGAAAAAGGCGAATGGTATGCTGGCATTCATAGCAAGAGGATTCGAGTACAGGAGCAGGGAGGTACTACTGCAGTTGTACAAGGCCTTGGTGAGACCACACCTGGAGCATTGTGTGCAGTTTTGGTCCCCTAATCTGAGGAAAGACATTCTTGCCATAGAGGGAGTACAAAGGAGGTTCACCAGATTGATTCCTGGGATGGCAGGACTTTCATATGATGAAAGACTGGATCGACTAGGCAAATACTCGTTGGAATTTAGAAGATTGAGGGGGGATCTTATTGAAACGTATAAAATCCGAAAGGGATTGGACAGGCTAGATGCAGGAAGATTGTTCCCGATGTTGGGGAAGTCCAGAACGTGGGGTCACAGTTTGAGGATAAAGGGGAAGCCTTTTAGGACTGAGATTAGGAGAAACTTCTTCACACAGAGAGTGGTGAATCTGTGGAATTCTCTGCCACAGGAAACAGTTGAGGCCAGTTCATTGGCTATATTTAAGAGGGAGTTAGATATGGCCCTTGTGGCTAAAGGGATCAGGGGGTATGGAGAGAAGGCAGGTACAGGGTTCTGAGTTGGATGATCAGCCATGATCATACTGAATGGCGGTGCAGGCTCGAAGGGCCGAATGGCCTACTCCTGCCCCTATTTTCTATGTTTCTATGTTTATATGTTTCTGACACACTTTAACACAGCAACCCTGCATTATCCAGTCCAGGAAGCCACATAGGAGCACTTAACCCAACTAAAATGATAGGGAAGTGGGGCTTTTGGGTGATTTGTCTCCCAGATCACTCTCACTCTATTTTTAAATGGTCGGACTAAACCTCCAGCCTTATCTTGTCCCATGGTATTGTTTGATTCGCGAGTAGTTGCAGCTGTTAAACTACCGCTCCTTACTCAGGGGGAGTAACTCAATGTAATATCAAACATGATGGATTATTGACCTGCAACATTAGCTCAGCTTTTCTCTCTCTATGCATGGCTGCCTGGCCTGTTGTATATTCCCAGCATTTTCAGTTTCATTCTTGTCATCTGGAGAAGGATTTTTGTGCTTTCATCTGAAGACTGTGCCAAACTCATCAATCAAGTTGAGTCCAGAAGTGTAAAGCTAACAGAAGTCATGTTTCTAGGCTGGACTGTGTTTATGCAGATGTCTTGCATTGCCAAATATCACGGAAAGAGTGTCTGGCTACTTGATTGGTTCACTGGCTTAGAACCAAATGCAATGAGATAGTGGGAGAGTCATACAGCACAGAAATGGGCCATTCAGCCCACTGAATCAATGCCGACCGCCATGTGCCCATTTACACAAATCTCTCCACATCAAATCTCCAAGATTCTATAACTAAACACAATGATCAGTTAACCAACCAACCTTTGGAATGAGAGGGGAAACCAAAGACCCAGGGGAAACCTATGTGTTCGCAGGGAGAGCATGCACACTCCACATGGACAGCACCCAAGGTCAGAATCAAACCTAGAATACTGGAGCAACATCAGCATTTCACCAGTTATGCTAGTGTGTGGCACAAAAATTCTGGGAGAAAACTCTTGCATTCAGGTCAGAAGGTTGAAACAAGAAATGTTTAATTATCTAAGCACATAATCCAAGCTGCTATTCCCATGAAGGATTCCGAAAGGCTATTTGGACAAGTGTCAAGCCAAGGCTTAGTATATCCTTTCAAATGGAGATAAATAATAAACTGACACTTTTCCATAGGAGCTAGTCAGAAAGTTATCATGATAAACATGGGAAATTTTAATTTACAGATAGGCAGGAAAAATCTGATGGATGCAAGTAACCTTACTGAAGAATTCATAGGACATAGAAGAGCAGGGAACAGGAACAACCCTTTGGCCTAAAATGATTGCACCAACTATAGTGCCAAATTAAGCTATATGCATCTGCCTGCACATAATCGATCTCTCTCCATTCCTTGTAGTTCATGTGTCTTTCTAAGTGGCTTTCAATTGTCACCACTATGTTTGGCCGTAGGTTCCATGCATCTACACTATCTGTGCAAAAAATTTATCCTGCACGTCTTTTTAAACTTCTTCCTCCCCCCCCCACCTTAAAGCTGTGTGGTCTAGTATTTGACATCTCTATCCTAGGAAAAAGACTTTACTATCTACCCTACCATGGCCTCCTATAATATTATACTGTAAATCTCCATTCAGTCTTTCCTCAGGCTCCAAGGCTACAGAGAAAGCAACCCAAATTTGTCCAGCCTCTTCATACAGCTAATATTCCCATATCCAGGCAGCATCCTTGTGAATCTCTTTACACCTTCACCGAAGCCTCCAGGTCCTTCCTGTTGCACAGCAACCAGAACTGCAGAATTCATTGTGTTCTCGGGCAAGCACATTCTTGTGGTAATCGATGAACATGATATTCCAGACTTGACGATGGGATAAGATTAACTTATAGCTTCAGAATGAATTCACCCTGAGGTAGAAAACATTGCAATATAATTGAATTTTTGCATTAAATTTGAAGGAGACTATATTTTTAACTTCAATTGGAGCACTTATCAGGGCATGAAAACAAAGCTGGCAAAAGCGAACTACAATTAGAAGAGTTCTCTCTAGATGCAGTTGCAGACCTCTGAAGGGATAGAACATAGAACGTAGAAATCTACAGCACGTTACAGGCCCTTCAGCCCACAACATTGTGCCGACCATGTAACCTACTCTAGAAACTGCCTAGAATTTCCCTACCGCATGGCCTTCCATTTTCCTAAGTTGATCTTTCAGAATACATAGAACAGATGAGGAAAGAAATGAGAGAAGGACTCAACAGCAACAGTTAATTGTATTTTATTTTCATTTGCACAGTTTGCCTTCTTTTGCACATTGGTTGTTTATCAGTCTTTGCGTGCAGTTTTTCATTGATTGTATTGAATTTCTCTGTTTTATGGCGAATGCCTGCAAGAAAATCAATCTCAAGGTTGTATATGGTGACGTATATGTACTTTGCTAATAACTTTACTTTGTATTTTGAAATGTAAAAGATAACAACCAATTTAAAGAAAAAACATGTACTTGTACAAAGATAGGTGGTGGATCAGAAAATTAAATAGAACATATAAAATAGGGAAAGAAAGACTAAATGATTAATAAGGAAGGAAAAGTTGGAGTATGACACAAAACTGGGAAGGAAATTAAAGAAAAAGTACAAAAATTTCTATCGATATTTAAAATAGGATTAACTAAATTAGTGTGTATGCCATGGAAGTGAATCTGGGAATTAATAATGGAAAACAAGTTGATGCCAGGTGAATTAAATATGTATTTTTCATCACCCTGCACAAAAGAGGCTACATCATGGAAATAGCTGTAAGTCAAGAAAAGTCAAGAATTGGAAGGGAAGCAGGCACTCAAATAATGTTAGAACTTACTACTAAATACATTGCCGGAATGCCCTTCCAAAAAATGAAGATAATTGAACAAAGTCAACATTATTTTGTGGAAAGAAAGTTATGTTTGCCCTATTTATTTTGTGTTCGTTGAACTTTTGTGATCAATAAAGGGGACATGGTCGATGTAATATACTTTGATTATCAGAAGACATTTTATAAGGTTCCACACTAAAGTGTATTGGGGAAAGTAAAAGCTTGTGGCAGAGGAGCTAACATGTTGGCATGGGCAGAAGATTGGCTGGCAAACTAGAAACTCAGAGCAGGCACATTGTGATATTTCTCTTGTTAGCAAGATGTAACAAGATGTGTGCTATTGGGATCAGCGTCCAGTTCTCAAATTTTTATAATCATTTTAGTTCAGGTCAGGACCTTGCTTTGCTACTGGTACCACGTAGCCCAGTACTACCTGTCTCCGGTTGGGTTATCGGTGACTCAGCTGGCACCCCCTGGTGCACTTCGGTTAACCAGGGAGGAGGGTGTGTAGGCACCCAGCAGGGCTAAAATCAAAACCTGTCAAAGGGCAGATGAACGCTTTGTGAGTCAACGGCCACCGACTGTCTGTGTGAGGAGTGGCGCGCCACACCGTCTTTCATTTCGCGCCTTGTAAAACAAATCGCCTGATGCCAGCCCCCAGGCCTGAGTCGACGTAGTAGTAGTCATTGACTTAGATGAGGGCTTCAAAGATGTATTTGTTAATTTTCCTGATGACAACAAGATAAGTGTGAATGTTGTGAAGAGGACTTAAGGATTCTACAAGTACTTACACTTCATACTTTATTGTCGCTAAACAACTGATACTAGAATGTACAATCATCACAGCGATATTTGATTCTGCCCTTCCCGCTCCCTGGATTACAAATCGATAGTAAGTATTAAAAATTTAAATTATAAATCATAAATAGAAAATAGAAAAATGGAAAGTAAGGTAGTGCAAAAAAAAACCAAGAGGCAGGTCCGGATATTTGGAGGGTACGGCCCAGATCCATGTCAGGATCCATTCAGCAGTCTTATCACAGTTGGAAAGAAGCTGCTCCCAAATCTGGCTGTACAAGTCTTCAAGCTCCCGAGCCTTCTCCCCGAGGGAAGAGGGACGAAAAGTGTGTTGGCTGGGTGGGTCGTGTCCTTGATTATCCTGGCAGCACTGCTCCGACAGCATGCGGTGTAAAGTGAGTCCAAGGACAGAAGATTGGTTTGTGTGATGTGCTGCACCATGTTCACGATCTTCTGCAGCTTCTTCCGGATACGGATAGGGATAGGTTAAATGATTGGACAAAGATCTCGCAAATGGAGTGTATTATGTGTGGAACTGTAAAATCTGCTCATTTTGCGGAAGAAAAACATTTTATCTAATTAGTGAGATATTGCTGAGCTCTAAAATGCAGAGAAATCTGGTAGCACTTTGAAAAATACAAGTGTGCAGGTACAACAATTAGAAAGGATAACAGCATGCTTTGTATGCTGCAAGAGGAAATTGAATATAAGAGTAGCTGAGATTTATTTTCCTTGATGGGAGAATATAGAAGTAAGGGCTTCTGTTTCAAAGTAAGATGCTATCCATATACTGCCCTGAGAAAGTGAATCTCAGGGTAGTACTGTATATGGTGACATACACATAGTTTGATAATAAATTTACATCGTACTTTGTACGTTTAAGACAGCGATAAGGGGAGTCTTTTTTTTCTCTCTCTATAAGGGTCATGATTCCTGGTAAATCTTTTCAACAAAGAACATTGAAGGAAAACCTTCCAGTATTTTTATGGCAGAGATAGACAGAATTTTGAAAACCTAGGGAGAAGGCTGTGGTGAACAAAGACAATGTATAATTGGGGTTACCACAAGACCAGCCATAATTTGATGGGCTGATTGGAGGAGCAGAGGCTGCCTCCTTCTTCATATGGTCCTTCACCAACTTCTGTATCAGGCATGACTTGGTTCTGTTCACTTTGCTGTCTGTGGGGTTTTACATCTCTTGGGAAGTGCCCTTTGAAAAATTGTGTTGTCTCCAGGGAACTCTAGGACACTCCAGAAGAGGTCTGAATTCTTACAGCTCATATTTTCCCTACATCCATTTCTCATCCCTCCTCCAATTTCCTCACTTCTGTGGCAGTCTAAAAGCCTATGAAGGAGCAAGCACTTTAATGGTGCTGATGTGCTTTGCAATGGACTGCGGGTGATTGAAATATCAGTTGTAAGGTTAGGCAGCTTCTGTCACCTGTAAATGCACAAGTCGTGTTCTCCTGTCTCGGGATGGGAGAAGAACATTTTGTGATTTCTCATAGTAAAAGTGAGTGTGCTTTTAGTGGCTCATAATTTGTCCCAAGATTAGGGCAAAATACAGGATGCAATTAGTACACTTCAATGTGTGCCATGCTTTCTTTACTGAGAACAGCTGCCAGAACAGAAGAGATCTATCTTCATAAAGCAACATATCTGTTCCTGAGAACTGTTTGTAACTCAGACTGTTCATAAATCAAAAATAAGGCATGACGAAAGAAACAATTTCAGATTTCTAACATTTTCATACTTTGCTTTTGAATCTCAGAGACTCATTTTTGATTTTGAATGGCTTTTCCTATTCTTCCTCAGGGTTTTTGTAACGTATTATCAATTTGCCAGCATGGAGCAAGAGCGAGTTTGTAAATCTGGCAGGAACAAAGGATGTTGGGAAGGGAAGGGAGAAGCGCAGCAGGAGGGCTGTAGGACAGGTGGCAGAGAAGGAGTGCCAGGGGTGGGGCATGGCACAGGCACAGACACACCCAACCCTGAGTCACCAGGCAAGGTAATTGATTCCAAACAATTGGCTTATTGATCTTTACAGAATGTCTCTCTGCTGCTGCCCCGCTCTCTCCCCTCTCCCTGCTCCCTTCCCACTCTCAATCCACAATAGAGACCCATATTAGAATAAGGTTTATCATCACTCACGTGTGTCATGAAATTTGTTTTTTTTTGTGGTGGCAGCACAATGCAATACATAAAATTACTATGGTACTCTGCAGAAGTCTTAGGCATTCTAGCTATATATATGCGCCTAGGATTTTTGCTCAGTACTATATACTGTAAAAGAGCCAAAATATTCAGCTTTCCCATCAATCATTCAAATGTAAAACAAGGAGACAACAGAATGAAATCGCTTCACAGACAGGTTTTCAATTTCATCACCCAATGATCTGGAACAGACTGACTGTTCGCTGGAGAATCTGGATTCTTTTCGGCAGCCCATCGAACAAAAACATGATCCATTCTGTCAGTTGACTGTGCAAGCAAGAACCTATGGTTAACTGATCTAATCCCTGGCCAAGTAACTACTGAACTCCAGCTGTGCTTACTCCAGCATTGTAGGAACAACACCCCGGCCCTGCTCCTTCAGGAGCAGCTGAGTAACTCTCGTTCAGATCCTCTTGCAAAACGCCAAGGAAATCAGGCTGGTCATTTAAAGCAAATCTTATTCTAATCAAAATAGAAATATCTTATTATAAGTTTTGTCTCCAATGGAACTTATCTTCTGCACAATTACTATAGATTATTCACTTTATTTCAGGAATTTCAGAATTCAAATTTATTATCAAAGTACACATACTGTATGTCATTATATACTACCCTGAAATTCATTTTCTTGTGGGTATTCACAGTAGAACAGAGAAATACAATAGAATCAATGGAAAAACTGCACACAAAGACTGACAAATATCCAATGTGCAAAAGAAGACAAACTGTTCAAATAAAATAAATAAGTAATTCTGAGAATATAGCTTAGCGACATGCAAACCCTTGAAGGCAGAAAGACAAAGAGTTGAAGTAGTTAATGTGAAATCACAGGGGGTGCTCAGTGAGTACAGATGTGAGGAAACGTTTTTTAATCTTTAAGAAGTCACCAATTGCACCCCTTTTGGCATTTTGGACTGAATAAGGTCTGAACGACACATGGGTTAGCCAGATGTTCAAATGGAGAGAACATCAACCAGGAGTCTCTTCCAATTTAGGTGAGTGGGCAACCACTTAAAGCAAACTGATTGTTTGTTGTTAGTAAGGCAATTTTGGTCTCTACTAGTTTCCTTATCATTCACTGGCAGCTGAATGTAAGTCCACAGCTGAGAAACCATGAGGCAAAAGACTTTACATCTCCACTTGAGGGCAGAAGATGGAGGAAACGTCTGTAGTCCTAAGAAGCTTCCCTGGACACCCACCTGTCCACCTCACCATCTGTTCCTGTGCCCCCTCTCCCACACAGCTACAGGTAATTAAGAAGGTAAATGGAGCATTAGTCAATACTGTACGAGGGATGCCGTATCAAAGTAGGAATACTTTGCTACAAAAAGATGGGGGTTTACTGACCTTAAGACATAGGTGCAGAAATAGGCCATTCATCACATTGAGTCTGTTCCATCATTCCATCATGGCTGATACATTTTCCTTTTTAACTCCATTCACTTGTCTTCTCCCCTAACCTTTGACATCCTGATTAATCAAGAACCTTCAATCTCTGCCTTAAATATACCCAATGACTTGGACTCCACACCTATCCCTGGCAATGAATTCCACAGACTCACCATCCTCAGGCTGAAGAACTTTTTCTTCATCTCTGTTCTAAAAGGACATCCATCAATTCTGTGGCTGTGCCCTCTGGTCCTAGACTTCTCCACTATAGGAAACATCCTCTCCACATCCACTCTATCTAGGCCTTTCAATATTCGATAGGTTTCAATGAGATCCTCCTTAATTCTTCTAAACTCCAATGAGTACAAGCCCAGAGCCATCAAATGCTCCTCATACGATAACCCTTTCATTCCTGGGATCATTCTCATGAACCTCCTCTGGACCCTCTCCATTGTCAGCACATCCTTTTTTAGATAAGGGGCCCAAGACTACTCATAGTACTCCATACTGTTTGACCAATGCTTATAAAGTCTCAGTGTTACATCCTTGCTTTTATATTCTAGTCCTCTCGAAATGAATGTTAATATTGCATTTGCTCTCCATACCACCAACTCAACCTGCAAGTTAACCTTTAGGAAATCCTGAAAGAGGATTCCCATGTCCCTTTGTACCTCTGATTTCTGAATTTTCTCCCTTCTTAGAAAGTAGTCCATGCCTTTATTCCCTCTGCCAAAGTGTATGACCACGCACTTCCCTACACTATATTTCATCTGCTACTTCTTTGCCCTTTAACCCAATCTAAGTCCGACTGCAGAAATCTTGCTTCTTCAACAACACCTGCCCCTATTCCTATTTTAGTATCATCCGTAAACTTGGCCACAAAGCCATCAATTCCTTCATCCAAATCATTGATATATAATGTGAAAAGAAGTCGTCCAACACAGACTCCTGCTACATACAAACAGTCACGTTAAGCCAACCAGGAAAGGCTGCCTTTATTTCCGCTCTTTCCTCCTGCCAGTGAGTCATTCTTCTATCCACGCTAGTATCTTTCTTGTAATACCATGGACTCATATTTTGTTAAGCAGCCTCTTGTATGGCACCTTGTCGAATCCAAATAGACAACATCCACTGACTCTCCTTTGTCTATCCGGCTTGTACTTTTAAGGAATTCCAGCAGATTTGTCAGGCAAGATTTTCATTTTAGAAAACCGTTATGACTTATTTGGTCCCCTGCTATTTCCAGAATGTTCCCAAGAAAAATCCTTTTGGCTAATTCAACAAGCCTAACTTATCAATCAAATATATGTTTTTATTTTAAACAGCAAAAAAAATTAAATACCCAATTGTATAACGTAAGTAAAGGAAAACGTATTGCATTTTGAGAAAATGTGAAAAAAAATCCAACAGCAAAACTGTATTAATAAAATAATGCATAGTGTTAAACCAGGGTATTACAATAAATCAATCTGAGACCATAATGAGAATCTCTGCACCAACAGGTTGTTGGTTGACTAAAGGAATAACAAGATAATTAGAAAAGAAATCAGAGGGAGATGAGGAAAATTTATTTTCCTCAGCCAGTCATTATGAATCAGAGTTTACATTACAACACATACATAATGCTAGAGGAATTCAGCAGTTCATGCAGCATGTATGGAAATTAATAACTGTCGACGTTTTGTCCCAAGACCCTGCTTCAGGGCTGGAAAACAAGGGGGAAGATGCCAGAGTAAAAAGATGGGGGGAGGGGAAGGAGGATAGATAGAAAGTGTTAGGTGAAGTCAACTGGGGGCCCAATATCCTTGCGGCCAGGTTGGTTAGAGTTGTTCAGGTGGGTTTAAACTAACTTAGTGGGGGGATGCAAACCGGAATGATAGTGAGGAAGATGAGGTAGTTGGCTTACAAACACAGGTAATGTGTAATGAGACTTCTAGCAAGGAAAGGCTGATGATAGGGCAAAATTGCAGTCAACAGGATGAGTTGCAACATAAAAGGTGGACAAAATCAAAAAAGATGAATGCAGGACTAAAGGTGGTATATTTGAATGCTCACCGTATATGGAAAAAGGTAGACGAACTTACAGCACAGTTGCAAATTGGCAGGTATGATGTTGTAGTCATCAAATCATGGCTGAAAGAAGATTATAGCAGGGAGCTTAATATCCAAGGATATATGTTGTATCAAAAGGATAGGCAGGAAGGCAGAGGGAGAGGCATGGCTCTGTTGGTAAAAAACAAAATTACTCATTAGAAAGAGGTGATGTAGGGTTGGAAGGTGTTGAATTGTTGTGGATAGAGCTAAGGAACTGGCTTTGTTGCAAAGTTTGCAGATGACATGAAGATATGTGGGGGGTGGGGCAGGTAGTTTTGAGGAAGTAGGGGGGTTACAGAAGGACAGACAGATTAGGAGAAGAGGCAAAGAAATGGCAGATTGAATACAGTGTTGGAAAGTGTATGGTCATACTCTTTGGTTGAAGAAATGAAAGGGTTGACTATTCTGAAATGGAAAGAAAATACAAAATTCTGAATCCCAAGGACTTGAGAGTCCTTATGTAAGATTCCCTGAAGGTTAATTTGCAGCTGGAGTCTGTGGTGAGGAAGGAAAATGCGATGTTAGCATTAATTTCAAGTGGACAAGAATATAAATTCAAGGATGTAATGTTGAGACTTTATAAAGCACTGAGGAGGCCTCACTTGAAGTATTGTGAGCTGCTTTGGGCCCCTTATCTTAGAAAGAATGTGCTGAAACTGGAGAGGGTACGAAGGAGGTTCAAGAAAATGATTCCAGGATTAAACAGCTTGTCATATGAACAGCATTTGACGTTTCAGGGCCTGTATTTAGTGGATTTTAGAAGAATAACGGATGACCTATTTGAAACCTACTGAATGGTGAAAACCTTTGATATAGTGGATGCGGAAAGGGTGTTTCCTATGGTGGGAGTGCTTAAGACCAGAGGACACAGCCTCAGAATAGACGGGCGTCCTTTTAGAATAGAGATGATGAGGAATTTCTTTAGCTAGAGAGCAATGGATCTGTAGAATTTGTTGCAACAGGAAGCTGCGGAGGCCAAGTCTTTATGTATATTTAAAGCAGAGGTTGATAGATTCTTGATTGGTCAGGGCATGAAGGGATATGGAGGGAAGGTAGGAGATTGGGCCTGAGAGGTAAAATGGATCAGCCATGATGAAATGGTGGAGCAAACTCAATGGGCCAAATGGCCTAATTCTGCTCCTATATCTTATGGTCATATGGTCTAAGTGGATAGGCAAGATGAAAGGCTGGAGAGAAAGGAATCTGAAAGGAGAGGAGAGTGGACCATAGGAGAAAGGGAAGGAAGAGGTGATAGGCAAATGACAAGAGGTAATAGGCCATAATGGGGGAAAACATAGACATAGAATAATACAGCACATTACAGGCCCTTTGGTCCACAATGTTGTGCCGACCCTCAAACCCTGCCTCCCATATCAGCCCCCAACTTAAATTCCTCTATATACCTGTCAAGTAGTCTCCTAAATTTCACTACTGTATCTGCCTCCACCACTGACTCAGGCAGTGCATTCCACGCACCAACAACTCTCTGAGTAAAAAACCTTCCTCTAATATCCCCCTTGAACTTCCCACCCCTTACCTTAAAGCCATGTCCTCTTGTATTGAGCAGTGGTGCCTTGGGGAAAAGGTGCTGGCTATCCACTCTATCTATTCCTCTTATTATCTTGTACACCTCTATCATGTCTCCTCTCATCCTCCTTCTCTCCAAAGAGTAAAGCCCTAGCTCCCCTAATCTCTGATCATAATCCATACTCTCTAAACCAGGCAGCATCCTGGTAAATCTCCTCTGTACCCTTTCCAATGCTTCCACATCCTTCCAATAGTGAGGCGACCAGAACTGGACACAGTACTCCAATTGTGGCCTAACCAGAGTTTTATAGAGCTGCATCATTACATCGTGACTCTTAAACTCTATCCCTCGACTTATGAAAGCTAACACTCCATAAGCTTTCTTAACTACCCTATCCACCTGTGAGGCAACTTTCAGGGATCTGTGGACATGTACCCTGAGATCCCTCTGCTGCTCCAGACTACCCAGTATCCGGCCATTTACTTTGTACTCTGCCTTGGAGTTTGTCCTTCCAAAGTGTACCACCTCACACTTCTCTGGGTTGAACTCCATCTGCCACTTCTCAGCCCACTCCTGCATCCTATCAATGTCTCTCTGCAATCTTCGACAATCCTCTACACTATCTACAACACCACCAACCTTTGTGTTGTCTGCAAACTTGCCAACCCACCCCTCTACCCCCACATCCAGGTCATTAATAAAAATCACAAAAAGTAGAGGTCCTAGAACAGATCCTTGTGGGACACCACTAGTCACAATCCTCCAATCTGAATGTACTCCCTCCACCACCAACCTCTGCCTTCTGCAGGCAAGCCAATTCTGAATCCACCTGGCCAAACTTCCCTGGATCCCATGCCTTCTGACTTTCTGAATAAGCCTACTGTGTGGAACCTTGTCAAATGCCTTACTAAAGTCCATATAGATCACATCCACTGCACTACCCCCATCTATATGCCTGGTCACCTCCTCAAAGAACTCTATCAGGCTTGTTAGACACGATCTGCCCTTCACAAAGCTATGCTGACTGTCCCTGATCAGACCATGATTCTCTAAATGCCCATAGATCCTATCTCTAAGAATCTTTTCCAACAGCTTTCCCACCACAGACGTAAGGCTCACTGGTCTATAATTACCCGGACTATCCCTACTACCTTATCCGTCCTAATGTATTTTAACAACTCCAACACCTCCTCTGCTTTGTTATCAACAAAGCAAAAGAGGGGAGGGTGAGGGATTTTTTTTAAACCGGAAGGAGAAACAGATATTCATGCCGTCAAGTTGGAGGCGACCCAGTCGGAATATACTGTGTTGCTCTTTCATCCTGAAGTTTATATTGGTTGTTTGTTAGTCTTTGTCTATGATGTATAGTTTTTTGTAAATTCTATTGCATTTTTTCCCTGTAAATGTGTGCAAAGAAAATTAATCTCATGGTTGTATATGGTATCATAATGTATTTTGATGATAAATTTACTTGGAACTTTTGATGCTATCTGAAAGGTGATGTAAGTGGATTCAATACTAACTTTCAAAACATCCTTTCTAAATTGCTGGATATGTTTAAATATGGTCATTAATAGACATAGTTAAGCAGTATATTGACTGATGAAATGCATACCTGCCTTTGAGCTATGTTTTTGCTGGGTCAGCAGATATTACATCAGAGGGTGCAACCTGATTAACACAGCCCATGACGTGGTCTCTGTCCACATTGTTACAACTAAAGATATTACTGCCCACCATCCTTAGATGAATAAAATTTGTGAAGAAAGTATCTGAGATTTCTGGAAGGATAATAAATTAAAACACAATGTTTTCAGAGAACGACACACACAAAATGCTGGAGGAACTTGGCAAGTCGGGCAGCATCTATGGAGGTTATGAATAGACAACATTTTGCATTGAGACCTTTCAGTATGATCTTTGTCCAAAACATTTACTGTTTGATCCATTCCATAGATGGTCTCTGACTTGTTGAATTCCTCCAGTATTTTGTGTTTATTGCTCTGGATTACCAGGAACTGCAGAATCTCTTGTGTTCTTTCAAAGAGCTAGTTCTGTCAACAATGGGCTGAATGGGACACTTCTCAATTCCACTGTAATAACTAATAGTTAAAGATATTGCCATTTTTCATTCCATCCATTAACTTAGCAAAGTAACACACTCAAAATACTGGAGGAACTCGGCAGGTCAGGCAGCATCTATGCAGGGGAATAAACAGTCAACTTTCATGTCAAGACCTTTCATCAGGGCTTCATTTGGATTTTCAGCATCTGCAAAATCTCATGTGTTTATTATTAACTTAACCACCCCCCCCCCGCTTTAAAATCACTTCTCTTGGCAGTTAATCACACAATCAGACCTGAATGAGTCTATTCTATTTAAAATTTCTACTTAACAATTACACCAAATTTGCACATCCAACAAAAGATGCATAGTGCATTCATACAACTAAAAATATCTGGCAGACAACGTGATAGGACTGTTTAATTAGATCTAAAGAATTGTTTTGCAGGACTTAATGTTGATAGAATTTGGCTGTGATGAATGATTGCAGTGCCTAAATGCTTCGCAACAGTGACCACACTTCAAATCTACTTCCTTGTTTGCAAGGTAATTGGGTTCTCATGAAAGGGATGAGAGCTAGAGAAACACAGCACCATTAAGATTTTTAGCTTTTCTTATACTTGTTTTCTATTCACAAAGCAACACACATCAAGATACCCTTTCTGTCTCATTCACTTAAGTGACATACCTCGAAGAGTGAGTTAAACAATGAAATTTAATTTAATTTAATTTTTAATTTAATTCAGTAATACAACACGGTAACATGTCCAATGAGCCCATGCTGTCCAATCGCACCCATGTGACCAATTTACCTCTTAACCTTTAGAATATAGGAGGAAACCTGAGCACCCTGAGGAAACCCACATGGTCATGGAATAACATACAAATTCCTTACAGGCAGCAGCAGGAATCCAAAAATATATGGTCATGCCATGAATATAACATTTTTATCATGTTTATTGTTAACCTCCCATATGATTTCTATGGTTTATCAATCCTGCTTCCAGATTAGATACAATTCACCCCCCACCATTTCATTCCCCTGAACCCTTAAACATTCATATGCTGAAACCCTCCATTGTATACCTCTTTCTTGAACAACACACACACACAAAATGCTGGAGGAACTCAGCAACTCAGGCAGCATCTATGGAGAGGACTAAACAGAAAACATTTTGGGCTGAGAAGCTTCATTAGGACTTGGTCATCTTGGTATGTTTTCCCCAGTAATTCCCTGTCATCGTATGTCAATGTATCTTTCTCCTAAAGTTTCCATACTGATATCAACTATAAATGTAACCTCTTTGATTCGAGGTACCCATTAATGCAGAGGTGGCCAACCTTTTACATTCCATGCATCAATTTTATCACGCACGAGTTCAGATGTGATTTTTTCATGCACGAGCTCTATATTAACATATTTTACAAGAATTGTGGGGGTACAAGAGTTGTATGGCACATCTGAACTTAAGCGTGAAAAAATTGTTGCATGGAATGTAAAAGGTTGTCCTCCCCTGTGTTAATGGGTAGTAATGTTAAGCGATAAACATCTGCAATAATCCTAAGCATGAGGAATTCTGCAAATGCTGGGAATCCAGAGTAACACATACAAAATAGTGGAGGAACTCAGTAGCTTCTATGGAAATGAATAAAAAGTTGATGTATTGGGCCGAGATCCTTCTTCAGGACTGGAAAGGACGAGGGAAGGTGACAGAATAAAAAGGTAGGGAGAGGGAAATAAGCAGTAATATTCAGCAGCTTTGTCGGTGATGCCTCAGGTCAAGGCCAAACTTTGATATCCTAACGCCCAATAGCCTTCAGCTGAGGTCCTCTTTCAAATGAGTTGGAAAGACAATTATAAGGATTGTATTCATGCCTGGGAGCTTCCAATTAATCCACAGGGTCCTAATGAAATGACAGCTCTTCACTCTTATGATGTTATGATTTTTCCTCACACTCTTCGGCCACATACCATCTACTCAACTGGTTCCCAGTCCCTGCCCTGTACGTCCACCCATCTTGAGGAGCCCCAGGTTCAAATAACAGCCTATTGGGATGGAATATTAAATATCCTGCAGTTGTCTACGCTACTCACTCATTGAATTTGTTAGTTAATCATCCTTTTCATGGACAGAGGAACAAGATGAAAGAACATTTGTACCCTTTTCCTTTGGTAAATACAAATAGTTCTTTCCCCCAAAGTTCAACTCTTCTTTTGTCCCAGTCCTTTACATAATGACTAACTTGTTTAAATTGTATCTTATGTATTTTATTTTTATTTAGAGATATAGCATGGCAGCAAGACTTTCCAATGAGCCTGCACACTGTGTTACAGCCATGTCTTTGGAATGTGGGAGGAAACCGGAGCACCCGGAGGAAACCCATGAGGTCATGGAGAGAATGTACAGACAGACAGTGGCAGGAATTGAACCTGGGTCACTGGTGCTATAACAGGGTTACTTAACCGCTATTCTACCGTGCTACTCCATATCACCCATTCATTTATTTCCATTTTATGCTGATGTTTTCAATTCTCATCCAGATTCATGAAAGTATTGTCAGGACCAGACAATTATAGTTATGTGGAATGTATGAGCCCTGAAGGTGTTTTCTTTAGAGAGGAGATTTATCTGAGGTACCTGAAATGCTAAGCAACTTAGACACTAAAAAAAAACTAGAGAGCAACAAAGGAGGCTGGTCAGCCCAACGTCGGCTGAGGTAAAGGTATTGAGACTAATTCCTCTTACCAGCTCCATGTACCATTCCAATCTTTTCTCAGCTATTACAATTTAAGCCACATCTATCACTCCTGCTGGCAGCTCATTCCTCACTCAAGGGAATAAAGTCCTATTTGGTGGGAGTTATCCTTAGAGACCCACTTAAGTAATGATTATACAGGACTTAGCATAAACCAAGAGTATTACAATAATCATCATTCATTCATTATGTGTTGTGTCATATGATGTAGACAGTCATGGCCTTTCCATAACCATGATTGTTCTTGGCAAACATTTCTACAGCAGTGGTTTGCCATTGCCGCCTTCTGGGCAGTGTCTTTACAAGACGGGTGACCCCAGACATTATCAACACTCTTCAGAGATTGTTTGCCTGGTGTCAGTGGTCGTATAACCTGGAATTGTGATATGCACCAGCTGCTCATATGACCATCCACCACCCTGATCAGGTGCTACACCTTGCCCAAGGGTGACCTGCAGGCTAGCAGAGGGAAGGAGTGCCTTACACCTCCTTTGGTAGAGACGGATCTCCAACCCACCATGCAACAATGATCATCATAGATTTCAATTTACACATAGACTGGGCAATCCAAATTAGGAAGTGAAAATTAAAAATCATTCTGATGCTGGAAATCAAAAACAAAGACAGAAAATGCTGGAAATACTCAGCATGTCTGGTTACATCTGCGGAAAGAGAAGAAAAGTTAATGTTCTAATTCAGAGAACTTTGTCTGAAGAAGTGTTTCCAACTTGAAGCCAAGGAAGGTAGAGTTTATAAGGAAGTCTTCCAAATAAGCATGTTGAAGAGTAAGAGACAACGGAGGCCAAGTCATTGAGTAAATTTCAAGTGGATGCTGATAGATTCTTGATTAGTTAGGGTGTCAAAAGCTACTGGTAGAAGGCAGGAGAATGGGATTGAGAGGAGTAAGAAATTAGCCAGGATGGGATGGCAGAGCAGAGTCAATAGGCCAAATTGCCTAATTCTGCTCCTATATTGATGTCTTATGATCTAAGAGGTCATATTACATCCAGCACTGTGAAATGAGAAGTTCTTCACTGATAATCTGTAATTAAAAGGCAATGGTAATAACATGAGAGATTTTAAAATAAAAAGTGACTGAAACTAAGGTCTTAAATCAACATAAATTAAACAAGTAAGGGATGAGGCATGGATTGGCTGTGGTAGATTGGAGAGCACGTTAAAAGATATGATAGCAAACAAGTAATAGATAATAGTTAAAGAATCAACACATAGTTTACAAGACATGTATCTATTAAAGCTAAAAGAAAGTAATCACACTGTCTCAATCTATCAACGAAGTTCCCTTGGTCCCACCCATCGTCCTCCCTCACCTTTTTTTAGCTGAAACTAATTTGTTTGTTTCTTTCTCATTTTTGTTGAGGGAATCCGAATCAGGTCTTTCCTAATGCGGCCTCCTCCATATCACCTTATCAAGCACCTGCACAAGAGGATGGATTTTCCAGTGGCCACCCTTGCCCATTCCTATTCCGACCTGTTGGTTGATGGCCTCTTCTTCTGCCATGAAAGACCACACTCTGGTTGGAGGAGCAACACCTCATATTTTGTCTGAGTAACCTCCAACCTGATGACATAATTTACCTAACTTCCAGTAATTTCTTCTCCCTCTCCCTTCCCTCTTTTTTCATTCCCCATTCTGGCTCCCCTCTTACCTCTTCTCTTCTCCTCACTTGTCCAACTCCTCCTTCTGTTTCTCCTGTTCCTTCCCTTTCTCCCGTGGTCCACTCTTCTTTCCCACCAGAGTCCTTCTACTTCAACTCTTTACCTCTTACGCCTATCACCTCCCAGCTTCTTACTTCAACCTCCACCTCCTCCACCCTCCTTCCCGTACACCTGCTAGCTTGTACTCTTTCCACTGCCCCATCTTCTTATTCGAGCTCCTGTCCCCTTCCTTCGCAGTGCTGATGAGGGGTCTCGACCCACAACATCGACTGTTTATTCCTCTCCATAGACACTGTCTGACCTGCTCCAGCATTTTCTGTATGTTGCTCTGGATTTCCAGGGCAGTATCTGCAGAAGAACTTGTGTCTAAGAATTGGGTTTATTATCACTATCTTATGACATGAAATTTCATGTGGCAGCAGTACAGTGCAATGGCGTAACATTACTATGAATTACTAAATAAATACATTATGCAAAACAAACAGATGAAGCTCGTTTTTAAGAGTTTCATGGTCCATTGAGAAATTTAACGAGAGAAGGGAAAAACCAGCTCCCCTCCTGAAAGAAGGCAATAGGGATATGAAACATTATCTGTTTCTTTTTCCACCAAAGCTGCCCAGATTTTTCCATCATTTTCTGTTTTTGTTTCAGTCACAGTTTTAGCTGTGGCAAGGGGTAGCTATAATTCTTGTTTTGTGTCAATGAAAGTGCTTTTTTTTTGTCTTGAAATTAAATTAAACAGCCAATTTCTCACTGCTGAAGAACGGACCACAATTGCAACCACTGGTGAGCTCTGTTTGGATTATGGGTAATGGGAGGATTAATTTAGACTAAACCGTTTCGAAAGTGGATCCTCCAAAGAGCTAACAATTGTAAACAAATGCACAAAGAAGTGAGATTTCATTTAGTAAGTAGGGAGAGTGCAGTGCTTCCTCGAGATATTATTAGATCAGCAATGAACTGAAAACCGGAACAGATTGTCAGGGGACCAATGTTCTTTGTATTTTTTTAATTGTGCATTTTATTACTTTGGTTTTGAATTCTAAAATTCTGTGCAGTGGGAGATGCATAGACAAACACTGCAAACAAACAGCAGTCTTTCCAATCACCAGACAAGCCCTTCAATGCTCTTTAATGCTTTGCTTTGATGCTGCTGATCTTTTTCCTCAACAATTCCCACTCCCCATCCCAAATACTAATACCACACTGTTATACCTAGTTATTCCAGTAGCTCATGTGAAGATCATGAATTATTCAGTCACAGAATAGTGCCACACAGTTGTAGGTCATGAAGGACAATAACTACTACATCGACTCAGGCCTAGGGGGACAATAAACCTGAGTTAAAAGAGTTTGAAGTTTTAAGTGCCAAACCCTCTCCTCTCACAGCCCTGCAAATTTTCCCCTTTACAGCATGTATCAAGTTCTCCACAACCCTTACAGAAAGCAAATAAGCTGCAGTGCATTTGTTCAAGTTTAATTGTCGTTCAACTGTATATGAATACCCACGAATACAGCCAAATGAAAGTGCTGCTCCATGGCCAAGGCACAGTGCAAAATACAGTACCAACAGTCATACACAGCACAATGCACATGAGCGTATCAGTAAATACCGTCACATATAAAAAAACATAGTCCAAGACCCCGAGTCCATTAATGTTGCAGCAGTCTGCAGTCAAACACAATATGGCTTGTTTTCTGCCAAACAAACACTAGGGGGCAGCAGAGCAGTGACTCCAGCTTGAATGCTTCTCTCCTGGGTGGCTGAAAACGGGCGACACCACAGTTTGAGGCCTAACCCTCAGTATAACAGAGACCATGCAGCTCCCCCGTCATCCACCAATAAATCAGGGTCTTATGATCACAAGGAACATGACTAAGATGACCACTTGCTGTTAGACTGCCCAGCGCCTTTGCACAATGACTCCTCTCTCTTGCAGGCAGTGACAAGGTCTGCATGAAGTGCAACTCCTTCAGTTTCTCCACCAGAGCATCCCGCTGATGGGGTAGGCTGCTTTAAGTTCTTAATGTCCAACAAGGTCTTGTGGTCTTTGAAAATACGTTTAAAAAAAGACAATATCACCTTTGGTTGGCCCATAGAAGCCGCTGGATCCGAGCATGCTGTCATTTTACTGTAATAATTTCTCTCCCACCAACACCCCCCCCCTGCCCCCAACACCCTTCAGTCACCTCTGATTCTTTTGCTGATTATCTTAATTATGTGTCCACGGCTGTTTCCAACTAAACTGGACAAAATTTGCTCTCCAATTATTTATGAAATTTAGTTTGGGATAGGACATAGGGTGGTTTTAATTGAACTCACGCTTACGGAGGTTGGAGGAGGGGAGGTCGGCTGGGTGAATATGGATGTAAACTAGGATTATTGGCATTCACTTTCCCTCAGAATGATGTCAGGTCACAAACGAAAGAAGGCATTTCCTCGGCCAAAGGTACTGAGGGGAGACTGCGTTTAATGATATGAGCCAGCTAAGATAAGGGGTTCAAATCGGCTTTCCTGATTCAGCATAAAAAAATTCTGTGGTGAGAACTTCCCTTTTTCCTAAATTCAAAGTTTAAAATAAATTTACTTTCAAAGTACACATATGCACTATATACTACTATGGGATTCATTTACTAGCAGGCATTTACAGTAGAACAAATAGGACAGCATCAATGAAAAGCTGCACACTGTCAGGAAATGTAAAGAAGGCTTGACCTCAACGCAGAGCAGCATAGATGACTTAGCAGCCACGAGCCACTTTAATGATGAAGTGCAAAATAGCAAGCCACAGTGGGCCACAAAACAAGAGCAAATGGATACATAAGACGACAAGGTAACTGAAGGCTAGGAACAACTGGTTGAGGCTAGCTGCTTTGAATTGTAGATTACAGATGAGAGCTGGGTTTAAATAGGCTGCAGGTGATGAAGTTGGAAACAAGTAACAGGCGACTCCTGCAACACACATCAAAGTTGCTGGTGAACGCAGCAGGCCAGGCAGCATCTCTAGGAAGAGGTACAGTCAACGTTTCGGGCTGAGACCCTTCATCAGAACTAACTGAAAGAAGAGCTAGTAAGAGATTTGAAAGTGGGAGGGGGAGGGGGAGGGGGAGATCCAAAATGATAGGAGAAGACAGGAGGGGGAGGGATGGAGCCAAGAGCTGGACAGGTGATTGGCAAAAGGGATATGAGAGGATCATGGGACAGGAGGCCCAGGGAGATGGAAAGGGGGAGGGGGGGAAAAACCCATAGGATGGGCAAGGGGTATAGTCAGAAGGACAGAGGGAGAAAAAGGAGAGAGAGAGAGAGAAAGAATGTGTGTGTATATAAATAAATAACGGATGGGGTACAAGGGGGAGGTAGGGCATTAGCGGAAGTTAGAGAAGTCAATGTTCATGCCATCAGATTGGAGGCTACCCAGACGGAATATAAGGTGTTGTTCCTCCAACCTGAGTGTGGCTTCATCTTTACAGTAGAGGAGGCTGTGGATAGACATATCAGAATGGGAATGGGATGTGGAATTAAAATGTGTGGCCATTGGGAGATCCTGCTTTCTCTGGCGGACAGGACGTAGGTGTTCAGCAAAACGATCTCCCAGTCTGTGTCGGGTCTCGCCAATATATAGAAGGCCACATCGGGAGCACCGGACGCAGTATATCAACCCAGCCGACTCACAGGTGATGTGTCGCCTCACCTAGAAGGACTGTTTGGGGCCCTGAATGGTGGTAAGGGAGGAAGTGTAAGGGCATGTGTAGCACTTGTTCCGTTTACACGGATAAGTGCCAGGAGGGAGATCAGTGGGGAGGGATGGTGGGGGGGGGGGGAAATGAATGGACGAGGGAGTCGCATAGTAGCTTTCCCTCTCCCCCTTCCCCCCACTTTCAAATCTCTTACTAGCTCTCCCTCTCACCCGCTCAAATCTCTTACTAGCTCTTCCTTCAGTTAGTCCTGACGAAGGGTCTCGGCCCGAAACGTCGACTGTACCTCTTCCTAGAGGTGCTGCCTGGCCTGCTGCATTCACCAGCAACTTTGATGTGTGTTGCTTGAATTTCCAGCATCTGCGGAATTCCTTGTGTTTACGTTTTTAAACAGGTGACTCCTGTTAGCTGGGTGGAATCAGGACACCCCCTGCCACACCACGATACCAAACATCACTAGAATAGTCTGTAAGTTCCCAGCAATTGTGAAATGAGTGTGCTTGGCCAAGCCCATACCTCAGGTTTTACCAGCTTGACCTGAGGGAAGAAAAAAATAATTCAATAAATAATACTGCAAACATGAGTTGCAGAGTCCTTGAAAGTGAGTCCATAGGTTGAGGAATCTGTGTTGCGGTGAGTGAAGGTTCAGGAGCCTAATTGTTGCAAGGTAACTGTTCCTGAACCTAGCAGTCTCATTTCTCCTTTTCATATTTCTGCCATTCCTTATATCTGCTGCTGTGAAGTGCCAGTCTGATAGGATCCCAGTTACAGAGCAACTGTTAACAAGTTGGCTAAGAATCCACTCATTTAAAGACTACTCACAGAAAGCATGCAATTTTGAATTACCCTTTTAATCTTTCTGTAAAGCATAAAAATCTTAAGTGTGATACTGTACTGACCAAACTGCATCAAAACTATTTCTTCTGTCATTACCTTTTGAATGAAATGTTAAAATAATGTTTCACTGCTCTCTCAGGAAGCTGGAATGAATCCCGTTTAATAGCAGGGAAGTACCCCTGGAATTCTGACCAAGATTTGTTTCTCAATCAGCATCATAGCAAGAGGATTCGAGTACAGGAGCAGGGAGGTACTACTGCAGTTGTACAAGGCCTTGGTGAGACCACACCTGGAGTATTGTGTGCAGTTTTGGTCCCCTAATCTGAGGAAAGACATCCTTGCCATAGAGGGAGTACAAAGAAGGTTCACCAGATTGATTCCTGGGATGGCAGGACTTTCATATGATGAAAGACTGGATCGACTAGGCTTATACTCATTGGAATTTAGAAGATTGAGGGGGGCTCTTATTGAAACGTATAAAATCTTAAAAGGATTGGACAGGCTAGATGCAGGAAGATTGTTCCCGATGTTGGGGAAGTCTAGAATGAGGGGTCACAGTTTGAGGATAAAGGGGAAGCCTTTTAGGACCGAGATGAAGAAAAACTTCTTCACACAGAGAGTGGTGAATCTGTGGAATTCTCTGCCACAGGAAACAGTTGAGGCCAGTTCATTGGCTATATTTAAGAGGGAGTTAGATATGGCCCTTGTGGCTAAAGGGATCAGAGGGTATGGAGGGAAGGCTGGTACAGGGTTCTGAGTTGGATGATCAGCCATGATCATACTGAATGGCGGTGCAGGCTCGAAGGGCCGAATGGCCTACTCCTGCACCTATTTTCTATGTTCTATGTCTATGTATCACTAATGTAACTAGCTAATTACTTTCACATTGCTGTATGTGGGAGCTTGCTATATATAAGACGGAGCTGTGTATTTCCCTTGTAACAACAGGAGTTACACTAGTGGTTGCTGCAAAACACCCAGGAATGCCCTGAGCTTGTGAAAGGCAGCTGAGATATTCTTTTATATAGTCACTGAGTTGGTACAGAAGGTGTTAGTTAGATTGTTCTCACCGCTGAGCCACTGATAGACCTCATGGCAGATCTTTATAACTCTTCACAGTAAGCCTGAGGGATTACAGACACCCCCACAATTCTTCATAAAGGAAAAAAACATCCAAAAGATTTTTCACATGCCATCTTAGCAGCAAGACACGGGGCACTGGGAAATACTCAGCGCTTGCACGATCTCCTTGTAGTTTCTCATTAATAGAGTCTGCTGTGTGGGAGTTTGATTACTGCGCTAGAACTATAAGATTAAGCTCATTTAGAAGGGTGAAAACGCTAATTTATTATCTCTGCCTGATCTTTGCCTAAGTAATGAAGATTCATTTACCCTAATTGCCGTGGTCTGATCGGAAATTCGTGGCAGCTGATGACAAAACATTGGCCCTTTTGTTGCAAACTAGCTCATTAAGTGCTTATGGTTACGACTTATCCTTTTTAAACCCTATCCACAGAAGTTGCTAAGTTGCAATTATCCACACAGTATGAACAGAACTCCTCTGAAACATTTCCTCCAAACAACCAGCACTTTGGACATGAGATTTCCTCAGAACATGAACTGCCAGCATGCAGGGGGTTGCAGCAGGCTTGGCAGTACCACCACGGGAGCCCTTGTCAAAGGTTTCAGTGCCAGAGGTTTTAGCTTGTTTGAATGACGATGTCAGATGCATGCCTTAAATTGTTGGACCGCAACAGTTGGTTCATATAGATTATAATATGTTCTATATTATATGTTCTATATTAGAGAACATAGACCATTGAATAGTACAGGACAGAAAAGGCTCTTCAGCTCATAATGTCTGTAACAAACATTATCCCAAATTAAATTAAATCTTATCTGCTTGTACATGATTTAGATCCATCTATACCCTGCATATTCATGTGTCTAACAACTACTTAAGCTCCACTATCATAATGTCTTCCTTTATGACCCCGGCACAAACTACTTGCAACCGCACATCAAAGATGGGTGGCAAATTTCTTCCCCTTCGTCCTTTCACTGATACAACCAGCAAGGTTGAACTCCCAAAGGCCCAGCCCCTACCTTATTCCAAACCTAAAAGCCAGAAATATAAAATCATCACTGATCAATTCACTACAGGATCTTCAAGAAAGTGTTGCACCATGGCAGTGATGAAAATGTGGAGTTCACGCCACCAGAAATGGCTGAGATGGCTAACATAGATACCTTTAAGAGGAATTCAGCTGCGAAAAAGGGAGAAAGAAACAAAGGGGGAAAATCTTAGAAGATTGGACAGATGAGAGTAGGAGCAGGCTTTTCAAGGTGGACGGTCTGGGCCCAAAACTTTGACCATTCAACCCTTTCCATTGGTGCTGCCTAACCTGCTGAGATCCACCAGCATTTTCTGCCTGTGTAACTCTGAATTTGCAGCGTCTGCAGAATCTCTTGTATTTAGGGGACTTTCCTTGCTGTTAGTTGCAAGTTATCCATTGCTGTCTGATCCCTTCTGTCTAATTTCACTGAAGCGTTTGCATTATTAGCCTGGGAATGGAATGGTGAGTGTTTAAGGATTGCTGAACCATGCGTTTAGAAAGCTGTCTTGCAAAGAAGCTCACATCTCAAGCCAGATGTGACAGACTTGCTGACCCTAGCCTTATACTCTTATCAAAACCTTAAACCAACTTGGCACAAATGGGCTGAAGCCAATGTACTACTAGTGGAGGATTGAGAGGTAATGAGATACTGAACCATTTTTGAAATGGTGCCCTTGTTAGATTGCCCATACTTTTACAAAAAATGCTATTGCGGAAAGCGGCATACATAAATTTGTAATATCACAACATCCTTTATAGCAGTTGGATAGGGGCTAGGCTCCCTCCCCTATCTGATCCCAACAGGCTTGATCTCCCTGCTAATAAAATGCAAAAAGAAGATTATTCTCCTTACATACACCCAGTGGCCACTTTATTAGGTACACCTGTACACCTGCTCGTAAATGCAAATATCTAATCAGCCAATCATGTGGCAGCAACTCGATGCATAAAAGCATGCAGACATGGTCAAGAGGTTCAATTCACACCTTAAGATGGGGAAGAAATGTAATCTAAGTGACTTTGACTGTAGAATGATTGTCAGCGCTTGACAGGATTGTTGGAGTATCAAAATCTGCTGATCTCCTGAGATTTTCACACACTACAGTGACTGGAATTTACAGAGAATGGTGTAAGAAACAAAAATAATCCAGTGAGCAGCAGTTCTGTGGGTGAAAATGCCTGGAAAATTCGAGAGGTCAGAGGTGACTGGTTCAAGCTGACAGGAAGGCAACAGTAATTTAAATAACCATGTGATACAACAGTGGTGTGCAGAAGAACATTATTGAACACACAACACATCCATCCTGGAAGTGGATGGACTATAACAGTAGAAGATCATGAATGTACCCTCTATGGCCACTTTATTAGGTTCAGGAGGTACCTAATAAAGTGGCTACTGTGTGTGTATTGACCTTGGAATTGTGCTTAGTGCAGCAGGGGAAATGGCCTGGTGTACAACTACAATTAAAAATAAAGCAATTCCTCCTTCTGTTAATGAAAACAAGTTTCAAATGTTTTCACTATAATTAAGAATTCTTCTTGGAGCAGCTATTGTATATTTCATGAAGCTCCCCTAATGCATCACACACCATCATCTGTTCAATACCTGATTTCCCCATAGTGAGCTTAAATGCTGACAGTACAAATCTTCTCTCAGCACTTTAAACTCTTAAACACTCCAAACTCTAGAGACACAAAGCAGCAATCATCTAGATTAGATTTTGTCAAAGTGATATTTATCAATGATGAAATGGAGAGCTGGCCATTCAACCCTCGGAAGTTCATCCAATCAAAGAGCACACACCAATGACAATCTTGATCACTCTGTAATATTCTAGTTTCTGGGGTAGGAAGTTATGGGTCAAGTTAAAGCGTGGAATTCTAGGCCGGTTCCCTGCTGTATTTTGAGTTGTCTTTCAGATGTGATAATGGGCCAAATTTCACCAGTTCTGTCAGCACCTCAGGATTACTCCCTGCACAATGACCTCGTCAAACCTTTAGTTCTTGTGCGGCTCCTAATTCTGCACCTTACTGCAGTGGCTATTGCATGAGACCAAAGGGTTTGTGAACATCGGCTAGGCCCCAGGAAGTGACAAACATAGACTCCTTCATAAATGTGATTACTTCCAATCACAGCCACTGTTCCCAAATGGCTCAGATAATCAGAGAGATTTAGATATGGCTGCAAACAACTCGAAGGTTTCAAAGGCTCAAAGGTACACTTAATGTCAGAGAAATGTATACAATGTACATCCTGAAATGTTTTTTTTCTTCGCAACCATCCATGAAAACAGAGGAGTGCTCCAAAGAATGGACAACAGTTAAACGTGAGAACCCCAAAGTCCCCCACAGCTCCCCTTTCTCCCACATGTAAGCAGCAGCAAGCAACAACCCCCTCGCTCCACTGGCAAAAAAAGCATCGGCACCTGCCATTGAGCACTTAAGGGTGAGCAAGGCAACAGCACAGACTTGCAGTTACCCCGAAGACTTCACGTTTCATCTGGTATTTGACAGGCCACAGGCCCTCTCTCTCCCTAGTAAGGGAGAAAGGGGTATCTCCATTTTCACAGCGAGCGGAGAGACATAACAAACAACTCGCTGGTTTATGATGTTAAAAGTCTGTTACGGCACTTTTTTTTCCCGAGATCTGTGCTCAAAAATCTGGGCGCACAGCCATAGATATTCCAACTCCCCCGACAACAGACGGGTCTCCTGCCGTGACACCGACCTTCGATCCACCCATTTCCAGATGCCAGATCCTAGGCCTCCAAAGCCAAGCTGGACTGTTAGGCTGAGCCCTTGGCATGCCGAACAACGGCCGGTTATGAAACCCCAAGAGCAGGCCCCATTCCCTCAAAGAACTGTAGTCAGCGTGTAACTCCAGGTCAGGGTTTTCAAAATAACCCTGAAAGGAAAAAACAAAGATATTAAAGATGGAAATAGAGCTGTTTCCGAAGATGCAAGCAGAGGAGTCTCCGTTTAGCGCCATTATCACTCCACTCCAGCTCAAGCACACAAAATGTTAAAATAGCTCCAGTTTTAAAAAGCACTTTGTAATTAATTTAGGGTTATTTTAATGTTTGAAATAAATTAAATCAGCAAAAATACACTTCCACATATTTTTAAATGAAGTTCATGAAGAGCATTCAGATAACTGGGCTGTGTTAGAAATGCCACCGCTGGCTAGGGTGAAGCTGAGGGGCCAGATATGAAGTGTATCTGGTCTTTCAATATGCCCTGGACTCTCTAAAATAATCAAAGGCATCCAGATTGTAGTCAGCGTTTCCTTGCCAGAGGGTGGTGAGCTTTTGGAATTCATTGCCACAGATGGCTGTGGAGGCCAAGTCATAGGATATTCTTAAAGCAGAAGTTGATAGGTGCTTGATTAGTAACAGTGTCAAAGTTTAAGGCGAGAAGGCAGGACAATGGAGTTGAGAGGGGATAATAAACCAGTTATGATGGAATGGTGGAGCAGACTTGATGAGCCTAATGGCCTAATTCTGCTCCTATGTCTTTTGGTCATATGGTCCTATTGCCTATCAAAACAGGGTCCTATTTGTTCTTTAAGTTGGACAAGAGTTATTTCTAGTATCACAGCCAACATTTTTCCCTCATTCAACAGATTAGCTGGCTTGTACCATGTTGCTAATTATGAAGCTTGGTCTTTTCCAAGTTGGCTGCTGAACCTCCTGAATTTTATCTGTGCCAAAATCACCAATGGCCATTACATACTTCAACAAATCACAAACAGAAAAGATTCTGCAAATGCTAGAAATCTTGAGCAACACACGCCCAAAGTGCTGGAGGAACTCAACAGATCAGGCAGCATCTATGGAGGGAAATGAATAGTCAACGTTACTTCAACATGCATTTGCAAAGGATATGATAAATATAGTTCTTTTTTTCCTTGGCTTTTCAACCCAGCCATTATCAATATTCTTCAGAGATTGTCTGCCTGGTGTCAATGGTTGTATAACCAGGACTTGTGATATACATTAGCTGCTCATATAGATAGATAGATAGATATACTTTATTAATCCCGAGGGAAATTAGGTTTCGTTACAGCCGCACCAACCAAGAATAGAGCGTAAATATAGCAATACAAAAACCACAAACAATCAAACAACAGAATGCAAACTATGCCAGATGGAAATAAGTCCAGGACCAGTCTATTGGCTCAGGGTGTCTGACCCTCCATGGGAGGAGCTGCACGTTCGTTGGCCACAGGCAGGAACGACTTCCCGTGCCGCCCTGTGTCGTATCTCGGTGGAATGTGGCTGAAGTCCAACAGTAAGAAGTTCAATATCCGGTCTACAAACATGTTTGTCAATCATAATATGACCCGGGTTGCACCATCTGTTGCTAACCAGAACAGCAAGCACCCAACTCCTTTACGCTTACCGCTCTCAGTGCACTTCCGGTCAGCCGGAACGGTCTGGAAGCAGTCCATGGCCGTCTATGACCATCCATTACCTGCTCCCATGGCTTCTAATCATCTTCTAATCATTACAGAAATCTTTGACTCCATTATACAAGTAGACTACAAATTTTGAATGAAGAACAGTTTGCCAATGTGGGATGCTGGATCGATAGATATCAATCTTTTGATAATGACCAGTGGTATAAAAGATCTTCATCACAGAGGGATGCAAGAGTTTCTGCAGATGCTGGAAATCCTGAGCAACACACACAAAATGCTGGAGGAACTCAACAGGTCAGGCAGTAGCTCAGCAAGTCAGCAAGTAAGCATTGATGCTCTTTGACTTGCTGGGTTGCTCCAGCATTTTGTATGCAGTCCAACAATACCTGTTCCTGTGGAGTCTGGACCTTCTCGGGGATCTAATACCAGGGAACGTTGGTATACTTCGACTTAATTCTAAAAATCCTTCTCAGGAACAGGAAAAGTTTTCACCTTGCTGCTCATTATTGAATGCTCATACATAGGCCTTTTGGGTCTGGTCATAGTCATACTTTATTGATCCCAGGGGAAATTGGTTTTCGTTACAGTTGCACCGTAAATAATAAATAGTAATAAAACCATACATAATTAAATAGTAATATGTAAATTATGCCAGGAAATAAGTCCAGGACCAACCTATTGGCTCAGGGTGTCTGACCCTCCAAGGGAGGAGTTGTAAAGTTTGATGGCCACAGGCAGGAATGACTTCCTATGACGCTCTGTGCTGCATCTCGGTGGAATGAGTCTCTGGCTGAATGTACTCCTGTGCCCAACCAGTACATTATGTAGTGGATGGGAGACATTGTCCAAGATGGCATGCAACTTGGACAGCATCCTCTTTTCAGACACCACCGTCAGAGAGTCCAGTTCCATCCCCACAACATCACTGGCCTTACGAATGAGTTTGTTGATTCTGTTGGTGTCTGCTACCCTCAGCCTGCTGCCCCAGCACACAGCAGCAAACATGATCACACTGGCCACCACAGACTCGTAGAACATCCTCAGCATCGTCCGGCAGATGTTAAAGGACGTCAGTCTCCTCAGGAAATAGAGACGGCTCTGACCCTGGTGATGGCAGGATTAGCTAATCTTTACCCTACTTGCCACTTCATGCAGACATGCTTCTAAGATTAATTAATCCTTTCAATTGCATCCAGAGGCATGCTATTTCTAGCACTCAAGTTTGTGTTAAGATTTAATGTATAGTTTGTTTGTTATGTGTCGTGTCATATGAAATCACGGTCCATCCATGACCACGATTGTTCTTGGCAAATTTTTCCACAGAAGTAATTTGCCATTGCCTTCATCTGGGCAGTGCCTTTACAAGATGGGTGACCCCAGCCATTATCAATACTCTTCAGAGACTGTCTGCCTGGCGTCAGCGGTTGCATGACTAGGACTTGTGATATGCACCAGTCGCTCATATGACCATCCACCACCTGCTCCCATGGCCTCATATGATCCTTATCAGGGGGCTAAGCAGGTGCTGCACCTTGCCCAGGGGTGACCTGCAGTTTTGTGGAGGAAAGGAGTGCCTTACACCTCCTTTGATGGAGACATATCTCCACCCTGCCACCCGAGTGGACAGTATTCTTTTCATCTGCTACTTTCAAATACTTATTTGGTAGTGCTGAGGAAACGGCGAGTCTGCAGAGAGACTTGGATAGATTAGAAGAATGGGCAGAGAAGTGGCAAATGAAGTACAATGTTGGAAAGTGTATGGTTATGCACTTTGGCAGAAAAAATAAACGGGCAGACTATTATTTAAATGGGGAAAGAATTCAAAGTTCTGAGATGCAACGGGACTTGGGAGTCCTCGTACAGGATTCCCTTAAAGTTAACCTCCAGGTTGAGTCGGTAGTGAAGGCGGCGAATGCAATGTTGGCATTCATTTCTAGAGGAATAAAGTATAGGAGCAGGGATGTGATGTTGAGGCTCTATAAGGTGCTGGTGAGACCTCACTTGGAGTACTGTGGGCAGTTTTGGTCTCCTTATTTAAGAAGGGATGTGCTGACGTTGGAGAGGGTACAGAGAAGATTCACTAGAATGAGAGGGTTAACATATGAGGAACGTTTGTCCGCTCTTGGACTGTATTCCTTGGAGTTTAGAAGAATGAGGGGAGACCTCATAGAAACATTTCGAATGTTAAAAGGCATGGACAGAGTGGATGTGGCAAAGTTGTTTCCCATGATGGGGGAGTCTAGTACGAGAGGGCATGACTTCAGGATTGAAGGGCGCCCTTTCAGAGCAGAAATGTGAAAAAATTTTTTTAGTCAGAGGGTGGTGAATCTATGGAATTTGTTGCCACGGGCAGCAGTGGAGGCCAAGTCATTGGGTGTCTTTAAGGCAGAGATTGATAGGTATCTGAGTAGCCAGGGCATCAAAGGTTATGGTGAGAAGGCGGGGCAGTGGAACTAAATAGGATAAAATGGATCAGCTCATGATAAAATGGTGGAGCAGACTCGATGGGCCGAATGGCCTACTTCTGCTCCTTTGTCTTATGGTCTTATTTTATTTGAACATCTCACAAACTCCAACCAACTGTTGCCTACTACTTCTGATTTAAGTCACTTCTTTGATCAATCATTCACGATATATGAAAGGAAAGGCGAAGATTTTATGTCGAGATGTTGTTTGAGAGATCAGCAGCAGGTGGGTGTTGGGACATGGGCATCATAGCTTTGGATGTTTTTTAGTTTAGAAATGGTAAGCTGACTGGTGGGTTAAGTCCAGAGGTAACAGATGTGAGGGTCTTAGCAGAAAGATGCTGGAGATGAGCCAAAGATGGGCATTGTGACAAAGGTGGAAGTAGGCAGTTGCAGGCACAGTTGTGAAGGTCAGATCAATGTGGAAAACTAAGATGACCAATGAAATCATCTTCTTATCTTGATGAAGGGTCTCAAGCCTGAAACATCAATTCTTTATTCCTTTCCATAGATGCTGTCTGACATGCTGAGCTTCGCCATCATTTTGTGTGTGCGACTCTAGATTTCGAGCATCTGCAGAATCTCAAAATCAAATACTTTGGACTTTTTCTTAAGTAGTGAAGATACAGATTATTTTGTCCTTAGATCAGATGATGGTGAAATGACACATTTACTCTCAGCTCTGACAACCTGAAGTCCACAAAGATGAAAAGCCGTGAAGCTTTTAATCTGCTGCCAAGTTGCTTGTAACAATCTTCAGTTGTGGCTTTCCCTAACTTTTCATTGTAACTGTCCCTACTCTAGAGCGACTCAAGAAAAGCTGCCACCTCTCTTGAAAGTGTTTCGGGGTGAAAATTGAACAGCTACAAGTGCCATGTAAATATTGATGTGCCGTGGAAGCGTTAGCAAGTCTCTGACAATATGCTGCTGGCATAAGGAGATAGTGAAGCACAGCTGTGAAGTACGAAGCACTGGAGGTAGAGTTTATTCTCATGGTTATTCCTGGAAATAATAGCCTTGATATTCCATTGTGCCACACTCGTTTACTTGGCACAACACAAGTAAAGCCACAAAAAAAAAGACAAACAGGATTCACGGAGACTCTGTTCCTGAGCAGAAGTGTGCCACATACAATATTACATAAAGACTAGCAAGCATTAATCTTTAATTCTGCAAGAGGTGAGCTATTTAAGGACTTAACACCAAGGTTGCTGAGTCAGTGCTGATGGCTCCAATTGTGCGCAAGACCCCCATATGATTTAGATCATGGCAATGTTGAATCCATCATCGTGAGAAAAGAGGCAAGTAGCTTGGTGAGGTGAGATAGCATTTTAACCTTGTCAAAATGCAGAATGGAGCTGCAGATGAAAATGGTCTTTGTTCCACATGGCCAAAAAGAATCTTAGACATACCTCTGGAAAATCGTACTGAATTCAATGTACATCGGAGTTTTATAACCTTTAAGCACAAAGCTCAAAGTAAATTATCAAGCTATGTACAATACTGTGCAAAATTCTTAGGCAGGTAAAGGTAGCTGGAAACTTTTGCACAGTACTGTATATTGTTTAAAATTGGAAAGTGGATGGGGAACAGAAATGGGACTACTTAGCTTTGTATTAGCTCAGTAGTATTAAGTGTTAAATGATAACTGGAAAGACATAATATAAAAACTATGCAAAAGTCTTAAGCACCCTAGCTATATATATGTGTGCCTAAGACCTTTTGCACAGTACTGTATATGTTACCAAAAACATACTACTTTGTGATTAATTTCCTTGCAGGCATTTACAGGGAAAAAGAAATGCAACAAAATCTATACATAAACAAGCAAATAACAATTTACAAAAGAAAACAAACTGTGCAAATAAAAATAAAGCTGTGAACATGTGTAAAAAGTCCTTAAAAGTGAGTCTTTGATAAGTAACAGCAGGTGACTATGGCGAGCTTCATTGGCTATGATTATATAGTTTACTTCTATTTTTAGGGTGCAGACATGTAACTTTGTAGTTTTACATACCTACAATGGGAGCACAGATCAACTTACTAGTGACCTTTGAATATTCAATCAGAATCAGTAGCTTGCAAAGTCACCACTTTCTGCAGTCATCTTGTAAGAGCTATGTGTGTCCTCACAAATTCAGAACACAACACTACAGACACAAGAGATTCTGCAGATGCTGGAAGTCTTCAACAAAACACGTAGAATGCTGGAGGAACTCAACAAGTCAGGCAGCATCCATAGAGGGGAATAAACCTTATGAATGATCTTGGCCTGAAATGTTGACTGTTTGTTCGCCTTCATGGATGCTGCCTGACAAAACCACAGACATTCGAAGCATCACCCTTTTTTCATAATATTGAATACCAGATCCATGGATGCACAACAAGCCCCACCAAATAGTGATTGACAGAACAAATACATCTCTTAACTGTGTATTAAATGGTAGAGTAGCCATTTACTCCTTCTGTTTCAATGTAGGCATATATCGATTGAAGGGGTTCCCAAGCTGGACCCCTTGGTTAATGGTAAGGCTCCATGGCAGAGAAAAGTTTGATTCTACTGTTTTTGCCTGCCTAATTTGCAAGAATGTAAAACCAAACTATCCTACACTCAATTGCCATTATGTATTGGATATTATCCACCATTGTCCCTGTACCAAAAAAGACCAAGGTAACATGCCTGAATGACTGGTGTCCTGTCGCACTCTCCTCAATAATAAGCAAATGCTTTTAAGGCTGGTCAAGAATTACATCTGCGGCTTGCTACCACCCAAACTAGACCCCCTACAATTCACCCACCGACTCAACCGATCGACAGATGATGCAATAACCACCGCTCTACATACCATCCTTCACATCTGGAGAGGAAGGATGCTTATGTGAGAATGCTGTTCTTGGACTACAGTTCAGTATTCAACACTATAATTCCACCCAGGCTCAGCAGGAAGCTCAAAAACCTCGGCCTTGACCCTGCCTTGTGCAGCTGGATCCTGGACTTCCTGTTAGATCACTGGCAGGTGCTAAGAGTGGGCTCCCTCACCTCCACCCTTCTCTCAACGCAGGAACCCCTCAGGGCTGTGTACTAAGTCCTCTCCTTTACTCCCTGTATACCAATGACTGTGTCACCGCAACAGCACTAATCTGCTAATTAAATTTGCCGACAACACTACATTGATTGGCCTAATCTCAAACAATAACAAGGTGGCCTACAGGGAAGAAGTCATCACCCTGACGCAGTGGTGTCAAGAAAACAACCTCTCCCTCAATGTCACAAAAACAAAGGAGCTGGTTGTGGATTACAGGAAGAATGGAAACATACCAACCCCTATTAACATCAATGGATCCGGGGTTGAGAGGGTGAACAGCTTTAAGTTCCTTGGTATCCACGTCACCACACAGCTGGTGTGTGCAGACCATGTGAGGTGAAAAAGGCACAACAGCGCCTCTTTCACCTCAGACAGTTGAGGAAGTTTGGTATGGGCCACCAAATCCTAAGAACTTTCTACAGGGGCACAATTGAGAGCATCCTGACTGGCTGCATCACTGCCTGGTATGGGAACCGTACTTCCCTCAATCGCAGGACTCTGGAGAGAGTTATGCGGACAACCCAGCGCATCTGTAGTTGTGAATTTCCCATGATTCAGGACGCTTACAAAGTCAGGTGTGTAAAAAGGGCCGAAAGGATCATTGGGGACCTGAGTCACCACAACCACGATCTATTCCAGCTGCTACCATCCGGGAAACGGTACTGCAGCATAAATGCCAGGACTAACAGGCTCCAGGACAGCTTCTTCCACCAGGCCATCAGATTGATTAACTCATGTTGATTTGAGTGTATTTCTATGTTGCATTGACTGTTCTATTTATTATAAATTACTATGATTGCACATTGCACATTTAGATGGAGATGTAATGTAAAGATTTTTACTCCTCATTGATGTGAAGGATGTAAGAAATAAATTCAATTTAATTCAGAGTGAAATGTTCTCTTTTGAAGACAAGTTCTCATTTATATTGATAACTACTATCCATATAATCCTTGATTGAAATTGACATTCAATCCTTAACAATGACGATACCCTGTTCCCTTCCCATTTACTTTGCCCCACTCTTTGAGCAGAAGGACCGCGTAATTAAATCCATCTGTTATTTAAACCACAGGTCTGAACCAGATGCCATTGCAGCTTACTGTATGAGCTCAAAAGGAGCATCTCAGATGAGTTGCAGGTCATCAAAAGAAGTCTGATACCCACTGTGCGCTAAATAAAGCTCTACCCAGCGTTAAGCCTATTAAAGTAAAATACAAGGAGTAGAAATAAAAGAGTTGTCCAGCAGCGAAGTGGCACATTATTTACTGGAATTGTTTACCTAATAGTCTGTTTCTTAATGAGTCTGGAGTCTTCATTAATCTGTCCCAGATACAGACAGCATGGCAAATCGAGAATGTCCACGTTAACTTTTCTGAGGTATAATTTGTAGGACCACTCCTTTATCTTACAACAGGTCTGTCTGGATATCCCTCATGAAGCCTGAAGCAAGTTACCACAGGGATGTTTTCAATTACAATGCTTAGGGAAAGTACCAAGGATGACCCATTTTAATCAAAGTTGTTAAAATTTTTCAACTGGAGTATTTTATTTGACAATCAATTTACCATTGATGTGTTCTTTGCAGTTCTAATCAAATACACCTTCAAATTCACTGCCAGCAGTACGAAGGCCCCCTCCCTTGTTGTTTGTCTATCAAATTACAAATTTTTTATAAACACGAGAAAATCTGCAGATGCAGGAAATTCAAAGCAACACACATAAAATGCTGGAGGAACTCATCAGACCAGGCAGCGTCTATGGAAAAGAGTAAACAGTCGTCGTTTCAGGCCAAGACCCAATGGAAAAGAGTAAACAAATGAAGTTTTGGGTCTCAGCCCAAATCGCTGACTGTTAATCTTTTCCACAGATGCTACCCGGCCTGCTGAGTTCCTCCAGCACTTTCGTCTGTTACAAGTCTTTATTATGTCTTTAGAACATGGAATATAAAACAGTATAGCACTGAACAGGCCCCTCGGCTCATTATGTTGTGTCGACATTAATCTACTCCAAGATCAATCTAACTTTTCTCTCCATTTTTCTTTCATCCATGTGCCTAAATTTAGGTAGCTATCTCTGCACAATCTTAGTTCGTGGGAAAAGAGAGTACGCCCACTCCCCTCAGCAGGAATTAGTTTTTCAGAGTATACAGTTGAAACAATGACATTCATTACCGCATGTACTGTATGTTGCAAGGCTGAGTCTGAAAATAACATACTTCGCTCAGTGGCAAGGAATAGATTTCCAAATAAAATATAAAATGGTAGGAAAGAGGATTTGGAAATAGAATTTGTTAATGATTAATTTTCTCAGTCCTTATGTACACTTGGTTATTTAGAAAGCATGGCTTGCAACTTAAAGCCATACTATTTTCTAACAAACAATTAGATTGTGATCAAGTTTCCTGATTTACAGGTAATAGAAAATGAATGTGGACCTATATTTCATGACGTCCGATCTTTGGCAACATAATGAAACAAAAAGTGTATTTCAGAAATCTGAATACACATTGCTGCCCCTTCAGAAGATAAACCCTGCAGTTAAATAGTGATGCAAACACGAGGAAATTTGCTGATGCTGGAATTTCAAGCAACAAACATAAAAGTTGCCAGTGAATGCAACAGGCCAGGCAGAATCTCTAGGAGGAGGTACAGTCGATGTTTTGGGCCGAGACCCTTCGGCAGGACTAACTGAAAGAAGAGCTAGTAAGAGATTTGAAAGTGGGAAGGGGAGGGGGAGATCTGAAATGATAGAAGACAGGAGGATCAGGGGGTCCTACAGCTTTTCAAGGCCAATAAGATGCGCTCAAATTGGGCCTATAGGAAACATAACTTGAGCACAGAAAACTCACAAAGGGTGGTTTGATTGAGAGACATATACTCAGTGGCCACGTTATTAGTTACCTCCTGTTACTTAATAAAGTGGCCACTGAGCGTATGTTCGTGATCTTATGCTGCTGTAGCCCGTCCACTTCAAGGTTCGACACGTACTTTCAGAGATGCTCTTCTGCACAACATTGTTGTCACGTGTGGTTATTTGAGTTACTGTCACCTTTCTGTCAGCTTGCACTAGTCTGGCCATTTTTCTCTGACCTCTCTCATTAACAAGGTGTTTTTGCCCACAAAATTGCCACTTACTGTATTATTTTTTTTATCTTGCACCATTCTCTATAAACCCCAGAGACTGTTATGTGTAAATATCCTCGGAAATCAGGAAACCGGCATAAGCACCAGCCTGATGGGCCACAAGGCTCGTGATAGACTTTAATCCTCGGAAATCAGCAGTTTCTGACATACTCAAACCACCCCATCTGGCACCAACAATCATTCCATGGTCAAAGTCACTTAGATCACATTTCTTCCCCATTCTGATGCTTGGTCTGAACAATAACCGAACCTCTTGACCATGTCTGCATGCTTTTATGCTTTGAGTTGCTGCCATGTGATTGACTGATTGGATATTTGCATTAATGAACAGTTGTACAGATGTGTCTGTTAAAGTGTCCACTGAGTATAGGTTCAGATAAAAGGAAAACGATGCACTGCACATATTGGCAGTCTCCAAGTCCAACAATACCATGTTGGCATCAGAAGGTGTGGCTGCACTTGGGGGCTGCCCCCAGCACACCCTCGGATGAGTTGGTTGTCAACTCAAATAGTGCTTTCCACTATCCTTTTCGATGTACATGTGACAAATAAAGTTGTGGCTTGAATCATGAATCTTGAAAGTATAGCTCTTACAGGTGAAAGGAAAAGCTACTTTATGCCTGAAGAACAAATAAGCACTTATCCATGCAGCACCATTGTCTTCGAGCGTGCTCTTCATTCATGGAATCCACTCATTATGAAGTGAGGCAAATTATTTCCCGGAGAAAAGCAAGTTAAGATTGTGCTGCCTTTAATAATGTATAATAAATTTAATATACACCTAATGTGGGTGATTTGTTTTGTCTTGACACATCTTTCTGCTGGTATTCATTTGCAATGAGCTATGAACCTATTTTATACTTGTTCTAACTCTTTCACTCTCATTAACTGCCAGAAGAAATAGACCTCCAGGAATCTTTTAAGTTATCTCTTTTACTGGACCAGTTCATTAGTTGTAGCTGCAGACTCAACACGTGTCCAAGTAACTAGCCGAATGCTTAATGCAGTTTAGTTTTAAATTCAGTCAAACCTGGGAACCTGTGCTCCATGCTTGACATGGTTTGGATGTCAAGGAGGCATTCTACCTGTGCAAGTCCTATAATTTAAAAAAAACTTTGTTTCTATAAAACCTTTCTGGCCATTTGAAAACTCTTTTCAGCCAAATTAGATTAATTTTGGAATGAAGTCATGTCTATAAACTTACAGTAGATGGCTGGTATTGCTGCTGCATTCCACCACCAGAAACCAGGTTTGGTCCTTACCTGTGGTGCTGCCGTAAGGGGTTCTGCTGGTAGGTCAATATTCCACTGTACATGGTGTAGATGAGGGGTAGAATCTGGGAAGAATTGATGAGAACGTGGGGAGAATGAGAAATGGAATTCATGCAGAATTAGTGGAAAGAGTGCTTGATGGTTGGTGTGGATTTCATGGGGTCCAGAAGTCCTGTTTTAGTACTCTATGACTTGACAATTCTATACCTCTAAATGTGACAGCCCCTCTGAGTGCGAATAGTACTGAGATAACATCAGAGAATTACTAGAGATGTTGTTTGAAGGGTGAATACTGGATAGAGACTCCCATTCACTGTGTATGTGCCAATAGCTTTAAGAGAGTTATGATGTAACCTGGTATGGAAGTTGTCCTGTCCAAGACCGAAAGAAGCTGCAGAAGATCGTGAACACAGTGCAGCACATCACACAAACCAATCTTCCATCCTTGGACTCACTTTACACCACAAGCTGTTGGAGCAATGCTGCCAGGATAATCAAGGACACAACCCAGCCAGCACACTTTTCGTCCCTCCTCCCTCGGGGAGAAGGCTCAGGAGTTTGAAGACTCATATGGCCAGATTTGGGAACAGCTTCTTTCCAACTATGATAAGACTGCTGAACGGATCCTGACTCAGATCTGGGCCGTACCCTCCAAATATCCGGACCTGCATCTCGGTTTTTTTTTTGCACTACCTTACTTTCCATTTTTCTATTTTCTATTTATGATTTATAATTTAAATTTTTCTATTTACTAATTTTTACTATTTTTAATATTTTAATATTTAATATTTGTAATCCAGGGAGCGGGAAGCGCAGAATCAAATATCGTTGTGATGATTGTATGTTCTAGCATCAATTGTTTGCGACAATAAAGTATAAACTATGCAATGTGATCGATCAGCTCACTAACTAAATGGGTTGTACCCACTGCCTAGATATTTATCACTCCATGATGGGACTCCATAATGGCCATATAATATAAACGAGAAACATTGGACGCACATCTTGGTACATGGAGGACAGAAAAAAAATGAAAGGGTATATAGGAGGGAAGGGTTAGATTAATTTTAAAGTAGGTTATAAGGTCGGCACAATGTCATGGACTGAAGGGGCTGTACTGCGTCACAATGTTCTGTACCTTTAGTAGATCAGGTAGCAAGTGTGGAATCAGAAACTGAGTTAATGTTTTAGATCCATAACTCTTCTGCAGATTTGGAAAGAGAGTAGATAAGTTAGTTTACAATGGCAGAGAGGGTGGGAGAGGGATGAGCAGAACAAAAGGAATATCTCTGATAGGATGAGATAAAATGAGTTAATATTGCTGTTAGAAACCTTCTTAATACCTTTGTGTATGTTACATGTTGCTAATAGCAGAACTGTGGAACATGCTTGGGAGTCCAGAGAGTGAAAAACTATGCAGAAATCATGGACGAACAATTAACAGAAGCTGCCAAATGCAGGTTAAATGACTACTTTGCAGAGCAGTGTTCAATCGACGGGGCTTTCATTTGCCTGTCGCTTTAATTCTCCGTCCCACTCTGACCTTTCCGAGGTGACATCCAGCACTATTACAACAAGGCCCAACACAAGCCTGAGGACCAAGACTTCAATGCCTGCCTGTGAATTTTGCAACCTTCCACACTCAGTATCAGAGTCTACCACTGGGGTAACTCGATCTCTCCTTCTGTTTCCAAGCTGCTCAGTCATCCAGCTGTGGTTTTAGCTCAGAGTTTCACTCTTCGTTGGCACAGCCTGTCTGACAGGCATGTCCCGTAGTCCTTCTCTTAGCATCATATAACAAAGACCAAGAAGCACAATCTACTTCTCACTGTCACATTAGCCTATTTGGTCACACGCTTTCAGAAATATTCTCTCTGATTTACTCATCATTCCCCTCCTTCTCCGTAAAACAGAACTATCTGCTTCCGTCCTTTACTGAAGAAAGATCTCCAGACATAAAATATGATCTCCTGATTTTTTTTTTCCCCACTGCCTGCCCCACCAGGTATTTCTGGCATTTCCTCTTTTGAGTTGTAGAGTCAAAGAGTTATAGAACATTACAGCACAGAAACAGGCCCTTCAGCCCATCTAGTCCATGCTGAACTATTAATTTGCCTAGTCCCATCCACCTACACCCTGGACCATTGCCTTCTATACCCCCTCCCATCTATGCACATATATCTCAATCTCAATGACAATCACATCTCAAACAAGGGAACATCTGCAGATGCTGGAAATCCGAGCAACACACTCAAAATGCTGAAGGAACTCAGCAGGCCAGGCAGCATCTATGGAAAAAAATGCAGTCGGGGTTTTGGGCTGAGACCCTTTGGCAGGACATCTATGCCCCTCTGTAACAGGCAGTAACATGGTCTGCACCAAGCCCGGTTCTTCCAGCTCCTCTGCTAATGAGCACCTCGCCCATGGGGCAGACCTGCAGTACTTGAAGTTGTTAATGTCCAGCAGAGTCTTGCGATCATAACAAAAGATAATAACACCTTTGGTTGGATCTGTAGAGGCCGCTGCATCTGAGTGCATCGTCATCTTACCGCATTTTCCGTTACCTCCCCTGATCTACCGCTGTGGCTTTACGACTATTCTGTCTCAGGTGCCCATCTGGCCCTACTTTAAAGACAATAGTTTGTTCTGTTTCCACCTTCCCTGCGTCATTTGAGAAAAAAAAGACAATTAATTCATAGCCACGCTTCCCACACCTGCTTGTTCTTCTGTCACAGCTCTTTCTGTTCATTTATGACTTTAAAGATGAGCTTTATTTGTCACATGTGTATCAAAACGTACACTGCAATGTGTCTTTTGCATCACTGACTGTCACAGTACAAGGACTGGGCTGCCGGGCAACCTGCAGGTATTATCACACTTCCGGCACCAAAGTAGCATGCCCACAACTCACCAACCCTAACCCTAATTGTGCACCTATGGAATGTGAGAGGGAACTAGAACACCCAGGGGAAACCTAGAGGGAGAAAGTACAGACTCCCTGCAGACAGCGTCAGGAAATGACTTACGAACATCTAGGTTATGAACAGTTCTCAGGAACAGAACCCTGTTGTAACTTCCTGTGCTGAAAATTCCTTTCAATAGTATTGAAAATATACTTCCTTTAAGAAGGAATTGTAATTTCATTTCAGTGTTGTTTGTGCAATGCCACTCTCCAGTTTAACAAGAATAAAACTGTGTTAAGCATTGCATGAGTAACACACACAAAAGGATGGAGGAACTCAGCAGGCCAGGTAGCATCTGTAAAATAGAATAAGGAGTCAACGTTTCAGGCCGATACTCTTCATCAGGACTGGAAAGGAAGTGGGGAGAAGCCAGAATAAGGAGGTGAGGGGAAGGAAAGGAGTACAAGCTGGAAGATGAAAGGTGAGGGTGGAAGAAACGTGCTTGGGGCGGGGGGAATGAACTGAGAAGCTGGGAAGTGATAGGTGGAAAATATAAAGGGCTGAAAAAGTAATCTTATAGGAGAAGAAAGTGGACCATGGGAGGAAAGGAAGGAGCAGAGCCACCTGAGGGAGGTGATAGGTCAGTGAGGAGAAGAGAAGGGTTAAGAGGTGAACCAGAATGAGGAATAGAAAAAGAGAGAACAGGGTAGGGGAGGGGATAAATTACTAGAAGTTGAAGCTTCCAGATATTAGAATGGTAGTGCTTATCCAGTTACATATGTATTGCTTATGTTTAACCTCACTAAAAGAATAAGCCAATATAAAAGGTATATTTAATGCAACTGCTATACCATTAGTAATCTTATTATGACCAGATATCAATCTAAAGTTCATTATTTAATAACAAAAGTAGTAAATGTTCCACAAAACCCCATATGAATTAGAAGAAGAAAGGTGCGAAACAATGGCAGATGGATTTTTCTCTAAGCATCACTGGAAGCTTTCTCAGACAGCTGAATAGGCTCTGATTATAATCAGTGATGATCCTCACTGAAATAAAGGCAGGTTTCTCTGTATCTGCTCTGCAACAACTCAACAATAACTGCCTTAACATCTCCAAATCTCTTCCTAAAACTATTTGGAACTAAACCCCTTCAGAGATGTACAGTCCAGCAGGTGCCCATCCTCAGTTTCTGTCATGATTTCGACAGGGAAAGGTGTGCCCACAAGGAATGTACTTCGGCTGCCCACCAGCTAAGTGGAAGCATAGCTAAATTTAAATCATTTGAAGCAAAAGCAATTCCCTCCTGAGCTGCCAGTCATTATATTGGAGTTTCATCCAATGGAAGAGGTAGGTATTAATGGAATAGATGCCCGTTAAGATCCCCAATCCCATTCCCATCACGTGCTCATTTCTTATTCAACTATGCTTCTTTCCTGAGGCATCTGGTCTCCTATTTAATCCAATGCTCTCTCCTTCCATGAAGCATAGAACACAGAATATAGAACATCAAAGTTCAAAGTTAATTTATTCTCAAAATTCATATATGTCACTATATACTACCCTGAGATTCATTTTCTTGTGGGCATTCATAGGAGATGTAAACAAACACAGTAGAATCAATGCAAAACTACTCACAAAGAAAATTAGAACTTTAACTCATAGATCTCCCTTAACGTCTAAGCTATGCTTCCAGTATTTGAGATTTCCACCCTGAGAAAAAGACTTGGTCTGCTCTCCTCTATCTATGCCTCCCAAATGTTATCTAGCCCTAACAGTTCACCCCTCATCCTCCTGCATTCCAGAGAAAATAGTCCAAGCTTGTCCAAGCACTCCAATCCATCTAGTTTCCTGCTGAACCTGTTCTGCATCTGCTTGGGTGCACATCTTTCCTGTACAGTAGCAACCAGAACTCTTCACAATAATCCAAACTGTGGTGCGATCCAAGTTCTATGCAGCTGCTATATTGACTTCCCTGCTTTTACACTCAATACCCTGGCCAATGAAGGCAAACGTGCCATAGGAAAAGACTTGGACCACTTACCCTATCTACTCATTTCATATTTTTTACACTTCTGTCAAGTCAACTGTTGCATGTTCCATTTAATAGGTTCAACCTCTATAACATCACCCTTCTCCATCCTACAGCAGCCTTGGAAGGCTGAGTTTAACGGCTATTCCAAATGAACTGTGCATTTGGTTGGTAACCTCTAACAATATCTATTTCAGACTACATACACTGAGAGACATGAAAACCAAGATGATCAAGGAAGCTTGTATGTTTTTTCCCTCAAGGATACTTCATAGAATTTTTTTTTTTTTTTTTACAAAAAGTTGTCACAATCTGAACAGCAGATAGTCATATGACATAATTTTTTAAAAAGAGGTTGAAACCTTAAATTTATAATTGATAGCAGAATAAGAATCAGGTTTATTTTCACTGACATTTGTTTCGCGGGCCAGTACAGTGTAAGGCATACAAAGGACCATAAGTTACAAAATAAATAAGTCATGTAGAAGATGAATAACAAGGTAGCATTCACGCTCCATGAGCCATTCAGAATACTGATGGCGGAGGGGAAGAAACTATCCTTAGGATGTTGAGTGCTCCTGCTCCTCCTGCCTGACAGTAATGCAAGCCGGATGGTGAGGGTCTTTAATGACGGATGCCAGCTTCTGGAGGCAACTCCTCTTGGAGATGTCCTCAATGATGGGGAGAGTTGTGCCAGTGATGGAACTGGCTGAGTCAACAACCTTTTGCAGCTTCTTGCAACTCTGTGTACTAGAGGCTTCAAACCCGTCATGAGCCCTGTGGGCCTCTGCGACCTGCCGTAGAGCGTTGGGCTTCTGAGTTTCTCAAGGAGCTGCATTTGCTACATGTCATCTTAACGAGAGACATTAAGCTCTTGCGCTTTCTGCTTAATCTTGTCATGTTTCTGTGACTGGGACAGGCTTCCTGCATTCTATGGTTATTTAAAGCAGACCTGCGTTTGGTGCTGTAGCGGAGTCCTTGTTTGTGGAGAATGATTTGTCTCGCTGTGTCACTCGGCAGTGCCTCCGATACTCTGTAGGTACTCCTATAGAAACATAGAAAACCTACAGCACAATACAGGCCCTTCGGCCCACAGAGTTGTGCCGAATATGTCCTTACCTTAGAAATTACTAGCCCTCTACTTTTCTAAGCTCCACATACCTATCCAAAAGTCTCTTAAAAGACCCTATCGTATTCGTCTCCACCACCATTGCTGGCAGCCCATTCCATGCACTCACCACTCCGAGTAAAAAAACTTGCCCCTGACATCTCCTCTGTACCTTCTCCCCAGCACCTTAAACCTGTGTCCTCTTGTGGCAACCATTTCAGCCCTGGGAAACAGCCTCTGACTATCCACACGATCAATGTCTCTCATCATCTTACGCACCTCTATCAGGTCACCTCTCATCTTCCGTCGCTCCAAGGAGAAAAGGCCGAGTTCACTCAGCCTATTCTCATAAGGCACACTCCTTATATCTATAACCTTCTGCTTCCTTCTCTACATGGGAGTCTGCTATTTCTCCATACCTCAGCTGAGTTGTTGCCAGCTCTCACTGTGACAGAATCTGCCATTGCTCCACACCTGGGTTCAGTCCAGCTGGGTCAGACTATGGCAATACCAGACTGCGATGCAACCAATCAGAATACTCTCCATGTACATTTATAAAATTCTGCAAGAGTCCTTGGTGACATACCAAATCTCCTCCTCAAGATCCTTACAAAGTAGTGTTGCACATATGATTAGCAGAACAGAGCTCAGCAACTGCACAGGTTATGGGGAAGGGCATAGTGACAGCACAGGTAGGCCTGCTCCCTCAAGGCTCCAGGGTCCCAGGCTCAACCTTCGCTGTGCTGTCTGTGTGGAGTACACACGTTCTCCCTGTGACATGCGGGCTTTCTGTGGATGTTATCCAGCTACCTCTCAGATCCCAAATACATGCAGGTCAGTAGGTTAACTGGCCCGAGTAAACTGCTCCTAGGTTGTAGGCCTGTATAGTAAATTCCGCAGCGAGCTGATGTGAGTGCGGGAAGAATAACACAGGATTAGTGTAGATTATTGGAAAATGGGTTCTTAGTGATCACTGCAGACTTGGCAGATCAAAGGGCCGACTTCTGTTCTGTATAAATGAATAACTATTGACAAGCAACATTATTTTTTTGAACCTAAAGTTCTGGTGATTGGAGTGGAACTTGAACACAAGACCTATTGGCTTGAATCCAATTTGATGCCAACTGTGTCAAATGTACTGTGTCAGCTCTGCTGTTCAAGTCAACCACCCTGTTATAAATGTAACATTATCTCTCTCAACACTACATTAGGTAGAGAGCAATGGAACAGCACAAGGTCCTAAAATCAAGAGCAGAGACTTTGGCCAGGCATCCACAACAATGTGAAGACTGAAGACAAATGTTGGAAGGCACACTGTAGACATTTTTTTTATTTATTTAGAGACACACCACAGTAACAGGCCTTTCTGGCACAATGAGACCCCACTGCCCAATTACACCCATGGGACCAATTAACCTACTAACCAATATGTCTTTGAAATATGAGAGGAAACCAGAAAACTCAGAGGGGATCTACGTGGTCACAGGAAAAATGTACAAACTCCTTACAGACAGTGGTGTGAATCAGTAGCTACTAACTATGTAGAACTGTATTCCATGAAATGTAACACAGAAGAACATACTGAAAACAAAGGTTGCAATAAGAAAGCTTTCTTACACTATTGTATATTTGGCCCCAAGTTAACATCTGCACCGTATCAGATCAATTGCGGGAATGTGGCAAGTGCGCTTGCAGCCAATTGATTGGGCCTCCTACCTGCGGGAGGCATTTTCTCGTTTGACGTGGGCTTTTAAGTTCGAGTGTCATTTCTCACGAAGGGCCCAGTTCATTGCTCCCACACTGTAAGCTGCCCAGCATTTACAGTTCCTAACATGACTCAGGAAAAACGTTTAATCGTACTCCGTTGTCTTTCTTGCTCCACACACACCTAACAACATTCATTTCTGTTATAATAATGCCGTTGTAGGTTATATTATGTGAAGAACATTCTCCCACAAAACTGGATGGAAGGGCATTCCAAGACTTTGGGCCAACTCTGAAGAAAGAAGATTATAAATCCCAATCAGGGTGATGTGCAACCTGGACGAGAAGGTGGAGATTATGTTGACGCCAAAATTAATTTTATTAAAATAAGTTCAATTTGCATCAAAAAATTCTTTTATAAGGAATGATATTATAATTAAAATATTGTTTCATATTAATGTACCTTGATTAATATTCATGAATATGAACACTAGTTAAAAATAGAATGATTTTCACTGAACCTAACACATTGCGAACTTATAGATTTGACTTCAAATCACCAAAATATACAGATTTTGGAAATTTGTTCCCATTTTGACTTCACAAGTTAATCTTCCATACTGTTATAGATTTGATTAATTAAATTCTAATAAGTGAAGGTTGAGTTATCTCTGAGTGATACTTTCAGATGCGTTTGCTGCCCGAGGAAATGATCCTTTCATGTGAGCACATTCCTAACTTCAGTAAGGGATCAACCCAATTTCTTGTTGCTTTTGTTGAAGTTTTATAATACATCTTTCAAATATCGAACTATCTGACAATCTGAATAATACACCCATATATATGAAAGTGATAGATACAAGTGTGGATTAACATGAAAACTTCTCTATAGCTGTACCAATTATAAAACAAATTGTCAGAAGAGACTTTTCTCCTCAAGTTCTCGATTCTTTTTCGTGATCTCCTGTCTCTTTTTCCAAAGGCTGAGAAATGTCATACAGTAAAGGAAGAGGCCCTTCAGCCTATCAAGTTCACATCTAGTTCTCATTAATATCCATACCCACTTTATTTTTCCCATATTGGTGTCAACTCTCCCCAATTCTATCACTCACCTAACTTTACTGCAGTACTCAGTTAACCTATTAAATTTGCATATCTTTGAGACATGAGAGGGAAGCAGAGCCCCCAGAAGAAAGCTACATGGTCACAGGGAGAACATGCAAACTCCACACACAATCTTAGGCCATCCTGACAAAGGCTCCCAGACCCGAAACCTTAACTGATTCTCTCTCAACAGATGCTGACCAACATGCTGAGCGCTTCCAGCGTTTCCTATGTTTATTTCACATTCCCAGCCTCTGCATTTTGTGTTTGAAACAAGAAATTATTAAAATGTTTGTAACAGAGTGTAAATACCATGCGTAGGATTTCCAGAAGAGGAAGTGAAAACTCCTTTTAAAAAAAAAAGTACAACACCAACACTAACTCCAGAGAGGTCCTGACCCAAATGGAGAAGCATTTTGGAATGTGCTAAGCTAAGCTTGGGAGTGCACAACGTCTCCTGGTCCAAGAACACATCATCCACAGAAATGAAAGCTCACCAATATTGCTACTTTCTAAGGAAGCTGAAAAGAGCTGGACTATGGTCATCAATACTCAAGACCTTCTATAGATGCACTAACATTGAGAGCATCCTAACATGCTGCATTCCTGTGTGATATGGAAACTACACTGTGGCAGACAGGAGGGCTCTACAACACATATTTAAAACTGTCCAGCATATCACCAACACCAACCTACCTGCTGTCAAGGACACTTATACAGAAAGGTGCTAAATAAATGGCCAGCAACATCAAAGGATCCCACAAACCCTGTTCATGGACTGGTTGTGCCTCTCCCATCAGGGAAGAGGCTACACAGCATCCACACCAGGACCACCAGACTCAAAAAGGTTCCTTCCTCCAAGCCATCAGACTGATCAACACCTCCACCCATTAACCCACCCTACCACCCTCCCACCACTACATACACATCACCTAGTGTATGTATATTACAGTTACATGTACATTTTTTTCTGGGATTGGTTTTAAATTTATACATAGTGTTTTTGTGATTGGACAGCAGTGTAGATGCAGTAAAAATGTTCCTGCGCAGGTCCAGGGTGGAGCTTGAAAAACCCAGACTCCATAAAAGAGAGGTACCGTCTAGCGGAATGGTCATCACCAGAGTGGTCTGAGTCAGTGATAAGGCTTTGGATCAACAGGCTTCGGCAAGAACAGGCGGAGGCGAGTTAAGTAGGTAAGTTTATTTCTTATTTCTTATTTAACTCTTGAGAGAATAGGGGGGAATGTCTTCAGGGACAGCGTTCTGTTCTGGGTGTCAGATGTGGGATTTCCAGGAGACTTCCAGCCTCCCCAGTGGCCACATTTGTAGCTTGATGGCCTTTGGCCAGGAAAGCAAGGAGGTGATAGACAGGAGCTACATGGAAGTAGTCACCCCAAGACTACAGGAGGCAGGTAAATGGGTGACAGACAAGATAGGGAAGGGAAAACCTCAGATAGTGGAGAGCACTCCTGTGGCCGTCTCCTTCAACAATAAGTACTGTTGATGGGGGGGGAACATACCTGGCAGAAGCAGCAGTGGCCATGTCTCTGGCACTGAGTCTGACCCTGGAGCTCAGAAGGGTAGGGAACTGAAGAGAATGGCAGCAGTAATAGGGAACTCTATAGTTAAGGGGACAGATAGGTGATTCTGTGAACTGAAAAGGAATCATGAATGGGAGCTTACCTCCCAGGTTCCAGGGTCTGCGATGTTTCTGAACACATCTATAGTATCCTGAAAAGGGAAGGTGAGCAGCCAGAATTCGTGGCACGTATTGGCTCCACCAGCATAGGAGGGAAAAGAAAGGAGGTCCAGAAAACAGAATACAGGAAGTTAGGAAGGAAGTTGAGAAGCAGGACTTCAAGGTTAGTAATTTGGGATTGCTGTCTGTGCCAAGCAACCCTGAGGATAGGAATAGAATGAGGGGGCAGATAAGTGTGTGCTTGAATAATTGGTGTAGGAGGCAGGGATTCAGATTTCTGGATCATTGGGACCTCTTCTGGAGCAGGTATGACCTATACAAAAGGGATGAGTTACACTTGAATTTGAAGGAGACCAATATCTTTGCAAATAGGTTTGCTAGAGCTGTTGGGAGTGGTTTAAACTAATATGGCAGGGCCATGGGAACCATTATGATAGAGCTGAAGATGAGCCAGCAGACTTGCAAGTAGATGATGGGTGTAATATGAATGTAAGGAAGGACAAACCAATGATTGGGTATAAATACAGACAGTACAAAGAGTTAAATTATACCACAGAGCAAAAATTCAAATAAGAGAATTCAGGACTGAAGGTGCTGTATTTAAATGCTCTTAGTATTCAGAATAAGGTGGATGAACTCGAGGCCCAATTAGAGATTGGTCAGTATGATGTTGTGGACATCACTGAGTTGTGGCTGACATAAAGTCATAGCTCAGAGCCTAACATCAAAGGAAATACTTTGTATCAAAAGGACAGGCAGGAAGGCATGAGTGGTGTTGTGGCTCTGTTGGGAAAAGATGGAATTACTTCTTTAGAAAGAGGTGACAGAGGGTCAGAGAATGTCAAATCTTTGTGGTTTGAGTTAAGAAACTGCAAGGGTAACAATCATTATGGGAAGCATACATAGGCCTCCAAGTAGTAGCCAAAATATAGGGCTGAGATTGCAGAGGGAGCTGGAAAGGGCATGTAATAAGGATAATGGAACAATTGTAATGGGGGACTTCAATATGCAAGGGGATTGGGAAAATCAGCTTGGTGTCAGATCACAAGAGACGGAATTTGTTCGATGTCAGGCAGCAGTAAATCAAGGCAACTAGGCTTGCTGTGTTGTCTGGAAGAAGTTTTACCACTCAACCAAGAGGCTTCTTCAGTTCTAATCCATGCTGGGTAGTTTTCTAGCTTATAAACTCTGAGTTGTTTAAAAATATAGCAATCACATGGGAGTTGCTAAGAGTCATAAAGATAATGTCATCATTCTTAACTTTGCATGCGTAAAGGTGTGAACTGTTATGGAGACACAGGGGAAAAGATGTTAGGACTGTATTGTAAGTAGCTGATAGGTGGTGTTCTACCCACCCACTCTGTTCAGGGATGGATTTTCCAGTTTGACAAAAATGGCTTCTTTAACCTCTTTCAAACCACCTGTCTTCCCTGTCCAAAATGTGCACATTGTTATCATCAAAAGAGTGTCCCTTATCCTTTAGATGTAGATATACAGCCGAGTCTTGATCTGAGGTGTTAAGCCCTCCCATGTTATCTCATCCATTATTCGTGAAGCGGTTGTTTTATCTTGCCGATATACAGATCAGTGCAGTTCTGATTACATTGGATACCATACACAATATTACTGTTTATATCCCTGAACAGAGGTGGTGGGGTACGACATCACCTATCAGCTACTTAATGTAGTCTAACATCTTTACCCTAGCATCGCTACAATAGTTCGCACCTTCAGTCGTGCAAAGATAAGACTCTCTCATTGCCTCCATGACTCTCAACAATCCTTGTGATAGCTATACCTTTAGACAACACACAGAATTTAAAAACTGATAAACTGCCCACCATGGATTAAAACTGAAGAAACAGATGAGTGGTGAGCCGTCTTCTAGATAACACAGCAAGTCCATTTGCCATGATTTACTGCTGCTTGATATACAATGACCTGGATGACTGAGGACATTCATAGACAATTTGTTGAATGCCTATGAGATGGCTTTTCTAGAGCAGCTTGTGCTTGAGCCTACTCAGGGAAAGACTATCTAAGATTGAGTGTTGCGTAATAATCCAGATTTTATTAGGGAGCTTAAGGTAAAGGAACCCTTAGGAGCCAGAAATCATAACATTATCTCTTTAAAACTGCAATTTGAGGGGGAGAAGCACAAGTCACATATATCAGTATTGCAGTGGAGTGAAGGGAATTACAGAGGCATGAGAGAGGAACTTGCCTAGGTGGATTGGAGGGGGATACTGGTGGGGATGATGGCAAAGCAGAGATGGATGAAGTTTCTGGAAATAGTTCATAAGGCGCAGGATAGATATATCCTACAGAAGAAATGGGTTTATAAATGATAGGGGTAGACAACCGTGGCTGACAAGGGAAGTTAAGGACTGCATAAAAGACAAGGAATGGCAAATAATGCAGCAAAAGTGAGTGGGAAGTTGAATGATTGGGAAGTTTTAAAATCCAACAAAAGTCAACTAAAAAAAAAGCCATAAGAAGGAAAATGATGAAATATGAGGGCAGACCATTCAATAATATAAAGTAGGATACTAAAAGATTTTTCAGTTATATGGAGAGTAAAAGAGGTATGTTATGTGGGGGTTCTGGGAGTGGACCCAAATGCAAGACACAGACCCTGAAGTACTAAGAACAGGACTAAGTGTGTCAAGCAAGCAAGGGAAATGGGGAAGAAACGACACTGGACAAGACACAGGCCCTGGATGAGGCTAGGATACAGGGCCTGGGCTAGAACTAGACTAGGAAAGTGGGACCTGGACAAGGAACTAGGAACCTGGAACCTAGTTGGAACCTCTGACTCTGAGCCAGAGACTGGACAGGGACCAGGAACCTGGGTCTTGACTCTGGCTTGGACCCCGGATCTAGGCAAGGACAAGACATGGCTACAGGATGAGGAGCAACAACAGGACTGGATGTGAGACTCCTAGAAAGGACGAGAGAACCCCAGCACCAGGCTGGGTGAGGCACATGGACAGGATGGGAACATGAAGCCTTAACTTGGTCGAGGGAGAACAGGAACATGGAACACAGAGCCAGGACCCCACCTTGGGAACGGGACTTGGGACCAGGGCTCTACACAGAGTCAGGACCCCTCTTAGGGAGCAGGACATAGAGCCAGGACTCATACACAGAACACTAAGAGACAGTTCCCAACTCAAGGTAGCAGCAAACAGCCAGACCTACCTAGCAAAGGCGTGGACACAAACAATTTCCAACTCAAGGTAGCAGCAAGTGGCAGGACCTACCTCACAAAGGCGTGGACACAGAGACAGTTCCCAACTCAAGGTAGCAGCAAACAGCCAGACCTACCTAGCAAAGGCATGGACACAAAGAGACAGTTCCTTATCTAGGCACAGCAAGGCCCTGATCTTGTCCTGGTAGTTGAATCTGACAGCATTATAGGCAAAGGTAGCAGGCAAGGCTTCAGAAGGAAGGGGAAGGGGAGGGAATAGTCCAGCAAATGAAGCTGACCCCAGAAATTATTTATGTAGCCAGCTCAAAATCAGAATCATGTGCCTCAATTAAGGGACAAGGGAAAACCAAAAAACCTGGAACACGGATTGATGGACTGGACCGTGAACTGGAATGCGGACTTCATTGACCGGGCCATGACAAGTTGAGGGTTGATTTTGGATCACTGGAAAATGATACTGGTGAGGTAATAATAGGGAACAAAGAAACAGCAGATGAACTTATTAAATACTTTGCATCAGTCTTCACTGTGGAAGATCTTAGGGTGGATAAATCACCTGGACCACACAAACTACATCCCAGAGTTCTGAAAAAGGTTGCTAAAGAGATAGCAGATACATTGGTTGGTTATGATCTTTCAAGAATCACTTGATTCTGGCATGGTTCCAGAGGACTGGAAAATTGTAAATGTCACATCACTCTTTAAGAAGGGAGGACGGCAAAAGAAAGGAAATTACAGGCCATTAGCCTAACCTCAGTAGTTGGGAAAGTGTTGGAGTCCAATATTAAGAATGAGCTTTCACGGTACTTGGAGACTAACGATAAAATAAGTCAAAGTCGGCATGGTTTCTGTCAAGGGAAATCTTGTCTGACAAATCTGTTAGGGTTCTTTGAGAAAGTAACAAGCAGGGTGGACAAAGGAGAGGCAGTGAATGTCATTTACTTGGATTTTCAGAAGGCGTTTGATAATGTGCCACACATGAGGCTGCTAAACAAAATAAAATCCCATGGCATTACAGGAAAGATACTGGGATGGATAGAGGAACGGTTGCCTGGCAGGAGGGAATGAATGGGAATAAAGGGGCCTTTTTCTGGTTAGCTTCCAGTGGTGCTACTTTTCACATTATTTGTCAAAGATTTAGATAATGGAATCGATGGCTTATGGCAAAGTTTGCAGATGATAGGAAAATAGGGGAAGGGGCAGGTTGTGCTGAGGAAGCAATGCGATTGCAGAAGGACTTGGACAAATAGGAGAAATGGGCACAAAAAGTGGCAGATGGAATACAGTGTTGGGAAATGCATGATAATGCACTTTGGTAAAAGAAACTAAAGTGCAAACGATTATCTAAATGGGGAGAAAATTCAAACATCAAAGGTGCAGAGGGATTTAGGAGTCTTCATGCAAGACTCTCAAAAGGTTAATTTACAGGTTGAATCTGTGGTAAGGAAGACAAATGCAATGTTGTCATTCAAGGGGAATAGAATATCAAACCAATGCGATAACGCTGAGCCTTTATAACACATTAGACAGGCCGCACTTGGACTATTGTCAATAATTTTGGGCCCCTTATCTCAGAAAGGATGTGTTGTCATTGGAGACAGTCCAGAGGAAGTTCTCGAGGATGATTCTGGGAATGGACAGGTTAACATATGAGGAGCATTTGGCAGCTTTGGGCCTGTACTCACTGGAATATAGAAGAATGCAGGAGAATCTCATTGAAACCTACCAAATGTTGAAAGGACTAGATAAGGTGGATGTGGAGAGGATGTTTCCTATGCTGGGGGTGTCCAGAATAAGAGGGCTCAACCTCAAAACTTAGGAGCGACCCTTTAGAACAGGGGTAAGGAATATTTTTTTTAGACAGAAGTAGTGAATCGGTGGAATGCTCTGCCACAGACCCCTGTGGAGGCCAAGTCCGTGGGTATATTTAAAGTGAAAATTGATGGTTCCCTGATTAGTCAGGGCATCAAAGGTTATGGCGAGAAGGCAGGTGTTTGGGGTTGAGTGGGATCTGGGATCAGCTATGATGGAATAGAGAAGCAGACTCGATGGGCTGAATGGCCTAATTCTGCTCCTATGCCTTAAGGTCTCTTAAGGTTCAGGAACCTGATGGCTGAAGGGACTAAGGCTCCTGTATCTCCTTCCCAAAGGCAGCAGCAAGAAGATAGAGTGGCCTGGATGTCGGAGATCCTTGATGACAAATGCTGCTTTCTTGTGGCAGCACTCCGTGTAGATGTGCACTTTGGTGGAGAGGGCTGTTTCCACTACTCCCTGTAAGCTTTTCTGTTCTTGGGCATCAATATTTCCATACCAGGCTGTGATGCAACCAGTCAGAATACTCCATTATACATGTACGGGGTCTTTCTTTTGTTACATTTAAAATGGCGATTTTTGTTATGTTAATCTGTGGAATGCGGCTTTGTTGTGTTTTAACGCTGCAGAGAGTTTGCGCTAGCAGTTTATTGTGGTTTAGAGGGTGATAAGAGGGTGCTATTAGCCAATGGGTGGTTATGTATCGTTTTGTTTTCGGATGCCATGCTGTATGATATGACTGTGGACTGAGTTTTGGCGGGGAGTCGGGAGGAGAGACGAGGAGGACGGCGGACGTGCGGAGAGGCTCCGGTCGATCACTTCGGGTGGTCCCGAGCCGTGGGTCGACGGAATTCGGGTGGTCGTCTGACGTCGAACTTGAGCTCCAACGGTAGCGCGCGAAGAACTTGGACTTTGAATAAGTGTTGGCGCCTTTTTTTTCATTACTTTCCTCTCTGTATCACATGTATATTAATGCCCTAGAATTAGTAATATCTATAAAGTGTATGTGTTAAAATTTACTGGGTGTGCTGGCTGATGATTGATGTTTGTGATTGATTCGGGCGGCGACTGACCCTGAGGGGAGTGCTGAAGCAGGTGCTGGGCGGGATTTCCCCTAGACATACACGAGCCAAAATAACGGAACGTTACAAGTGGGGGCTACCGTCAGGGATTTGGATTTTTTTTCGGGAAAGTTGTACTTGTGGTTGCGGTAAGTGGTGTGAAGATGGAGCGAGATAAGATTGTAAGTTGGTGTGAAATGGAGGAGGTACCGGTGAATCATGCGTGTGTGGTAAGCGGGGTCGATTATCGCATTCCGGCAGAGGTACTGGTGCGAGGGTTGAGTTTGATTAAAGGTATCGGGCAGGTAGAACTTGTAGCTAGAAGGGGTGGGAAAGAACTGGAGGCTTGCTGGATGTTGGTGCGGGCGAGTGCCGACGTCATGGCTTTAGAATTACCAGCGACAGTCCATGTCCAGGGGGAGGCGGGGCCGTGGGGTCTCCATACCCTCCCCGAGGAGGCCTTTAATTTTGAAAACTCCCCTGTACCGCCGGCGTATAAGAGCAGGCTGGTGGAGAAGATGCTGAAGTTAGGGGATGTCTTTTCTCAGGGCGAGTTTGATGTAGGGTTTTCCAAGAGCACTCGGCACACCATTCGGGTAACAAATGACACCCCGTTTAGGGAGAGGTCGCGGCGGTTGGCCCCAGCAGATGTGGAGGATGTGCGGCAGTTGAAAGATGCCGGGATTATTGCGGAGGCCCGAAGCCCATATGCGTCCCCCATAGTGGTGGCAAGGAAGAAAAATGGGAAGGTACGCATGTGCGTGGACTATAGGACCCTGAACCGCCGCACTGTTCCCGACCAATATACGGTCCCGAGGGTGGAAGATGCATTGGCCTGTCTAAGTGGTGCACAGTGGTTCAGTGTATTGGATTTGCGGAGTGGGTATTACCAGATTCCGATGAGCGAGACTGATAAGGAGAAGACAGCCTTTATCTGTCCCCTGGGGTTTTTCCAGTTCGAACGAATGCCCCAAGGTATCTCGGGGGCCCCAGCCACCTTTCAGCGGCTCATGGAGCGGACAGTGGGGGACATGAACCTGCTGGAGGTATTGGTGTACCTGGACGACCTGATAGTGTTCGGATCTACGTTGGAGGAACATGAGGAGCGGCTGCTGAAGGTGCTGAGTCGGCTGAAAGAGGAAGGGTTAAAACTTTCCCTGGATAAATGCCAGTTCTGTAAGACGTCAGTCAGTTATGTTGGGCACATAATCTCGCGAAATGGAGTGGCCACCGATCCGGATAAGATAGCCGCAGTCACCACCTGGCCGAGACCTCAGAAGGTGAGCGCCTTACGCTCGTTTTTGGGGTTTTGCGGATATTACCGGCGATTCGTGAAAGGATATGCGAAAATGAGTCATCCATTGAACCAGCTGTTGTGTGGCTATCCACCTATGGGGGGGAGGAGGAGGAAGGGAGACCGAGGGTCGGAGGTAGGAGGATACTTGAACCCGGGGGAGCCTTTTGGAGTGAGGTGGGATGCTCAATGTGAGGAGGCGTTCCAATCTCTAAAAAGGGCGCTGACACAGGCCCCAGTGTTGGCTTTTGCTGATCCCCGGAAGCCGTATGTTCTACACACTGATGCCAGTCACGAGGGTCTTGGGGCTGTTCTGTACCAGGAACAGGGAAACGGATTGAGGCCAGTGGCGTTTGTCAGTCGGAGCTTGTCGCCATCTGAGAGAAACTATCCCACTCACAAGCTGGAGTTCTTGGCATTGAAATGGGCGGTGGTAGACAAGTTGAGTGACTACCTATACGGGGCCCAGTTTGAAGTGAGAACTGATAACAACCCCCTCACTTATATCCTGACTTCGGCGAAGCTGGACGCTACTGGGCACCGGTGGGTAGCAGCCTTGTCTGCCTATGAGTTCAGCCTGAAGTACCGCCCGGGGAGTCGGAACATCGATGCAGATGCCCTGTCTCGTCGGGCGCACGACGAGTCGGGCACGGCCGAGGAGTGGAAGAGTGTCCCTGCCCAGGGAGTAAAGGCCATGTGTCAAGTTGGGAGCGACGGGGAAGTAGGAGCACAGATGGGAACGGATCGGGCAGTAGATCAACTGGGGGCTGACGGTGACGCGCTGCCCACTGGTTACTGTAATGTGACTGCTCTGAGGAACCGGCAGCTGCCGGAGTTGAGTCACCAGGAAGTACAGGCGGCTCAGCGTGATGACCCAAGCCTTGGCACTATCTGGTACGCGGTTAGCCAGGGTGATATGGGGCAGGTGGAGAAGGCGAAACATGCCTCCGTTCCTCTACTACTGAAGGAGTGGCCCCGGTTGAAGCTGAAGAACCACGTCCTGTACCGAGTCACTTCGCCTCCGGACCACCCCCGGCGCTGGCAGCTGGTCATGCCCGAGAAGTATCGAAAGGCTGTGCTTCAGGCTCTACATGATGATTCCGGGCACTTAGGGGTAGAGAAGACCTATGGATTAGTCAAGGACCGGTTTTACTGGCCCCGGATGAGGGGGGAGGTGGAAGAATACTGTAAGACCTGTAGCCGTTGCGTCAGGAGGAAGACCTTGCCTGCGCAGGCGGCTCCGTTATCCCACTTGCAGAGTGCAGGACCCATGGACCTGGTGTGTATGGATTTCCTGTCTATTGAGCCGGACACCAGCAATACCGCGAATGTTTTGGTCCTCACGGATCACTACACTAGATATGCGCAGGCTTTTCCTACTAAGGATCAGAAAGCGACTACAGTGGCGAAGGTGTTATGGGAGAAGTACTTTGTTCATTATGGCCTTCCCCGGCGGATCCACAGTGATCAGGGACGGGACTTCGAGAGCAGGCTTATCCATGAATTGCTGGATATGCTTGGGGTTGAAAAGTCCAGAACCACCCCCTATCACCCTCAGGGTGATCCTCAGCCCGAGAGGTTTAACCGGACCCTGCTGGACATGCTCGGCACCTTGGAGATTGGACGGAAGAGTAAGTGGAGTCAGCACATCGCCCATTTGGTTCATTGTTACAATTGTACTCGCAATGATGCTACGGGGTACTCGCCCTACTATCTGATGTTCGGACGGGAAGCGAGGTTGCCCATTGATCTGTGTTTTGGGACTGAAGCGGGGGAAATACCTTCGAAGCCATGTCTGAAGTACGTGTCCGATATGAGGAGAGAGTTGAAAAGGGCGTACGAGTTGGCTGAGGCGGCAGCCACCAAGCAGAACCAGCGGAATAAAAGGAGGTATGATCAGAAGGTAAAGTTCGTCCAGCTATTGCCGGGAGACCGAGTCCTCATCCGGAATTTAGGACTACAGGGTAAGCACAAGTTGGCGGACCGTTGGGCAGCCACCCCATATGTGGTGGAGAGTCAGATGCCGAATCTCCCGGTTTACCGGGTGAGACCTGAGGGCGGGCAGGGGCCTGTCAAGGTACTCCATCGGAACCACCTGTTGCCTCTGGGTCGAGAGGTGAAGATGGACCTAGAGTCCGAATGGGAGTTTACTCCTAGTACGAGGACTCTGCGAGGGCGCGGGGCGCGGGAAGAGGCCGCTGCGAAGAAAACGGGGCCGGTCCCCACCTCGAGAAGGGATACGTCATCGGAAGATGATGATTCGGACGTGTGGTACCTGCTTCCGTTCGCTGATTCCCCGGTGCCAGGAGAAGAGACTCTTGGCCCTTCCATCACTGAGTCAGGGGGACCGAGGGAGGGTGTTGCAGAGCCGCCTGTATTACAGCCGGCATTGGGGGAGGAGAGGGTGGAGGCAGAACTCGAGCCAGAGGGCTCACCGGGGCAGAGGGATCCCGGTGAAGGGGAAGGTCCGACAGATCGGCTCGAGGGGTCACCTGGGGTGTCTGAACAGGGAGAGTCCACAGAGGAAGTCCTGAGGCCTCAGAGGAGTAGGCATCCCCCGGAAAGACTCACTTATATAGCGCCGGGAGAGCAGGGTGTAATCTCTACTGCCCTGCAAAGTTATGTCACTGCTTTATGCACCTGGGTTGGGTTTTGTGTTTTACAAGGAGTACTAGTGAATTCTGTTAACGTCATGAGGGCATGACTTTTTTTTAGGTGGGGGGAGAGTGTACGGGGTCTTTCTTTTGTTACATTTAAAATGGCGATTTTTGTTATGTTAATCTGTGGAATGCGGCTTTGTTGTGTTTTAACGCTGCAGAGAGTTTGCGCTAGCAGTTTATTGTGGTTTAGAGGGTGATAAGAGGGTGCTATTAGCCAATGGGTGGTTATGTATCGTTTTGTTTTCGGATGCCATGCTGTATGATATGACTGTGGACTGAGTTTTGGCGGGGAGTCGGGAGGAGAGACGAGGAGGACGGCGGACGTGCGGAGAGGCTCCGGTCGATCACTTCGGGTGGTCCCGAGCCGTGGGTCGACGGAATTCGGGTGGTCGTCTGACGTCGAACTTGAGCTCCAACGGTAGCGCGCGAAGAACTTGGACTTTGAATAAGTGTTGGCGCCTTTTTTTTCATTACTTTCCTCTCTGTATCACATGTATATTAATGCCCTAGAATTAGTAATATCTATAAAGTGTATGTGTTAAAATTTACTGGGTGTGCTGGCTGATGATTGATGTTTGTGATTGATTCGGGCGGCGACTGACCCTGAGGGGAGTGCTGAAGCAGGTGCTGGGCGGGATTTCCCCTAGACATACACGAGCCAAAATAACGGAACGTTACATACATCTAGAGGCTTGTCAGGAAGATCATACAGCAGCAAAATAACAAGCCCATGTGATTAGATTGAGGGGTAAATACGTAATGGAGAGTAACTCATCTGCCGTTTTCAAAACGGTGGCATTTTTGTGGCAAAAGTGTTTCCAAGACACAGTTAGAAAATTTAAGGATGTTCACAAGAGAAGCATTAATGTTTAATGGACTATATATGAGAAGCAGAAAATAGACTTGAATGTGTCGATGCATCTAATGACAGACTTTCATAATATTTATTTTACTTTGTTAAGCTTTATATAATATTTCTCCTCATGGGAAAGGTAAAGTAAAATAAACAAAGTTATGAAAATCTTTCATTAGATGCATAGATACATTCAAGTCTATTTTCTGCTTGTCACATATAGTCAATTAACCTTGGGCTTCTCATGCATGAACCTTGAATCCATGTTAAAACTGGTGGTGCGTCTGATCCCGCACTTGACCTGACCTGTACAGAATCTGAGTTTCAATCCCATAGAGTAACAACAGAGCTCCAACATTTGGCTAGAGTGTTGTGAGTGATGCATCAGTCAGTCAGCCAGCATTGGGTTTCCTTGTTCGACGACACCGGTGTGAAAGTTTGAGACTGAGTAAGTTTTACTGATTGTGAGCCACTGACCAAATACACTGACCAAATGGCATCTTTGAAAATCCAAATGGCAGGCAAAGTTTACCCCAATGTGTGTGATCCTGAAATTGTCTCCCTCTCCCTCTGGTGTGCACTAGTAACAAGGTCCTGATGAAGGGTCCTGGCCTGAAACGTCAACTGTTTGCTCTTTTCTTAGATGCTGCCTGGCCTGCTGAGTTCCTCCAGCGTTTTGTGAGTGTTGCCAGCATCAGTGGTAGGAGCCAATATGATTTGAGATGATACAGCTTTGGTGATAAATTCAAAGGTGACTAGCGAAGTTACATAGAATCATCACAATATGACCCAGTGCCTCTTATTTCCTATTTTTGTGGCTGGTTCTAAATTCTGAAAAATTTAGAGCACAGAATGAGGCCAATCGGCCCATCAGACCCCTGCCAGATCCACAGTTAAGCAAATGGTGGCATATCCATTTGTAATCTGTATATCACGCAACATGGCTCCTTTTCGATATGTATTTTGTTCTGGTTTTCTTTGTTGGTGTCTGACAGATAAATTGTGTGCAACAGTAAGTGTACTGTATTGCACGTCCTCTGTCAGAAACATGAATTTGTGATGTCCATATTTAACTGTTCTGACAATATAAGAAGCATTTCTTGTTGTCTCACTCCACGTAAGTAAATTGATCTGGATCTGTGGCTGAGTTCTATGAATTTTGAGCCATTTTAATCATCTGGGTAAGCACTTAATCATAAGCCTTTAACATAAACTATTTTTCATAACCATTGGCTTGTACGCTTCCAGCTTTTTGTACCTTTAATATTTCAGTCACTAGAGCTTCACAGATACTTCAAAACTCCAGTTTTATTTGTTCTCATGCCACATCCCTTAAAGATTTATGTAAATCCTTTGATAAAATAGAGCATAAAATTGGAGAAGAATGTACTTGTATTTCATGATATAGATTCTGTCTATTAATCGACCTTCAATCAATATTAAATAGCTAACAGCTTTTACATCAATAGGGAAAGTTAAGTAAATAACTAATATTCAGAATCAATGGTCCAACACTGCCAGGTTCAGGAACAGTTATAAACCTACAACCATCAGATTCAGATTTATTTACACATGTACATCAAAACATACTACAGTAAAACGTGTCACTTATGTCAACAATCAACACACCCTGGAGGTAGCCCGCAAGCGTTGCCACACATTCCAGCAGCAACATGGCACGCTCACCATGCTCAGCAGAACAACACAAGAAACGGCAAAACCGAACAGACCAAGCGTGAAGCAATAACAGCAAAACAAGCCCTGTTTCTACCTTCCAACACACACACACACACAGTCCTCTAATCCTAGGACAGGCTACCTTCAGTCTCCAACCTCCAGAGGACTAGCTAGTGATGGGACTCCAAGTCATTAGATTATGAGAACACTCAGTCCTCTTTTACTGTCATTTAGAAATGCATACATGCATTAAGAAATGATACAATGTTTCTCTGGAGTGGTATCACCGAATACAGGCAAACCAAAGACTAACACTAACAGAACCACATAATTATAACAGATAGTTACAGCAGTGCAAAGCAATAACATAATTTGATGAAGAACAAACCATGGGCATGGTAAATAAAGTCTCAAAAGTCCCCAAGTCGACTAACTCCCGAGTCCCCGATAGCGGCGGCAAAAGGGATGAAACTCCCTGTCATAAAACGCCAGGCACCGTCAACTTGCCGATGCCTTGGAAGCAGCCGACACTGAGTCTATCCATCCGAAATCGTCGAGCTTCTGACCAGCCTCTCCGATACAGCCTCTCGAGCGCCATCCTCTGCCGAGCACCTTCGACCTCACCCCAGCCACTGAAACACGCAAAGCCGAGGATTTCAGGGCCTTCTGCTCCGGATTACCACGCAGTAGCAGCGGCAGCGAAGCAGGCACTTCAGAAGTTTTCCAGATGTTCCTCCGTACTCTCACATCTGTCTCCATCAAATCAGGATTGTGCACGGTCCCCTACTTGACAGATAACAGACATCATCACCGAAGTGGCCACGCGCACTGCCGTCGCACCGCCATCTTCTCCTCCTCCATCTTCCGTTAGGCCATGAATTCTGGTCTTGCCTGATCTGGCGTGGATAACTTCTGTTACTACTACTCTGAACTGACCCTACGACCTACAGAACTTCTCTTTCTTTCCAGTCCTGAAGAAGGGTCTCGGCCTGAAACATCGACTGTTTACTCTTTTCCGTAGATGCTGCCTGGCCTGCTGAGTTCCTCCAGCATTTTGTGTGTGTTGCTACGACCTACAGACTCACTTTCAAGAAGTCCTTACATCAAGTTCCCAGAATTGTTTTTATTTGCACAGTTTGTCATCTTTGTGCACATTGCACCTTGGTGTTTGTTAGTCTTTGATTATTTATAGATTTTCCTAAAATTCTATTGCATTTCATTGCTTCCCTCTAAATTCCTGCAAGAAAATAAATTTCAAGGTAGTATTGACGAAGGGTCTCGGCCTGAAACATCGACTACACCTCTTCCTACAGATGTTGCCTGGCCTGCTGCGTTCACCAGCAACTTTGATGTGTGTTGCTTGAATTTCCAACATCTGCAGAATTCCTGTTGTTTTTGTTCAAGGTAGTATAGTATGTATGCCCTTTGGCAATAAATTTACTTCGAACTTTGATATGCTACATATTTCCTTTATTCGGATTACATTTGCAATATATTATCTTATATGCAGTCATTTTACTTTCCCACTCATATTGAAAGACTGGCATTAAAGGAGATGTTAAAATAACTTCATATTAACTTGCATAAACTGAAAACATAGTATTTGCTTTCCATCTTTTGAAACCAAAGGCTCTTGTAGGGATAATTTAGGAGGGCCATTTGATGGGTTAGATATGTCTAGCAACAGCAATGGATCAATGTCTTTGACCTTCTGGTGGGAACCTAGACTCTTAAACAAGTTCAGATTTGGCTTGTATCTGGATGAAAAGCTACCAGGGAACCCCAGGTGCAGAGATGAATTAAATGGTGAAGATCTAGATAGGGTGGACCTGGAGAGGGTGTTTCCAATTGTGGGAGAGTCTAGTACCATAAGGCACAGCCTCAGAATAGAAACACATCCCTTTAGAACAGAAATGAGGTGAAATTTCTTTGGTATGATTGCTGCTCTTTTGAAGCAGGTGGAGAAGTCAGACCACAGCAATGTGAGGTTGATGTTCTTAAACACTCTGTAGAAGTTTTCAGTACCCAGTGTGGTACACCATTGGGTTTTGACACTTGGCAAAGGTTCACTTTGGTGGTGGTGAATCTGTGAAATTCATTGCCACAGACAGCTGTTGACGGCCAAATCACTGGGTATATTTAGAGCAGAGGTTGTCAGGTTTGTGATTAGAAAGGTCTTCAAAGGTTACAGGGAGTAGATAGGAGAATATGGTTGAGAGGAAAAACCAATCAGCCTCAAATGAAGGCCAAATGGTCCAATTCTGCTTCTATGTCTCTTGTTTAATCTTTTTAAGGCTGAGATGTGGACAGATTTTTTTTCTCTCAGAGAGTTGTGAATCTTCACCACTGAGAGCTATGAATGTTGAATTATTTTGTTTATTCAAGTCTGTGGTGGACAGATAGGGAAGCATTGGTTATGGGATTGGCAAGAAGGTGGAATTCAGACCAGTGATCTGATCAGTTATGAATTTGTTGAATGTGGATCAGCTGCAGGGGTGGCAGGTTCAATTCTTTCTCCTGCTTCTTGTGAATTCTCACCTCCAGTGCTTTGTCAGCTTGGATGAATGCAATGGCCTGGACATCTCTTTCCATCCTTTGAATTGATGGACTGGAGCATATTCAGGGATCTGCTCGCAGATCTGAATGAACATGCCATGGCTGTCACGATTTCAAGACGTGCATGGTCGAGCATGTGCCTTTGAGAACAAGCAGTTTTCTCAAACCAGAAGCCCTGGATGAACTAGAATATTTGCAGCCTGCTGAAGGTTAGATCTGTGGTGTTAAGACCATTTATCCAGAATCCTACAAGAAATCCAAGTAGGATCTACATAAGGCCATCGTAAGAGCAAAACAATTCCTTGCAAAATTAGACACAATCAGATGCACGGCAGCAGTGAAGTTTGCATGCCATTACTTCCTACAAGGTGAAACCTAACAGCATAAATCGCAGTGATGTTTCACTCCTCAATGAGCTGAATGCCATTTCTGTGCTCTCTGAAAGGGAGAATAATATAAACTAATATGAATCCCCACAGCATCTAGTGACACTGTCACCTCTGTTTCAAAGGGCAATGTAACAACATTCTTCAAAGCTCAAAGTGAACCATCAACCTCCAATGGTATACCATGCTGGGTACTGAAAACCTGTATTAACCAGCTGTCTGGGGTGTTGAAGAACACCTTCAAGCTCTCATTGTTGTGGTCTGACTTCTCCACCTGCTTCAAAAGAGTAGCAATCATACCAAAGCCGAAGAGGATCAGGTAAGCTACGTCAATGACTATCGGCTGGTAGTACTCACACCAACTGTGATGAAGTGCTTTGAGAGTGTAGCCTCCCTCACTGGGTTCATAGGGAAACTTGGCTCGTTTCTGGCCCCGCTAGCGGTCATGGGACGCAGTGGTGTGAATGCCACCTTTCATAAACAATAGGTTTCTAGGGTCAGTATGATTTGGGGTTCAACCAAACAGGAACGTTGTGATGTTCTGACTAAAAAAACCTTGATCTAAGTGAATACTGGGTAAATACTGCCCATGCACAGTATGGGTAGTATTTTTTTAAGGCGGAGCTTAGGAGAACGATGGCTCCTAACGGCGACTCCTTTGTTTGTATCTTCCGAAACATCTCTATTTCTATCTTTGATATCCCTCTTTTGCCTTTTCGAGGTTCTTTTGAAGACCCTGACCTGGAGTTACACACTGACTTCGGTTCTTTGTGGAAACAGGACCCGCTCTCAGGACCTTACGACCGGCTGCTTTTCGATATGCCAAGGACGTGGCCTGGAAGGCTAGCATGCCTTCAGGCTGCTGGATTTTCGTGGCTCTGGAGGTGGGCAGACTTGAGGCCGGTGCCACCGTCTGATGCATCGTGGGAGACGGAAGATCATAAGCAGCGAGCTGGCTGCTGGCTGTGTGCCCAGAGACCCGAGTTCCTTGGGCACAGGGCTCGGAAGAAGCGACGCAACAGACTTTCAGCATCATAAATCGGCGAGTTGTTTTGTTATGTCTCCCCTCTTGCTGTGAAATGGGGACATCTCTTCTTTTATTAGGGAGAGAAAGAGCCTGTGGTATGTCAAATTACCGGGCGGATGAGTAGTCTTTGGGGTACTGCAAGTCTGTGTCTTTAATAATGTTTTGCTGCACGCTTGAACGCTCGGTGGAAGGTGCCGATGCTTTTTTGCTGGTGGGGGGGTGCGGGTCATTGCTTGCTGCTGCTTATGTGTGGGAGGGGGGAGCTGCGGGGGCTTTAGGGTTCTAACATTTAACTGTTATTCATTCTTTGGGGCACTCCTCTGTTTTTGTGGATGTTTGCGAAGAAAAAGAAATTCAGGATGTATATTGTATACGTTTCACTGACGTTAAATGTACCTATTGAAACCTATTGAAGTCGGCAAGAAATAACAAATTGTATACTGCATAAAGTTATAAAGAAAGTATATTTACAAATTCAATAGGCACAACCTCATCAGTCATGGTTGGCAGCCCACCTAAAGGAAGGAAAACTCAGATCCTAAACCCTCCCCTGCCTTGTTGCTATACCCACTCATGGGAAAGGCTTCAGGAATAAACTCTGAGGGAAAAATTCGGAGCTAGAGTCCCTGAGGCAATCTTACACTGAGTTCAGTGTTGACTGGCAACTCCTGTAGTGCTGCTGGTACCAAACTGTATCAGCCTCGGCCGTTGCTTTGGGTTCATCAGATGCATGGGGGAGGGTGGGTTGCTACATGGGCAAATCTTGCTCTCCATATCTTACTGTGCAGGCTTGCGTATCTAGGCAGCTAAGAAGCAATTTCCTTGCTCAGCTCTGAATGACAGAGGCCTCAGACCAGTAAATCCATTAACCATGATAGACTCAGTGAAAGACCACACACAACAGGGCAAACAACTAGTGTGCAGAAGACAACAAACTGTGAAAATGCAAAAGAAAAAAAAAGAAATAATAGTAATAAATAAATAAGCAATAAATATCAAGAACATGAGATAAAGAGTCCTTGAAAGTGAGTCCGTAAGTTGTGGGAACAGTCGGTAATGGGGCAAGTTAAAGTTGAGTGATATTATTTTCTGTTAAAGTTGAATGAAGTTATCTTCTCTGGTTGAAGAGCCTGATGACTGAGAGTAATAATTGTTCCTGAAGCTGGTGTTGTGCATCCTGAGGCTCCCGTATCTTCTTCATGATGGCAGCAGCAAGAAGAGAGCACGATCTGCATGGTGGGGGTCCCTGATGATGGATGCTGCTTTCCTGTGACAATGCTCTGTGTAGGTGTGCTCACTGATGGGGAGGGCTTTACCCGTGATGGACTGGGCTGAATCCACTATTTACACTATTTACTGTAGAATATTTCATTCTAGAGCATTGGCATTTCTATGCCAGACTGTGATGCAGCCCGTCAATATACTCTCCACCGCACAGCTGTAGAAGTTAGTCAAAGTCTGAGATCATGCCCAATCTTGACAAACTCCTAAGGAAGTAGTACCACTGTCGTGCTTTCTTCAGAATTGCGTTTATGTGCTGGGCCCAGGACAGGTCCTCTGGAATGACAACACTGAGGAATTTGAAGTTGCTGACCCTCTCCACCTCTGACTCTCCAGTGAGGACTGGTTCATGGACCTCTGGTTTCCTCCTCCTGAAGTCAATAATCAGTTCCTTGGTCTTGCTGACATTGAGTGAGAGGTTGTTGTTATGACACCACTCAGCCAGATTTTCAATCTCCCTCCTGTGTGCTGATTCGTCACCATATTTGATTTGGCCAATTACAGTGCTGTCGTCAGCAAACTAGAATATGGCATTGCAGCTGTGCTTAGCCACGCAGTTAAAAGTAGAGCAGGGGGCTAAGCAACTCAGCCTTGTGGTGCATCTGTACTGACGGATATTGTGGAGGAGATGTTGTTGACAACCTGCATTGACTGGGGTCTCCAACCCAGAAAATTGAGGATCTAATTTCACAAGGAGGTATTCAGGCCAAATCCTTGAAGCTTATTGATTAGTTCCGAGGGGATGATATTATTGAATCCCATGCTGCAGTCAATAAAAATCATTCTGATTTATACATTTTTGCTGTCCTGATGTCCCAGGGTTGAGTGAAGAGGCAATGAAATGGCTGTTCTACCTATTGTGCTGGTAGGCAAATTGGAGTGAATCTAAGTCACTTCTCAGGCAGGAATTTATATCTTTCATTACCAACCTCTTAAAATGATTCATCACTGTGGATGTAAGTGCTGCTGGATGACAGTCTCTGAGGCAGGTTACCACATTTTTCTTAGGCACCAGTATATAGTAATTGAAGCTTGCATGAAGCAGGTGGGTACCTCAGACTGCCAAAGCAAGAGGTAAAGATCTCAGTGAACACTCCAGCCAGTTAATCAGCACAGGTCTTTATTACTTGGCCAGGTACACTGTCTGGGTCAGATATTTTCTGTGGGTTATCTCTCCTGAAGGATGCTCTGATGACATTGGGGGCTGTGGGAGCTCATGATTTGTTTACAATATATATTAATGACTTGGATGAGGGAATTAAATGCAGCATCTCCAAGTTTGCGGATGACACGAAGCTGGGTGGCAGTGTTAGCTGTGAGGAGGATGTTAAGAGGATGCAGAGTGACTTGGATAGGTTGGGTGAGTGGGCAAATTCATGGCAGATGCAATTTAATGTGGATAAATGTGAAGTTATCCACTTTGGTAGCAAAAATAGGAAAACAGATTATTATCTGAATGGTGGCCGATTAGGAAAAGGGGAGGTGCAACGAGACCTGGGTGTCATTATGCACCAGTCATTGAAAGTGGGCATGCAGGTACAGCAGGCGGTGAAAAAGGCGAATGGTATGCTGGCATTTATAGCAAGAGGATTTGAGTACAGGAGCAGGGAGGTACTACTGCAGTTGTACAAGGCCTTGGTGAGACCACACCTGGAGTATTGTGTGCAGTTTTGGTCCCCTAATCTGAGGAGAAACATCCTTGCCATAGAGGGAGTACAAAGGAGGTTCACCAGATTGATTCCTGGGATGGCAGGACTTTCATATGAAGAAAGACTGGATGAACTGGGCTTGTACTCATTGGAATTTAGAAGATTGAGGGGGGATCTGATTGAAACGTATAAAATCCTAAAGGGATTGGACAGGCTAGATGCAGGAAGATTGTTCCCGATGTTGGGGAAGTCCAGAACAAAGGGTCACAGTTTGAGGATAAAGGGGAAGCCTTTTAGGACCGAGATTAGGAAAAACTTTTTCACTCAGAGAGTGGTGAATCTGTGGAATTCTCTGCCACAGGAAGCAGTTGAGGCCAGTACATTGGCTATATTTAAGAGGGAGTTAGATATGGCCCTTATGGCTAAAGGGATCAGGGGGTATGGAGGGAAGGCTGGGGCGGGATTCTGAGTTGGATGATCAGCCATGATCATAATAAATGGTGGTGCAGGCTCGAAGGGCCGAATGGCCTACTCCTGCACCTATTTTCTATGTCTATGTTTCTATGATTTCATGGGGGAGCTGCGGAGCAGACTCGATGGGTTGAATGGCCTACTTCTGCTCCTTTGTCTTGTGTGATTATTCCTCCATGATTTAACAGTCAAAGTGAGTATAGAAGTCTTTGAGCTCATTTGGAACCAAAGCCCTGTTATCACCTATGTCATTTGATTTAATTTTGTAAGAGATAATAGCATTCAAGCGCTGCTAGAGATGTCAAGCATCCTTCATTGATTCAAGTTTAACCTGGAATTGCCAGGTCACCCGTGAGATGGCTTTCTGGAGATCATACCTGGGCCTCTTATAGCTTCCATGGTCAACAGACATGAATGCCTATGTATAAGACAACGATAATTAACCTGATTCTGATTCTGTAGATTTCTGATTCTATAAGTTTATTGATTTGCCAGAGGAAATGGTTTCTCTCTATCCTCTCAAATCCTTTTAACATTCCAAGCACCTCAATCCGATCGATGCTTAATGTTCCTTAATCAAGAGATTACAAGTCTAATCCATGCAGCCTGTCCTCATAACTTTGCCCTTTAAATCTAGTTATTATGTTTTCTGAAAGATAATATGTTATTCCTAGGAATGGTGCAAAAAACTGAACTCTATAGATAAATCATGATTTTGTCCTCTTTGTTTTGCAGCCCTCTGAGATACTTACCTTTAAACAATTCTACAAACTACCTGTATCCTCTTTTACCTCTGTTACAATTTGAATACCTCAATTTTGTGCCCTCATTTAAATTACCTGCATCGTTTTATAAGTTTCTGCTTTCACCTGCATTGCTTTCTTTCCTGAAGGTCACCTCATTGCAGGAAGGATGTCGAAGCTCTCTAGGTAGTTCTTTCATTTGTTCAGTGCCATGTCATATGATCTGGGCCATCATGGTCTTTCTACACTTCTAAATTTCTACGGATGTACTATGAAGAGCATTCTGCCAGGCTGCATCACTGTCAGGTATGGGGGCTGGAGGGGTGTCCTACTGCACGGGATTGAAAGAAGCTACAGAAAGTTATGAAATTAGTCCGCTCTATCTTGAGTACTAGCCTCCATAGTATCCAAGACATCTTCAAGGAGCTGTGCCTCAGAAAGGTGGCGTCCATTATTAAGGACCCTCATCACCCAGGTCATGCTTTCTTCTCATTGTTACCATTAGGAAGGAGGTACAGAAGCCTAAAGGCACACACTCAGTGATTCAGGAACAGCTTCTTCCCCTCTGCCATCTGATTTCTAAATAGACATTGAACCCATGAACACTACCTCACTTTTTTATTATTTCCGCATTGCACTATTTTTGATTTAACAATTTAATATACATATACATACTTACTGTAATTGATTTATTTTTTTCTATATTATCATGTATTGCATTGTACTGCTCCCACTACGTTAACAAATTTCACGACATGTGCTGATGATATTAAACCTGATTCTGATTCCTTCCATGGCTAGGATTGTTCCTGGTATATTTTTCTAAAGTGGTTTGCCATTGTGTTTTTCTGGGCAGTGCCTTTACAAGAAGGGTGACCCCAGCCATTACTATAACTCTTCAGATACTGCCTGCCTGCAATGATGGGGGTATCCAGAACTAGAGGGCACAGCCTCAAAATTGAGGGGTGACCTTTTAGAACAGAGGTAAGGAGGAATGTTATTAGCCAGAGAGTAGTGAATCTGTGTAATGCTTTGCCACCGACTGCGGTGGAGGCCAAGTCCATGGGTATATTTAAGGCAGAATCTGATGGTTTCCTGATCGTTCAGGACATCAAATGATATGGCGAGAAGGCAGGTGTATGGGGTTGAGTGGGATCCAGTGCCAGCCTTGATGGAATGGTGGAACAGGCTCAACGAGCTGAATGGCCTAATTCTACTCCTCCATCTTATGGTCTTATCATCGTAGTTGTATACATAGCTCATGGCTTTTCCATCTAAGTAATTGATAAAGATGGTGAAAAATTAAGGTCTCAGAATTAGAATCAGATTTATTATTACTGACCTACATGACATCAAATGAGTTGTCTTTCAGCAGCAGGACAGTGCAAGTGAACTGGTTATAAATTACCAAAATAAATATATAGTGCAAAAAAAAATCAATGGCATAGTGCTTATGGGTTAATGGCCCGTTGAGAGATCTGATGGCAGATGCGAAGAAGTTGTTCCTAAATCATTAAGTATGGATATTCAGGCTTCTGTACCTCCCCACCAATGGTTGTAACAAGAGGGTATGTCCTGGGTGGTGAGAGTACATAGTTATGGATGTCACTTTCTGGAGGCATCACCTTTTGAAAATGTCTTCAGTGGTGGAGAGGTTTGTGTCCATGATGGAGCTGGATAAGCCTATAACTTCCTGCCACATCTTGTGATCCTGAGCCTCCATACCAAACTGTGAATGCAACCTCAGTCTCAGAATCCACCTCCATTACCATATCTCACCCACTCCTTTCCTTCCCAACCTCTCACTGCACCTGGCAGTGCAATTATACCCTACCATACAAAGTGCAAACGAAGTTTTCTACAAGTAACTACAATCAAATATGCTCTTTCTGTATCTTTCCATCTTGTGCTCTCCATCATTGAGCACATTTATAAGAAAGCAGCATTTATCACCAAGGACCCCCACCATTCAGACCATACTCTCTTCTTGCTACTATCATCAAGAAGGCAGTACAGGAGACTTGGGTATCACACTGCCAGGTTAAGGAACAGTTATCACCTTATAACTATCAGGGTCCTGAACCAGATGGGATAACTTCAGTCACCCCAGCACTGAACTGTTCCCACAACCTGTGCATTCACTTTCAAGGACTCTTCATCAAAATGTACTCAATATTTAATGCTTATTTACTTATCATTGTTATTTTGTTTATTTTTTTCTTTTTGTGTTTGCATAGTTTATTGTCCTTTACACATTGACTGTTTGTTTGTCTTGTGTATGGTATTTCATCGATTCTGTTGTGTTTCTTTGTACCTTTTCTGAATGCCTACAAGAAAATGAAACACTGGGTAGTATATGGTGACATATATGTACTTTGATGATAAATTTGCATTGAACTTTTGAACATTGCATGTTTCTCAGTCGTTGTTATGCACAGTTTCACAAATGCTATTATATTTCTTTATTTTTCTGTAAATGCCTGCAAGAAAATGAATGGGTAGTTTATAGTGGCATATATGTACTTTAATAATAAATTGACTTTGAACTTTGCACTTTGGATTCTTTCTGCTGATGGGTCAGTTTGACTCTAGACCATTTAAGACTTTAAATACACCTCTCAGACCCCCTCTCAAGCTCTTCTTTTCCAGACAGAACAATCAAAAGCTTATCTTGCCATGGTCCGGTCTGTGAAGTCCGCATTCTGGTTCACGGTCCAGTCCATGGACACAGGACTCTGGGTCTTCCAGCTGTCCCTTGTTTTGATTGAGTTAATCATAGGCACCTGATTCCCATCTTGAGGCTTGGAATATAAGTAGCCTTGGGGTTGAGTGTGGGCTGCTGGTTTGCCTTGTCAAGATCCTCTAGGAGCATCCTGCTGGTGGAAGGCTTAAGTGGCCACTTGCCATCTTTAGGCTGTGTTAGGGAGCCATCCCCTCATGGAGCCTTGCTGTCAGTAGTTGGAGCTGTCTTTGTGGTATGGATTTAGCTGTTTCCTGGGCCAGCTGAGTGGCTGTCAGCCACTCTGAGCTAGGTAGGGATCCAACTGTTTCTGTAGCCAGCTGAGGTTGCTGGCTGTAATTGCTACTTGGAGCAACCTGATGCAGAGATGGAACTGTCTGTCGTTCTTTGGTGTTTGTCTCTTCTTGTCCTTGCCTCTGTGGGGTAGTTCAGGCTGTTCTGCTGTTGCCCTGTGGGGAGATCTGTCTTGTCTTGTCCTTGCCTCTGTGGGGTAAGTCAGGCTGTTCTGCCGTTGCCCTGTGAGGGGTCCTGTCCTGTCTTGTCTTGTCTTTGCTGCTGTTGGGTATGTCTGGCTGTTCTGCTGTTACCCATCAGGTGTACCTGTCCCAACTTGGTGTGGAGATAAAGTTGAGTCCCAGCTTGTCTATGGATGAGTACTGGCTCTATCTCTATGTACTGTCCAGTCTCATGTTAGTGTTGTGTTAAAGATGAGTCCTGGCTTTTCAAAGGATAAGTCCCGGCTCCATGTTGATGTACAGTTCCCAGTCTGTCTCTGAGCTCCAGCCTCTGAGTTATCAGCCTCTGCATTCCAAGCCTCAAGACCCCAGCCTGTCTCCAAGCCTCAAGACCTTAGTCTGCAGCCCCAAGCCCCAAGCCTCAAGACCCCAGCCTGCAGCCCCAAGCCTCAAGACCCCAGCCTGCAGCCCCAAGCCTCAAGACCCCAGCCTGCAGCCCCAAGCCTCAAGACCCCAGCCTGCAGCCCCAAGCCTCAAGACCCCAGCCTGCAGCCCCAAGCCTCAAGACCCCAGCCTGCAGCCCCAAGCCTCAAGACCCCAGCCTGCAGCCCCAAGCCTCAAGACCCCAGCCTGCAGCCCCAAGCCTCAAGACCCCAGCTACATCCTGTCCTGTAGTCATGTCCTTGCCTGGTTCTGGGGCCTGAGCACTTGGCATGACCCAGGTTCTGGGTCTTTGTCCAGTCTCTGGCTCGGAGCCCAAGCCCTGGCTCCTAGTTTATAGTTCCTTGTCTGGGTCCCCTGTTTCTTCTCCATGTTCTAGCCCAAGTCTGTGTTCCTTTCCCTGCTCCTTGTCTGTATCCTGTCATGCCCCAACTCTAGTCAAGTCCTGTTCCTTGTACCTCAGTGTCTGTGTCTTGCATTTGGGCCCGCTACCTGTGCCCTCCTTATGACATATCTGCCCAATACATCTGACTAGAGACCAATATCTCAAGATTTTTTTCCATAGAAAATTTCTTCTGTCCTCCTTCACAGACTTTTACATCCTATCCAAAGAATGGTGCCCAGAGTGGAGACAATACCCCATCTGTGGTCAATCTAACATTTAATAAACGTTGAGCCATACGTACAAAGTACTGGAGGTACTCAGCAGGTCAGGCAGCATCTATAGAAGGAAATGAACAGACAATGTTTTGGGCTGAGATCCTTCGAATGAATGGAAGGGAACAGGACATAAGCCAGAATGAGAGGTTGGGGGATGGGGTGTTGGAGGAGGGGAAAGAGGACACTCTGGCAGGTGATTGATGAAACTCGTTGAGGTTGATGGGGTTGAGGGATGATGTGTCAGGCTGAATGGTGATAGATGAAAGAAGGGAAAGGTTACTGGAAGTCAGATAAATTTATATTCATGCCATTAGTGTGGAGACCACCCAGATGGAATATAAGGTGTTTCTCTTCCAACCTGGTTTGACCTTACTGTTGCAGTAGAGGAGGCCATGGACATACATGCTGGTGTGGAAATGGGAAGTCAAATTGAAAATGTCAGTTGTTGCAGTGGATAGAGCTAAGGTAAGCAGTCATCCTGATCTCCTTGCCTTTGTTGATTCGACCTCTACCCATGTGGCCCAAGATCCCTATCCTCTTTTGGTAATCACTTCTCAATCAGGTCTGCATCTTTAGATGATTTACGCAATAAATCCCCAGCTCTTTCAATCTTTTAGAACTGTGTACTCCAGTTTAAACCACTTCTCATCATTCTTCCTATGGCAATATTGCACTACATTAAATTTTACCTGTCATTCCACTAGTCTGCTATCACCCTCAAAGATTCATAAATCTTCCAAGCCTTATGTCATCTGAAAAATTGGAAACTGTGCCCAAAATATATTATAGACTTGGACTATAATATACGAGGGGTGATTGATAAGTTCGTGGCCTAAGGTAGAAGGAGTCGATTTTAGAAAACCTAGCACATGGAGGGAAGAGAAGATGGCGGCGCGACGCAGTGCGCATGGCCTCTCTAGTGAAATAATATCGTATTTGTTTAATAGGGGGCGGTGCACAATCCTGATTTGATAGAGATGGATGTGAGAAACACAGGAACACCTGGAGAAACTTCTGAAATGCCCGGTTCACTGTCGCTGCTACTGTGCAATTGAGAATCTCCGGAGGGGAAGGCCCCAAATCCTCGGCTTTGACTATTGCTGGCAGCCGGAGCTGGGGTCAAATCGCTCGGCAGAGATGGTGCTCGGTGTCAGAGGGCTGGTCGGAGGCTCGAAGTTTTTGGACGGATTGAGAGTCAGACTGTGGTCGGGTGCCTCCAGGGTGCTGCATCGGCAAGTTTGCGGCACTGGAGGTTCATGGCAGGGAGAGTTTTTCTTCCTTCTACCGTCTACATGAGATTATGGGACTTTTGAGAGACTTTGAGACTTTTTTTACCATGCCCATGGTCTGTTCCTTATCAAATTACGGTATTGCTTTGCACTGTTGTAACTATATGTTATAATTATGTGGCTTTAGTCAGTTTTTTTAGTCTTGGTTTGTCTTGTGTTTCTGTGATATCACACTGGAGGAACATTGTATCATTTCTTAATGCATGCATTACTAAATGACAATAAAAGAGGACTGCGTGTCCTCATAATCTAATCTATTTTTCAACATAGTCCCTGCCTACATTTTTACACATTTAGTCCAGCGGTCATGAAGCATATGGATCTTGGACCTCCAGAAAGTGTCCACAGTAGGGGTGATTGATAAGTTTGTGGCCTAAAGTAGAAGGAGATGAGTTATACAGCTCTTGTTACATGCATATGCAGTTCAACTCTTTCAGTGATTATGCAGAAGGTTTGAAGTTAATAATTCATCAGTTAATAACTCATCGGGGTGATTGATAAGTTCGTGGCCTAAGATAGAAGGAGATGAGTTATTAACTTCAAACTTTCTGCATAATCGCTGAAAGAGTTGAACTGCATGTGCATGTAACAAGAGCTATATAACTCATCTCCTTCTACTTTAGGCCACGAACATATCAATCCGCCCTGCTGTGGACATTTTCTGGAGGTCCAAAATCCATATGTTCCACAACCGCTGGACTAAGTGTGTAAATGTAGGAGGGGACTATGTTGAAAAATAAATGTGCTAGGTTTTCTAAAATCGACTCCTTCTACCTTAGGCCGTGAACTTATCAATCACCCCTAGTATATTATGGAAAGCATATGACTCTATTATTGTAGCGGAAAACAAAGGAACTCAGCAGATCAGGCAGCTTGTGTAGAGGGAAATAGATAACCAACATTTTGGGTCAACACTCTTTCATCTAGGACTGAACCCGAGCTATAATAACATACAATTTCTTCTGCTCTAGAAAAATAATTGTTCACTAATATTTTGTTTCCTGTCACAACTACTTTTCTATAAGTGCTCCTGTCACTCCTTTTATTCAGTGGGCTTCAATATTGATGACAAGCCTATTGTGAAGCTCTTCATTAATCACTTTTAAAAGTCTATATACTGCACATCAACAGCATTTCTTCATTGACCATCTGTGTTAACTTCATTCTTTACCAAAATTGCTCTATAAAGTTAATAATTCTTCCCAATTTATTAAGAGATTGATTTTTCATTTCTAATTGAGATTACCCTTTATACTATGGAATGTACAGTGAATGTATTTTTGGAAAATGCAGTCTATTTTCAGTAGCTGAAGAGAAAGCTATTAACATCATTATACAAGAGAGACACGAAGGAGTGAATATATGTGGGCAAAAGCATTTTTCACTTCAACACTAATCATAGTGCAGATCAGTCCTCCAATTTAGATGACAGCTCAGTTAATGCATCTTCATTTATCCTTCTGTATCTTGACAGCTTCATTCTCCAAACACTCAGCCAATCTGGGAGTTCAGTTGCCTAGTTCAAGTAGTTTTAAGAAGTGGGGTTTGCGTTGTGGAATTCAGGCTTCCCAGTGAAGAAAGTTGAGCAATATGTGGCATCTGGCAGGTGATCACACATGTCAAGCTGTAGGCTCTGCCTTTGGAAGCCAAGAAGCTTGATTCAAAAAACAAACATATGGGTGCGAAGACAATGTTGAAATATTCCCCTCAAAATCTGTGGTGGTTTATTTCTTATCACAGGTAACTGCGCATACTTATGTACTTGCTGTCTAATACATTGCTGGTGCTTAGGGCAGCAATGAAGATCCACCATCCCTGTCTGTATAGGTGGATTCTTCATTGCTGTTTCTGCAACAGTTGTTTTTTTTTTTTTTGACCAGTCAGGGTTGTTAGTCCTGAGGACCGGTGGACTATTCTTAGCCTGGCCTCTACCTTTGACCTTTTTGGCATGGGTGACCCTACTAAGAGCCAAAGCACAAGGCCCTCACTCCAGCCAATATAGCTCTCTGAGTCATTGAGGCACGCAAGCCTCCAAACCCTACAACAAAGTTGTGGTCCTCTTGGAGAAACTGTGCATAGTAAGAAATAAATTACCTACAAGTTCCAAGTCAAAGACAAATTCTGGAACTGGAAGTAAGATCAGAATCTGAATCAGGTTTATTATCACTTGAAAATGTTGTGAAATTTGTTGTTTTGCATCAACAGCATGGGACATAATATGTACTATAAGTTAAAAAAAAATAAGCAATTAATGTAAAAGAAGAAGGACTTCTTCAAAGAGCGATGTCTCAGAAAGGCAGTGTCCATTATTAAGGGATCTCCCCCTCCCCCTCCCACTTTCAAATCCCTTACTCACTCTTCCTTCAGTTAGTCCTGACGAAGGGTCTCGGCTTGAAACGTCAACTGTACCTCTTCCTAGAGATGCTGCCTGGCCTGCTGCATTCACCAGCAACTTTTATGTGTGTTGCTCACTATTTTTGTTCTGTTTTTCCAATACCACAGTATTTAGTTGTTTATGTATTTCTTGTTACAATCTATAGCATTTTTGTATGTTGTACTGTACTGCCACAAAACAATAAATTTCACGACTTGTGTTAGGGATAATAAACCTGATTCTGATGGTGGAGGGAAGAAATTGTTTCCACAGTGTTGAGTGTGGGACTTCAAGTTCCTGTAGCTTCTCCTGAACGGTAGTATGAGAGAGGATGTGTAACAGATGATGCGGATCCTTAATGATGGATGTCACCATTAAAACTTTTCTTTCTTGTTGATTATTTATACTGCTTTCTACTCTTGTACAGAAATTAAACGTTTCATCACCACTCCGGCACATTTCCACTCTGCTCTCAGAGTGCAACTTTTCCCTTCCCTTTCTTTACTTCTCTCTCTCCCCAGTTGTAGAATAGATCAGTGACCAAGTTCCACCATTAGCCTATAGACTCCCATAGCTACTTTGGTTGTACTTCAGTGCTGGTGAACAGGATTCATTTCCCGCTCCCACCTGTTTGCACGTTCGCCCTGTGACCACATGGGTTTTCTCTGGGTGCTCCAGTGTCTTCCCACATACATTCCAAAGACATATGGATAGCAAATTGTGGGCAAGCTATGTTGGCACTGGAAACACTTGCAGACCATAAATGTACTGCCAGGCTTCCTGCACAATATGGCATGCCCACATCGCAAGCACATCCTCTAATTCTGTTGATCATGGACACAAAATGACACATTTCACTGAATGTTTCAAAGTTTTGATGTAAATGTGACAATTAAAACTAATCTTTAAAAATACTCAGGACACCAGTTTAAATGGCATACTCCAGCAAATGGTACATTAGAGGACCATTTATTCATCTGAAAAGCAATAATTCAGTCAGAACATGAATCACCCATCACTTTTACAATGATAACTCAAGTAATTTGAATTTGATCTCCATATTTAAATCTCCAAACATTTCCTTTTAATTGAACACAGATGCAATGGAAAGTTCTGTGTTTTTGTTTAGTTAATTAAAACCAATTAACAGGAGTAACATCATAATTATGAGTCAGCTACTGTGTACAATGTTATTTAATTTCATTCTGTTTTATGAAGTGGAACATTATGAGCTCAAAGGTGTGTGGTTTTCACAAGAGCTGGAGATGCTCTGAAATTAGTTAACCTTTGTCCTTGGAATTGTTCAGGCTGCTTCTAAACAACAAGCAAATTTCTCCATTGACATTGTATGTTCTTCCTTCATTAAAACAACATTACGGTAAATGCTGTATTTATTGTACATCGTGACTTCTGACACGAAGCATTAGAACTCACTCCAATTATGCAGAATTATTCAAACTAGACTATATTATCAATGTTAATATATTACAATTCATGGTAATGAAATGATATCACATGCAGAGGTTGATGAGGAACACAAATAATGACAAATTAGGTCAAATTGCATGATGCAATTAACATGAAAATACTTTACCTGTTAGATCGCCGTGCATATTTGTGTACATAATACTTTGATAACAAAAGTTTGGGTCTGACGCTCTAGTCTGGCAACTGTTTTTATTTCAGACATTTCTGTGAACCATCTGGAAAAAAATGTTGTATTAAAAAAAATCAAGAATTTCTTTCACCAATCATCTTTCCAGTTCTTCCTCATCTCCCCCCCCCCGCCCGGTTTCACCCATCACCTTGTGCTTCCCCTCTCCCCAACATCTAATTCTGACTTCTCTCCAGTCTTGATGAAGTGTCTCAGCCCAAAACATCAACTATTTACTCTTTTCCATAGATGCTGCCTGGCTTGTTGCTGAGTTCCTCCAGCACTGTGAATGTTTTGTCAAGAACTTTCTGATTTATGACCTTTGAGTACATGAACTGTACGATGGTCATGTGGGAGGAGCAATGGTGAGATCGTGGAAACGTCTCAATTAGAGTTGACAGGCCACTTAATGAAACCTTCTGGAGTAAAACCAAAGTTGGAGACATTTACTTTAACTAAGAATGACACCACTCTCCTGACTGTCCTCAATGCACCTGAACTTGCAGTTGTGTTTACGAGCATAAGATCGGTCTTCTGGAGAGTGAACCTTTCTAAAGTATCTGGCTCGTATGATGTCCCTGGCTGTGTCCTTAGATCCTGTTCAGATCAGCTTCTGGGGGTACTTGCTGACATTGCAGACTCCCTGCTTCAATCTGAGGTTGGCACCTGATTTCGGAAGGCTGCTAGTCAAAGTCAAGTTCAATTGTCATTCAACCATACAGGAATATTCATACACACAACCAAACAAAACACCATTACTCTGGTACCAAGGTGCAAAACATATTGCCAACAGTCACACACAGCACAAGGCACATCTAACACATATAAGATAATAAACACATATAAGGTATCAGTAAAATACAGTCACACAAATATATCGTCCAAGACCCTTATTTGCAGCAGTCTGCAGACAAACTCACCATAGCTTGTCTTCTGCTGAGTGAACCCTGGGGGGGGCAGCATGAATTCCAGCTCGGACACCACACCTTATTGCTTCCAGTAGAGTGCACTGACTCCAGTGCCTCTCTCCTGGGCGGCTGTAAACAGGCAACACTACGGCTGAAGGCCTAGTTCTCCCTACAAACAAGACCACCCAGCTCTCCCCGTGATCTGCCCTGGTGTCTGCCAATAAATCAGTGAATTGGACTTGCAGCATTCCACGTTAACAATGTCCAACAGGGTCTTGTGATCACGAGAAAAGTGACTTGTTGTTAGACTGCAAGCAGCTAAGTCAATCGCTCACTGGTACCAAAGAAAAACAAGGTAACATGCCACATTGAATACCACCTGGTGGCTCTGACATCCTCCATGATGAAATGCTTTGAGAAGCTGGTCATGGCATGCATTAAATTCAGCCTCATAGACAACCGCAAACCTCTGCAATCTGTCTATCACCAAAGCAGATCTATCTCAAATGCATCTCCCTGGTCCCACGCTGTCCTATGGGAGCGTGCCTTATTCTGATTGTTGAAAGTTGCTCCCATTATGATTGGTTAGTTTAGAAGCTGCAGCTGCTTTTCCCATTGGATAACTGCCTAGCATCCAGTTTCAAATATCCTGGGTAGATAAAATAGCACAAGGGAGGGGCTTGCTTTCTTTCTTCCTTTGTTTAAGGCAAAACGATTGGGAAGGTATACTCTCTGCGGACTTTTAACTAAGTATGTTTGTTGAATGTAGGTATATTTGTTGGTAATTCAGCTTCGTGGTGTCTGTAACTTGTGGAAAGTGAATGTTTGGTCAAATTATTAGTTTGCAAATAAATGATTAATATACCCATTCAAAGTTGGTGCTTTTCCTGTCTCATTTGCCAGATCCATGAACCTGATTCGACATTACATATGCTCATCTCTGGAGCATGTGGACAGTAAATATATCAATGTTAGATTATTGTCTACTGACTGTTCTGCATTCAGTACTAAAATTCCAAGCAAACTCATCTCGAAATTCCTCAACCTGAAACTCAACTCCTCCCTCTGCAACTAGAGCACTGATTTCCTGCCCATCTGTCTACTAACAATTATACCTCACCTCAGCTACAATTATTCTCAGCATTGATGCCCCACAAGGCTTCATTCTCAGACCTTTACTCTATTCCCTCTCCATTCATTACTGTGTGGTCTGATTCTGCTTGATCTCCATTTACAAATATACAGGTGATACCACCAATAGTGGGCCATATCTCAAATAACAATGATTTGGATTACAGGGAGTGATAGAGAGCCTAGTGACATGGTGTCATGGCAACAACCATTTCCTGGTGTCATCTTTGTAAATGACACTAAAATTGAGAGTGTAGTGGACAGGGCTACCATGGCTTGCAGAGAGATCTGCATCAGCTGGATAAGTGGGCTGAAAAATGGCAGGTGGAATTTAATTCAGACCAGTATGAGGATTTACACTTCTTGTTGTGCGAGAAATGTGAATAGGATTTGGTAGGTCTTGCACAGTGAACTGTAGAGCACTGAGGAATGTGGGATACAGGCATATAATTCATTGGAAGTGGCATCACAGGTAGATAGGATTGTAAAGAAAGCTTTTGGTACATTGGCCTTCATAAATATTGTGTGCAGCTTTGGTCACCTACCTACAGGAAAGATGTAAACAAGGCTGAAAGAGTGCAGCGAAATTTACAAGGATGTTGCAAGGTCTGGAGGATGTGAGTTATAAGGAAAGATTGAATAGCTTAGGACTGTATCCTTTAGAACATAGAAGATTGCGAGGAGATTTGATAAAGGTATACAAAATTATGAGGGGCATAGATAAGGTAAATACAAGCAGGCTCTTTCTTCTGAGGTTGGGTGGGACTACAACTAGAGGTCATGGCTTAAGGGTGAAAGGTGAGACGTTTAAGGGAAACATGAAGGCAAACTTCTTCACTTTATGGACTCTGTCTGCACTTCTCACTGCCTCACTAAAGGAGCCAGCATAATTAAAGATATCACCTAGCCTGGATGTTACCTCTTCAACATCTTCCATCATACACAAGTTACAAAAGCTTGAAAGTTCTACCATCAGGCTTAAGAATAACTTTTACCCTGATGTTATATACTATCAAATGATTCCCTAGTACATTAAACTGGACTCTTGACTTTGCAATCAGCATTAAAAACCTTGCATCTGCACTGTACTTTCTTTGTAATTGTAACACTCTATTTTGCATTCTGCTGTTATTTTACCTTGCACCACCTCGATGCACTATTGTAATAAATTGATCTATATGAGCAGTATATAAGGTAAGCTCTTTTTTCTGTACCTTGCCACACGTGACAATAAAAATGCAATTTACCACTGAGGTAGTAATCCAGATTGATTGCAAGGAGATAGCTTGGTGGTACAGGCAGTCACCTCAGCTGAAATTAATTGTCAGGTGGATGTTGACAGTCAACATTAGTTTACAATTTCTTTATTGAATGGCAGAGTAGATTCCATGGGCCAGATCATTTACTCCTGCTCCAATTTCTTATGTTCGTATAAATCCTGTCCATTCGCCATACCTCAATCTCACTTACAAGGTTGCTTCTGTCATTCTGTTTCTCATAATCCAAGGGGAGAAGATGTTTTATGGTACAATATCGCCACTCTATTGAGGAAAAGAGACAGACCAAAAATTATTGCCTGACGTGAGAGCAAAACACTTTGAGGTCGACATTATTTTGCAAAGGGAACTTCAGAATGACATGGTGCAGAGTTAGCAGAGAATGGCCAGCAAGTTTACTTCCTTGCCAACATGTTTGGGATTTCTGCACAATTATGGAAATACCAGACTCACTTCCACATGCTCATTAGAATTTCAGTACTTTGTTCCAATGCAAGATTCCTCAGAGGGACCAACAACGGGGAAATTCCCCAGCAACTATCCTGGCAGATTAGCTTGTGCAAGTTGTACAAAACTGGATTTGCTGAAGTGAGGGTATTCATTTTAATGTAGAGAAATGGCAGTAAGTGATTAGGATGTCTTAGATTAGTTCCATTGTTTTATTATGTGAGTTAACTTAGATCTAAATGTTTTAGCTTTTTAAAGTTTAACTAATTGAAAAATGTGGATGTTTCTGAATGTCAGAGATCATGGTTTCAGCAGCTCTCAACACTGTCAAATGATGTGAGTAGGCTCTGCTCTGCATCACCATGTCGTGGATTATTGCCACAGAATTCACAAGGTCTTATTGATAAGGGCTGAATCAGCTTTATCCAGAAGGCTCCCGTTGGAAAATCTAAATGAAAACTATAGCAAGAGTTGGAATTATCAATGCCTATTTCAGATCTGAACCCTGAACTGTTACTTTTATGTCTACACTACTGTGGCAAATGCTGCCCATCCAACCTGTAATATATATGCACATCTTGAAGGTCTAGGTACAGAAATGCCTGAGGAATGGAAGAGGCATCATAAAATTTTCAAACCCCAGTGTTAGGCCTCTGAGAACAGTGTAATTGCTCAAGAATCTCCTAATTTATACTTCGAGAACAAAGTTGTTATCCTGATAATGTCTAATTCCAGAACAATTTTCCTGTCAGAGGTAGACTGAAAAGCTGTGTTTAGCTTTCTTGATATCTCTGGTAAGTTTCAATGGCTTGGGTAAGATTCCACCAGAGCACAGTAAGCTAAAACCGGAACCAATACCCCTTTTGCAACACACTCAAAATGCTGGTGGAACGCAGCAAGTCTTATATATAACAACACCTTATATTCCGTCTGGGTAGCCTCCAAACTGATGGCATGAACATTGACTTCTCTAACTTCGGTTAGTGCTCCTCCTCCCCTTCTTACCCTATCCCTTATTTATTTATTTGTTTATTTATTTATTCCCTTTTTTTCTCCCTCTATCCCTCTCACTATAACTCCTTGCCTGCTCTCCATCTTCCTCTGGGCTCCCCTCCCTCTTTCTTTCTCCCTAGGCCTCCCAACCCATGATCCTCTCCCTTCTCCAGCCTTGTATCCCTTTTGCCAATCAACTTTCCAGCTCTTGGCTCCATCCCTCCCCCTCCTGTCTTCTCCTATCATTTCAGATCTTCCCCTCCCGCTCCCACCTTCAAATCTCTTACTGTCTTTTCTTTCAGTTAGTCCTGACGAAGGGGCTTGCCCTGAAACGTCACCTGTACCTCTTCCTATAGATGCTGCTTGGCCTGCTGTGTTCACCAGCATTTTGTGTGTGTTGCTTGAAATTCCAGCATCTGCAGATTTCCTCGTGTTTGCCCTTTCTGCAGTTATTTTTGCCAACCTCTCAGTACTCCAGCACTTTCAGTTCCACTGATGCTTCTGAATATTATCCTGAAAAAATTGCTGTTAGATACATGGAGGTTATGTGTTTACCGGATGCAGTTTTTTCCAACCATATGATCAACATGGTCTTCCAATGGACTAAACAAAAACATTGTATGTCACCTGTCATTATTCACCCATTTATATCAATGCATGAAAAGATACTTCCACTGCAGCCATTAATTTTTTATGCATTTCTTGCCAATGTTCAAAATTCAAAGTAAATGTATTATTAAAGTACATACATGTCACCACACACTACCTTGAGATTCATTTTCTTGCAGACATTCACAGTAGAAAAAGAAATACAATGAAAAACTGCACATAAACAAAGATTGACAAACAGTCAATGTGCCAAAGAAGGTGAACTGTTTATATATAAAGAAACAAATAAATAAATTGATATTGATTCATAGATAAATAATACTGAGACTGTAGACTCATGAGTCCATAGGTTGTGGACTTAGTTCAGAGTTGAGGTGAGTGAAGTTACTCACTTTGGTTCAGAAACCTGGTGGTTGAAGGGTAATAATTGTCCCTGAACCAGGAGGAGTGGGATCTAAGGCTCCTGTACCTCCTTCCTGACAGCAGCAGTGAGAAGTGAACATGGCCTGGATAGGTGGCCAGGTTCACAGTCCAAGATTATGCAATGTTCCTCCTGTACTTATAAAAGGTGCCTTGTATACCAGTGCATATTATGCAATGCAGGCCTGGGTTTAGTTCTGATCTCTCATTCTGTGACGTTGTGTGTTCCACTTTCCTCCTACATCCCAGTAATATGCTGCTAATTAGATCAATAGGCCATGGTAAATTATCTCGTGCCAGCTGGGAGAATGGAAATGCTCTGAGAAGAGGCATAGCCTCACTGTGCTGAATAGCTTCCTTTCATATTATAACATAATATGAAATAAAATGCTTGCTATGAAGCTGTGTTAGAGGTAGTTCTTTTACATAGATTCCTGCATCTGATTTTTTGAGTTATTAAAACCAATATATCTCTTGGAAATATAACATTCCCACTACTGACATAAATCTAATACTTATACTGGGACAACAGAAGCAGCCACTTGAGACTAAATTATCCTTTAATAGCTGGTTAATAATGATTACTTGAAGTATAACTCTTGTAATCTGAGTGGGAGAGCGAGTGCTGCTAATTTTTGTACTATTTTATAAGAACATTTTTATTTAATATTCTTTCGTCAAAGATCTTGGTTGATTCACAACCCAATATCAATAAGGTCTCAGCTGCAAATTCTGTGCTGTGAACTTTCAAGTGTTTGAAATCAGTCTCATGGAAATGCGGTTGACATCTGACAAGTGAGAAAACGTCTGTTCTCCTTTGCAGCCCACGTCCTGATGAAATACCGGGCTCTTCAGCTAATGTTCCATCTGACACCTAATTAAACACAACACACTTAAGGTACGTCTGTTTAGTTTGGTTCAAAGTCAATCATAAGGTGATGATCTAGTGTTGGATCTGGACCTCAAGCTAACTGGTGGTAGGCAGAATGAGACTCCTCCAGAGGGCTAGAGAGCAGCCTGAGCATAATAAAACAGCTGAATACCTTTCACAGAACAATTCATCTGAGCCAGATGGAGACAACAGAACATGGCTGTTCAGAGAGAGAACTGAAGAACTTTGAACGAAAAGGGACATAGGTAGGTGGATGATCTAAGGTGTTAAGTCAGATTCTCTCTCCACAGATGCTGCCTGCCCTGTTGAGTGGTTGCATGCATGTGGAGTGGTTTAGGGAAGACCTTAAGCTGAAGGCTGGATAGCTGAAGGTGAGATCCCAGGTGATGAAGTGAAGGAAATCAGGGATGAACAAGAGGCCAGCAGCAGGTTTACTCTCTTCAGGAGCTCTATCTCTTTCAGGAGAGTCCTGGGTGTGATGGTGTACAGATGGGAACAGAACTCTATGCTGCTTTGTTACAATTCTGTCTTAAGCAGGAATAAGACAGAATAATGATTTGCTATAACTCAACCTAGCCACTCCAGGAATTTCTGAGTAAGTCCGGGTGCACTTGCACTTTCAAAGTATAATTATTTTTAATAGATCATCCACCTCACTAATCGTCCAAGGTCATGGAACAGTCCTTCGACTAAATTTAACAAAAGAATCTGCTTTATTCTAATGAGGCTTGTAAATATTGTACCATGCTTTTGCAATAGAGACTTTGACATTTTGTTATTCAATGGATTCAAACTGGAATTTTCTCAGAATTTGGTGTTAGGAAGAAGGAACAGTCATCAGATTTGAAAACTATGTCTTCTGGTGTTGTAAGTACAGAACTTAGAAATAAGGGCAGAGTAGACGGAGAGAAATCTTTTTCTGCAACCAGATGGGTCAATAATAAATTGATGTAAATACATTATCATTGGCAAAGGAAGTAGCAGTGAGGTACAGGGAGATGAGATTTTATTTTACAAAGAATGTTGTAATGATTTGCAATGGATGGCAGCAGCAATAATTCTCAAAAGACAATATGTTTTGTAATTGCAAAAGAAAAACTGCAAGACCTAGAAGAGATTGCAGCGTAGGACTGAGTGAGCAGATTTTTTGAGATTCAGCTAGGCCCGTAAGGGCTGAATGGCCTCCTCCTAGTTATTCCATAATAACTAAAAGGAAGCTACTATCTGAACAGTAATTCTACAACTGCCCCACATTAGGTGAACAGCAATTTCTTACCCTCTTCATTTACTGAATGGAGGTACAATATTGTTGATGTGACTGTTCCCTCGAAAATACCTTAAATGACAATCTAGGTGAACATTTGAAGAACTCTTGTCAAATTGACTGGCAGTTTCATTCACTGGCAAGTCTCATAAATGTCCAGAGGATAACAACTGTGAACCTTTTACTTCCAGGTTAACTTTGTTTTTCTTTTGATTCGGCTAAACAAGGACTTAATTTGAGTTTTAATGCATTGCAAGAACGTACCAGCGACCACATTAGCACTTAGCATTAATTGACATCACCAGAATTATGTCTTTAATATCTTGGAATACTCAGCTGTCATCAGATCTGTTATATAATTTATGACACTTCCTGCCAGCACTAACCTGGGAATTCATTCAAAGGTATAAGAATAAACAGAGATTTTGTCTTGTCTGACATAGTCATCTTTCTCAAAATAAAATTGCTTCGAACGACTTCCAAATCATTAGTATATTAGGGAATCAGAGCATGTTTTGAAAATCTAGATATATGATAATGAGGACTCCAAGTATTTGAACATTTAACCACTTCCATAGACAATATTTGTTGAGTGCATATTTAAATACTTCAGTCTTGATATGCAGTAGACAGACTGACTTAATTCTGTATTTGAACTGAAATTGGAATTAGTTCATTATTGTACATGCATCAAGAAACAGTGAAAAGTTTGCCTTGTACACTGTTCATACAGATCAAATCATTACACAGTACGCTGAGGTAGTACAAGGTAAAAAGATGACAGAATGCAGGATAAAGTGTAACAGTGACAGAGAAAATGCAATGCATGTCAACAGTACAGTGCAAGATCATTAACGAAGTAGATCATGAGGTCAAGAATTCACCTTATCAGACCATGCCTGAATGTTGCCTAGACCTTGATGTATAGTGGCATGGATTGCTTCAGTTTCTGAGCATTGCAGACTGATATTGTGTTACCATCAGAACATATTCAGCCAGTGTAATCAAAGGATGGCTATTGAGGAAGTGGCTGAAGATTGTTTCGCTTAAGAAAATACTCTAGGGAACTCCTGCACCAGTGTCCTGGATGTTCAGCAAACTACTTTCCTCTGTGCAAGTATGACTCCAGCTCTCATCAGTTATATAGTTAGGTGTTGCCTGGTCATGTGGCCTTGGCTCTGTCTAATGCTTTCAGTTTTTTTTTACATCATTATGATGAGTGACTTAATTTGGCAGAAGAAAGGCTCCTCTGATATGGGGGATCTCAGGAGGTCAGGCAATATATTTGACTGAATAAGATAATGACTGCTTTTCGTTTGAAGGTTAGATTTACTAGGGGACCATATAATAGCCTTAAAACAGCAGAATACACCGATTAGGGATAGGTATGCCTTTGTGTGTGAGAAATTGTGTCTCATGAGTTTTTGAAGTGGTGACTAAGAGGACTGATGAAAGCAGAGTAGTAGATATTGTCTAGACAGACCTTAGCAGCATTTTTAACAAGGAATGATAGGCTGATCCAGAAGGTGAGATCACATGGGATGCAGGGTAGCCTAGCCAAATGGATGCAAAATTAGCTTGGTGGAAGGAGAAAGAGGGTGGTAGTGGGGGTTTGTTTGTTGGACTGCAGCCCTGTGACTAGCAGTGTGCTGCAGGAACCTATGCTGGATCCACTGTTGATCGTCATGTTTAGTAATGATTTGGATGAGAATGCAGCTGATATGATTAGTAATCTGCAGATGACAGCAAAGTAGGTGGTGTACTGAAAAGGGAAGAAGATTGGCTAAGGTTACAAGAGTATCTAGATCAACTGAGGAAGTGGACTAAGATGGGCCAAGAGGTGGTAAATGGAAGTTAACCTGAGCAAGTGAGATGTAATGCATTTGGATTGTTAAACTAGTGCAAGATATCCACAGTGAATCACTAGGCCCTGGGGGGGGTGTTATAGAGCAGAGGGACTGAGGTGCACATGTACCTAATTCCCTGAAAGACACAACACAGGTAGACAAGGTGATAAAGAAGCTTTATGGCACGCTTGCCTTCATTGGATAGGACAATGAGTACAATGAGTTGGGATGGTATGTTACAATTGCACAGGACTGTTTTCCCTGGAGTGAAGGGGCCTGAGGGGTGACCATATAAAGGATTATCAAATCTTGAGGGGCAGAGCTAAGATGGATTGTCACTGTAACTTTACAAAGGTAGGGGTGCCTAAAACGAGAAGACATAAGTTTAAGGTAAGAGGGGAAAGAATTAAAAGGAACCTAAGAGGCAAGTTTTTTCCCATGGGGTTGGTGGGCCTATGGTGTAGGTTACCAGAGGAAGTGGTAGAGGCAAGTACAATTACAACGTTTGAAAGATAGAATAGATCTTTATTGTCATTGCTCAAGACCATGAGATTGTAGTGCTACTCCAGTCTGTGCAAAACAGATATTTACAATGCATGTGGTAGAACTCAATTAAAAATAAATTCCTGTACTTACATGCCACAAGTGACTTCAATAGTCCATAACACGCAAAGGCCATTGGCAATCCGGGTGTAGTATTACAGCCCTTAGGAAAAAGCTGTTTCACAGTCTTACTGTCTTGGCTAAGATGTTTCTGTACCTCCTACCAGATGGCAGGAGGTTGAACAGACTGTGTCTGGGATGGATTGGGTCTTTAATGATGTTACAAGTGTGCCGTAGGCATCGAGAGTTGTAGATTGTTTCCAGGTCCAATTGTTGAGTCCCGATGATGCACTGAGCTGTCCTAGTCACCCATTGGAGTGCATTGTGATTTGTCTTGCTGCAGCTAGAGTAACACACTGTCATTCTGCACATCAGTATGCTCTCTATCGCACATCAATAAAAGTTGGTCAGCAATTTTTGGGGCAGGTTAGCTCTCCTTAAGCAACCCTGGTGGTGTAATCACTGTTGTGCCTTCCCTACTACTGAGGTTGTGTTCATGCATAAGAGAGCTCTGTGGTGATATTCTTCCCCCAAAGTTTGAAACTGGAGGCTCTTTCCACTACCTCACCATTTATGAATGGTGGGACTTGTTCAAAACCTCTTGCCTGCCTGAAGCCAATTATTTCCTTTGTCTTCTTGATGTTAAGTGATAGGTTGTGGTTCCTGCACCAATCAGACTCAGCACCTCTTCTCTCTATGTTTCTGCTTGTGATTAGGCCAATCACGGTTGTGTCATCTGCAAATTTGATGGTGAGTTTGTAGCATGAGCAGGAGTGCAGTCATAGGTGAGCAGAGAGTGGAGAAGTGGGCTCAGTACACACCCCTGTGGAGCACCTGTGTACAGGGTAATGGGGCTTGATGTACACTTGCCTAGTTTCACCGTCTGGGTACAATTAATGAGAAAATTCAAGATACAATTACAGGTTGACGTGCTGAGACCAAGATTGTGGAGCTTGGCAGTCAGCTTTTCTGATAGCGTGGTGCTAAAAGCCGAGCTGTAATCAATGAAAAGCATCCTGACATAGGTGTCTTTGTGATCTCAGTGTTCCAAGACAATTTGAACGGCACTAGTGTCTTCAGTTGATCTATTCACCTTGTAGGGATACTGGTGCTGGTCTAAGGAAGTCGGGATGACATCCTTGATGACCATTGACCACTCTTTCCAAGCACTTGGCAACTATGGGAGAGAGTGCCACTGGTCTGTAATCATTAAGGCATGTTGCTGCTGATTTCTTGGGGATTGCTATGACAGTTTCTGCTTTGAAGCATGTTGGAACCATAGCCTGAGACATCGAGAAGTTATATAGTAAATACCCATTGGAACATCCACCAGCTGGTCAGTGCAGTCGCTGAGGACCTGTCCAGGTACACCACCTGGTCCTACTGCTCTGCATGCATTGACATTACAGTGTGCACACCTCACCTCGTGCGTATTCAGTGTCGGTGCAGTTCCTCCATCTGATGTTAAGGCCCTCATCACTGGTTCCTTATTGTCCTTATCAATCGTTCAGCTCTTCAGCTAGTTTGGCATCACCATGAGCAGAGCAGGAGAGATTTCCTGTGTAATCTGAGATGGATCTGATGCCTTCAGAAACACATCGGGGATCAGTGGCATTGTAGACACAAGATACTCGGCGGGTGCTGGGGTCAAAGCAACACTCACAACACGTTGGAGGAACTCAGCAGGTCAGGCAGCATCCGTGGAAACCATCAGTCAACGTTTCGGGCTGGAACCTTTCGTCAGGACTGAAGAGGGAGGGGGCAGGGGCCCTATAAAGAAGGTGGGGGGAGGGTGGGAAGGAGAAGGCTGGTAGGTTCCAGGTGAAAAACCAGTAAGGGGAAAGATAAAGGGGTGGGGGAGGGGAAGCAGGGAGGTGATAGGCAGGAAAGGTGAAGAAGGAATAGGAGAAAACACAATGGGTAGTAGAAGGAGGCGGAACCATGAGGGAGGTAGTAGGCAGCTGGGGGAGGGGGCAGAGTGACATAGGGATAGGGGAAGGGAGGGGGAGGGAATTACCAGAAGTTGGAGAATTCTATGTTCATACCAAGGGGCTGGAGATTGGGGGACCACTTCATCGAGCACCTCCGCTCCATCCGCCACAACAGACAGGATCTCCCTTTTGCCACCCACTTCAACTCTGCTTCCCATTCTTATTCGGGTATGTCCATACACGGCCTCCTCTATTGCTATGATGAGGCTAAACTCAGGTTGGAGGAGCAACACCTCATATACCATCTAGGTAGTCTCCAGCCCTTTGGTATGAACATTGAATTCTCCAACTTCCAGTAATTCCCTCCCCGTCCCTTCCCCTATCCCAGTTTCACTCTGCTCCCTCCCCCAGCTGCCTGTCACCTCCCTCATGGTTCCGCCTCCTTCTACTACCCATTGTGCTTTCCCCTATTCCTTCTTCACCTTTCCTGCCCTTCACCTCCCTGCCTTCCTTCCCCCACCCCTTTATCTTTCCCCTTACTGATCTTTCACCTGGAACCTACCAGCCTTCTCCTTCCCACCCTCTCCCCACCTTCTTTATAGGGCCTCTGCCCCTTCCCTCTTCAGTCCTGATGAAGGGTTCTGGCCTGAAACGTTGACTGATCGTTTCCACAGATGCTGCCCGACCTGCTGAGTTCCTCCAGCGTGTTGAGTGGTATTATAGAAATAGGTCTCAATTTGTACTGGACAGGTATATGGAAATGAAAGGTTTGGAGAGATATGGACCAAATGAAGGCAAGTGGGCCAACTCAGTAACTCTTAACCTCTGCACCCATGAAACAAATTACATTGATAAAGTACCTAGAGAAGGAGAGTCTCTCAGGTCCCAGTTCTGTCGTCTTGTCTCAACTCTAATGGAGCCCAGCAGGTGGCAAGTTCAAGATCAGGCCCATGTTCTGCAAAAACATCGAGCTTGAGTTATACTGGCTCATGATGAGGCATGCTGGTCTATTGCAGAAATCAATCCAGCTCACTTTGACTCTCTGTCCGCCAGTGCAGAATGCGTTACGAAAACACTTGGCAAAGGAACAAGCCAGAAACTTTGCTTGCGACTGGAGGTCGACCTTCCAGTTTTGATTTCAATCCTGACTTGATGTCAGCAGCAAGATGGAATTCTCAGCAAGAGAGCAGATGGGGAAAATTTGTCCAGGATCGGTGAGCGTTTTCTTGAATTACAACTAGATCTGCCTCAGTGCCATGATTGGGCAGTGACATCTTGGTGGAAAGGTGCATTGTGAATCAGGGTCATTGGCAGTGCCCCGAATGACACTTTTTGGATACGGAAGACAAGCCTGATTGGTTGTCAATTTTCAGGCAGAATATTCCACAAGAGGCTCAGGTCAGATTGCATAACTTAAGGAGAATAAACTAAATCCTTGCACTCAGGTTGACTTTAGATTGACCACAGTCAAGACAAGTTCATTTGTGTCTTAACTTTGAACCGGAGCAAATGCCTGTCCCCAGACCCCCTTCTGCTACAAAAGGAGAAAGAGAGATCTCAGAAGGGAACTGAGAAGGGGAACGGAAAGTGGCAAAAAGAAGGAAAGAGGAGAAAGGAAAGATAAAAATATGAAGGATAGTTTATCGGTTCATAAACACATAAGTAAAACTGTCATCTAAGAATTGTTTCCTCCTAAGAGAGTAAGTTCTTTGCAGGTTTGCAATCACAGATGAAGACTCCCTCAGGTCTTTGACTGGTAAGTATCTCACTCGACTGATATACCCAGCGGACGCATGTTGCCAGCAGTCAGGCAGTCAAGTGGAAAGCCCCATCCTGCACACATATTGGATCGCAATCTTGAATGTGCAGTAAATACCTTATATGTGACTCGGGGCTTTTCATTTTCACTGGGTAATTAGCTGGGTCTCTGATTCCTAACACTATTTGGATAATTCAGCAAGGAGAGTTGATTTTTCCCTATCCACAATGAGCTAATCTCACTAAACACGAAATTCTGCAGATGCTGGAAATCTAGAGCAGTACACACAAAGTACTGGAGAAGCTCAGCAGCTCAGGCAGCATCTATGGAGGGGAGTAAACTATCAATAATTCAGGCTGAGACCCTTCATTGGGACTGGAAATGACGGGGACGCGTGAAGCCAGAATAAGAAGGTGGGGTGAGGGCGAAAGAATACCAACTGGCAGATGAGAGGTGAAAGCAGGTGAGGGGAAGCTGGGTGATGGGAGAGGGGGATGGAACAAGAAGCTGGCAGGGGATATGTGGAAGAGGAGATGGACTGAAAAAAGATTATAAGGCCATAAGATATAGGAGCAGATTTAGGCCATTTGGCCCATTGAGTCCGCTCTACCATTTCATCCAATTTTCCTCTCAGCCTCAATCTCTTGCTTTCTCCCCATATCCCTTCATGCCCTGACTAATGAAGGATCTATCAATCTCTGCCTTAAATATACATAAAGGCAGCTGCCTGTGGCAAAGAATTCTACAGATTCACCACTCTCTGGCAAATGAAATTCCTCCTCATCTCCGTTCTAAAAGGACACTCCTCTATTCTGAGGCTGTGTCCTTTGGTCTTAGACTCTCCCACCACAGAAAACATCCTCTCCACATCCACTCTACAAAGGCCTTTCCCCATTTGATAGGTTTCAGTGAGGTCACCCCTCATTCTTTGGAATTCTAGTGAATACAGGCCCTGAGCCATCAAACGTTTTTCATATGACAAGCCATTCAATCCTGGAGTCATTTTCGTGAACCTCCTTTGAACCCTCTCCAGTTTCAGCACATCCTTTCTAAGATACGGGGCCCAAAACTGCTCACAATACTCCATGTGGGGACTCACCAGTGCTTTATAAAACCTCAACATTACATCCTTGCTTTTATGTTCTAGTTCTCTTGAAATAAATTCTAACATTGCATTTGCCTTCCTAACCAGAGACTCAACCTGAAAATTAACATTTAGGGAATCCTGCACAAGGACTCCCAAGTCCCCTTGTGCCTCAGTTATTTTGTATTTTCTCTCTATTCAAAATGTTGTCAACTCTTTCATTTTTTCCACCAAAGTGCATGACCATACACTTCACGACATTGTACTCCATCTGCCATTTCTTTGCCCATTCTCCTAATATGTCTAAGTCCTTCTGTAGCTTTTCCATTTCCTCAAAACTACCTGAACTTCCATCTACCATTGTATTGCCTGCAAACTTTGCAACAAAGCCATCAATTCCATTATCCAAATCATTGACATAAAACTTAGAAAGAATCAGTCCCAACACAGACTCCTGTGGAACACCACAAGTCACTGGCAGCCAACCAGAAAAGGTTCCCTTTACTCTTGTTATTTGCCTCCTGCCAATCAGCCACTACTTTATCCTTGCTAGATTCTTTCTTGTACAGTAATACCATGGGCTCACAACTTGTTAACTGGCCTCATGTGAAAGCAGTTCTGAAAATCCAAGTACACCAACATCAACCAATTCTCCTTTGTCTATCCTGCTTGTTATTTTTTCAAAGAATTTCAACAGAGTTGTCAGGCTAGATTTTCCCTTGAAGAAACCATGCTGACTACAGCCTACGTTATCATGTGCCTCCAAGCATCCTGAGAACTCATCCTTAATAATCTACTCCAACATCTTCCCAACTACTGAGGTCAGATTAACTAGCCTATAGCTTCCCTTTTTCAGAGTGAAGTGACATGTGTAATTTTTCAGTCTTTGAATCCATTCCAGAACCTAGTGATTCTTGAAAGATCATTACTAATGCCTCCACGATCTCTTCAGCCACCTCTTTCAGAACCCTGGGGTGTACACTATCTGGTCCAGGTGACTTATCTACATTCAGATCTTTCTAGTTTCCCAAGATCCATCTCTCTAGTTATGGTAACTACACACACTTCATGACCCCTGTCACTTGGAACTTCCACCATAGTGCTAGAAGAGGATAATGGATCACAGAGAAAGGGAAGGAGGAGGGACACCGGAAGGGCACTGGAAAGGAAGGAGAAGTAGCCAGAATAAGAAGGTCGGTGATGGGAAGGAGTACAAGATAGAAGGTGATAGGTGAAGGAGAGGGAGGGGGAAGTTAGCTGGCTGGGGGAGAAGATGAAGTGAGAAGCTGGGAGGTAATAGATAGAAAGGCAAAGACCTGAAGAAGAAGGAATATGAGAGGAGAGAAGAATGGACCATGAAAGAAAGGCAAGGAGGAGGGGCACCAGAGGGATAAAATAGACCAGTAAGGAGAACAGGAGAGCCAGAATGGGGAATGGAAAAAGAAAAAGGGGAGTGAAAATAATTTCTAAAGGTTAGAGAAATCAATGTTCATGCCAGCAGGTTGCAGACTGCTCAGACAGAATATGAGGTGTTGTTCCTCCAACCTGAGTGTGCACACATTGTACCATACTGGAGGCCATGAATGGACATGTCAGAATAGGACAAGTTAATCTTTCCGTTCTGTGATGTGGTTGGGATGGTAGTTGGATGATTTATGAATACTTCATCAGGAATGCCTTCTGATGACCTCTACATTAAGGCCATTCAGGCAACAGAAGCTTGGCCTAGCAATACCCAAAGATTAGAGATATTGAAAAAAAACTTGCTCAACTGGGATTTGTTTGAACAAAGCTAAGTAAATCAACATAACACTTAACTCATTTCCACTTGCATTTCTTGATGCAGTCATAGATGATGCGGCTCCGTGTAATGGAAATGAGCGAATAACCTATTTCCAATCCCCCTCTAATGTTGGTGCTGCATGAACAATTCTCATAAAGAAGTTTCCAATTTCACATTCTGTGTTTTACTCTAAACTGCTTGAGATGGCATAGGTGGAGTTATGAGGGAATTCCTAACTAGTTGTGTCACATTCTACTATGGAAACACCAATGCCCGAGAATGGAAAAGGCGACAAAAAGTAGTGGATAAAGCCCAGTCCTTCACAGGAAAAGCCCTCCGCACCATCGAGCACATCGACCAGCAGTATGGCTGCAAGAAAGCAGCATCCATCATCAGGACCCCACCATCCAGACCATGGTCTCTTCTAATGACTGCCTTTAGGACGGAGATACAGGGGCCTCAGGTCCCATACCACCAGCTTCTGGAATAGTTATTACCCTACGATCATTAGCCTCCTGAACCAGAGTGGACAACTTCACTCACCTCAGTACTGAACTGATTCTGCAACCTATGGATTCACTTCAAAGGACTCTACAACTCATATTCTCAATTTTATTAATTAATTTATTAGTGTGTTTGGTTTATTTATTAACCTTTATTTATTAACATTTTTGTACTTGCACAATTCATCTTTTGCGCATCGATTGACAGTTTTTGTGTGTGGTTTTTCATTGATTCTGTTGTATGTCTTTGTTCTACTTGAATGCCTGCAAGAAAATGAATCGCACTGTAGTGTACATATGTACTTTGAAAACAAATTTACTTTGAGATGGTGCATCTCGCAACTTAGAAAGGGTATGAGCATGAGGAACGGTGAGGTATATGACTCTTCGAACTTCTGCTATTGTCCTTCAGGTGAAGGTGAATCCTGAAGCTCCTTCACTTTCCCACTGATGCCCTTAGTATTCAGAACCCACGAATAAATGTAAGCACTGGGCAGCTGCGGCCTTATGAGACAGAGAATTCCACAGATTTACATCACACTGAGTCAAGACATTTGTCATCTTCTGAGTCCTAAACTGCTGACCACTTATCCTGAGAACATGCTCCCTGGTTCCAGGGTCTCCAGCCTTGGGACAATTGCCAGGTTATGGAGAACATCTTCACCAAGAGGCCAAAACTTTAACCTGGCCCAAGTCCCTCTGGTAGTACTGCCAGTAAATACAGGTGACTTGTAACTTGTCTCAGTGGCTATTCAGCTGGGAAACTGCATAGGGTTTCAGAGCCACTTCCTTTGAAATAATGTCATGGGACTTTAGAAAGGCTTTGACAGGATAGCCACTTGGGAGATTATTAGAGAAGGTTTATAGGTATGGAGGCAGGGAGAAAGAAACAAAAGTGGATTAAAATATAAGCTAGTGATAAGAAGGCAAAGAGGAGGAGGCAAATACTCATTATAAAATCAACAGGCGTTTTACTTCACAGTACACCAGTGCCTCTCAGTGAAATTCAATACCAATTGCAGTGCCTTTTCATGCTCAGGCATATGTTTGATAACTATATTTAATGTTTTCAGTGGGAGTCACACCCTTCAAACTCAAATACATACACATTTTCATTAAAGCAAGGTTAGTCGGATCAGTAATGAAAGTTATCGTTCATCACTTCTGAAAATAAACTAAATTTTCTCAGTGTATAAATCTGCAACAAAAATTCTTCAGAAGCCATCTGGTAGCAGTTCTGCTCTTCATTTGGATTTATGTGATGGAAATCATCAAAAAACTAAGAGACTGAAATAAGAGATTACAATGAAGGTGTAACAAGAGACCTATGGATGGTGGTGAACCAACTGCAGAGGAGGATCTAGAATTAACTCTAACTCAGAATAAACAAGATGACACAAACAAAATCCAAAGGCAAACTCTCAACCAGCCACCCTAGAAATGGAACTCCTATGATTGAGTACTGAGCACAAGGCCTTTAGGTACAGATTTTCCATGAAGGAATGTGGCAGGCAATAATTAGCAGTCTGAGTCTTAAAGGAATAGTAGCAGCTAACCATATTCTGGGGAATTGGAGTTCCGAATCTTGGATGCCTGTTGCCATACATTTGGGACCATGACAGAAGAGACTTGATAGCCAGACTGACAAATGAGAACACTGCAAAAGTATTTTTTTTTCCCCCAGCTAATTTTAATCACAATATCCTGCACCAGTGATGTCATCAAATATTCTGCAAAATATATTTAAATTGATTACATTGAGGTTAACCAAAATCAGCAAATGTTATTTGTTGGTCACACAGAGAGCAAAAAGGGAAATAGTAGGTCAATATTCTGAACCACTGAGACTATTTCTGTTGGTTCTTATTAAAAGCATACCAGGTTTACTTATAGCACTAAACTTTGATCGCTTGTTAAACATTGCCATTATGTGGTGAGAATACAGTCTGTCCATTAGCTTCAGTGCTTTTTCCAAGAGCTGCATCTGCCAACCTTGGCGAATCATTGTGCAGTGTAAATGACCCTGTCAAAGGACGGATATGTTGATGGGCTGAAGCTCACCAAATGCAAAGAGGTTCACCACAGATATCTGACTATGACACCAGCATTTGGGTGCAACTCGGGTAGCAGCAGTACTCTCAATGGATATGATTAAATATTCCCTTTTCAGCCTGTTACAACTGAAAAGCACAACTGCTTCCAAGGTCAGTACAGTCAACAAAGATGTCTTAATCTATTTAAATGAGTTATCGCTGCTTAAAGCCAACAGAATCAACAATGATTGGGGTGGGAAGCACCCACATAGGACACCTCAGAGGAAGCACGGTTGTAGAGCAGGGTTACAGGTGCGCTTAAGGAAACAGGGTTTTAAACTCCCTATCCTGACTATCTTGCTGGCAAACGTGCAGTCTCTGGTGAATAAAATCCATGATATCAGAGCTAGGGTGTTGAATCATTAGGATCACATGTGTCCTTTGCTTCACGGAATCCTGGTTAACTCCTTCCATACTAGATGCAGCCATTCAGATCGGCAGGTTTACTACACACCGTCAGGGTAGATCTGTAGAGTCTCTCAAAAGCAGAGGTGGAGGAGTATGCCTCATGATCAACTCTTCTTGGTGCACAAACATATTAGTGCTGTCCCGATTCTGCTCACCAGACCTAGAATGTCTAGCAGTAAAGTGCCTTCCTTTTTACCTACCACGGGATCACTTTGGTAGCAATTTACATTATAGCTCAGGCTAACGTCAAGAAGGATTTAGATGGCCCGAGCAATGGGATCAACATGCACGAAACAGCGCACCCTAACGCCTTCACCATCATTTTGGGAGATTTTAACAGGGCCAGTCTGAAAAAATCACTAAGCAACTACCACCAACAGATCACTTGCAATACCAGAGGAAACAACACACTGGACCATTGCTACACCACCATCAAGAATGCCTACCATGCTGTTCCACACCCTCACTTCAGGAAGTCTGATCACCTAGCTGTTTCTGCTCCCTGAGTGTAGGCAGAGACTGAAGACTGCAGCACCAGCAGTGAGGACCAAGAAGGTTTGGACAAGGGAGGCACAGGAGCTCCTGCAGGACTGCTTTGAATCAGTGGACTGGACTGTATTCAGGGATTCATCTTCGAACCTGGATGAGTATGCTGCAGTTGTTACCGATTTCATTAAAACCTGTGTGGATGAGTGTGTGCCCACAAAGTCTTACTGTACATTCCCAAACCAAAAGCTGTGGATCAACAAGGAAGTAGATGGTCTGCTGAAGGCTAGATCTGTGGCATTCAGGTCTGGCAACCCAGGCCTGTACCAGAAAACCAGGTATGATTTGCAGCGGGCTATTTCAAGGGCGAAGAGACAATTTCAAACAACGTTGGAGGCGATATCGGATGCACAGCAACTCTGGCAGGGCCTGCAAGACATTACTTCCTACAAAGCGAAACCCAATAGCATGAATGGCAGTGATGCTTCACTACCAGATGAATTCAACACCTTCTATGCCCGCTTTGAAAGGGAGAACACAAGTACAGCTGTGAAGATCCTTGCTGCACCTGATGACTCTGTGATCTCCGTCTCAGAGGCTGACTGACTGTCTTTAAAGAAAGCGAAACTTCGCAAGGTGGAAGGTCCCGACGGAGTACCTGTTAAGGCTCTGAAAACCTGTGCCAACCAACTAGCAGGAGTACTCAAGGATATTTTCAACTTCTCACTGCTACAGGCAGAAGTTCCCACTTGCTTCAAAAAGGCAAGAATTATACCAGTGCCTAAGAAGAATAATGTGAGCTGCCTTAATGACTATCCCCCAGTAGCACTCATATTGATGGTGATGAAATGCTTTGAGAGGTTGGTCATGACTAGACTGAACTCCTGCCTCAGCAGGAACCTGGACCCATTGCAATTTGTCTATTGCCACAATAGGTCAATGGCAGACGCAATCTCAATGGCTCTCCACACGGCTTTAGACAACACAAACACCTACGTCAGGATGATGTTCATTGACTATAGCTCAGCACTTAATACCAACATTCCCACAATCCTGATTGAGAAGTTGCAGGACCTGGGCCTCTGTACCTCCTTCTGCAATTGGATCCTTGACTTCCTAACCAGAAGACTACAATCTGTGTGGATTGGTGATAACATCTTCCTCGCTGATGATCAACACTGGCGCACCTCAGGGGTGTGTGCTTAGCCCACTGCTCTACTCTCTATATGCACATGACTGTGTAGTTAGGCATAGCTCAAGTACCATCTACAAATTTTCTGACAATACAACCATTGTTGGTAGAATCTCATTGTTGGTAGGTTTTGATGAGAGGGCGTACAGGAGTGAGATATGCCAACTAGTGGAGCTGTGCTGCTGCAACAGCCTGGTACCCAACATCAGTAAGATGAAAGAGCTGATTGTGGACTTCAGGAAGGGTAAGATGAAGGAGCACATACCAATCCTCATAGAGGGATCAGAAGTGGAGAGAGTGAGCAGTTTCAAGTTCCTTGGAGTCAAGATCTCTGAGGACCTAACCTGGTCCCAACACATTGATGTAGTTATAAAAAAGGCAAAACAGTGGCTATACTTTATTAGGAGTTTGAGGAGATTTGGCATGTCAACAAATACACTCAAAAACTTCTATAGTTGTACCGTGGAGAGCATTCTGACAGCCTGCATCACTGTCTGGTATGGAGGGGCTACTGCACAGGACCGAAAGAAGCTGCAGAAGGTTGTAAATCTAGTCAGCTCCATCTTGGGTATTAGCCTACAAAGTACCCAGGACACATTTAGGGAGCAGTGTCTCAGAAAGTTACCTTCCATTATTAAGGGCCTCCAGCACCCAGGGCGTACCTTTTTCTCACTGTTCCCATCAGGTAGGAGATACAGAAGCCTAAAGGCACACACTCAGCGATTCAGGAACAGCTTCTTCCCCTCTGCCCTCCGATTCCCAAATGGAAATTGAATCTTTGGACACTTTTTTTTTAATATGCAGTATTTCTATTTTTGCACTTTTAAAAATCTATTTAATATACATATACCGTAATTGATTTACTTATTTATCATTACTATTTTATTTAATTTTATTTTATTCATTACTATTATTTTTTTTCTCTGCTAGATTATGTATTGCATCGAACTGCTGCTGTTAAGTTAACAAATTTCATGTCACATGCCCGTGATGATAAACCTGATTCTGATTCTGGTTCTGAATTCAATGATCATGTCTCAGATCTGAACCAAAACACTAGAAAAATGGAAAATCTGTGAAGGAGAGGAAAAATGGGAATGGGAAAAAAATAGTGTGCCTGATGCAAAGGAAAGCAAGAGAACAATACGATTTCTCAACTGGGTACACTTAAATTTCCATCTTTATAAATTGAGCCATTTTAAGAGTATCAAGCTTTTTGATATAATTATCCTTTTGACCTTTAGTTCAAAGATAGAAGTTCTGTCAAACTACCAGAAGCTACACTGCCTTAGATTAATTCCCTCATGTTAATTTGTACCTTGTCAAGTTCCAATCCATTTCTCTGGAAACCGCTGGCCTCATAAAATACATTGAATGAAATCAGTAAATTGTAAAATATCAATATAGCATCATAGGCCTATCGTGTCTTCTGTGATGGATGCAAGGAATTTACACTAGTTATAATACTTCCTCTTTAAATATTTCTGCACCTTATATCAGACCTGTGGGGCTTCACATGTGAACGAAATGCCCTTCATCTTTATATGATAGAAATTGACATTAGTGAGTGATATGATCATCATTCACATGGCTCCCCAATCTTTATGGATCCTTTGTTTCTGATTGTACTTGAGTTTTAATACTAATGTTATTGTGAGCCCTGCACCCATTAGGTTCTTAGTTCATAGAAGACAAAAATTCATATTCCTGCATCAACCATTTTGGAAAGTTTGCAGTAACAATTGCATGTTATAGAGCAAGGTAGGACAAAGGATCTACTGACAGGTACACCTGTGCTCATGACCATTGATGCAAATAACTAATCAACTCAATACATAACAGCATGCAGGCATAGTTAAGTGGTGTAGTTTTTGTTCAAACCAAACACCAAAATGTGGAAGAAATGCAATCTAAGTGACTTTGATCGTGGAATGGTTATTGGTACCACACGGGGTGGTTTGGTTATCTCCGGAACTGCTGATCTCCTGAGATTTTCACGTAAAACATTCTCGAGAGTTTACAGAGAATGGTGTGATAAACAAAAAGCATCCAGTGAGTGGCAGTTCTGTGGCCAAGAACGTCTTGTTAGTAAGAGAGGTCAGCAGAGAATGGCCAGTCTGATTCAAGCAGATGGGAAGGTGACAGTAACTCAAGTAGCCACATGTTACCACAGTGTGTGCAGAAGATCTCCCCTGGATACACAACACATTGAACCTTAAAGAGGGCTACAGCAGCAGAAGACCACGAACATACACTCAGAAGCCACTTTGTTAAGTACAGGAGGTACCTAATAAAGTAGCCACTGAGTGTAGGTGAGTAACAGTGTTCAGATAGGGGCCCATACTGTTATTGTCATGGTCATGAGTGAGAGTCCAGAACGGTGTGTTGTCTCCCTACTGTAAGGTCAAGCATGTCATGGAGCAACACAGGCCAGTCTGAGAGTGGAAGGTAGACAGACAGAAGCTACAGCTCATATCAGTACTAACAACATGGACAGGAAGAGAGATGAGGTCCTGCAAGAAGAATTTGGGAAGCAAGTTAAAAAAAAACAGGATCTTTAGGGATGCAATCTCAAGAATATGCTTATGAAAGTTCTCAGTCATCCAGGTCATTGTATATCAAGTTGTAGTAAATCATGGTAACTGGACTTGCTGTGTTGTCTGGAAGATGTTTCACCACTCATCTGAGAGGCTTCTTCAGTTCTAATCCACGGCAGGCAGTTTTTCAGCCTATAAACTTGGAGAGTTGTTTAAAGGGATAGCAATCACATGAGTATCACAGAGGTAATGGGGCACTTCACTGATGATAACAATGTGCACATTTTGAACAGGGAAGACAGGTGGTTTGAAAGAGGGGTTATAGAAGCCATCTTTGTCAAACTGGAAAACCCACCCCTGAACAGAGGGTGTGGGGTATGACACCCCCATCAGCTACTTACAACGCAGTCCTAACATCTCTATCCGGGCATCTTCACAACAGTTCACACCTCTATTCGTGAAAAGAAAAGACCAATGATCCTCTCATTACCTCTACGACTCTTAACAACCCTTATGGGATTGCTATACCTTTAAACAACTCACAGAGTTTATAAACCAGAAAACTACCCACCAAAGAAAGCTTTTGATATGCTGGCCTTTATAAATCAGAGCATTGAGCATAGGAGTTGGGATGTAATGTTGAAATTGTATAAGGCATTGGTAAGGCCAAATTTGGAGTATTGTGTACAGTTCTGGTCACCGAATTATAGGAAAGATGTCAACAAAATAGAGAGAGTACAGAGGAGGTTTACTAAAATGTTGCCTGGGTTTCATCTCCTAAGTTACAGAGAAAAGTTGAACAAGTTGGGTCTTTATTTCTTGGAGCATAGAAGGTTGAGGGGGAACTTGATAGAGGTGTTTAAAATTATGCGGTGGGTAGATAGAGTTGACGTGGATAGGCTTTTTCCATTGAGAGTGAGGGAGATTCAAACAAGAGGACATGAGTTGACAGTTAAAGGGCAAAAGTTTAGGGGTAACATGAGGGGGAACTTCTTTACTCAGAGATTGGTAGCTGTGTGGAATGAGCTTCCAGCAGAAGTGGTTGAGGCAGGTTCGATGTTGTCGTTTAAAGTTTAATTGGATAGATATGTGGACAGGAAAGGAATGGAGGGTTATGGGCTGAGTGCAGCTCGGTGGGACTAGGTGAGAGTTAGAGTTCGGCACGGACTAGAAGGGCCGAGATGGCCTGTTTCCGTGCTGTAATTGTTATATGGTTATATGGTTACATGGATCAGAACTGAAGAAGCTCTTGGATGAGTGGGGAAATGTTACCATGCAACAAGTCTACTTGTCTGGATTTATTACTGCTTGATAAATCTCAGGAATACTCCCTGTACTGTGTGCTGGTCAGGGAGGAAATAGAAAGATTGTAGGGTTAAATGTGTGGCTAAGCAACTGATGCAAGACACCGGGCTCAGATACCTGGATCGCAAGGTGCTCTTCCCTGGCAGGTGGGCTATTTATAAGAAACATAGTTTGCACCTAAACTGGGGTAGGGGGACAGATGTCCTTGCAGGGAGGCCTGCTGGTGCTACATGGGATGGTTTAAGCTGATGTGGCAGAGGAATGGGAGCCACTGCAGCAGGCCAGCAGGTAGAGGAATTGGGAGGAAGGTTGAGGTTAGTAAAGCTAAAAGGGAAGGGCCTGTACTGTGCTATACTGTTCAATGGTCTATGTTATATGTACTAAACTTGATTTGCTTTCACTGAAATAAAGGAGACTGAGAGTATGATCTGATAGAAATATAAAATTATGAAAGGCAAAGATAGGGTTAATATTTTAATGGCCTATAAAGGAATGTCAACTAATAGAAGTATATATTGAAGGTGAAGAGGAAAAGGTTAAAGGAGATTTGAGGCAAGTTTTTTTTTTGTCCAGAAAGTGGTAAGTACCAAGGAATGAGGTAGAAGCAGAAATGACGGAGATGTTTAAGAGACGTCTAGATAGGCTCATGAATTGGAGGCAATGAAGGAGTATAAATGATATGAAGACAGATGGGATTAGTTAGAAGTGGCATTATGGTTGGCAAAGCATTGTGAGCCAAAGGACCTGTTCCTGTACTTCATTCTATGTTCTAGCTCACTGCCAAAAAGGAAAGGTGTTATCATTGTGCATGGTGTTATATCACCACCTTCTGAATTAAAACACAATGTCAAATATTGGTTCAAATTTAGCTATTGCTGTCCTTAAATATGATTCTCAAGAGCCGTGGAAATAAATAACACTGTAACAAAGTTTATGTAGATTTGACATTCTTTTATGATTCAAGAAACAACTGAACTATATTTTTCAAACACTTGTCAAAAGAATTTGTCAAAGGACAAAAAGTGGGATCTACAATTATCACACCAAACGAAGTGAATTAGAAAGCAGAGAGAGTCATAGAGAGTCACAGAGCCATACAGTTATATAACACGGGCCTTTGGCCCAACTTTTCCATGCTTATGAACTGCCTACCTGAGCAAGTTTGTTTTGTCATCATTTGGTCCGTATTCAAAAATTCAAAATACATCTATTATGAAAGTATGTATGTGGTGTGCAACCCTGAAGTTCATCTTCCCCACAGTCATGAAACAAAGAAGAACCCCGGAACCTACCCATTCATAGAAAAACATCAAACCTCCCCCCATGCACAAACGGCAATAAAAACAAACTAGCGAGAAACACGGAATATAAAACACAAAATCAGTTTAGCTGAGTGTTCATTACCTGCAGGCTGCCCCATTTCAAAAATCGCTCGGAAGTAGCACCAGAAAAGGGAATGACCAGAACTATAGCACATCATAAACCTCAATTCGAATCCAAATCTACAAATCCTGTTGATTAAACCTTGCTCCAGCCATGTCCTCTGTCATTATCCCTCTCAACCTTTCCTATTTATGTCTCTGTCCAAATGTCTTTTAGACATTGTAGATGCACCCTCCTCTACCACTTCCTGTGATAGCTTGTTGTACATACCCACCACCATCTCTGCCGAAAAGCTTGTCCTCCCAGATCCTCTTTAATTTTTTCCCACTCACTTTATACCTTCCGCTTTGAGAAATATTGAAGGTTACATATTGGCTTTATTTGTTACATGTACATTAAAAAATACAGTGAAATCTGTAGTTTGCAGAAAATCAGCAGGACACAAATCAAATTTGCTGGACAGCCCGCAAATGCTGCCATGCTTCAGGTGCCAACATATCATGCCCACAACTTACTAGCCCTAACCATACATCTTTGGAATGTGGGAGGAAACCATAGCACCCTGAGGAAATCTACATGGTCAACTGGGGAGAACGTTCAAACACCTTGCAGCTGGCACAGCGATGCGTTGCGCTAACTGTTACGCTACCTTACTGGCCAAGATGTGACCTCATATCATAGTTATGCCCCTCATGACTTTGTATACATCTATGAGGTCTCTCTTCAGCCTCCTTTCCTTCAAGGAAGATATCCCAGTCACTCCTATTAAGACCATAAGAAAAAGGAGCAGAAGTTGGCCATTCGGCCCATCGAGTCTGCTCCGCCATTTTATCATGAGCTGATCCATTCTCCCATTTAGTCCCACTCCCTCGCCTTCTCACCATAACCTTTGATGCCCTGGTTATTCAGGTACCTATCGATCTCTGCCTTAAATACACCCAACGTCTTGGCCTCCACTGCTGCCCATGGCAACAAATTAACTTAATCCTCCAGTCCTGGCAATGTCTGTAGGACTCTTTTCTGCGCCCTCTTTAGCTTAATCACATCCTTCCTATAGTATGCAGAACAAACTTACTCGCTGTCCATTACACCACTGGCGTTTCGGGCAGCAATGAAGGTCCTCCATTTCTGGTGGTGTTCAGGGCTTCCTTCATCGTGTCATTAGCTTCCTCTCGGTTTTCACATCTGTCAGTCATGCAAGTTCCTGGTGGAGACTCAGGAAGGAATACCATCGCACTCAGATATAGGAGGATTCTCTATTGCTGTTTCGGGGTGTTAGCCCTGAACCTGAATGACCAATGGACCACTCTTAGCCTGGCCTCTACCCTTTGACCTGTTCGGCATGGGTGAACTGAACCATAAAGCCCTGACTCCAGCCAACATAGCTCTCTGGATCATTGAGGCACACAAGCATCTAAACCCAACGACCAGGTTGTGACTGTCTTGGAGGATAAAGAACGAAACTGCACACAATATTCCGAGTACAATCTCACCAACATCTCATCCAGTTGTGACATGACACTGCCTCAATTAGTCAATTGACTGCCTCTGAGTGAGAAGGCCGAAGGTTTGAGCTGCACTCTGGAGAAGTGAATACAAATGTGGGCTGAATGTAGCTCCTGCCAAGTTCAGCCGTGCAAGGGAAGTCTCTTAATGAATGGAACATAAGGCTCTGTGCTATTTTAATTTACACACCTCACTGCTAATAATTCCCTAGCTTTGTGCAAGCTGTGTGGAGCCCAGTGGGTGAAAGTGAGAATACAGAGTGCAGGAGCCTCCATAAAGACCCAAAAGGAACAGTTGATAATGTTCAAAGTCAGCTAATTGTGAGAGTGTTGGGAACACCTCATGGTTAGGTCAAAGATGGAAGATAGGAGTTATTGAAAGTCTTCAGGCCTGAAGTTCAGGATCACAAGGAATCAGAAAGACCCTGTACTTTAAAAATCAAACCTATCTCTCTATGTTGGCCTGGACTCCAAACAACTGCAAACACTGCAGGAATACAGTAAATTATACATTGCCACAGTTTTAATCCCACTCCACCCCATTCACAATGAATAAGAAAAGTTAAAAATAAAAAAAAATGCTAAAATTAGCAATGCAAAATATCGGCTCACAAAATGGAAGGATTTACAGATATACATCCAGCAATCTTGGTGTGTAGATGTCACATGTAAGAAAGCAATAATGAACCAATGTTATAATTTTTTTTACCAATCTGCATGAACCAGGTGCGTTACTCAACCGCTAAGGGGCAACTAAGCACATTATTGTGCTTCGGTGGTCACACATGGCCAGCACAGGCAAGGATAACAAACGTTATTTTCTGAAGGTCTTGAGTGACTTTGTTGTTTCGTATGGCCTGAGTTTTCCTCTTCACATTTCTAATTGTTTTTTATCAAGCCACTCCTCCAGCTCGTGGCTGCATTGGTGGACCACGCCAGTGGGGGGTGGGGGGGGGGGGTCAGAGGGGAGTTTGTCCATTTGGTCGCCAGGGTTGGATCAATCTCCATCTGGCATTTCGTCCACAGTCGTTCCAACATGGGTGGCCCTGAGTTGCAATTGCCTGATGAAGTCCTTGAAGCACGCGATGTCAACGTGTTGATCCAGGTCATGGAGGACCATCATTACTACCAGCCTCCAAGAGACCCCCAACCTTGTCGCAGGGGTTAGAGGCATGTGTGCCTCAATGACCCAGAGAGCTATGTTGAATGGAGTCAGGGCCTTGTCCTTTGGCTCTTGGTAGGGTCACCCATGCCAAACAGGTCAAAGGGTAGAGGCCAGACTAAGAGTGGTCAGCCAGTCCACCAGGTTTGAGGGTTCAGCTCAGGCCTAACAACCCTGACTGGTCAAAAAAAAATTGTTATGGAAACAGCAATGAAGAATCTTTCTATATCTGTTTTTGTCAGTATGGACAGAGATGGAGGACCTATATTGCTGCCCTAAACACTAGTGGAAAACAAAAGTAATGTCTGGGCACTTTTTAAATAATTCACTCATTGAACTTGCCTGGTACTTGTGGGTGGATTTGAACTCACAGCTCCAAATCAACAATCCATTTCTTTAGAGACCCCAGTCTAATTATGAAACAAGTGAGTTGGCTCAGAAAACAGGTGAGCAGCAGCCTCTAATTTCAACTGGGAAATAGTAAGCGAAATCTCAATCCTTCTGCATGGGGAAAGTTTAGCAAATGCAAATGCTGAATCTGGTGTGTGTCCCAGTGCTACTGGCCTAGAATATATTACTGCATTCCTCCACAGTAGCAGAAATGATCTCATTGTGTCAGTGCTGCGGGCTTTGAGTAATCGGAGTGAGACTTGCTCAAAAGCTTTGAGTACTATTTTTATCTTTGAGTTACCTTACTGTCCCCTTCAGCAGACAGGACTATGGGAATATGGCACTTTCTCCTGAAGACATCACCGCAGTCTAGAGCCCACGGTAGATGATATGGGTTGCACAGAGCAGGAAGGAATTGTTAGCCTTGCAACGCGCACATTGGAAATCAGAAAGCGTAACAAAGTAAGGGGTGTGGAAAGTAGGGAGGGAATGTGTTTATAGCAGAGGGTTTGAAGGAGCTGTCTGGTTGGCAGACTGCATAATCATTGGCTGAGCCAGTCGCAGTACTCCAGAGGACAGGACACATCTGTTCAAACTGTGTTGCCAGTACACACATTCATCAGACAGTGGCATTGCAGCCATTCTCTGAGCATGTGCTACGGAAAAACCCCTGGCCGTCACTGTGGTGCCAACTATTTGGCACATCAAAACACAACAAACTAATTCAATTGTGGCAAACCTGACCAAAAGTGTGAGGCTTTTCAACACTTTCAACTAGCGTAAAAGCTGTGTTTTATTTTTCTTTTTACTTCAAAGTTCAATGTAAATTAATTATCAAAGTACTTAAAGGCATCCGTTAGTCCTGCGAGACCATGGATCTGTGCCTGGAAAGCCTACACTCTCCAGGGCGTAGGCCTGGGCAAGGTTGTATGGAAGACCAGCAGTTGCCCATGCTGCAAGTCTCCCCTCTCCACGACACTAATGCTGTCCAAGGGAAGGGCATTAGGACCCATACAGCTTGGCACACATCACAGAGCAATGTGTGATTAAGTGCCTTGCTCAAGGACACAGCACGTTCCGTCGGCTGAGGCTCGAACTCACGACCTTCAGGTAGCTAGTCCAATGCCTTAACCACTTGGCCACGTGCCCTCATCAAAGTACTTGCATGTCACCATATTCTACCCTTGATTGATTTTCTTGTAGGCTTTCACAGTAAGTAGAAAGGAACACAATAAAATCAATGAAAATGGATACTGTAGAGAGAGTGCAGAGGAGAGTTACAAGGATGTTGCCTGGATTGGAGAGTGTTCCTTATGAAAATAGGTTGAGTGAACTTGGCCTTTACTCCTTGGAGTGACAGAGGATGAGAGGTGACCTGATAGAGGTGCTTGAGGTGATGAGCGGCATTGATCGGGTGGTCACAGAGGCTTTTTCCCAGGGATGAAATGGCTAACGCAAAGGGGCATAGTTTTAAGGTGCTTGGAAGTAAGTACAAGGGGGATGTCAGAGGTAAGTTTTCACACAGAGTGGTGTGTGTGTGAAATGCACCGCCAATGATGGTGGTAGAGACAGATACAATAGGATCTTTTAAGAGGCTCTTAGATGGGTACATAGAGCTTAGAAAAATAGAGGGCTATGCGGTGAAATTCTAGGCAGTTTCTCTGTGGGCTAAAGGGCCTGTAATGTGCTGTAGATGTCTATGTTTCTATATTTCTGAAAGCAGCACACAACAGAGACAACCAGTGTGCAAAAGACAATAAACAGTGCAAATACAAAAAGAAAAAAAATAATCAAACTTCCAGTTCATGTGTGTGTGTGTGTGTGTTGCTCTGGATTCCAGCATCTCTTGTATCCATCTCCATGTCATTATTATAAGGTTTACACAACACTAGGTATTAGCATCGTTGTGGAGAAGTCAAATGTGTCATGTTGCTGGCGTTCTACTCTACATAAGGATCCATCAGAAGAAGCTTTTCTTGTTAACCACAGAAGCAACGCTCAATAGCGTTTCCAAAATCTGAACCCTCTACCAGCATGAAGAACAAGCACGGCAGGTGCAAGGGAACACCACAACCTGCATGTTCTCTAGCGAGCCACGCATTGTCTGGTTCGGAAACGTATTGCTGTTCATTCATTAAGAATGAATCTAAATCCTGAAATTCCCTGATTTAATGTCACTATTGGAGAACCCTATCCAGGACTGGAAAAACTCAAGATGGTGGCTGTTATCAAAAGGGAATGGACAACCATCATCCATCCCTGTAACCGAGAAAATCCTGATATCTTCCCTCCAGTGTTTGGAGGCGTGGTGACACTGTGTACTACATCCAGTGCATCTCTAAGTTGTGTTGGTTGTTAACGCAGACTATGTTTTGATGTACATGTGATAAATCTGTATCAGTTTCCAATAATTAATTAGGGACATGTTTCAGGAAAGACTGATGATTTAGATAACACTTGTAATTTACAATAGCTTTATCTCAAACTGATTTTGATTTGGGTCTCCATTAACTCTTTCCTTCCTTCTCTCTCTCTCTCCCTTTCCTTCTTACTCTCTCCTTGTTGTGAGTAAGTGAAACCTTCACTAAATCCAGGCACTGGTTCTACTGAAAATGTGCAGATGGTGGAAATCCAAAGCAACGTACACAAAATGCTAGAGGAACTCAGCAAGTTAGGCCACATCTATGGAAAAGAGTAAACAATCGAACTTCCAGGCCAAAACCCTTTGTCAGAACTCACACACAAGCCTATCACTATGAAACGTCGATGGAATGCAATTATTCCTTCTGATCTCAAAACAAATTTCTTCAAACCAGGGCCAGTCTGTGATCTAATTCATAATGCCTGCCCTTTTCCCGTATCACTCAACACCTTTCATTAACTAAAATCTATTATAGTTCAGAACGTTCAAAGCACATTTTTATCAAAGTATGTATGCTATATACAACCTGAAGATTTGTCTCCTTACAGGCAGCCACAAAGCAAGGAAAACCAAGAGACCCTATTAAAAAAGGAAGACCGTCAAACACCCAAGGTGCAGAAACAAAACAGACTGTGCAAACAGCTGAAGTTCATGGAAGTTAGTCTGCAGCCGTGATGCTAGTCGTCACTGCAGCTAATCCAGTCCCCTGTTAGCTCAGCACAGAGATAAATAAACTTCACAGAACTGTTCAATTCAGATTCAGTCTCAAACTGATCTTCAATCTCCAATTCAGTTTCAAACTTAAAACCTTTTCCTTTCAAACTGAGTAGGTAAATGACTTTTTAATAACAGAATAAAATGCACGCAAATGGAGCTGTTGGCTACACTGTTCAGCATTTTCGTCTATAATATTAACCGGAAACTGGTGGTAGAACTCTCCTGACTTTCCATTCTATTGAGGGGAGATCTACACTCACTTTACTAGGTACACCTGCGCATCTGCTCACTAAAACAAATATCTAATCAGCCAATCATGTGGCAGAAACTCAATGCATAAAAGCACATAGACATGATCAAGAGGTTCAGCTGCTGTTCAGGTCAAATATCAGGATGGGGCTGACAAATGTTATCTAAGTGGTTTTGATCTTGGAGTGACTGTTGGTGCTAGGTGGGCCTACTGACCTCCTGGGATTTTCACTCACAAGTCTCTAGAGTTTACAGAGAATGATGTGAGAAACCACAAAAAAAAATCCAGTGAGCAGCAGTTCTGTGGGTGAAAACGCCTTATTAATGAAAGCAATCAGAGGAGAATGGCCAGACTGGTTCAAGCAGCCAGTAAAGTGCCTATTCTGCCCTCACTCAAGAGCTTCCCAGTTTTCTTAAGCTAGGCAGATGGGTAAACTTCAGTCCTGCATAGTTGTAGCTGAACACATCAAGGTTGCTGGTGGACGCAGCCGGCCAAACAGTATCTCCAGGAAGAGGTACAATCAACATTTCGGGCCGAGACCCTTCATCAGGACTAACTGAAGGAAGAGCAAGTAAGAGATTTGAAAGTGGACACTTTCAAATCTCTTACTAGCTCTTCCTTCAGTTGCCCACTTTCAAATCTCTTACTAGCTCTTCCTTCAGTTAGTCCTGACGAAGGGTCTCGCCCCCAAACGTCTTCCTAGAGATGCTGCCTGGCCTGCTGCGTTCACCAGCAACTTTGATGTGCGTTGCTTGAATTTCCAGCATCTGCAGAATTCCTCGTGTTTAGTTGTAGTTGAAGGTGGTTTCATTATTCACTTACGTGTAACAGTATGCAAGGAACTGACGTAAAAAGACAGTATTTCTCAGTGTTCTCACAAAAGGTAGATTCAAACATTGATTGAAATTTCACCAACTTCTAACAAAGTGCTTCTAGCTACTGGTGACTAAACGATATAAAATGGCTGACCTGTTGACAAAAGCTAATTGTTTAATAACATGATAATAAGTCATCATAAACAGCTGTGAACTTGCAGATAAGCATGTAACTACTAGTAATTAGAAATAAAATAACAAACCTTGTCAGAAAGGACATAATAGTGACAGTAACTCAAATAACCATGCATTACAACTGTAGTGTGCAAAAGAATGACTGTGAATACACAACTTAAGTGCAATTTGCTACAGAGGCAGACCATGAACATACACTCAGGGACCACTTTATCAGGTACAGGAGGTACTTAATTAAGTGCTACTGAGTGTACATTGAGTCTCTCTGATGTAGCCATCTCACACCCCTTGGTCATAATTAAAAGTAGCCCTCTAAATGAGATATTTCTACGCAGGCTGTAACAGAAGGTAAAGAGCCTAGTGATGTGGTATCATGATACCAACCCTTCCATCAATGTCAGAAAAACAAAAGAGCTGATCATTGATTTCAGGAAGTGGTGATACATACACCTGTATATATCAATGGTACTGAGGTGGAGATGGTTCAGAACTTCAATTCCTAGGTGTAAGCATCACCAATAACTTGTCCTTCTCCAACACATAGATGCCCATGAAAGCTAAACAGCACCTGCAGGAAGGACGTCCGGCATGCCTCTTATGATCCACATCATTCTTGTAAATAACCCTCAGAAAGCATCTTGTCTGGATGCTTCACAATTTGGATCGCACATTCTCTGCTCTAGACTGCAAGAAATTGCAGAGAGTTGTGGACACAGCTCAGTCCATCACAAAAACCATGGACTCTCCATGGACTCTGTCTACACTTCTCGCTGCCTTGGCAAAGCAGCCAGCATAATCAAGACCTCTCCCACCCTGGTCATTATTTCTTCTCCTCCTTCCACAGGACAGAAGACACAAAAACTTGAAAATCCACGTCTTAAGGATCAAAGACAGGTTCTGTCCCACGGTTACAAGCCTTTTGAATGAACTCTTAACCTGACAGTTAACTTCATTCTGGACCTTACACTTTATTGTCCACGTGATGCCAGTGACCCATGGTGACATTTTGCAAACAGCTGACAAAACTACTGGATACTGTAGCAGATTTGCTCCTTCTTCTGAACTGTGATCATTGCAGCCTGTAATTTTCCTTCTAAGGATGTTCTTTTAAACTGACTGAACAACCTGTCACTTTTGCGATTTCCTGGGGGATTTGGCGATCTAGACTCTCATGAGTGCAGGCCCAGCCAGCCTGACCATTACTGGGGGTGGATGTCGTGCTGAGGCCTGATAGCGGAAGACAAACCTACGATGGGCTCCTCTGCTCCACGATGATTAAAGCATTGAGCAGTATTTAAATCATTGAGGATGAGTGCAGAAAAGGAACAGGTGCACAGCGCTCTCTGCCTGCATTTGACCAGTCTCCCTCTCTTCTCACTACTGTCATCAGCTGGGAGGCGCAGGAGCCTCAGGCCCCACATCACCAAGTTCAGGAACAGTTGTGACCCTGGAGCCATCAGGTTCCTGGACTGGCTTCACCTGCCTCAGCACAGAATGGGGTCTGCAGCTGTGGACTCACTTTCGGGGACCCTGCAGTTCATGTCCCAGGCATTTACTTTTTTTTTTACTATTTGCATGATTTCTGTTATCTGTTATCTGTTATCTGATATCTGTTATCTGTCAAGTAGGGGACCATGCACAATTCTGATTTGATGGAGATAGACATGAGAGCACGGAGGAACATCTGGAAAATTTCTGAAATGCCCGCTTCGCTGCCACTGCTACTGTGTGGTAACTGAAATCTCCAGAGCTGAAGGCCTTGAAATCCTTGGCTTTGCGTGTTTCAGCGGCCAGGGAGAGGTCAAAGGTGCTCGGCAGAGGATGGCGTTCGGGAGGCTGTATTGGAGATGCTGGTCGGAAGCTCTAAGTTTTTTGGACGGATGGACTCAGTGTCAGCTGTGGTCGGCTGCTTCCAAGGTATCGGCAAGTTGACGGTGCCTGGGCGTTTATGGCAGGGAGTTTCTCCCTTTTGCCACCTGCTATCGGGGACTCAGGAGTTGTCAACTCGGGACTTTGAGACTTTTTTTTTACTGTGCCCATGGTCTGTTCTTCATCAAATTATGGTATTGTTTTGCACTGCTGTAACTATATGTTACAATTATGTGGTCCTGTCAGTGTTAGTCTTTGGTCTGTCCTGTGATAATCACTCTGGAGAAACATTGTATCATTTCTCAATGCATGTATGCATTTCTAAATGACAATAAAAGAGGACTGAGTGTTCTCATAATCTAATCTAATTTGATCAAGGAATCAAGGCCAAGGATGAAGGATGGACCAGTGTTCAGCTCACTACTCCGTGAGGTTCACTCACTTCAGCGCTGAACTGATTCCGCAGCTGTGGCCTGCAACCATTGGCGCTCGCCTGAGTGCTGAACTACCTCCATGTCCATTGTGCCCCTGGACCAGTTTCTCTCACATCCACGACTGTGGGCTCCCCTTTCGGGACACTGTGGTTAATGTTCTGTGTGTTATTTGTTTACATTTTTTATTGGTTGTACAACTTATTCTCTTTTCTCATATATTTGGTGACTGACAGTCTTCATTATGCGTGTGTTTTTAAAGTAGGTTCTGTTGTGCTTCTTTGTTTTGTGGCTGCCCTAAAATCTCACGGTTGTATAATACTTCAAAAATAAATGTACTTCGAACTTTTCTGTAACTTTAACACTTTAATCTGCGTTCTGCTATTGCCTTTTCTTTTAAACTACCTAGTTATGTTTCGAAATGATCTGCGTGGGTGATATGCAAACCAGGGCTTTTTACTGTGTTTCATTACATGAGAAAATAATAAGCCAATGAACTGCAGAGCAATAACTCCCAGTGTACAGTCCAAGGATGCACCTCCTCTGCTACTATTACACCGCCATTACAGCAGGTACCAGGACGAAAACTTTAAAGGATGCTACACAACTCATGTTCTCAGTATTACTTATTTTTTATTTGCACAGTTTGTCTTCTTTGGCACATTGGTTGTTTGTCGGTCTTTATTTATAGCTTTTTGTAGATTCTATTGGTTTTCTTTATTTTTCTGTGAATTCCTGCAAGAAAATGAATCTCAAGGTAGTATATGGCAATATATATCTACATTGACAATAAATTTACTTTGAATTTGACAAGTACAATAAATTCTCAAACCTACTCTGACAGCACCTTCAAAACACCTGAACTCTGCTACCAAGAAAGGCAATGGGAGTGAATATAAGGGGAGACTACCATCCACCAGCTACCCTCCATGTCCCATATTGTCCAGACCTGAACAATTAACGACTCTTATTAAACAACAATTAACCACTTTAGCTGCAAGTCAGCTGCTTATCTCTGCCTTCTGCAAATGAACACAAACATCTTCACCTGCAACCCTAGACATATACTTGCAGACCGAGCAGTGGCAATATCAACCACCGATGGCAGAAAATTTTCACCGCAGTGGACTAGTTCTCAAGGACCGCTATTGTATTGCCCCTAACGTCCATTATAATAATAAAGAAAATTGTAGAGCCAAGAAGAAGAGCTTGCTAATCAGTTGTCCATTTCTTTATCATACATCTCGAAAATAGCTTGGGAGAAATTTTATACAGAGTTGGACAGTAAGGGAAATATGTTGAATTCAAGTTCAGGCCTGAGACCCACAATTTAATTTAGGTTGATGGTCCAATGCAAAACTGAGCTGATGTGGTTTGCAACGCTGTGAACAACTGATTATACATTAACATCACAGATGCAGAGAAAGTTCACCCAGTAGCAATATCTTAAAAGAGATGAGTCTTCCCCGGCATTCATCTCCCAGCCAAGTCAATAAGAAACTCAATTAGACAGATATACAGTGAGCCACATTATCCAACATTACAACACTTCATATAAATGACTTTGTTGGCTGTGAGAATGTTTGGAAATCCTAAGACTGGGAAATTTATAAACGTAAATATTTTCTCTGTTTCTTATTAGGTTTTAACAATGTGAATTTACAAGATTTCACTGCACTGTGAAAAAATGCAAATGGTATTTCTAACTGAGTTGTAAAAGTAGTCAGCTGCTATCATCATCCTTCTTTGTCAGAGCCTCTTATAACTCATGATGACCATGATAAAGCTTGCAGTGCATTTGCACAGCACTTATCTGTGAGATATTGGGCAATGTTAAATAAAATATGTTGTAATGGAAATTCATTGTGCTCCATATGAATATTAATCCCTACAGGGCACAGGAGACTTCAACATTCCTTTGAAGAAAGGAGTTTAATTTTAAAGCTTTCTTTCTATTAAGATAAGGTAAAACAGAATTGGAATTCTTTAGATATATCAGATAATGCAGCAGAAAGCATTTATGCATCAATGAATTATGATTATAATATTGCTTCAAGGTTTTTTTACTGCTTCTCAATCTGACTCTGTCCATGCTGTTCCTGAGTGAGATGCCTTGTAATGAGCCCTTCAGGCCTGTTTGGGGAGCCAGACAGCATTGGGCATCAAGGCTCTTAGAGCACCTGAATTGGTTCATTGTTGTTTAATAAGAATCATTAATCCTTTAGATTTCCTTGTGTTTTTTCTTGCTCTTTGTAATGTGGTCTCCTGGGTGTTTTCTGTTTAAACTTACGTTTATTTTGATAGGCTCAGAAATTCCGTTAATTGTATTATTTAAGCAGATGCTCGAATAGCGCTAATCATGGAGTCCTAGTTTTGAGAATGCTACGGTGTCGCTCAGCTAAGCCACCGATGTTTAGTTGGAATTCTTGTGAATAAGCTCTGGTTGCTGTCTCTAACTTCGAATCTGTCTTTCCTCTGCACTTGGATATTGCCAACGCACATCGTGACACAGCTGGTTGGAATGAGGCAAATGCTTACACAAATAAAGAAATAAGGCCATTAAATCCCAAAAGGAAAGAGGCTTTATTCCGATTCAGGTATGGTGGAGCAGAGTTATTCTGAAAGGTGAGAGTAAGTGTGTGGTACAAAAGAAACACTAGTGTACATAGGGGTATATATTATGAAAGGTGAGAGGAAGTGTATGGTAGAGTAGTGACACTGGTAAGGTGGGTAGTGTGAAACAATTAGCAGTCAAATAACAACCTGGTTAACATGCCACTCAAATATCATTCCTTTTAGCGGCAATATTCCAGATGAATTTGAACTCTGTGGGCTTTAATGATGGTACAAGGCTAATCATATGTGCCTTTATGACAATTTTGACATTTTTTTTCTTGACATCATAAGTGGCAGGACATTGGTACGGTTAGTAGAACCATGGCCAGACAGAGACCTGGATTCATTGTTGACTTCAGTTGCTGTCTGTGTGAAGTTTACTTGTAATCCCCTTGAGGTTTCCTTTGGGTGCCACCGTTTCCTCCAACAGGACAAACATGTTCACTAGTGGTGTTCCACATGGGTCTGTTCTGGGACCCTATCCCTGCTCATTTAAATTGCTTGGATGAGGAAGCTGAATGGTGGGATAGTAAGTTTTCAGACGCTACAAAGGTTGGTGAATTGTAGTTCGTGTCGAAGGTTATTGTAGGTTACAACAGGACTTTTTTAGAATGCAGAGCTGGGCTGAAAAGTGGCAGAAGGAGTTCAATCTTGAAAAGTGTGAAGTGATTCCCTTGAAGGCAGAATACAGAAGGATTTCTCTGGATCCATGACCAGAGATCCCTCAAAGTTTCAGCATAACTTGATAGGATTGTTAAGAGGGTGCATGGAGTGTTGACCTTCATTAGTCAGGAGATTAAGTTCATGAGCCACGAGGTAACGTTACTACTCTACAAAACTCTGGCTAGACCACACTTGGAACATTGTGTTCAGATTCGGATCATTTAGTCATAGGAAGAATGTGGAAGCTTTACGGGGGTGCAGAGGAGATGTTCCAGGATGCTGCTGGATTAGAGAGCATAGAGGAAAGATTGAGTAAGCTAGAGCTTTTCTCCTTGGAGAGGAGAAGGATGAGCGGTGACTTGATAGAGATGTACAAGATGTTAAGGGGCATAGGTCAAGTGGAGAGGCAGACTCTATTTTCTAGGGTGAAATGGCTAATACTCGGGGGCATAACTTTAAGGTGTTTGGAGAAAAGTATAGGGGGAATGTCAGAGGCAAGTTTTTTACTCAAAGAGTAATATGTGTGTGGAACATGCTGAACTGGGTGGTTGTAGAGGCAGATACATTAGGCACATAGGTAAAAGAAAAATGGTGAGCTATGTGGGAGGGAAGGATGAGAATAATCTTCAATAGGTTTAAAGGTTGGCACAAGCTCATGGGACAAAGAGTCTGTACAGTGCACTACTGTTCTACTGCAGGTTTTATTTTCTAAAGCTCTAAAGTGTCCACCTCCAGTGAATGAATTAGTAAACTACCATTGGAGTTTAATTTGACCACAGAATGCTTCTATAGCATTCTGAAATGCAAGGCTAGGAAGATTTATTTCTGGATTTCTGCAAAGTGTTCTTTGAGATTCTGTCTTCAGACCTTCAGCCCCAACTATCCCCGCCCAGAACATCAGTGTAGGAGTTGCTCGGGGCGGCTGCTTCATCAGTGACTTTCTCTCCATCAGGAGGGAGCAACTGAGGATGTTTGCTGGTGATTGGTTAATGTTCATTCCATCACGGGTCATCAGCAAATCAAACAGCTCGTCCCTGCATGCGTCAAGCCCCAGACAACCTCCAACCCTCAGCTGAAATCAGGCAAGTAACATTTATACCACAAAAATGACAGGCAATAATTTTATTCACAGGAAAGGGTTTGACTTTAAAGGCATTCCTATAACTGTGTCCTCCACCACGAAGAACATGATTGAGCAAAAACTCAGCTGGTCCAGCCAGATAAGTGGTGTGGCTATAAGAGAGGTGAAAGACAAGAAATCCTGTAACAAGGGATCCATGTCTTTCTGCCATCTACAGGGAACACAACAAGAACTGCATGTGGCAGGAACAGAATCAGCTTTATTATCACTGACCTCAGTCATGTTGTTTTGCAGCAGCAGTACCATGCAAGTCATAAAAAATTACTATAAGTTACAATAAGAAATATTAAAAGCTAAATAAATAGGTAGTACCCAATGACAGCAAATCATCAGATGGTGCTCATGTGTTCCTGGACTGTTCAGAAACCTGATGGTGAATGGGTTTCCCATTGTTGAGTGTGAGTCTTCAGGCCTCTGTACCTCTTCCCTGATGATAGTAATGAGAAGAAAGCACGTCCTGTGTGTTGAGGGTCCCTAATGATGGATGTTTCCTTCTTGAGGCATCACCCTTTTGAAGATGTCCTCAACGTGTGCGACACTAACAATGGGAAATAGGGTCAGAGCATAGTGGCCTATTTATTAGCATCTCATTAATCACCTTAAACCATTTATCCCTTCCTCCATCAGCACAGAGTGTCTGCATTGGTTTCCATCTATACAAAGCACTGCATTTATTTGCCAAAGCCACTCTGAGAGTCCTTCCGAAACACAGGACCTCTATCACCAAGGACAGCAGAAGTACTGGAATTCCACTGTCTGCAGCCTCCCTTCCAAGCTTCACACTATCCCTAATTGGATTTGGAATTAGAATTGGTTTATTATTGTCATGTATATCAAGATACAATGAAAAGCTAAACTTGCATATTGTTCATACAGATCAGATCCTTACACAATGCACTGATGTAGAACAAGGTAAAACAATAACAATGCAGAAAGAGAAATCTATGGAAAAAATAATAACCATGAGAAATTCTGCATAAACTGGAAATCCAAAACAATACACACCTGAAACATCAACTGTTTATTCACTTCTACAGATGCTGCCTGTAGTGTAGGCGGAAAATAAGGTGTAAAATCACAATGCAATAGATTGTGAGGTCAAAAGTCCAACTTGCTGTACTAGGGAACTACTTAATAGTCTTTTATAACAGCAGTGTAGAAGGAGTCCTTGAGTCTGACGGCATGTGTTGTTTGTTCTTAATAAAGACAAATAGCATGGGTAAAAACGCTAACACATATTTGTTTACAGGACGGTCTAGTCATGGCTTCAGCTCGACACCAGCGCTTGCAACCAGCTCCCCGAGGTCACTTCCAGTTCCAGGCGAAAAGCCCACAATGCACACTGGGAACTAAGGTTCTTTTTAAGTACACATATAATAACACAGTACGTGCTTTCAGGCTTTTGTATATTCTGCCTGATGGAAGAGGGGAGAAGGAGGAACGTCCAAGGAGAATGGGGTTTTGATTACGCTGGCTATTTTACTCAGGTACCCGAAAGTATTGCTGCTGGGTCTCAATTCTCTCTTCAACAATCCCACAGAAGAACATCAGTGGCTCACCATAATTTTCTCAAGGGTGACCAGAGATAGTCGATAAATACTGACCTGCTGGTGTTCTGATAAATGAAGACAAAAGTAAAAGTCCTAATCTTCAGCCAAACATAATGGAGCAAAGGCCACCTGATTGGGAAGAACAGTACAAAATGGAAAATGTGCTTTACAAAAATCTACATGCCATTAATGTGGATGTTGGAATCCTGGGGCAAGTCTTTGCTCCTCCTTGACTGCACGCTATAAACTGATGAGCTACTATCACAGGAGAATCTCAAAAAAATTGTTTACTTGGAAACAACATTGTGAGAAAGAGATCTTTGCTTTTAACCATATTATGTTGACACCAATTACCTGGAGGCAAAGATGTAAACATATTCTTACTAAGGAAAGCAATTTATTGCAGAAAATATAAGGAGACACTCTGAGGTAACATTGTATTCAGTCAGTTCATGGTTAGCCGGTTGATTAACGAGGAGATATGAGCATCTATCATGCCAAAGCCTTTAATGCCTGTGTTTTATGGAATATCAGATAGTTGGGTTTAATTTAGGGTAGAGTATTATTATTCAGTCCAAATCTTAGATTGACATGGCCTCATTAAAATAACCTAAATACTTCCACTTTCAGTGCCTTGCCATTGTTAGTAGGTCACTCTGAGTGGTTCTGCAACAAGCTAAGATATCAAAGCACACATTCTCTCTGGATAGCCACTCTTCATTTTACATGATTAAAAAGAATTCCAGCTTATTCTTTATGCTCAACAATTTGACTCTTAAAGGTTAGCCTACTTTTATTTCTTTTATCTCACAAACCCTCTATTCCAACACAACAAATACATTCAGTGACCATTTTATTAGCTACGCCTCTCCATCTGCTTGTTAATGCTAATATCTAATCAGCCAATCATGTGGCAGCAACTCAATGCATAAAAACCTGCAGACATGGTCAAGAGGTCCAATTGTTGTTCAGACCAAACATCAGAATGTGAACAAAGTGACTTTGAGTGTGGAATGATAGTTGGTGCCAGGATAAGTGGTTTGAGTATCTCAAAACTGCTGATCTCCTGGGATTTTCATACACTAGAGTCTCTAGAGTTTACAGAGAATGGCATGATAAACAAAAAGCATCCAATGAGCAGCAGTTCTGCGGGCAAGAATGCCTATTTAATGAGAGAATCAGAAGAGAATAGCCAAACTGATTCAAATTGACAGGAAAAAGTTAGTAACTTAAATAACCACACGTTACAACAACGGTGTGCAGAAGAGCATCTCTGAACACACGACATGTCGTACCTTGAAGTGGACAGGCTACAACAGCAGAAAACCATAAACATACACTCCTTGGCCAATGATGTCTCCAATTTTTCTGGAAGGTGATGGGAAACTGAAGGCAGTTCTGTCCGGAATCAATCTCTTAACTGATACCAGGTGTTCTGATGCTCTATTAATTGGAGTTGTGGAACTGTTCCAACTGTTCTAGAAGAGAAAGGTGACCACTTAGCCCACTGAGTCAGAACCAGCCTCTGGTAAAGCAAACTAGTCAGTCTTATTCCACTGCAATTTCCCTGTAGCCCTGCACTCATTCCCTCTTATCTCTATGCCTTTTACAATTTCCATAATGAGATACAAATAACTGACCAATATTTTTCATAAATATACTGGCTTCCTCTTTTAAATGAACAAAAATAACTGCTAATCACAGTTTTTGGAGACTTCCTAATCATACATAGAGTCATAGAGCACTACATCACAGAAACAGATCCTTCGGCCCATCTAGTCCATGCTGTACTGTTATTCTGTCTAGTTCCATCAACCAGCACCTGGACCATAGCCCTTCATACCCCTACTGTCCATGTACTTAATCGAATTTCTCTTAAATATTGAAATCATAAGACCATAAAATATAGAAGCAGAATTGGCCCATCGAGTCTGCTATGCCATTTCATCATGGCTGATCCAATTTTCCTTTCAGCTACAATCTCCTGCCTTCTCCCCCATATCCCTTCATGCCCTGAACAATCAAGAACCTATCAACCTCTGCCTTAAATGTTAACAATGACTTGGCCTCCACAGCTGCCTGTGGCAAAGAATTCCATAGATTCACGACTCTCTGGCTAAGGAAATCCCCTCTCATCTCCATTCTAAAAGGACACCTCTCTATTCTGAGCCTGTGTCCTCTGGTCTTAGACTCCTCCACCATAGGAAACATCCCCTCCACATCCACTCTATCAAGGCCTTTCACTATTTGATAGGTTTCAATGAGGTCACCCCTCATTCTTCTGAATTCTAGTGAATATACGTCCAGATCCCTTAAACGCTCTTAATATGACCATTCAATCTCGGAATCATTTTCGTGAGTCTCCTTTGAACTCTCTTCAGTTTCAGCACATCCTTTCTAAGATAAGGAGCCCAACCTGTTCACAATACTCCAAGTGAGGCTTCACCAGTGCTTTATAAAGTTTCATCAACATTATATCTTTGCTTTTATATTCTAGTCCTCTTGAAATAAATGCTAACATTGCATACTGTAATCAATCCTCTATCCATCACTTTTACTGGCAGCTTCTTCCACACTCACACCACCTTCTGAGTGAAGATGGTCCCCCTCATGCTCCCTCTAAATATTTCACTCTTCAGCCTTAACCTATAACCTCTAGGTTAGTCTCACGAACCTCACTGAAAAAGCCTGCTTGCATTTATCATATTTGTATACCTCTATCAAATCTCCACTCATTCTCCTATACTCCAAGGAATAAAATCCAAACCTATTCACCCTTTCCCTATAACTCAGGTCCTCAAGTCTGGCAACATCCTTGTAAATTTTCTCTATACCCTTTCAATCTTATTGATACTTTCCTGTAAGTAGGTGACCAGAACTGCACAGAAAACTCCAAATTAGGCCTCACCAATGCCATATACAAATTCAACATCACATCCCAACTCCTATACTCAATACTTTGTTTTATGAAGGCCAATGTTTAGGTATTAAATATTCAATTGAATAATAAGTATTTCAATGTTCATGTATTTAGTTATTGAATCAAATTCCATTTCCTCAACTCTCGACTGGATTTATTTCAGACACTACCTCATCCTTGTGTTATGCGTCATGCAGATCAGACATTCAGCCCTGGCAGGGAGCGTTTGAGCTAGATGAACACTTCATATTTTATCAGCAATTTCAGCCAAATACTGTAACTCTTTATTCTACAAGCCACCACTCTGGTTCTATCTCCCACTTGTTTTTAGCTTGATTTGATGGAGGAAAGCAGTAGGTGGGAAGGGGAGGTATGGAGGAGCTGGGGATTATAAATGAAGTTATTTTTGCTTGAAACAGTGTTCTTTCTGATTAGTGTCAAATTGACATTTTTGACTCAGCTGTTTCTGTTCTGGCCTGGAAGATTCAGTCTGCTCCATATCGAGAACTCTGCAGGTGGTACCCACATATGCGTGGAGTTGTTCAGGGAGGAATTGGCCAAGAAATTGGCATGCTGAGTTTTGAATAACCCTTGTGGATTTCTTTACTGTTTTTTTGGTAATTCCTCAACTGTTCTTGAGGCCAAATGATATGAAGAAACAACAATTTTCATTCAAATCTCTTTCATTACATTTGCAAGCATTGCAGAATGGAACAGAGGGTCATTGTCAAAAATGAGTCCATAAGGTAGGCTGTTAGATGCACAATCAGAACTTAATTCATCTTGGTTATGTCCATTAATGACAAATGAACACATCTATTTTTCTTCAATGCATGTTAGTGACTTTCAGTTGATAATAAAAGATTGACCTTCCCTTTTCCACAGCAGTCTACGTGTTCCCTCTGAAAAGCTCTGGTAGACCTCGACAGGACTTGCAAAGGAACTTTTGATAACTTGTTCTTATTATGGAAAAATGTTGTGTATGCTTACCAATGTTACTGTCCAAATGGGCCCAGCAAACAAAGCTACCTGCAAACATGAGGAAATCTGCAAGTGCTGGGAATCCAAGCAACACATACAAAATGCTGGAGGAACTCAGCAGGCCAGGCAGCATCTATGGAAAAGAGTAAGCAGTCGATGTTTCAGGCTGAAACCTTTCATCAGGACTGAAAAAAAAGAGATAAGAAGTCAGAGAAAAGTCAGGGGAGGAAGAAGTACAAGTTGGTAGGTGATAGGTGAAACTAGGAAAGGGGGAGGGGTGAACTAAAGAGCTGGCAGGTTAAGTGGTGAAAGAGATGGTAAGTGATGGATGGGATGATAAAAGGCTTGTATATTCAGTCAGCTCCATTATTGGCACAAACATACCCACTATAGGACCATAACTCCAAAGAATAGTCGCAGAATTATGCCATTCGGCCCATCAATTGTGCTTTACCATTCCATCATGGCTGATTTATTATCTGTCTTTACCCTTTCTCCTGCCTTCTTTCTGTAACCTTTAACACACTTACTAATTAAGAACTTATCAACGTTGCATTAAATAGACCCATGACTTGGCCTTCACAGCAGTCTGCAGCAATGAATTCTGTAGATTTCTTCCCCCAAGCCATCAGACTTCTCAATACCCAGAACCTGAACTGACACCAACCTACTGCCCTCTACTGTGCCTATTGTCTTGTTTATTATTTATTGTAATGCCTGCACTGTTTTGTGCACTTTATGCAGTCCTGGGTAGGTCTGTAGTCTAGCGTAGTTTTTGTGTTGTTTTACATAGTTCAGTGTAGTTCTTGTATTGTTCATGTAGCACCATGGTCCTGAAAAACGTTGTCTCATTTTTACTATGTTCTGCACCAGCAGTTATGGTCAAAATGACAATAAAAAGTGACTTGACTTGACTTGACTTGACCTGAGATTTGCCACCTCCTGGCTGTAGAAATTCCTCTTCATCTCTGTTTATGAGAATGATTTCAGAAATGAAGGGTTAATGTATGAGGAGCTCTGGGCTTGTACTCAGTTGAGTTTACAAGAATGAGGTAGTTCTCATTGAAGCCTATTGAATATTGAAAGCTCTAAATAGAATGGACATTCTTAAGGGATGTCCTTGTACTCTGAGGCTGTGCCTCTGGTCCTAGATTCCCACTCTACAGGAAACATCCTCTCCACATCCAGTCCACCTAGGCCTTTCAATATTCCATATTTCATTTCATTGAAACCTATGGAATATTGAAAGGCCTAGGACCAGATGCTTTTCAAAATTCCAGTGATTATATTTTACTGAACCTGTGTGGAAGCTGGAATGACATGAAGGAATGAGCCTGTATAAATCCTCAAGTGACTGAAGACAAGGCTTCCAAATGAATCACACAGCTTTGAAATAGCCCTTCATTCCTGCCAAGACCATTCCCAACATCAAACACTCATGATAAACAATCCTACATTAATCCCAATTTTTTATTTCTCTCCACATTCTCATTGTCCCTCTCCCAGATTGCTACCACTCATCTACAGACTAGGAGCAATTTACAGTTGCCAAATCTCCTGCCATTCCACAGTCTTTGAAACCAGGGAAATCCACACAGTTACAAGAGAAATAATTCAAATTCATGTTTATGGTTATAGGCATCACATACCCCGGGTATAAATGCCATGAAAACTTGCTTTTTTCAGCACAATGTATAACAAACACGGCAAACATAAATTTCATAAAATTATCATAATTTTACACAACAAAATAAAAAAAATAGACACAACAACATTAACACAAATTCAGGGAAATATAGTCCATTGTAAAATTAAAAATTTTTGGGTCAGTAGGGGAAATACTGTTGTTGAATCTTGAGATGTGGGTCTTCAGAATCACTGTGATGTATTGTGTGATTTATGGTTTTGTGTCAGCAGTACACTGAAAGACATAAAAATTACTAAAAGTTACAAGAAAAGTGCAGAAGATGAATAGTGAGGTAGTGTTCATGAATTCATGGACCTTTCAAAACTTGAAGGCAGAATGGAAGAAGCTCTCCCTTAAATATTGAGCTTTTGGTACTTTCCCCTTGGTAGTGGTAACATGAAGGGGGAATGGCCTGGATAGTGTGGGTATTTAATGATGGATGCCACCTTCTTGAGATACTGCCTATTAAAGATGTCCTCAATGGTGGGGAGGGTAGTTCCCTCAATGGATCTGGCTGAGTCTATAACTCTCTGCAGCCTCTTTCAATCATGTGCATTGGAACCTCCAACCCAGGTTGTGATGCAACCAGTCAGAATGCTCTCCACTGTATATCTGTAGAACTTACAAGGGTCTTTGGTGACATAGCAAGTCTTCTTAAACTCCCAATGAAGTTGAGCTGCAGGTATGTCCTCTTCATAATTACATAATTGGGGCCAGGATAGATCCTCTGAGATGCTGATGCCTAGGGACTTGAACACTCACCCTTCCCAATTCCGACCACTTGATGAAGACTGGTGTGAATTCTCCTGACATCCCCTTTCTGAAGTCCGTAATCAGTTTCTTGGACTTGCTGATGCTGAGTGTATGGAAGTTGCAATAACATCACTCAACAGCCAATCCATCCTACCCCTGTTTGCCTCCTCATTACCAATTGAGATTCAGCCAACAGCAGTGGTACCATCAGCACTTTTATAGACGAGCTGTCCCTAGCCATGCAGTCGTGGGTATAGGGAGAGTAGAGCAATGGGCTTGTACCTCTTGTCTGATGGCAACAATGAGAAGAGGACATGGCTTGGATGGTGGTTCAAACCTGAGAGAGACAGGGTTCATAGAACCCAGGGCCAGACCCGAACCCAGGTCTTTGGTGTGGTGAAGCAGCAGATCTATTAGCTGCCCTTTTGTAATGCTCAACCTAACATAATGTAATTAGTTCACTTTCTCTTTTCTTCATATCCCTATTGAAAGTAGAGAACCTCAAACTTCACCCGCACCCCCCGCCCCCGCCCAGCATTAGGAAAGGCTCAATTGTCCAATGACTGATTAATACATTGCGCCCATGAGTAGGTCAAAGGCTCTCTAGAGAGCTTTATTATCCTAGAATTCTGCATTTTAGCTACCTTACTGAGCTGATCAGCATCCTGTTTGCATTCAGTTCTTTACATTTACCTACCATTTCAATTTCAGTCAGATTCATTTAGGATTAATAAAATTTAAGATTTAGTGCATAATGGATTAAAAAGAAGTTTGCAAAGCTGATTTAAAAAATAACAGCAAATAGTTCCTATTTAAACAATCAGAACTGGTGCATCAAGTTACTGAACTGCCAGCAAAAATCCAGAGACAGGATTTTCAATGTCACCACAGCAAAGAAGGAATTTAAACCCAGTTAACTCCAAGAAAACAGTCAGTAATAAAGCAAACCAATGGCTTTCAATGGAAGAGATCTCGGTCCTGCCTCAGTCTGGATGCATCAGAGGCAGAAGAAAGGAAACTATAGGCCAGTTAGTCTCACCCCAGTGGTTGGGAAGATGTTGGAGTAGATTATTAAGGATGAGGTCTCAGGGTCCTTGGAGGGACATGATAAAATAGGCTGTAGTCAGCATGGGAAAAGCTTACCTGATAAATCTGTTGGAATTCTTTGAAGAAATAACAAGCAGGATAGACAAGGGAGAATTGATTAATGTGTACTTGGATTTTCAGAAGGCCTTTGACAAGATGCCACACATGAGGCTGCTTAACAAGCTATGAGCCCATGGTATTACAGGAAATATTCTAGCATAGGAAAAAGCAGTGGCTGATTGGCAGGAGGCAAAAAGTAGGAATAAAGGGAGCATTTTCTGACTGGCTGCCAGTGACTAGTGGTGATCCACAGGGGTCTGTGTTGAGACCAATTCTTTTAACATTATATGTCAATGATTTGGATGATGGAATTGATGGCCTTGTTGCAAAGCTTGCAGACGATATGAGGATAGGTGGAGCAGGAGGTAGTTTTGAGGAAGTAGAGAAGCTACAGAAGGACTTAGACAGATTAGGAGAATGGGCAAAGAAATGAGAGATGGAATACAGAGTTGGGAAGTGTATGATCATACAATTTGGTAGAAGAAATGAAAGGGTTAACTATTTTCTAAATGGAGAGAAAGTATAAAGCTGAGGCACAAAGGGCCTTGAGAGTCCTTGTGCAGGATTTTCTAAAGGTTAATTTGCAGGTTGAGTCTGTGGTGAGGAAGGCAAATGCCATGTTAGCATTCATTTCAAGAGGACAAGAATATACAGTAAAAGGAAGATGTAATGCGGAGACTTTATAAAGCACTGATGTAAAGGGTTTCTTTTCTTTATGACATTGCGTAGTCTAATTAAAATGGCTTCTTTGTTATGTTAACTGCTGAGAAAGTACTCCCGCTAGCAGTTTGTTTGGATCATGTTACTGATAAGAAGATGTTAGGAACCAATTGGGATAGTTATTATGCTTTCTGTGTGTCTGTAAGATATTGTGATGCACGGGTTTTTGGGGAGAAGGCGGGAGAGAGAGACAGAGGATGGACCAGGTGCTGTGAGTCCCTTAACGGGGTTGGACCCCGAGCAGGAGTCTGAGGTCCAGGGTGTTCGGCAAGGAGAGGAGACGGAGATGGACTCGTGTGGAGCGCCTGGTCGACCACCATTCTTGGTCCCAGGCGGCAGGTCAAGGTGGTCCGAGGGGATCGCAGAGTGAAGGAGGAGGGTCCTGAGCTCCAACTGGTTGTGCACGAAGAGATTGAACTTTGATAAGTGTGGCGCCTTTTATTTTCCTTTTATATTTTATTCTCTATTAATTATATAGTTCCAGTAATATCTATAAACTGTAAATCATTTAATCGTATCTGGTGTATTGTCTGTTATTTGGGCGGGGTGGGGTACATCACACAGCATCCTCACAAACTAGTTAACCAGTTTGGCGGGGCCGAGGACTATTTCCCTAGACGACAGCGAGCTGAGTAACCCTGAGGCTGGCCAGGGGGGCTACACTGATGAGACCTCACTTGAAGTATTGTGAGCAGTTTTGTGCCCCTTATATTAGAAAAGATGTACTGAAATTGGAGAGGGTTCAAAGGAGGTTCATGAAAATGATTCCAGGATTGAATGGCTTGTTATACGAAGAGCGTTTGATGGCTCTGGGCCTGTATTCACTAGAATTCAGAAGATCGAGGGTTGACCTCATTGAAACTTATCGAATGCTGAAAGACCTTGATCGAGCGGATATGGAGAGGATGTTTCCTATGGTTGGAGAGTATAAGACCAGAGGACACGGCCTCAGAATAGAGGGGTGTCCTTATATAAAGGAGATGAGGAGGTATTTCTTTATCCAGAGAGTGGTGAGTCTGTGGAATTCTTTGCCACAGGCAGCTGTGGAGGCCAAGCCTTTATGTCTATTTAAGGTGGAGGTTCATAAGTTCTTGATTGGTCAGGGCATTAAAGGATATGGGGGGAAGGCAGGAGTTTGGGGCTGAGAGGAAAATTGCAACAACCTTGATGAAATGGCGAAGCAGACTTGATGAGCCAAATGGCCCTGCTCCTAAACCTCATGGTTTTATGGCTGATCAATTCAGACCAATAGAACTGACTCAGATCAATAGAAACTCTTAATTTCCCTCTGAACTGACCCAATAAGACCATAAAACATAGGAACAGAATCTGACCATTTGGCCCATTGTGTCTGCTGTGCCATTCCATCCTGGCTGATTTATTATCCCTCTCAATCTATTCTCCTGCCTTCTCACCATAACCTTTGATGCCCTTCCTAATAAAGAACTGATCAGCCTCTGCTTTAAATATACCCCATGACCTAGCCTCCTCAGCCATCTGTGACAATGAATTCCATACACTCACCACTCTCTAAATTCTTCTCCATCTCTGTCCTAAGGGGACATCCTTGTATTCTGAGGCTGTGCCCTCTGGTCCTAGACTCACACACTATAGGGAAGCATCCTTGCCAAAAATCAAATGGTGTTTCTAAAAATGAATAGATGGAAGAATTCAACAGATCAAACAGCATCTGTGGAGGCAAAGGGATGTTTCAGCTGATCTCCCCCACTATCTCAAAGATTTATAAAGAAGTAGAAAAGGAAGCAAAGAAATTCCTTTCATTTGTATTAAATCTTCATGACCTGTGGAGATCCTGAGAGTGCTTGATAACTTATGAAGTACAATGAATTCACCGTAAGCCTATGTAATTCATTAAGTCACATGTACACTTTGACATCAGATTGTTTGTTTGTGAGCATTTAAATCATTAATATAGAACTAGTTTGGAAGCATAAATGCTGACTATGGACAGAATGGACATCTTGGACATCTCCTGCTGATAGACATGGCCTCAGCTGTAAATGCTGTACAATTGTTGAAAAAAAGAGAAGATAATCCAAACACTTACAGGCCAGATAGTTTATCTCCTATAGTTTTTCTAACTGTTTCTTGAACTTAATGATTATATCCAACTCCACCACTTCCATAGATGCTGCCTGACCTGCTGAGTTCCAGATATTGACAACTTCAGTTGGAGATACAAGACATTCGGCAGATGCTGGAAATCCAGAGCAATTTGCACACAAAATACTGGAGGAACTCAGCAGGTCAAGCAGTGTCTATGGAAAGGAATAAACAGTTGACATTTTGGTCCAAGACCCTTCATTGGGACCGAAAACAAAGGGGGAAGGAGCCAGAATAAGAAGTTGAGGGGGAGGGGAAGGATTACAAACTGGAAGGTGATTGGAGATTAGAGAGCAGCAGAAATCACAGAGGAGAAGGAGTGAGAGAGGGTCTAAGAAGATTTAAATCCCTTCAGAGTAGGCATACCTCGAAGATATTTTGCAGTAGAGCAGCAAATCATAAGCACAAGAGATTCTGTAGATGCTGAAAATGCAGAGCAATGCACACAAAATTCTGGAGAAACTCAGCAGGTCAGGCAGCATCTATGGAAAGTCCTGAGGGACAAAGTAAACAATAGTTTAGGAATGCATGAATTAATGAACAACAGTCAGCTTGGATTTGTTAAGTGAAAGTCATGTCTGGCTGGAATTTTTGAGAGAAAAGGAAACTCTTAAATGGCTGTGTGTTTTAATGCATTCCTCAGGGATTTTGGCAAGATCCCACTTGGCAGGCTGTTCAAAACAGTGAAATCTGAAAGAATCCGAGGGAAGATAGGGAACTAGATGCAATATTGTCTCAATGGCAGAAGGCTGAACAGAAGAATGATTAATCTGTGCTTTTGGACTGGAAAGTTATATCCAGTAGGATTCCAACAAAGGTCCGCCGTGTTAATGATTTAGGCTTAAAAATCATGGGTATGTAGAAACAGTCTGTAGATGGTACAAACACTGGCTGTGCAGATTACAAAGAAGAGGGCACCAGAAGATGTCAGCTGGACAGCAAATTGTGGAAAACAGAATTAAATGCAGAGAAATGTGAAGGAATACAATTTGTGAAGGAACAAAAGGCACAGAATCAGAATTAAATTTACTGTCACTGACATTGGCTGAGAAAGTTGTTGTGACAACAGCACAGTACAGGCATAACAAATTACTGTAAGTTACAATAAACAAACAGATAAATAATGCAAAAGGGAGAGTGCCAAGATGGTGTTCATGGTTTCATGGAGCATTCAGAAACCTGATGGCAGAGGGGAAGAAGCTGTTCCTAAAGCATTGAATGTGGGTTTTCAGGATCCTGTACCTCCTCCATGATGGTAGGGCTGAGAAGAGGTCATGGCCTAGATGATGAGAATCCTTAATAATGGATGCAAACTTCTTGAAGCAACATCATTTGGAGATGTTCTCAATGGTGGGGAGGCTTGTTCCCATGATGGAGATGGCTGAAGCCTCTTACAATCCTGTGCATTGGAGCCTCCATTCCAGATGGCGATGGGCCCATCAGAATGCTCTTTCCTGTCCATCTGTAGAAATTTGCTAGAATCTTTGACGTGTCAAATCTCCTCAAAGCTCCTAGTGAACTATAGCTGCTGGTATATCTTCATCATGATTGCATCAGTGTGATGGGCCCAGTATGGACCTCTGAGATGTTGACTTCCAGGAATTTGACACTGCACCCCCTTCCACTACTGACCCCTTGTTGATAACTGGTATCTGTTCCCTCAACTGTACCCTTCCTGAAGTCTACAATCAATTCCTTGGTCTTGCTGGTGTTGAGTGCAAGGTTATTGTTGTGATATCATGCAGCACAATAAATATTAAGCAGTGGGGTGGACTAAAGGAACCTTAGATTCTGCATCCAAAATAGCTAAAGGTAGTAGAACAGATAAATAAGATTCAAAGTACATATGCAGCTATGGAACAAAGAAAACCATGGAACCTGCTTAAAGGAAAACATCAAATTCCCCCAACATGAAAAAAAAAAGAATCATGCAAACAGCAACAAAAGAAGAGCAAAAAAAAAGAACAGAAAACAGAAAATTGAAAGAGTCCAGGAATATTCAGTTCAGTTCTGCAGGCCACCGTGACTCAGAGTTGTTCAAAGTAGCAACGAGAAAAAAGGAGCAACCAGAAACCAGAAACACATCACGACATGAACTATAGACTCCAATCCACAAACTGTGTTGATTAAACCTTCATTAGAACTCCTGCACTATCCTCCAACATTATTGAAGGGGAGAGAGTCCGTCACACACAGTCACCTTCCGCTGGCAGCAGCAAGCGAGAGGCTGGTAGCGCCGAACACTTACTCGCCTTCCACTCTCACTCGTTGATTTCAATCTTCCTCCGTGCTTTAATCGGTAGAATTGGTGAGAAATGTGCCTTATCTCCAGGCTTCTTGGCCTCAAGGCCGCATGCTTTGCTCAGAGCTTCTCGGTAACCCTCTCAGAGAGAGCAAAGCGCAGGTCGCTCAATCAGCCTGAAAACAAACTAGCAAAATGTAGATCCTAGGGTCCAAAAGCTGCAGAACCACATTTGAAGGAAAAAGGAAACGTAAAAGAAGTGAAAGAAGTAGGTTTGTGAACTGTCTGGAGAATGTCACGCTTCATCGTGTTGTTCACTAGTGCCATCTTTTTCCAGAACATGGTTAAATCCAGCTTTGAAGGCTGGAATATAATAGCAGGGAATTTTTATTAGGCTTACACTTAACTCTTGTTAGTGAAGAGCTTGATTGCTGTCAACTGCTCTCAAGAAAACAGTATACAAGCTCTGAAAAGAATTAGCCCAATGAAGGTCCTAAGTCAATAAGAAGGAATTATTTCTCTTTGCCAAGAAGTCAAGGACTGAGGGGTATAGAGGGTGCTGTAACAGAAGGCTGAAGAAAGGAAACTATAAGAATGTTAGTCTGACCTTAGTGGCTGGGAAGATGTTGGAGTCGATTATTGAGGTCTCAATGTACTTGGAGGCCCATGAAAAAGTCGACCATAGTCAGCATAGTTTCCTCAAGGGAAATCTTGCCTGACAAATCTGTTAGAATTATTTGAAGAAATAACAAACAGCATAGACAAAGGAGAATCAGTTGATGTTTTGTACCTGTATTTCCAGAAAGCCTTTGACAAGGTGCCTCACATCAGGCTGCTTCAGAAGCTATGAACTCATGGTATTACAGGAAAGATTCTAGCATGGATAAAACAGTGGCTGATTGGCAAGACGCGAAGAGTGGGAATAAAGGGAGCCTTTTCTGGTTGGCTACCGGTGATAATGGCGTTCCACAGGGGTGTATGTTGGGTCGGATTCTTTTTACATTATATGTCAATGATTTGGATGATGGAATTGATGGTTTTGTTGCAAAGTTTGCAGACAATACAAAGATAGGTGGAGGGGCAAGTAGTTTTGAGGAAATAGTGAGGCCACAGAAGGACAAATTAGGAGAATGAGCAAGGAAATAGCAGATGGAATATAGTGTTGGGAAGTGTATGGTCATACACTTTGGTAGAAGAAATGAAAAGGCTAGCAACACACATAAAAGTTGCTGGTGAACGCAGCAGGCCAGGCAGCATCTCTAGGAAGAGGTGCAGTCGACGTTTCCCTTCGTCAGGACTAACTGAAGGAAGAGTGAGTAAGGGATTTGAAAGTTGGAGGGGGAGGGGGAGATCCAAAATGATAGGAGAAGACAGGAGGGGGAGGGATGGAGCCAAGAGCTGGACAGGTGATAGGCAAAAGGGATACGACAGGATCATGGGACAGGAGGTCCGGCGGGGGGGACCCAGGATGGACAAGGGGTATATTCAGAGGGACAGAGGGAGAAAAAGGAGAGTGAGAGAAAGAATGTGTGTATAAAAATAAGTAACAGATGGGGTACGAGGGGGAGGTGGGGCATTAGTGGAAGTTAGAGAAGTCAATGTTCATGCCATCAGGTTGGAGGCTACCCAGACGGAATATAAGGTGTTGTTCCTCCAACCTGAGTGTGGCTTCATCTTTACAGTAGAGGAGGCCGTGGATAGACATGCCAGAATGGGAATGGGATGTGGAATTAAAATGTGTGGCCACTGGGAGATCCTGCTTTCTCTGGCGGACAGAACGTAGATGTTCAGCAAAGTGGTCTCCCAGTCTGCGTTGGGTCTCGCCAATATATAAAAGGCCACATCGGGAGCACCGGACACAGTATATCACTCCAGCCGACTCACAGGTGAAGTGTTGCCTCACCTGGAAGGACTGTTTGGGGCCCTGAATGGTGGTAAGGGAGGAAGTGTAAGGGCATGTGTAGCACTTGTTCCGCTTACACGGATAAGTGCCAGGAGGGAGATCAGTGGGGAGGGATGGGGGGGACGAATGGACAAGGGAGTCGCGTAGGGAGTGATCCCTGCGAATTGCAGAGAGAAGGGGGGAGGGAAAGATGTGCTTAGTGATGGGATCCCGTTGGAGGTGGCGGAAGTTACGGAGAATAATATGTTGGACCCGGAAGCAGGTGGGGTGGTAGGTGAGGACCAGGGGCACCCTATTCCTAGTGGGGTGGCGGGAGGATGGAGTGAGAGCAGATGTACGTGAAATGGGGGAGATGCGTTTAAGAGCAGAGTTGATAGTGGAGGAAAGGAAGCCCCTTTCTTTAAAAAAGGAAGACATCTCCCTCGTCCTAGAATGAAAAGCCTCATCCTGAGAGTGGAGACGGAGGAATTGTGAGAAGGGGATGGCGTTTTTGCAAGAGACAGGGTGAGAAGAGGAATAGTCCAGATAGCTGTGAGAGTCAGTAGGCTTATAGTAGACATCAGTGGAAGGCTGTCTATTTTCTAAATGGAGAGTAGATACAAAAATCTGAGGTTTAAAGGTATTTGGGAGTCCTTGTGCAGGATTCCCTAAAGGTTAATTTGCAGGTTGAGTCTGTGGTGAGGAAGGCGATATGACCTTAACATTCATTTCAAGAGGACTAGAATACAAAAGCAAGGATGTGATGTTGAGACTTTATATGGCACTGGTGAGGCCTCACTTGGAGTATTGCGAGCAGTTTTGGGCCCCCTATCTTAGAAAAGATGTGCTGAAACTGGAGAGGGTTCAAAGGAGGTTCACAAAAATTATTCTAGGATTGAATGGCTTGACATCTGAAAAGCATCTGATGGCCCTGGACGTGTATTTACTGGAATTCTGAAGAATGAGGGGTGACCTCATTGAAACCTATTGAATGGTTAAAGGCCTTGAAATAGTGGATGTGGAGATGATGTTTCCTATGGTGGGAGTGTCTAAAACCAGAGGACACAGCCTCAGAATAGAGGAGTGTCCTTTTAGAATGGAGATGAGGAATTTCTCTAGCCAGAGAGTAGTGGATCTGTGGAACTCATTCTCACCAATAGCTGTGGAGGCCAAGTCATTGTTAATATTTAAGACAGAAATTCATGGATTCTTGATTAGTCAGAGCATGAAGGGATATGGGGGGAAGGCAGGAGATTGGGGCTAGGAGGAATATTGGACATGCCATGATGAAATGGCAGAGCAGACTCACTGGGCCAAATGGCCTAATTCTGTTTCTATATCTTATGGTCTTGTGGCATTTGCATTCATGACCTAGCTATCATAAGGTCAGTGTTAAACATGAGGGGCTGATATGAATACACATGGGACTGTTTTAATAGCTCTTAAGGGGAGTGATTAGTATTTAGTGCTGAATTTTGAGAAGGCACTAAATTGCACTAGACTTATCGGGTGGAGATCAGTGACAGGTACTTCAAAAGGCCAAGCATTTTTAATGACGAGGAAAATACTTACATGAGCATAACCACCCAAAGCTTTTTGATTTCATTTTCTCTTTGTACGCTCAGAGCAGGCGGAGTCACCGTTTCCATGGCCCTGCAAACCATCAAAAAGCAAACTATCAGCCTGCAGCTGTCACATTCAACAAACCTGACTTCATCAAAACCTTCTAAAATGAATTCTTCACCAAGGAATTCAAGCTGGTTTATGGAGAATTACAGCTCAGTGAGAATGGCATTAAACAAATCTCAAATAAAAGCACTTAGCCTGATGCATTTTGTACCAGACCAAATTGCCTGAGTTTTTTTATTGCTTGATCTGTATTTTTCCCCCACAGCAGAATAAGGGTTTTATGTTTTGCAATAGATCTTTCATTGGTATAGATTCAGAAACATAATGCAGAGTGCACACACTCGATAAAGGTAGTGTAGTTTTGTTGTAGAGTCGGTTTAATCAGTCATTCTGTATTTTGCACAGAGTCAAACAGGGTAAAGATTTGATCAAAGGGAAGGAACACTCTCTTTGCAGAAGAGAACTAATACTCACTGACCCTAAGCTGAGGCTACAGACTTAGAAAGGCCAATGCTTGGAGCAAAAATGGGTTTGATCATTATTCAAGCTTCCGATGCAACTCTTTACATTAGCCTAGAATTGCTACTTACATTGAAGTCTGGTCTAACTTTTATTTGAAGAAATCTGTGTGGGTTATGCAGTAGAAACCAAGGGCATGACTGAAGGTGATGAAGAATTCATCTTTGTCAGAGTGCCCATGGACCCATGAGGGTGTAGATTATACATCGACAATGGGATCTATACAGACTTCAAGGACTCCCGGGAGTATGGGGCTGTGTGTCTCCCCTCCGCCATCTTTGTTGGTGTGTGAATGATCTGGACTGGGATTGGTGTAGGTACAGTATATTACTGTCACTTGTACCAAGATATAATGAAAAGCTCATCTTCCATTCTACTTGTAAAGATCAAATCATTACACAGTGTATTGAACCAACATAAGGTAAAACAATAACAAAGCAGACTAAAGTGTAAAAGCTACTGAAAGAGGGCAGTGCAAGATCATAATGGGGTAGATTGTGAGGCGAAGAGCCCAGCTCATCATACAACAGACACACACAAAATGCTGGAGGAACGAATGGATATGGGAATCGTGTAGGAAGTAATCCCTTTGGAAAGCAGAAAGTTGGAGGGTCAGTGAGAAAAGACATGCTTGGTGGTGGGATCCTGTTGGAGATGGCGGACATTATGGAGAATGATGTGCGAGACACGGGGGCTAGTGGGGTGGTAGGTGAGGACATGGGGAACCCTATCCCTGTTGGGGTGGCGGGAAGATGGAGTGACGACAGACGTGCGCGAAATGGAAGAGATGCAGGCCAGGCAGCATCTACGGAGAAGAGTAAATGTTCAACGTTTCAGGCTGAGACCCTTCATCAGGACTGAAGAAAGAAGGATGAGAAGTCAGAGCAAGAAGGTGGGGAAGGGGAGGAAGAAATACGAGGTGATAGGAGATAGGTGAAACTGGGAGGGGGAGGAAAGAAGTAAAGAGCTGAGAAGTTGAATGTTGAAAGAGATAGAGGTAGAGAAGGTGGAATCTGATAGGAGAGGATGGAAGACCATGGAAGAAAGGGAAGGGGGAGGAGCACCAGAGCGAGGTGATGGGCAGGTAAGGAGATAAGGTGAGAGAGGGAATGGGAATGGGGGAATGGTGAAGAGAAGAGGGCAATTACCAGAACTTCGAGAAATTGATGATCACACCGTCAAATTGGAGTCTACCCAGACAGAATATAAGGTGTTTCCCCTTGAATGTAGCATTAGAAGAACCATGGACTGACATGTCAGAATGGGAATGGGAAGTAGAATTGAAATTGGTTGCCACCAGGAGATCCCTTTTTTTCTGGTGGACAGAGCGTTGGTGCTCAGCGAAATTGTCTCCCAAACTATGTCAGATCTCACTGATATACAGAAGGTCACACTGGGAGCACCGGATTCAGTAGATGACCCCAACAGACTCACAGGTGAAGTGTCGCCTCACCTGGAAGGACTGTTTGAGGCCCTGAATAGTAGTGTGGGGAGGAAGTGTAGGGGCAGGGGTAGCACTTGTTCCGCTTGCAAGGGATAAGTGCCAGGAGTGAGAACAGTGAGGAGGGATTGTGAATGGACAAGGGAGTCATGTAGGGAGGGATCCCTGCGGAAAGTGGAATGTGCGGGGGAGGGAAAGATGTGCTTGGTGGTGGAATCCCAGTGGAGACGATGGAAGTTACGGAGAATTAAGTGCTAGACGCGGAAGCTACTGGGCTAGTAGGTGAGAACAAGAGGAACTCTATCCCTGCTGGGGTGGCATTAGTATGGGGTTCAAAGGTTCAAAGGTCAAATTTAATGTCAAAGAAATGTATACAATATACATCTTGAAATGCTTTTACTTTGCAAACATCCACAAAAACAGAGAAGTGCCCCAAAGAATGAACAACAATTAAACGTGACAACCCCAAAGTAACCTCCCAGGTCCCCCCTCCCGCAGGTAAGCTGCAGCGAGCAACGACCCCCCTCCCCCCACCAGCAAAAAGAACGCGCATCGGTACTATCGCTGAGCCCAAGCAGGTGCTAAGCGATAGCAAAGACACAGACCAAAATTACCCCAAAAGCTTCGCATTTCATCCGAAATTTGACAAACCACAGGTTTTCCCTCACCCTGGCAAGGGAGAGGGAGGTGTCCCCCATTTTCACAGTAAGCAGGAAACATAACAACAACCCGCTGGTTTACGAGGTTAGAAGTCCATTTTGTCGCTTTTTTTGAACTCTATGTCTGAAGATCGCAAAGACCTTGGGTCTTCGGGCCACAGTGAAAGATTTTCCAGCCTCCCCAACGACACACGGGTCTCCCGCCGTGACACCAACCCTCGATCCGCCCGCCTCCAGAGCTCCGAGATCTTAGGCTTCCAAACACAATCAAGATTCTCAGGCCAAACCCTTGGCATGTCAAACAGTGGCCAGTCATGAAACCCCGAGAACAGGTCCCATTCCCACAAAGAACCAAAGCCTGCAAGTAACTGCAGGTCAGGGTCTTCAAAAGAACCCTGAAAGGGAAAAATAAAGGTATTAAAGGTAGAAGTAGAGGTGTTTCTGGAGAGCAGGCATGCGTGAAATGGAAGGGATGTGGGTGAGGGCGGTGTTGATGGTGGAGGAAAGAAAGCCGCTTCTTTGAAGAAGGAGGACATCTCTAGTTCTGGAATGAAAAGCCTCATCCTGAGAGCAGATGTGGCGGAGACGGAAGAACTGAGAGAAGGGGATTTTTACAAGTGACAGTGTGGGTAGAGATATAGTCTTGGTAGTTGTGGGAATCGGTGGGTGTATAAAATATATCAGTAGATAAACTGTCTCCAGAGATAGAGACAGAGAGATTGAGAAAAAGAAGCAAGGTGTCGGAAATGGACCTGATAAATTTGAGGGCAGATGGAAGTTGAAGGCAATGTTGGCTAAGTTGTCGAGTTCAGCATAGGTGCAGGAAGCAGCACCAATACAGTTGCCGATGTAGCATAGGAAAAATTGGAGAGTGGTACAGGTGTAGGCTTGGAACATAGACTGTTCCACATAGCCGTCAAAAAGATAGGTGTACCTGGGACCCGTGCAAGAGCCCATGGCTACCCCTTTTGTTTGAAAGAAGTGGGAGGAGTGAAAGGAGAAATTATTGAGAGTGAAGACCAGTTCCACCAGATAGAGGTGAGTGGTGGTAGAGAGGAGCAGGCTGGGTCTGTTGTTTAGAAAGAAGGGGAGAGCTTTACGGCCCTCCTGATGCGGTATGGACTTGCATAGGGACTGGAAGTCCATGGTGAAAACAAGACAAAATGAAGTCATTGAATAAACCCAGAGTGTGTGAAGTGTGAAGTCAGGATGAGACTTTTCATTCCAAGTGTCACCGCCACATCTGATTTCAGAATGTGGCTCTTCATTCCAGAACTAATGATTTGTCCTCCTCCTTATCAGAAATGTGCTTTCCTTCCTCCACATCAATGCTGCCTTCACACCAGCACATAATTTTCCATAAGTTCTCACTGTCTAAATGGGATCTCACCACCAAGCACATCTTCTATCCTCCTCCCCCCCACCACATTCCGCTTTCCTCATGGATCGCTCCCTACTTGACTCCCTTGTCCATTTGTCCCGTCCCACTGATCTCCCTCCTGGTAGTTATTGTTGCAAGTGGAACAAGTGCCAAACCTGCCCCTACACCTCCTCCCTCACTACTATTCAGGGCCCCAAACCGTCCTTCCAGTTGAGGTGATACTCCACCTGTGAGTCTGTTAGGGTCATCTACTGTATCCAGTCCATCCAGTGTTGCCTCTTGTTTATCAGTGAGTCCCTATGTAGATTGGGAGGCCACTTCTCTGAGCACCTTTGCTCCATCCACCAGAAGAAGTGGAATCTCCCGGTAGCTACCCATTTCAATTCTCCTTCCATTCCTATTCCAACATGTAGTCCATGACCTCCTCTACTGCTGCAATGAGGTCACACTCAGGCTGGAGGAGTAACACCTTGTATTCTATCTGGATAGCCTCCAACCTGATGACATGAACATCGACATCTTGAACTTCCAGTAGTTGCTCACCCCTCCAAACTTTCCCCCATTCCCATTTCCCGCTCTCACCTTATCTCCTTACCTACCCAATATCACCCTCCAGTGCTCCTCCCACTTCCATGACCCTCGGTCCTTTCCTAGTAGATTCCCCCTGCTCCAGCCCTGTGCCTCTTTCACCAATCAACTTCCCAGCTCTTGACTTCACCCCTCCCATTTTCTCCTATCACCTACCATGTTGTACTTCTTCCTCCCTTCCCCACACCTTCTTGATCAGACTTCTCATCATTTTTTCCACTCCTGATGAAGGGGCTTGGCCCAAAACATTGACGTGTTATTCTTTTCCATGGATGTTGCCTGGCCTGCTGTTTTCCTCCAGCATGTTGTGTGTTGCTTTGGACTTTCAGCATCATACAGATTTTCTCATGTTTATCATATCGTTCAAGAGTTTGATAACAGCAGGATAGAAGCTGTCCTTGGGCCTGGTAGTATGTGCTTTCAGGCTTTTGTATCTTCCATCCACTGGGACAGGGGAAAAGAGAGAATGCCTGTGGTGGCTGGGATCTTTGATTACGCTGGCTGCCCTCTTCTCATTGCTCCCATCAGGGAGGAGGTACAGGACCCTGAAGGCACACAATCAGCATTTTACAAACAGTCCCCTCTGCTGTCAGATTTTTGAACAGTATATGAACCCACAAACTGCCTCACTACTCTGTTCTCTATTTACACTACTTACTGCATTTATTTTTAATATTTCATATTGTAACTTATTTTTTATGTACTCTACTGTACTTCTGCTGCAAAACAGCAAATTTCACGATCTCTGTCAGTGATAATAAACCTGATTCCAATTCTGATTTTGATTTACTGAGGCAGCAAGATGAAAAGAATAGATTGAATCCATAGAGGGGAGGCTGGTTCCTGAGATGTGATGAGCTGCAGTTTCTTGTGGTCATGTGCTGAATGCCATTATGCAGTCAGACAGAATGATTTCTGTGGTGCATCGATAAAGATGAGTAAGAGTCAACGGGGGCATGCCGAATTTCTTTAGCCTCCTGACGAAGTGAAGACATTGGTGAGCTTTCTTGGCCATGACATCTCGGTGGCTGGACCAGGACTGTGATGGACGCGGGTGTGTCGTGACAGTTGTTGCATAGTGAATCGGTGTGTGTTCGGACAAGTACAGCGCGTTCTGTATGTAGGGATGGCCACAGGGTGAGACTGGTGGCTCTATGGCGAGGTGCGAGTGCATTTGAGTCTGATGGTGTGAGGTTCATGGATACATGTTTTCATGCAGCATTGGAATTATTTTATCTGTGGATTCAGATTATCAGAGCCCTCCCCACCGTTGAGCACATTTACACGTAGTGTTGTCGTAGGCAAGCAGCATCTATCATCAAGGACTCTCCCCATCCAGGCCATGCTCTCTTCTCACTGTTGTCATCAGGAAGAAGGTACAGGAGCCTCAGGACCCACACCACCGGGTTAAGGAACAGTTATTACCCCACAACCATCAGGCTCTTGAACCAGAGGGAATAACTTCACTTGATATCACTGAACTGTTCCCATAACCTAAGGACTCACTTTCAAGGACTCTTTGTCTCATGCTCCAGATATTAATTGCTTAATTATTTATTATTATTATTTCTATTTTTTTATTTTTGTATTTGAACAGTTTGTTGTGTTTTGTACATTGGCTAGGGATGATCTTCCATTGACTCTATTGTGTCTCTTGTTTTTACTGTGAATTCCTGCAAGAAAATGAATCTCAGGGCTGTATATGGTGACATGCATGTACTTTGATAATAAATTTACTTTGAAGTTTGAGGTTTATCAGCACTGGAACATGGAAGTAGCACTAAAAGGATACCAATGATGGAGCAAAATCTGAGTGACAGTTGCAGATACTAGAAAGCTAGCTACTCCAACCAACGTTACAAATGAACTACAACTTCACATCTGACTGCTGGGTCTTTCCATTTTCTCACTGCCCCAATGTACATTGAGAAAGATTCTTATACTTCTGTTTTAATCTTAAGTCCATCAAAACTAATTATCAAAACATCAAATTTCTAATCTGAACCCTTGTATTAATTTGGCTCCAGATAATTAGAATCTCCCCTTATAACAATGAAACTGCACAGTGCGCCATCTAGTGCATTGATATTGAGTCATGGAGTCAGGTGGGGTGGAGATTGGGCAAATGCTTAGCCCCTCGATCAGGGTCACGTGAAGCCATGAGGGCAGATGGTGATAGTAGTTTGAGCAGCTGGTGCACATCACAAGTCCCGGTTATGTGACCACTAACACCAGGCAGCCAATCTCTGAAGAGTACTGATAATGGCTGGGCTCACCCACCTTGCCCAGAAGAAGGCAACGGCAAACCACTTAAGCAGAAAAATTTGCCAAGAACAATCATGGTCGTGCAAAGACCATGGGTGCCCGCATCATACGACATGACACGTTACAAATGATCAAACATAGAGTCCTAGCACAGAAACAGGCCCTTTGGCCCGTCTAGTGCCTGCCAAATTGTATTTCAATCGAGTCTCACTGACCTGCAGCTGGACCATAGCCCTCCATACCCCTCTCATCCATGTGCTTACCAAAACCACTCTTAAATGTTGAGAGAATGATGCTCTTATGAAATATAACAATTAATATCAGACAATCCATTTCACACTCATTGTGAAGTCTGAGCCATTCATTTAAAAACTGAAAAAAATTAGATTTGTTCAAATCTAGTGTTGGGACTAATGTTGTTACCACTGAGAACTTCTGCAGAACTCATTCAATGTTCCTCGAAAAGAATTGGCAGCTGATGCAAATTTAAAAATATATTCATAGAAGGAGGAGCCTGATTCACCATTCGTTTTGATCCATGTTCCTTAATAGTGTAGACTGGTGAAAATCTTCCAGTAATGCTTATGCTACATTTTGAAACACAAGGATGATTAGGCAATGGCCAATCTCTAATAAATGTTCTAGGGTGACCAGTGTTCATAGAAGACTTCTGGGGTCACTGAAAATTCTACTGGCCTTGATTTGAATGCCACTGTGTCTGATATGCATGACCTAGGGTTGCCAAAACTCAAGGATTAACAGGGGATTAAAATTACTCCTCAGCTATATGTGCTGAACGAGTGATAGATTGATGAATGTTTGCTTCAGCTTTATTCTAATATATTTTCCCTCACACCATAGTACCTCAAGTCTCAGCCAGAGCACACCTTTCACTCCATTTCCCCCAGTTGCTTTCCTCCAACCCATGCTCTCTCACATGCCCAATAACTCCACTTTGATTCTCCTTACACTAGGATTAACTTATCAATTTATTTAAAAAATTCCAGGATACTTCTCATGATGGACTATAGATTCAGCCATTCACTAGGTGTTGGCTGCATTTGAGGGTCTTAAAGATAACAGCTGAAGAGATGATGAATGCAATGATGTTATCCATTGAAATCCTCTAGATTCTGCTATATGGAAAATTACAAATGCAAAACCACTGCTCAAGAAATGAGGGAAGCAGGAAGCAGTACCTTACAGGCCTGGACATGTCTGGAAGTGCTGGAAGCAATTATTAAGAACTAGCAATACTTTGAAAAACCACTAGACAGTTAAGGGAGGGTGTGTGTGGCTTTGAAGTGGACTACTTTAGACATAGAAGCAGAATTAGGACATTCAGCCCATTGATTCTGTTCTGTCATTCTTTCATGGCTGATTTACAGTATTATCCCACTCAATCCCATTCTTATGCCTTCTCACCATAACCCCAATGGTTGAGAAGTCTCAGGTGCCTGGAGCAGCTGGTCTTAAGGAGCCAGCAACCTGCCTTTGCCCCTTCTCCTGTTGGTGGAAACAGTTCTGCCAGGCTTGGTAGCTAAGCCACACATGAAGGCCGGGATTGTCAGAGGCTGTTTGAGGCAAATGCCATTGGAGCATTTAATAGGTTGTTGGAGCTTGTCTCCATTATCACTTCTGCCAATAACAGTCTTAAGGAACCTAATTTAATAGTGGAATGGCTAACACTAACAGAAAGCAGTAAGCTAGGATAAGTGGGTCATTTTTAGTTTGTAAGTGGATCAGTTCGAAGACATCAACCACTTACCATCTATATTAATGAACTGAAATGAAGCAATTGGATAACTATCAATTTGCTGATGATACAGGGTTAGGTATGTTAGGAAGTTGTGAACAGGACGCTAAGAGCCTGCAAACGGCATAGGTAGGTTAGGTGAAGAGGAAAACGTTAGCAGATGGCACGTAGATGTGTAATTGTGAGAAAGAAGAATTAAAAGGTAAATTATTTAAATCAACTGAGCCCGCATAATGTTGTGGTACAAAGGGATCCCGAGATCCCAGTGCATGAAGCTAACAATGAGACCACAAGATATAGGAGTAGAATTAGGCTATTTGTCCCATCAAGTCTGCTCTGCCATTTCATCATGGCTGATCCATTTCCCTCCTGACTCCAATCTCCGGCCTTCTCCCCGTATCCCTACGTGCCCTGACCAATCAAGAATCTATCAACGGCTGCCTTAAATGTACCCATTGACTTGGGTATGTTTAAGGCAGAGGTTGCACAGGTTTATTGTGAATGCACAGCGAAGAGCATCCCGACCGTCGCATCACAGCATGGTTTGGAAACAGCAACGCCCAAGAACAGAAAAGTCTGCAGAAAGTGATAGGTAGAACCCAGTCCATGACAGGAGAAGCCCGCCAACCACAGATCACATCTATAAGGAGTGCTACCACAAGAAAGCAACATCCATCATCAAGCGCTCCATGCTCTCTTCTCGCTGCTGCCATCAGGAAGAAGTACAGAAACCTTAGTCCTACACCACCAGCTTTAGGAACATTTATTACCCTTCAACCATCAGGCTCCTGAACCAAGGTGGATAACTTCACTCACCTCAACTGATTCTATAACCGATGCACTTATTTTCAAGGGCTCTAAAACTCCTGTTCTCGTTATTATTTATTTATTATTGCCTGCAGTTTCTTTGTATTTGCACAGTTTGCCTTTTGCACAATAGTTGTTTGTCAGTCTTTGATTATGTATAGTTTTTCATTGATTTAACTATTTCTTTGTAGGACTGTAAATGCCCACAAGAAAATGAATCTCAGCTGGTGTATGGTGATGTATTCATACTTTCATAATAAGTTTACTTTGAAATTTGTGCTTTAAACTTTGAACAGCATGTCATTTGCAGAATTTGGATCTCCCCTTCCCCCTCCCACTTCCAAATCTCTTACCAGCTCTTCTTTCAGTTAGTCCTCTTGAAGGGTCTCGGCCTGAAACGTCGACTGTACCTCTTCCTAAAGATGCTGCCTGGCCTGCTGCGTTCACCAGCAACTTTGATGTGTGTAGCATGTCATTTGCAAGGTTAACGGAATGCTGGCCTTTATTGCAAATGGTATGAAATGTAAAAGTAAGGAAGATATGAAAAAAAATCGCAGTTCTTGTTTTATCTGTAACCACATTTTAAAGGAACAATGCTCAAATTTCATTCTTTACTACTCTATTGTCAAAAATACACCAAACAATTTCAAGATTGACTTCTCCCTCTGTACTGCAGAGCAACATCACTGACTGCAAACAACTCTCTGGAGCAGGAATGCAACCCACTATCTTCTGATACAGGCAATGAGGTCCAGCCAATGAGACGAGCTCATAAAGCCAAATTAATTAGCTGTTAATTGTGGGAGGGCTTGCTGCATGCAAGTTGTTTAACTAAAAGTACTTCACTGGGCTCTCCTGAGATGTGAAAGTCACACTCTCAATCCATATCTTTCTCTCATTTTCCTAATTAATTAAAAATTAAATAAAAATGAGGAGAAAATAAAGAGCAGCTAAAACAAAATTACATATGATTTAGCACCTCATTAGCTGACACAAATAATTAAAAGCAGAGTAAGATGTGGGAATCGAAGCTGGGCATAAGGTCTGTTATAACTTAACATTGCACATTACTGTCAGTTTAGACTGCTAATTATAATAATAGTTATACTGAGCAGCCTTTAAATATTTCTTACCCTATTAATTGTGGAAGGGCTTGGACTGACATCTGAGAGAGGAAAAATACTTCAGTGGCCACTTTATTAGGTACCTCCTGTTGCTTAAACAAAAAGTGGCCACTGAGAGTATGTTCGTGGTCTTCTGCTGCTGTAGCCCGTCCACTTCAAGGTTCAACTTGAGTTCAGCAAATCACTGTTGTAATGTGTGGTTATCTGAGTTTCTGTTGCCTTCCTGACAGCTTGAACTAGTCTGGCCATTCACCTCTGACCTCTCTCACTAACACGGGTTTTCACCCGTAGAACTGCTGCCCCCAGATGTTTTTTTTTGTCTTTTTGCACCGTTGTCTGTAAACTCTAGAGAATGTTGTCCATGAAAATCCCAGGAGATCATCAGTTTTAGAAACACTCAAACCACCCCATCTGGCTAAACAATTATTCCATGTTCAAAGTCACTTAGATCACATTTTTTCCCAATTCTGATGATTGGTCTGATCATCAACTGAACCTCTTGACCACGTCTGCATGCTTTTAAGCATTGAATTGCTGCCATATGATTGGCTGATTAGTCATAGTCATAGTCATAGTCATAGTCATACTTTATTGATCCCGGGGGAAATTGGTTTTCATTACAGTTGCACCATAAATAATAAATAGTAATAGAACCATAAATAGTTAAATAGTAATATGTAAATTATGCCAGTAAATTATGAAATAAGTCCAGGACCAGCCTATTGGCTCAGGGTGTCTGACCCTCCAAGGGAGGAGTTGTAAAGTTTGATGGGCACAGGCAGGAATGACTTCCTATGACGCTCAGTGCTGCATCTCGGTGGAATGAGTCTCTGGCTGAATGTACTCCTGTGCCCACCCAGTACATTATGTAGTGGGTGGGAGACATTGACCAAGATGGCATGCAACTTAGAAGTACTCCACATAGCTGCGGGGCACGGGCTTTGAGCACCCTGGTACTGACAATAAATTTATTTATATAGAAGATTCATACATTAAGATGCAAGTTCAAAGTGCTTTAGATTGCAAAGATAGATCAACATAGTCATAAAAATACAAGACAAAATCAAAACTCATAACAAAGACAAACCTCATACAGAATAAAAAGAATCGAATATACCAAATTATATAAATGTGTTTAACATCAACAGGCATCAAGTAATCCTATAAGTCAGCTAAATTAAAACAGTAAAATTTTAGAGTCTTTTGAAATGTTCCATGGTACCAGCCTGGCGTATCTCAGTCAGTAAAGTATTCCAGATTTTTGGTGCATAGGAGCAAAAGGCTGCATCACCAGTTCTTATACGCTTGGCTCCAGGAACACTAAGCAAACCAGTATTCGTGGATCTAAGCTTACAATTAGGGATGTAAGAGGATAGACACTCCAAAATATACAGAGGAGCTTCAGAGCCTTAATACAATTATGAGTATTTTAATATTGATTCGAAAGTACGCAGGCAGCAAGTGTAATGGTGCCAAGACCAGTGAAATGTGCTCAGATTTTCTTCTTTTGGTTGATATTCTTGCTGCTGCATTTTGAACAAGCAGCAGCCGATTTATATCTTTCTTAAGCAGTCCTGAAAAGAGTGCATTACAGTTGTCTAATCAGCTTAAAACAAAAGCGTGTATCAATTTTTCTGGATCTTGAGATGATCCTTTAATGAAAGAATGCAGTTTTAGTGATATGGTTAATATGTGAATTAAAATTTAGCAGAGTCAATAACCCAATATTAGATATCAAATTAAGTATTTGCATTAATGAACAAGGGTACAGGAGTATCTAACAAAGGGGTATTTTGAAGAGCAGACTGTGGAGGAGAGTTGGTCTTGCAGAGCTGTTGTTTGCTTTGTCATTCAGTAACCATCCTTCATGCTGTAACAATTGTAAGACTTCATAATTCAGATTATAGTTTTCAGATTTCAGATTTAGATTTATTTATCACCTGTACATTGAAGCATGCAATGAAATGTGTCATTTGCATTAACAGCCAATACACCCTAGGATGTGCCGGGGGCAGCCTGCAGGTGTCACTATACATGCTGGTGGCAACAGAGTAAACACTCAATGCTTGACAGTACAACACAGAACACAACCAAACAGAATATGCCAAGCAACAACAGTGAATCAAGCCCTGTCCCTGCCTCCCTCCCGCCCATCCACATAAACAGTCGTCCAACCCCAAGACAGCCTGTCTTTGTCAGCCTCCAGCAGACTCATGTATTCATAGACATTGGGGCCAGACTTCCCCAGCAGACTTGTAGAGATTTTCATTCCCAAGCTCTGACCACCAGGTCTTGATTCTGGACCTCCAATCAACCTTCGGGCTTCAATCTGGACTTCCGACTAACTATCAGGTTTCGCTCCGGACATCTGATTGATCTTTGGACGTTCTGGACCTCTGATCAACATGCAAGCTTCAATCCAGACCTCTGATTGATGTTTGGTCTTCAACCTAGACATCTGTTCAACTTTTGGGCTCAATTCAGACCTTCAAGTTTCAATCTGGAACCCCAAATGACCTTTAGGTTTTGATCCGAATGTCTGGTGAACCTTTGGGCTTCAATCCAGCCCTTCAATTGACCATTGGGCTTTGATCTGGATCTTCATAAAATGCCTTTTTCCTAAAAAGAATGTTATGCCAACAAAAAGTACTATAAAATTATTTTGTAAACAACACTGACAGCTAAAGGTTTGTATACATCATCAACATTTAGAATTATAGCCTGATGCTTTTGAAGCTGTTAAATAGCCACAAAGTAATGAAGGAATGAAGGGATAGGAATCACGGGCAGACTGAAGAGGTTTAGTTTAATTTAGCATTGTGTTCAGTGCAAACGTTGTGGGCTGAAGGAACCGCCTCTGTGATGTACTCTTCAATGGTGTATGAAAGGGCCTACATCAATGATGGGTGTAGATGAAAAGCAAGGCTGGTATTGATTTCTGCTTGGGACACTTCATCAGGAACCATCAAGGTAAGCTCTCTAATCATATATGAAATGATATAGAATTCTTGTCAGGAGCAACCAATGCTCTGGTTGTCTGATTGAATTCCCTGCTGTAAAGGATTCCATCCATCTGTTTCTTGGTAACTTGGCAAAGGAGCAGACTAAGCAGCAACTTTCAAAAGAGAAAATGGATAAAAAACTTGATGGATTTTTTTTACAGGACCATGAGGAAAAAGTAGGGGATTGGGAATCTACCTTCGAGCATAGAAAGAAATTGCCTTTAAACTCTCGAGAGAGCATAAGCCATCAACTTTTTGCTGTTGATGTTTCTGTAGCAGGTAATTTCTTTTTTTACAAGGTCGAGTTGCTAGCTCGACGCTCAACCCAGGACGGATGGAAAGCGTGCACGGGAGCCGGCTGGATTCGAACTCAAGACCTTCTGCCCCAAAGTCCAGCGCTGATGCCACTACGTCACCAGCTGGCACATGTCAGATGGGAAGAAAGAACCATTTCCTGATAAAGACCCTAAGCTTTGATTACATCCTTATGGTTATGTTATTATAGGTGAAGAGTGATAAAGGTTGTAAAATTATTGAGACCTCTACCTTCAACATCAGCCTACTACTGGACAACGCAGTTGGTCAAAAGGCAAAGGATATGCGATGTGAACTCACCAGAAATGAAAACATTGGACGAGAGAAGTCACATAATGAAGGCTAAAAGACCTTTTAAGTTTAAAGGTTCTCACTGCTTATACTGTATCTATGAAAAAGAGTGCAGTCAACATTTCAGGTTTCAGCCCGAAATGTCGACTGTACATACTCTTTTCCATAGATGCTGCCTGGCCTGCTGAGTTCCTCTAGCATTTTGTGTATGTTGTTCAGATTTCCAGCACCTGCAGATTTTTTCCTGTTTCTCAATGCTCATACTGTTCACTTCTTACCTAACAATGGAATACAGCAAAGGACCATTGGACTATGATTTTGTCACACTTAGGTCTTGCCCAGTTCAGTTTTAACTTCTTTAAATGGAAATCTGGCATTCTTCTTCTTAACAGGCTGTAAGCCATTTCCTTGTGTGAATCTGGAGAGCACAACTGTCTGTTTGTGCAATCATGCAATGGCTTCATGTCCAGTTTTACAAGAATGATGTATAATAATAAGGCATCCGTTAGTCTTGCGAGACCATGGATCTGCGCCTGGAAAGTCTTCACTCTCCAGGGCACAGGCCTGGGCAAGGTTGTATGGAAGACCAGCAGGTGCCCATGCTGCAAGTCTCCCCTCTCCACGACACCGATGTTGTTCAAGGGAAGGGCATTAGGACCCATACAGCTTGGCACCAGTGTCGTTGCTGTGCGATTAAGTTCCTTGCTCAAGGACACAATATAGAATAGCACAGCACATTACAGGCCCTTCGGCCCACAATGTTGTGCCGGCCCCCAAACCCTGCCTCCCATATAACCCCCCCACCTTAAATTCCCCCATATACCTGTCAAGTAGCCTCTTAAACTTCACTGGTGTATCTGCCTCCACCACTGACTCAGGCAGTGCATTCCACGCACCAACCACTCTCTGAGTAAAAAACTTTCCTCTAATATCCCCCTTGAACTTTACAACCCTTCCCTTAAAGCCATGTCCTCTTGTCTTGAGCAGTGATGCCCTGGGGAAGAGGCACTGGCTATCCACTCTATCTATTCATCTTAATATCTTGTACACCTCTATCATGTCTCCTCTTATCCTCCTTCTCTCCAAAGAGTAAAGCCCTTGCTCCCTTAATCTCTTATCATAATGCATACTCTCTAAACCAGGCAGCATCCTGGTAAATCTCCTCTGTACTCTTTCCAATGCTTCCACATCCTTCCTATAGGCAACACATTGCCTCGGTTGGGGCTCGAACTCATGACCATCTGAAGGCCTTAACCACTTGGCCACGTGCCCATATATAAAATGTATAAAATACATTAAAGGGCTTGCACTGTACGTGCTTGTACAGTATCTAATAAAGTGTCTACTGAGCCTATGTTCATTCTGCGGCTGTAACCCATCCACTTCAAGGTTTGGCATGTTGTATGTTCCTAGATGCTCTTCTGCACACCACTGTTGTATTGCATGGTTATTTGAGTTACTGTTGCCTTCTTGTCAGATTGAATCAGTTTGGCCATTCTCCTCTGACCTCTCTCATTTTCACACACAGAACTGCTGCCTACTGGATTTTCTTTTGCTTTTCACACCATTCTCCGTAAGCTCCAGAGACTGTTATGCATGAAAATCCCAGAAGACAGGCAGTTTCTGAGATACTCAAACTATCTTGTAGCAACAACCATTCCACGGTCAAAGCTACTTAGATCACAGTTCTCTCCCACTCTGATGTTTGGTCTGAACAACAGCTGAACTTCTTCACCACGTCCGCATGCTTTTCAAGAAGAGAGCATGGTCTGGCTGGTGGGGGTCCCTAATTATCGATGCTGCTTTCCTGCAACAGCAGTCCAAGTAGAAGTACTCAATGGTGGGAGAGCTTTACCCATATTGGACAGGACTATATCCATTACTTTTTGAAGGCTTTTCCATTCATCGGCATTGGTGTTTCCATAATAGGCATGATGCATCCAGTCAATATACTCTCTAGTACATATAATAGAAGTTTGTCAAAGTTTTAGATGACATTCTGAATCTTCACAAACTTCTAAGAAAGTAGAGATGCTGCCGTGTATTCTTTGTAATGGCATTTGTTTGCTGGACCCAGGACAGATCCTCTGATATGGTAACACCGAGGAATTTAAAGTTGCTGACCACCCCCACCTCTAATCCCCTGATGAGGACTGGCTCATGGAGTATTGGTTTCCTCCTTCTGAAATCAATAACTGCTCATGATCTTGCTGACACTAAGTGAGAGAGACAGCACTGAGTTGCTGCCACACGACTGGCTGATTAGATATTTACATTGAAGAGCAAATGTAGAGGAAAACTTAATAAATACTATTGGGGTTCCAGGGTAGCGTAGTGGTTTGCACAATGCCATTACACCTTGGCGCGTCGTAGTGAGGAGTTCAATTCCGACACCACCTGTAAGCAGTTTGTACGTTCTCCTCGTGAAAGCATGGGTCTCTTCCAGGTGCTGCGGTTTCCTCCCATGTTCCAAAGACGTACCTGTTAGAAGTTTAATTGGTCATTGTAAATTGTCCTGCGATTAGGCCTGGTTAAGTAGGTGGGTTGCTGGGTGGTGAGGCTTCTTGGACCAGAAGGGCCCGCTCCCTGCATTAAAGTGGCCACTGATTGTATTTTCTTGATGAGCCTAGAAGACCCGTGACAACGCAGTCTACAACAGGGCGCAGGGTTCCGGCCCGAAACGTCAACCAATCTTTTCCACGGATGCTGCCCGACCTGCTGAGTTCCTCCAGTGTGTTGTGGGTGTTGCCTTGACCCCAGCATCTGCAGATTATTTTGTGTTTACAGTCTACAACACCCAGCCTTTCTAACCATGAGCAGAATAACATCTTAAGCCATTTCAAAGAACAGTTAACCAAAACCACATTGCTGTAGTTTGGTGCCAGCAAGAACCAGACTTGGAGAAGGTGGATCCATGAGAAGCGTCAGTGCTTAGTTGTTTAAAGAATCAGGTTGGTTTCAAGTTGCCATCATGAGCTTGTCCAATCTAGATTCAGTTAAATTTCCCAGCAGCTATGTTGGCACTGGAAAGGGTGGCAATACTTGCGGGCTGACCCCCAGCACATACTCGTGTGTGTTGGTTGTAAGTAATGCATTTCGACGTATATGAGATAAATAAATCTGAATCTGTATCTAAACTCATGTCCCGGGCCACTATTCCATACATCCATGTACAAATCCAGTAACTCACAACTGTCGCCAATGGCACCTGATGCAAGTGTTGCAATTTGTTCAGACACTTCAACGCTGAACTATGGGTAAGACCAATGCAGCTTAATTTACAGACGGGAGCTCTGACCATCAATGATAAATTGGAACTCTAAGTCTTTAAACTAAGCAGGCAATGGCTTAGTACATCACTAACCTTTCCACAGAACAAAAGCATTAAAAAAACCTGAATTACTTACCACTTTGCAATTAATAATTAAATGCTTCATCCATTGGATATACTAAAATAGTATCATGTCATAAGATACTTTAAAAATGGAAAAATCTGAGCTCTTTTACATTTTGAAGACTGGATTATGATAGGTTGGTATTGTTTAATGACTGATCGTATCAGATTTATATTTAACAACTTGCATTTTTATTCCAGTTTACAATGATAAAGATAAAGATTAGCTTTATTTGTGACATGAATATTGAAAAATACAGTGAATTGTGCTGCTTGCATCAAATCAAATCAGCAAACCTCCAAGAGGACCACAATCTTGTCATAGGGTTTGAAGGTTTGCTTGCCTCAATAGTCCAGAGAGCTGTATAGGCTGGAGTTAGGACTTTGTGCTTTGGCTCTTGGTAGGGTCACTCATGCCAAACAGACCAAAGGGTAGAGGCCAGACAAAGAGTGGTTTGCTGTCCCTCCAATAACCCTGACTTGTCAAACAAAATTGTTATAGAAGCAGCAAGAAACAATCCTTCTGCACAGACAGAGATGGAGAACCTTCACTGCTGCCCTAAATGCCATCGACATAATGGGCAGTAAGAAAGTAAATCAGCAAAGTTTTTACTGAACAGCCCACAAGTGTCAACGCGCTTTGGATGCCAACATTGCATATCCATAACTCACTAACTCTAACTTTATGTCTTTGAAATGTGGTAGGTAACGAGAGCTTCCGTGGGAGACCCTCACTGGTGCTGTGAAGCATTGTGTAACTGCGTTACTATGTTGTACCACGGGAGCTCAGGATACCCCAAGGTTCAAAGCAAAATTTATTATCAGAGTACAAACATGTCACTACATAAAACCCTGAGATTCTTTTAACGCAGGCGTACATAGCAGATCCATCGAACAGTAAACAGGATCAATGAACAATAAACTGTGCAAATGTTGATACAAATAAATAGCAATAAATAGCGAGCATGAAATAGCAAGATAAGAGAGTCGTTAAAGGAGCGTAGCTATGCCCTTTTGTTCAAAAGTCTGATGATTGAGGGTAGTAACTGTTCTTTGGTGCGAATCCTGAGGCATTTGTACCTTCTACCTGATGGCAGCAGTGAGAAAAGAGCATGGCCTGGGTGGCTGAGGATCCCTGATGACGGATGCTGCTTTCCTACGACAGCGTTTCATGTAGATGCGCTCAAAGGTTGGGAGGGTTTTACCCGTGATGTACTGGGCTGAATCCACTGCCTTTTGTAGGTTTGTCTGCTCAAAGCAATGTGTTCCCATACCAGGCCATAATGGAGTCAGTCAGCACAGTTCCCACCACACACCTATAGAAATTTGCCAATGTTTTTGATGACATGTCAAACCTCCGCAGACTCCTAAGGAAGTAGAAGTGCTGTCATGCTTTCTTAGTGACACCCGGGAACTTAAAGATAGTGGTGGTCTCCACTTCTGATCCTCCGATAATTACTGGCTCATGGACCTGTGGTTTCACTCTCTTGAAGCCCACAATCAGTTCCTTGGTCTTATTGACACTGAGTGAGATGTTGTTGTTACTACACCACTCAGCCAAATTTTCAATTTCCCTCCTGTATGCTGATTCATCACCACACAGTAGAGTCATCAGCAAACTTGTATATGGTGTTGGAGCCGTTTACAGTCTAAACATTCTTCGGCAGTAATTCCAGTATGAGAAAGATAGAACAACAGGTACACAGCAAGATCCCAGAAGCAGCAATGCAGTCATGACAATTCTGCTTTAATGAATGACAGCTGGTCTGAGCAACCGGCATTGGTATTAAAATTATTTGTGGGAAATCGAGGTTATCTGAAATTATCCCTTCTTATCTTAGTGTTAGAATAAATTTACTCTTTGAACCTTGTTAGTAATATATTATCAATAGTGAGGCAGGTAGCATGGTGATTAGCATAAACTAGAGAAAATCTGCAGATGCTGGAAATCCGAGCGACACACACGAAATGCTGGAGGAACTCGACAGGCCAGGCAGCATCTATGGAAAACAGTGCAGTGGCCATTTCGGGTTCAATTCCCCCCACTATCTGTAAGGAGTTTGTTAATTCTCCCTGTGGCCATGTGTGTTTCCTCCAGATGTTTCAGTTTCCTCCCACATTCCAAAGACGCACGGGGCACCTTTAGTAACCTATGGGAATACTATGTTAGACCTGGAGGCGTGGCAACACTTGTGGGCGGCCTCCAGCACATATTCAAGTTGTGTTGGTCATTGACGCAAACAACATATTTTATTGTGTTTCAATGTTCTGATACACATGGGACAAATGAAACTAATGTTTTGAAATCTGTTGTTTTGCTGCAGCAGTACATTGCAATACATAATAATAACTGTAAATTACAATAAGTATATAAACAAAAGAAAATTAAATTAAATAAGTATTGCAAAAAGAGGAAAAAAAAATTACTGAGGAATTTTGTCCTTTCATTATCCAGTCAGAAATCTGATGGCGGAGGGTAAGAAGCTGTTCCTGAAATGTTGCATGTGTGGCTTCAAGCCCCTGCACCTCCGGCTTGAGGGTAGCAATGAGAAGAGGATATATCCTGGGTGAGAGAGGTCCTTAATGAGGGATGCTGCCTGCTTGAGGCGTCGCCTTTTGTAGGTGTCCTGGTTGCTGGGGAGGCCAGTGCTCATGTTGGAGCTGGGAGAGTTTACATCTTTCTGCATCTTTTTTCCAATCCTCTGCAGTGGTCCCTCCATACCAGATGGTGACGCTCTCCATGGAACATCTGTAGAAATTTGCGAGAGTCTTTGGTAACATACCAAATCTCCTCAAACTCCTAATGAAATATAGCAGCTGCCATGCCTGCTTTGTAACCACATCAATATGTTGGCCCGGGATAGATCCTCAGAGATGGGGACACCCAGGAACTTGCAACGGCTCACCCTTTCTGCTTCTGATCACTCGATGAGGACTGGTGTGTGTCCCCTCAGATTTACCCTTCAGTAAGTCCACAGTCAATTCCTTGGTCTTACTGATGTTGTTGCTGTGACTCCACTCAACCAGCTGATCTAACTCACTCCTGTATGCCTCCTCATCGTTATCTGAAATTCTACCAACGATCGTTGCAACATTGACAAAGCTATAGATGGTGTCTGAGCTGTGCCTAGCCACACAATCATGAGTGTAGACAGAGTAAAGCAGTGGGCTAAGCTCACATCCTTGAGGTGCACCAGTATTGATTGTGAGCAAGAAGGAGATGCTATTTCCAATCTGCATAGGCTGTGGTGTTCTAGTGAGGACGTCAAGGATCCAGTTGCAGAGGGAGCTTCAGAGGCCCAGGTTTCGGAGCTTGTTGATTTGAACTGAGGACATAATGGTGTTGAATGCTGAGCTGTAATCACTAAACAGCAGCCTGACGTAGGTATTACTGTTGTCCAGGTGATCCAAGGCCAAGTGGAGAGCCAGTGAGATTACATTTGCTGCAGACCTGTTGTGACGAAGGACAAATTGCAGTGGGTGCAGATCCTTGCCTAGGCAGGAGTTGATTCCAGCCATGACCAACCTCTCAAAGCAGTTCATTGCAATATCTGTGGGTGCCGCCAGGTGATGGTCATTGAGGCAGCTCAACCTGCTCTCCTTGGGTACATTAGGGATATTTTATGGGCAGCACAAAGTACCAGATTGTTGTAAAAATCTATCCATTTCACTCATGTGAAGGAAATCTGCCCTCTTTCTGCAATATTGATTATACATGACTCCAGGCCAGTGTCACTAAGAGAGTAATAGAGTCACAGGGCTGTACCGCATACATTCAGCCCACATATGTCAAGTGCCTAATGCTATTACGTAGTATTTAACTGCACTAATTATGTTTATCTGCATTGGGTCTGCAATCTTCTGTGCCTTTGCAATTCAAGTGGTTGTCTAGATGCTTTTTAAAAGCTTTGACTGGATCTATCTCCACCACATCCTCAAGCAGCACGTTCCAGCTTCAGACAATGGCTTAGCATGGTAGCTGTTCTGCAGGTGACCTTTTGCCTCAGTGCTGCTTTTCTGTACGAAATCTCCGTCTTTTGATTCTTTCAACACATACACAAATCTATCAATTACTCCATGGAATCTCTGCCACAGTCCACTGACAGAGTGAGTCACTGCTGGAGATGCCGCCTTACACTGAGACCCCTTCAGAGAGCATCCAATTACACACCCCTGCTATTCAATATCTGTATTCCTATGTGCAGATTACGTGTTTTTTTTACCACATTTTAGCACATTGCTGCTTTTGTTTGTGTGTACAGTAACAGCAATGTTTCCAACATTTCAAAACCCTAACCACATTTCAAAAGTACATTGTAGGCTGCAATAATCTTTAGTACACAGACAGGTGCTCTTGAATCACGAACAATATTACAGAAGAAATGACAGTAATTCTGCCCTGGAGGACGTATCTGCTGCTACAGAGCAATTTCATCAGTCACATCCTCTCATAGCTCTGCAAGTTACTTTCCCTCAAATGTCTCTCCAAAATCCTCTGATAATAGCTTTAGGTGATGACTTCTAGGTCATAACCGAGGAAATGTCATTGACCTAAAACATTAATCTCATTTCTCACTCCATAGTTACTCACTGACCTGCTGAGTATTTATTCATAGATCTTATTTCAGATCATAATTACCACAAGATTCACCTGTATGTTTTGCTCAAAATTATACATCTGTATCCCCTGGATCCAAAAGGAACAGCTCCCTCTATGTACCACATCTAACCTTGTCATGCTCTTGTACATATGTACGTATATCAATGAATCATGGAGAGGTTACAGGAAAGGAACCATTCATCCCATCATTTCCATGTAGGCCATCCACAGAGCAATTGATTCAACTCACTGGCGCTTCCCAGGTTGCCTTGCAGACTGTCCTCTGCGATATGTAGCCCTCTTGAAGGCTACAACGAAACCTGCCTCCACACGTTCTGCTTGCTACTCCTTCCAGATTCCAATCACAGTAAAAGATACGTGGACAGACAAGGGTTCCCAACCTTTTTTTTATGCCATGGACCAATAGCATTAAGCAAGGAGTCCACTGTCACCAGGTTGGGAAATCCTGGTTTAGAGGAATCTGGGCCAAGTGCAGGCAAAAGCTTGGATGGGCAATTTGGTCAACATCAACGTGTTGGGCCAAAGGACCTGTCTCTGTGTGATGTTAATCTTCACCATATGTCAGTGATATTAAACCTGATTCTCAGATATTACTCTATGACATTCTGCATTTAAAATATTTCTTCATATTACTCTTGCCCCTAATTTTATACATGTAGCCTCTAGTCCTCAATCCCTCCACTCTGTCCACAACTGTCTTCATTTTATAAACTAGAGTCATAAAGTCATGGGGCATGGCAGCACGGAAACTGTCATTACAACACTGTACCTCAAATTTTGTTCGGCCCATCGAGTCCATGCTGATAGAGGGAGTGAAACATATAATATCCTAAAGGGATTGGACAGGCTAGATGCAGGAAGATTGTTCCCGATGTTGGGGAAGTCCAGAACGAGGGGTCACAGTTTGAGGATAAAGGGGAAGCCTTTTAGGACCGAGATTAGGAAAAACTTCTTCACACAGAGAGTGGTGAATCTGTGGAATTCTCTGCCACAGGAAACAGTTGAGGCCAGTTCATTGGCTATATTTAAGAGGGAGTTAGATATGGCCCTTGTGGCTACGGGGATCAGGGGGTATGGGGGGAAGGCTGGTGCAGGGTTCTGAGTTGGATGATCAGCCATGATCATAATAAATGGCGGTGCAGGCTCGAAGGGCCGAATGGCCTACTCCTGCACCTATTTTCTATGTTTCTATGAACTGCTATTCTGCCTAGTTCCACCTGGAACTAGGACAGCTACAAGGCTGAGAATGATTTAGAGCAGGGGTTCCTAACCTTTTTAATGCCATGGACCAGTAGCTGGACTATTGCTCTCTCATAGACAGTGCAGAAACAGACCCTTTGGCCCACCTAGTATAAGCTGAACTGCCATTCTACCTAGTTCCATCGCCCCGCACCTGGACTATTGCCCTCCCATAGCTCTCCAGAATCAACTATCAAATCGGCCCTATATAAGTACATGTCTATCCTTCAATTTGGCCTGTTGCTTTAACAGGCGCTCTGCAGCTCAGCAGGCAATAAAGCCGAGACCTTTCGAGCTCGGTGATGAATGGCCGCTTTCAGCTCTGCCTTACAAAAAGAGTCATGCAATCCATTTTCAAACACAAACTCATCCACATCATCTACTGGCTGCCAGAGATTGGTGGATGTCCACAGCTGGCTTGCCAAGGAATTGACAAGAGAACCAAGCTTAGGTGGACACAAAGCACGCCTGGCTGGCAAGAGTAAGAAATAACAAAGTGGCCCAGAGATGTATGTTTTAAATTTAAATTAGGTGCAGTGATACGTGAGATAAATGGTTTAGAGCTCTATACCTCACATTTTGTTTTCATGTGAAAAGAGAATTGGAAAGGGCAGCTTGCCAAAAGCTTCAGTTCATTAATCTACAGACCACTCACTCTCCACATTGCATTGTACCTCTGGCTTTCTGTGATCCAGTGTCACATGGGCTCTTAAAGCTCCCAGATGTGATCTGCTTCTCTAACTCCCTGGGGAATTGTTTTAGGAAGTAGCTATTCTGCCATCTCTAGCTTCTTCTGATGCCCCTGCATTGCCATCCATTGTTTGCCAGTTGCCAAGGATGACCTTGGAGTGTGAGCCACTCAGCAAAGCCCTTCAGGTTGGCAGCATTTAAGTCAAAACATTGAGAATGTCTCCGCTTGGTTTGACACCTAGCTATGGGTAATATTAGCCCTGGGACTTAAAGCTTTAAACAACACATTTACTCATGATCTTTACTCAGCTCTGCACTGAACTGAAGCTGACGCTGTGGCCTGCTCTGGGCTCCCTGTCTGACAGCTCCATGATATTTCCTCAGCTCTGTGTTGAACTGAAGCTGAGGCTGTGGCCTGCTCTGGCTGCTCTAGGCTTCATGACTATGGACTCACTTTGTTCTGAATGCCACTTGCTTCCTTTGATCGTTTGCACAATTTGGTTTATTTTTCTCTCTGCACATTGGTAGTCTTTTTCTATGGGTTCTGCTGGGTTTCTTTGCTTTGTGGCTGCCAGTAAGGAGATGAATCACAAAGTTGCATAATATATGCATACTTTGATAATAAATGTACTTTGAACTTTTAAACCACACAATGCCTTCTTCTGCACAAACATGCTACAGACAGGAAAACTCCTTTACATCTTCTGTGCAGAGATTGACTCCAAAATTATTTGACTATCTGCCTGAGATTTAAGATGCATGTCTATCTGTCCAGTAGTGAGTTATAGACGCTCAGGTGGAATGTGAGCTAAATTTGGACGTAGGTGCATATAAAGGGCTCCTATCAGACCCCTTCTTCTTCAGTCATTTACCTTTTCCACCTATCATCTCTCAGCTTCTTGTCCTCTGGAACCTTTCCAGAATCTGGTGATTCTTGAGAGATCATTGCTAATGCTACCACAATCTGGAGGAACTCAGAGGATCAGGTTGCATTAGCATCTATGGGTGGGAATAAAGCGTTGACATAGGGTGAGATTCTTCGTCAGGACTGGAAAGGAAGGGGGCAGAGCCAGAATAGGAAGGTAGGGGGAGGGGGAGGAGTACATGCTTACAGGTGATAGGTAAGACCAAGTGAGGGGGAAGAAGGGGTTGATGGATGAAGCTGGAAGGTGATTGGTGAGACCAGGTGAAAAGGAAGGTGGGTGGATAGAGGAAGGGGAGGATTAAGTAATAATCTGAGAGATGATAGGTCGAAGAGGTAAAGGGCTTAAGAAGAAGGAATCTAATAGGGCAGAGCAGTAGACCATGGAATAAAGGGAAGGAGGAGGGAAGCCAAAAGGAGGTGATGGGCAAGTGAAGAGAAGAAAAAGGATAAGAGGCTAACCAGCATGAGGAATGAAAAAAGAGAAGGGGTGGAGTAGAAGTTAGAGAAATCAATATTCATGCCATTAGTTTGGAGGCTACATTGGTGGAATCTGAGGTGTTTCTCCTGCATCTTGAATTTGGCCTCACAGTGGCAGTACAGTCAGAATCGGAATGGGAAATTGAATTGATTTGCTGAGTTGGGTTGGAGGGCCTATGGATCAGGAATGAGTTTGGTGGCCAAGGCAAGAATACTTAGCCAAGAAAATATGTAATTGCGTTTCCAGAATGACTTGAAACAAACTAGGCATGGTGGGAGACTATAATGGTGGATTCTGAAGGAAAAAAAACATTTTGCTGGAAGAACATAGTGGTTGAGTAGGTCCTAATGTAGAGTTTCAACCTGAAGCGTCAAAACTTCCTCCCCCCCTCTCACCCCCGCAACAGATTTATTATTTTATTTATTTACTTTAGTAAAACAGTGTAGAACAGGCCCTTCTGGCCAATGAGCTACACTGCCCAGCAATGTGCCTATTTAACCCGAGCCAAATCACAGGAGCAATTTACAAAGAGCAACCAACCTACTAACCGGTAGGTCTTCCGACCGTGGGAGGAAACTGGAGCACCCTGAGGAAATCCACATGGTCATGGGGAGAGCGTGCAAACATGTTACAGATGGCATTGGAATTGAATTCTGGTCTCCAAAGCTCCAAGTTGTAATAGTGTTGCACTAACCTCTACACTACTGTGGCAACCGTGCTGCTCAATCTGCTGAGCTCCTGCAGCTGATTGCTTTAATGCCCTGGAAATGACGGAAATTGTGCTCCAGTCCGTAAGGAATTAATTTTCAGATACATAATGTTCAGAAAAAAATAGCGCTATGCATCTGAATTTCTAGACATCAGTTCCTCTAAAGATTTTTGAATAATTAACTGTATTATGTTGCCAAGTGAATACTTGAATGAAATCATCTTTATTTAAGAATGCTGGCACATTTTGGAACTTCACACCACAAAAAACACATTGTTTGTAATCTAATTCATACCAAGAGCAGTGTTTGAATGACCTAATGAGAGGGCATTTAAAATGTTAACAGAGTGAACAGCATCCATTTTAAAACTGGCTGTCACCACTTTCAACAAATTTGTGGAGATCAAAGAGCTGAAAAGGACTTACTTTTGGTTTTGTTTCCCTTTTTATAGGATTTATATTTTACTGCCTGTCCGAAAGTTAACACAAGGGATTCTGCAGATGTTAGAAATCCAGAGCTACACACACAAAATGCTGGAAGAATTCGGTAGCTTGGGCAGCGTCCGTAGAGAGGAATAAACAGTGAAAGTTCTGGGCTAAGACCCTTCATCAGGACTGGAAAGCAAGTGGGAAGAAGCCAGAATAAGATGGTGGGGGGAAGGGAAGGAGTACTAGTTCACAGGTGATAGATGAAGCCAGGTGAGGGGGAAGGTGGGAGGGTGGAGGAGTGGGGGATGGAGGAAGAAGTGTGAAGGGAGGTGATGGGTAAAAAGATGACGGGCTAAAGAAGATGGAATCTAATAGGAGAGGAGAGTGGACTATGGAAGAAAGGGAAGGAGGCGACTAGAAGGAGGACTAACAATGTACTAAGATTTTTTGCTTAGATGCAGTAAAGTTAGAACAGGAAAAGGTCATTCTGTCCCTTGAGTTTGATCTGCTAATCCACCCGAGCATGTAGAATTTGTAGCTCAATTCCATTCCCTACCCTGCATCTCATGTGGTTGAATGTGAAGGGTCTGGTCTCACTCAGTCTTCTCGGTCTCACTGCACAAAAGGGGGCTGCTCTTTAATTGCCAGCATTCATGGAATGAGTAACTAGTCCCTGTGAGCAACAAGTCCATGGAGAAGACCAGGTTCAACACAAGACACTAGCTTACTAACTGCACGGTGAAGCCTGTACTCTTTAACAACAATCTGGGGCTCAGTTAAGTATGCGACTTGTGTTCTCTCCTGTTCTTTCCATTCATTTCCCACTAGAAGCCTGAACACAGTTGACAGCATTTTGACCTACCTGTAAAATTTGTGCATAAACACAAGAGATTCTGCAGATACTAGAATAGGATGTAGACCCAATGCATAAATGCAGATAGCAAAGTGGAGATACATCTCTACCAAAGGAAGTATAAGGTGCTTCTTCCCTCCACTAGCCTGCAGGTCACCCTTGGGCAAGGTGTAGCACGTGCTTAGCACCCCCCCCCCCCAAATCAGGGTCACATGAAGCCATGGGAGCCGGTGGTGGATGAATGTATCAGCAGCCGGTGCATCTCACAAGTCCTGGTTATGCGACCACCAACGCCAGGCAGACAATTTCTGAAGAGTATTGATAATGGCTGGGGTCATCCACCTTGTAGAGACACCGCCCAGAAGAAAGCAATGGCAAACCACTTCTGTAGAAAAATTTGCCAAGAACAATCATTGTCATGGAAAGACATGATTTGACACGGCACATTATGATGATGATACATCTTTAACCAAGTTATAATATTTGAGATTGGAAGTAGGAATCTCAGAACCTTTCTCAATGTGATCCAACAGGTTTTATACTTCCATAACATTACAGACCAAGTTATGTTTATAGTGGCCCCACAGATGATATTTAACACACTGTATTTACATTCGGGCAGACTTCTGGCTCCATAAAACGTCTCGAGCATTGAACTCTGGCATTAGCATCAGGGGCAGTACTGAACTGGGGACAGAACAGAATTATACCATTACACAGCTTAAAATAACATAGACATGGCAGTCCATGGCCTCCTCTTCTGCCAAGATGAGGCCACCCAAAGGGTGGAGGAGCAACACTTTATTTTTTGTCAAGGTAGCCTCCAACCTGTTGGTACAAATATCAATTTCTCATTCTGGTAAACAAATTCCACCCCTACCCCTTCCTCTATTCCCCACTCTGAGCTCTTAGCTCTTCTCACCTGCCTATTACTTCCCCCAGGTTCCCTCCTCCTTCCCTTTTTCCTATTGTCCGCTCTCCCCTTCTATCAGATTCCTTCTTCTCCAGCCCTTTACCTTTCCCATCCACCTGGCATCACCTATCATCTTCCAGCTAACCTCCTTCCCCTTCCTCCACCTTTTTACTCTGGTACTTTCCTTTCCAGTCCTGAAGAAGCGTCTTGGCGCGAAATGTCGGCTATCTATTCTTTTCCATAGATGCTGCCTCACTTGCCGAGTTCCTCCAGAATATTGTGCGTATGTGTGTTGTTTTGGATTTCCAGCATCTGCAGGCTCGTGTTTACAATAACATCATTTCTCAGCCAGCGCAGGCATGCCATTTTTCAGTTCATAGTCAGGAATTGTTATCAATATTTCCAGATTACCATCCATAATCCCATTTAAAACAATGGGTATAGATCTGCAACGAATAACAAATACAATATTTACAGAGCAGGGGAATGCGGTGAGTGGTTTTGACATTTAGGTCCATTGGCTAACACACGTTGAATATATACAACCTCATTTATAGAAGCGTATTATTGTCCTTTTGTTGTGAATCACTGAACTGCAGAATTTTAATCAAGACTGATTTTGAAAACCTGAAAAGTGAACTTAAAATCAGAACCTGTTACTGTCATGGAAGCACAGCAGCGGGGATTTGTATCCATTGGACAATTTGGACAGAGGTAGACCATTCATATAGCCACAGCCTTTACTTATAATGAGCAGCAATTATGTTGCAGTGTTTCTATCCTCATTACTGCTTAGTATCCTACATGATTCTGGGTTTTCAGTGTGAAACACAGCTATTGATTTTGGAAATTCAGTTTGTGCTAAGGATCTGATCGGCTTGGTGAGAGGCTGCAATACCATTGCAGCCACTAGGTGGAGTGCTGGACAATACTGAAAAGAATTCAGAAATATGAACACGAGGAATTCTGCAGAATTCAAGCATAGAAGAGTGTTGGAATTCAAGCAACACTCTTCTATATATTGGCGAGACCCGACACAGACTGGGAGATCGTTTCGCTGAACACCTACACTCTGTCGGCCAGAGAAAGCAGGATCTCCAAGTGGCCACACATTTTAATTCCACGTCCCATTCCCATTCTGATATGTCTATCCACGGCCTCCTCTACTGTAAAGATGAAGCCACACTCAGGTTGGAGGAGCAACACCTTATATTCCGTCTGGGTAGCCTCCAACCTGATGGCATGAACATTGACTTCTCAAACTTCCGCTAATGCCCCAGCTCCCCATCGTACCCCATCCGTTATTTATTTTTATACACACATTCTTTTTCTCTCTCTCCTTTTTCTCCCTCTGTCCCTCTCACTATACCCCTTGCCCATCCTCTGGGGATTTTCCCCCCTCCCCCTTTTCCTTCTCCCTGGGCCTCCTGTCCCATGATCCTCTCATATCCCTTTTGCCAATCACCTGTCCAGCTCTTGGCTCCATCCCTCCCCCTCCTGTCCTCTATCATTTTGGATCTCCCCCTCCGCCTCCCACTTTCAAATCTCTTACTAGCTCTTCTTTCAGTTCGTCCTGACGAAGGGTCTCGGCCCGAAACGTCGACTGTACCTCTTCCTAGAGATGCTGCCTGGCCTGCTGCGTCACAGGCAACTTTGATGTGTGTTGCTCAGAAATATGAAAAGGTTTTGCATTTCTTTCGCACCAATCAGATTCCTCTGAGTTTGCCTCAGAGTGCTTCAGTGCCAGTGAAGTATTTTTTGAGGTACAGTCACTGCAAGAAAATGGACAATGTATCTGCCAATTTGCACGGACCACAGTCCTGCAAACAGTGACACAACAGGGAAATAAGTGGAAAGACAAATATTGACCCATGCACCAAGAAGGACACCCCTCCTCTTCCTCAAAAGTTCACCTGTGGAGTTTCTGACACTCACTAAGAGAGCAATACATCCGTAGTTTAAATTCTCAACAGTGTAGCACTCTCTCCAGTCCTGCACCAGAATGCCAGGTCAATTGCTCTACCCAGGTCTCTGGAGCAGGGTAAACCCAGCAGCAGAGGGAGCTCAGACCTACTGAGGACATCAGCTTCAGCAGAATCGAAGGAGAAGGAAGAATCAGACCAGGGTGCAGAGACCTCACAGAGCCCCTTTATTAAAATACTATTTATTTTAACTCCAGTCTCGGTAACGATGTTCTTGTTTAAAGTAGTTTAGGAAGTACATGAGATTAGGAAGGGGGAAAGCAGAATTGTTTGGAACTTTGAGCTACAAAACTATTGTAAGAGGGGAACCAGAGTTGGAATGGAAAGAAGAGGGAAAGGGGAGGGGGGAAAACTTAGAGAAGTTTGAGAAATCGATGCTCATGCCATCAGGTTGGAGGCTACCCAGACGGAAAATGAGGTGTTGCTCCACCAGCCTGAGAGTGGCCTCATCATGGCAGTGGAGGAGGCCATGGGCTGACATGTTGGTATGGGAATGGGAATGGGAAGTGGAATGTGGAATTGTTAATTAACCACATGCTGATTGGAGTGCAAAGGAGTAAAGAACCTGAAAGAGTTAAAACAGAACATTTCTACAGGTTGAAATCAATGCTGGACACACAAAACATATCACCATTAACTTCTCTCAAAATTCCTGGCCCATGATTCTGTTGGCAACAGTTAAAGCAACAGTGGAGTAATTCAAGTTCATAAAATTAAATTAAAAAGCTAATATGAATAATATGATTCGAATGTTACCAGATTGCTCAGAAATACATAAGGGCAGGAAATCTGATCAACCAGACTGTCCGATGTCTTAATCCAAACCCACAATAAATACTACCCTGAAGTGACATTGAACTATGTCAGTCTGCATCATTTCCTTACACACTGCTCACTGTGCTGGAATACCAGCGGGTATTTGGGCAGATCAAGGGACACCTTTCACCAAACCAATGGCTGGCCAGAAGCACTTGGTGTCTGTTTTTGTGTGGGTCCCTGGGAACTGTCCATAGGTCAGAGAGCCCTCTGATACACTGGGATACACATAGAGCCTTGCATTCATCTCAACACTTTCTTCATAAATCTAGTGAATCTTCCCCACCACAGCCATCGCAGGGTAGGGAGTGTAGGACTGATGTGCTTATCTGTAGACCATAAGACCATAAGGCAGAGGAGCAGAATTAGCCTCTTCATCTCATCGTGTCTGCTCCACTATTTCCTCATGGCTGATCCATTTGCCTCTCAACCCCATTCGTCTGCCTTCTCCCCGTAACCTTTCATGCCCCAACTAAGCAAGAACCTATCAACCTCCACCTTAACCGCACCCAATGACCTGGCCTCCACAGCCACCTGTAGCAACGAATTCCAGAGACTCACTACATTGTGGCTAAAGAAATTTCTCCTCTTCTCTGTTCTAAATGGACATCCTTTTATTTTGAGGCTGTTTCTCTTGGAATGAATGCTCACATTGTATTTTCCTTCCTCACCACCGATTCAACCTGCAAATTAACCTTTAGGGAGTCCTGCAAGATAACTCCCAAATACCTTTGCACCTCTGATTTTTTTATTTTCTCACTGTTTATTAGATAGTCTACGCTTTTATTCCTTCAACTGAAGTGCATGTCCATAAGACCATAAGACATAGGAGCAGAATTAGGCCATCTGGCCCATCGAGTCTGCTCCACCATTCAATCATGGCTGATCCTTTTTTTTATCTTCTCCTCAACCCCAGTTCCCAGCCTTCTCCCCGTGACCTTTGACGTCATGTCCAATTAAGAACCTATCAATCTATGCCTTAAATACACCCAACGACCTGGCCTCCACAGCTGTATGTGGCAACAAATTCCACAAATTCACTACCCTAAAGAAATTTATCTGCATCTCTGTTTTGAAAGGGCGCCCCTCTATCCTGAGGCTGTTCCCTCTTGTCCTAGACTCTTCCACTAAGGGAAACATCCTTTCCACATTTACGCTGCTTAGGTCTTTCAACATTCAAAAGCTTTCAATGAGATCCCCCCTCATCCTTCTGAATTCCAGTGAGTACAGACCCAGAGCCGTCAAATGTTCCTCGTATGATAACACTTTCATTCCTGGAATCATCCTTGTGAACCTCCTCTGGACCCTCTCCAATACCAGCATATCTTTTCTAAGATCAGGAGCTCAGAAATGTTGACAATACTCAAGGTGAGGCCTCACCAGTGCCTTACGAAGCCTCAGCATCACACCCTTGCTCTTGTATTCTAGACCTCTTGAAATGAATGCTAACATGGCATTTGCCTTCCTCACCACCAACTCAACCTGCAAGTTAACCTTCAGGGTGTTCTGCAAAAGGACTCCCAAGTCCCTCTACATCTCAGATTTTTGGATTTCCTCCGTTTAGAAAACAGTCTGCGCATTTATTTCTAATACGAAAGTGCATGACCATGCATTTTCCAACATTGTATTTCATTTGACACTTCCTTGCCCATTCTCCTAGTCTGTCTAAGTCCCTCTGCATCCTACCTGTTTCCTCAACACTACCTGCCCCGCCACCAATCTTCATATCATCTGCAAACTTGGCAACAAAGCCATCTATTCCATCATCTAAATCATTTATATACCGCATAAAAAGAAGTGGTCCCAACACCATCCCCTGCTGAACACCACTAGTCACTGACAGCCAGCCAGAAAAGGATCCTTTTATTCCCACTTGCTGCCTCCTACCAATCAGCCAGTGCTCTAACCATGTTAGTAACCTTCCTGTAATACCATGGGCTCTTAACTTGGTAAGCAGCAGCATGTGTTGCACCTTATCGACGGCCTTCTGAAAGTCCAAATATACAACATCCACTGCATCCCCTTTATCTATTCTACTTGTAATCTCTTCAAAGAATTCCAACAGGTTCATTGGGCAGGATTTTCCCTGAAAGAAACCATGCTGACTTTGTACTATCTTGTCGTGCGTCACCAAGTACTCCATCACCTCATCCTTAACAATTGACTCCAACATCTTCCCAACCACTGAGGTCAGGCTAACTGGTCTATAATTTTCTTTCTGCTGCCTTCCTCCTTTCTTAAAGAATGGAGTAACATTTGCATTTTTCCAGTTCTCTGGCACCATACCAGAGTCCAATGATTTTTGAAAGATCATTTCTAATGCCACCACAATCTCTACTGCTATCTCTTTCAGAACCCTAAATTTGATAGTATGAAAGTAAAGTCTGATGTATCAGTATTTCACTGGAGTAAGGGGAACTACAGTGGCATGAGAGAGGAGCTGGCTAAAGTAAATTGGAAGGGGCAGCTGGCAGTTCCTCTGGTCTGGATGACTTAATTACCTTTAGGTCATTCAGATTTTTGAGCACCTTCTCTCTTGTAACAGTAACTGCACCCACTTCTCTTCCTTCACACACTACAACAAAAGGCATACCGCTAGTGTCTTCCACAGTGAAGAATGACGCAAAGTACTCATTTAGTTCATCAGTCATCTCCTTGTCCCCCGTTATTATTTCTCCTGCCTCATTTTCTAGCAGTCCTATATCCACTCTCATTTCTTATTTTTAACATACTGAAAAAACTTTTACTATCCACTTTGATATTATTTGTTAGCCTGCTTTCATATTTAATTTTATCCCTTCTAATGACTTTTAGTTGCTCTCTGTAGGTTTTTAAAAACTTCCCAATCCCCTGTCTCCCCACCAATTTTTATTTTGTTGTGTGCCCTCTGTTTTGCTTTCACAATAGCTTTAACTTCCCTTGTCAGGCATTGTTGTACTTTTTACCATATGGGTACGTCCTCATTTTTGGAATACACATGTCCTGCACCTTCTTCATTTTTCCCAGAAACACATGCCATTGCTGCTCTGCTGACATCCCTGCCAGCAGCTCCTTCCAATTTACTTTAGCCAACTCCACTGAAATACTGCTACATCAGACTTTACTTTCTCCCTGTCAAATTTCAAGTTGAACACAACGATATTGTGATCACTGGTCCCTAAGGGTTCTTTTGCCTTAAGCTTCCTAATCGCCTCCGGTTCATCATAACACCCAATCCAGTGTAGCTGATCCCCTAGTCGGCTCAATGACAAACTGCTCTAAAAAGCTATCTCTTCAATAAACTCACTCTCCTGAGATCCAATACCAACCTGATTTTCCCAATCGACCTGCATGTTAAAATCTCCCATGACTACCATAACATTGCCCTTTTGACTCGCCTTTTCTATTTCCTGTTGTAACCGGTGATCCACCTCCCGGCCACTTTTGGGAGGTCTGTATATAACTGCCATTAATGTTCTTTTGTGATCTAATTATCCCTCTCAATCCAGTTCTTCTGCCTTCTCCCTGTAACCTTTGACCTAGGATAACTGCTAACCCCCAGTGGTAGCTGTGTAGATAGGTTGGAACACTAGAATGTCAATGGGCAGTAGAAACTGAGGGGTGGGGAGAAAGCTGATGGGAATGAGAGGCGGATAAAATGGGATCAATGTAAATGGGTACTTTTTTTTAGATTATGAGGACACTCAGTCCTCATTTTATTGTCATTTAGAAATGCATGCATTAAAAAATGATACAATGTTCCTCCAGAGAGATATCACAGAAACACAAGACAAACCAAGACTAGAACTGACAAAAACCACATAATTATAACACATAGTTACAACAGTGCAAAGCAATACCGTAATTTGATAAGAGCAGACCATGGGCACGGTAAAAAAATGTCTCAATGTCCTGATGCCCCAACATCTCACGCAAACAGTTGAAGGGAGAAAACTCTCCCTGCCATGAGCTTCCAGCGCCGCAAACTTGCCGATGCAGCATCCTGGAAGCACTCGACCACAGTCCGACTCTGAGTCCGTTCGAAAACGTCGAGCCTCCGACCAGCCCTCCGACACTGAGCACTGAGCACCATCTCTGCTGAGCGCTTTGACCCCGGCTCCGGCCGCCAAAGCCGAGGACTCGGGGCCTTCCCCTCTGGAGATTTCGGATCACACAGTAGCAGCGGCAGCGAAACAGGCATTTCAGAAGTTTCACCAGATGTTCCTCCATGCTCTCACGTCTGCCTTCATCAAATCAGAATCGTGCACGGCATCCTACTTGACAGATTACAGATATCATTCACCGGAGAGGCCGCGCGCGCTGCGCCGCGCCGCCATCTTCTCCTCCCGCCATTTTGATGGTTGGAATGGACTTGATGGGCTGAATGGCCTGTTTCAATACTGTGTAACTCTGTGACTCTGAAGCAGTCAGCGGTGCTGAAATAACGATCGATCTTGCCTGACTTATCGCCATCAAATGGAGACACAGACCCAGAATCAGAATTAGGTTTATTATCACTGACGTATGTCGTGCAATTCGTTGTGCTGCAGCAGCAGTACAGTACAATACATAACATACTCTAAATTACAATAAGAAATGCATTTTAAAAGTAAATTAAATAAGTAATGCAAAACAGAGCAAAATAGTGAGGCTGTGTTCATGCGTTGGTTCATTGGCCAGTTCTGAAATCTGATGGCTGAGGGGAAGAAGCTGTTCCTAAAAGTTGAGTGTGTGTTCAGGCCCCTGTACCTCCTCTCTAATAGCAGTAATAAGACGACTGCATGTCCTGGGTGACGGGGGTGCTTATGGATGGATGCTGCCTTTTTGAGGCATCGCCTTTTGAAGACGTCCTCGGTGCTGGACAGGCTCGTGCCCGTGATGGAGCTGGCTGAGTTTACAACCCTCTACAGCCTTCCTCATCCTACGCAGTGGCCCCGCCATGCCAGGTGGGACTGCAACCAGTTCGAATGTTCTCCCTGGCATGCATGTAGAAATTTGCTGGACTCATCGGTGACATACCACCTCCCACGGTCACATAATAAATGTGCTTGCTTTCAATATACCGAATGAAGTGAAGAGCTAGCCACCTTCTTCACTTACTGAGAATCACTTTGGTAGGAGATGGATTTCGATGAGTTTCACCAAATGCTCTTCACTTACCCCGGGCTCTTACCACTGTGCAGGTTCAAACACACACAGAGGAGATTATAACTGACTGAAGCCCATGCTGCTCTTGTGAGTCATTCCTAAACTAACATTCACAGTGCTGTGGAACTGCAGGCAAATTGACAAGGAGCATGGTATATGGATGTCATGCTTGAAATTCTGGTGCCATCTGTTTAAGTAACTAAACACATATTTTCTAAGAAGCTAACTGGAAGGAGTGGGGTAAGCCTCATGGATTGTCAGATTGCTTTAGGACTAACGAGCATGCTTTGCTATTGCTGAGGAATATGGTGTGGGATGGACTAATTGCACAGGATATTCAGTATCAGTCTGTGGATGTGTTTTGATCTTTCAATGCAGATAGAACTCTACAACATTGCAGTTTGAAGTAGCAATTCTACCAGCCAAGTCAAGCCAAAGCAAAAGCTGTCAGGAACTAAAACAGAAGTGCTCTGTAAGTCACACGGCATCTATGGAGAAAGAAACAAGTTCCCATTTCAGGTGGGAGTTTCTTCGTCAGCACAAGCAGTAAAGATGGTGCTGATGAGTCATGGTGATGCTTTATAGGCAGCAAATGAAACTCAAGTGTCATATCATTCAGTGATCGTTATTACAAATATCTAGCAGCAGTGCAATCACTCAAGTCAACATGATGTTCTCCTGAGGGGTTATTCCCTTAACGGAGAAAGCATTTGTCTAACTTTGTTGAACGTGGGGAGGCTGATGCACGGGCAGCCACCATTCAGTCCCAGACAGATCAGGATCAGGGTCCAGTGGAAAAGAATGGAAGATAACCAGAAACCCTGTAGTCTTCCTCCGCCATCACTGCCATCATGATGTGTCGTTATCTTCTGTCAGCTACACTGTAGAGGTCTTGGATGAATCGCTGTTTATCTGGAACCTCCCCCGTGACCTTTCCACCATGCGTGACCCTACTAGGAGCTAAACTCCAGACAGTATCTCTCTCAGAATCTCAGCAACTAACTCACAAGCCTTTCCACCATGGCAAGATGACGATCTTCGGAGAAGACTTCAAATATCGATGATGTAGGGTAACAATAACAAAGGGAACCCATTCATCTTCCACTCTCTTCATCACATTTGCTGTACACCAAGGTAGACATCTAGTTATGACCTCCCCAACAACTAACTCTGCCCTGCCTGCAGTAGGTATCTATCAACCTGCTGTTTATGTTCAGACAGAGTATTATTCTGAAATAATTGTGAAAATGGACAGTACCAGACTACCTCTACTGGAAGCAAGAACATGTATGGTACTTATATGATAAGCATATTCAACCAATATTATCAATAGACTTTTAAGCGATATACATCAATCAATCTACGATGATTAATGTTATTTGTAGTCAGTCTGAAATTGGACAGCTTTATGTTTAATTCTATGGGACGAATTTCACTGGCTAATTTTGGAAATTCAATGGTGAACTGCTGGTATTTGCTCCTGTAAATACTAAACATTCAAATTTGGAACTTCCATGTCTCTGTTTCCAAATGTGGAAATCGTGGGCTTGCTGACAGCTGGTAAACCTGTTGGCTTATTTGCATTCCACATGAAGTCCAATGGGGAAAAACGATTGTGCTGAGACTCAATGGCATTTATACCTTGGAAACTGCTCGTCAACTCCCTGCAAGAGCCAAGAGCCCATTCATTTCAATGAATATGTTATGGTTGTGTGAAAGAAAGATAATTAACTGAAACTCACCATGTTTTAAAGTATGTACATTTATGATACTGTCTTCAATTATTTCTGAGTACTTTAGGTAAATACCTTTGGAAATATCATTATCATGTTTAATATTTTGTTTCATTATTTATTCTCTTATTATGATTTTTGATGTTTTTGGATATGAAGGAGATTTCAAATAACTGAAAAGCATTATTATAAATGTAACTACTTCAGAATGCAGTTTCATTTTATCTTTCTCCCTCACAACCAAAATCTTGATATTTTGACAGCCGGTTAGGCTGGAGCTAAGGCTTTGCCTTGCCCAAAGTTTTCTCAGTAATTCTGTGAGCAGGACTTTCTTTGGCTCATCCCTATAACCCCATAATATTGCCTGGATGTATTTGGCCAGCAAAGTGTTGGTGGTGGGAAATTGAAGCAGCACGAGTGGGTGGCAGATCCACACAGAAAGTTCCAGACCTTTAGCATATGCTTCATCAGCCAAGTGTTAATTGGAGAGAAAATAAAATGATGCAAAATATTGCAATATAGATCTGCACCCAACTTTGCAGATATTTATCTCAGCTTCACTAGTCAAATGAATGGGGAGGGATTCACAAAACTGTTCATTGGTCACAGAATATTGAAAACACATTTGGAAATAGAATCCCAACAGGGTTGCTTTTGTGTTCTATTCATGAATATTCTTTTCTCTAGAAAAGGAAAACCTAAGGAATAAGGTCACAGTTGTGTGCTAGGCTTGATGCAGAGAAAATTATTTCCGTCATCCTAAGTCAGAGGGCATAAATGTAAGATGGCCAATGATAAATCTAACTGGGAATACTGTGGGAGATTCTTTATCTAAAGAAAAGGGAGTATGTGGAGATTTTTACAAGCCACAAATTCAAACTGAAAGGACAGGCCTTTCAGCCCATTGGCCCCATGCTGGCCATCAAGCCTACATGAGTCCAAATTTATTCTCACTACATTCCCATCAACTCCCCCCAGAGGTTGTATACACTGTACACTGGGACAGTTTACAGTTACCAGTTCACCTACCAATCTACATGCATTGATAGGAGGAAGCCCATGTGACTCCACACAAGCAGCGCCAGAGGTCAGGATTGAACCCATGGGAGGCAGCAGCTTTACTCACCAAGCCATTATGACACACTGATGTTTCAGAGAAGAATAGGTAAGTAAACAAGGGAGGAAGAAACAGAAAGATCTGTTGATGGGATTCACTGTAATTATATATAATATCAACACCAACATGGAGCAGTTGGATTGACTTCACACTGTGGCATAGATATAAGATGGCCATACACATGATCATCGATGTGTAATATCACAGTTTAATCCAGTCTTATCCTCACCCAGTGTCTTCACACATATACTTCAAAGTCAATGCAGACTTCGCAAGATAACCATATAATGCATAAATGTAAAAATCAAAGTATAAAGATACAGGTTATTTGTTCATATCCTTGAGTTTACTTCTCTATTCAAAGTTCAAAATAATTTCTTAATCAGAATACATTTATGTCGTTATAAATGCATAGATAGTCGACGTTTTGGGCCAAGGCCCTTTTTCAGGACACCATAGTCCTGAGACTAATTTCTTTGCCAGCCTTCAAAAAAGAAATACAACAGATTCAGCCCCCTACACCCACTTCTGACTCAAATGAAGATAATAGACTCAGTACGAATATTCAGTGAGCTCTCACATTGACCTTATTCCTCAAGATCAGCTCTAGAATAATAATGAACTTGATAGCACTGAAGGTCAAGGTGAGACCTGTGTCCCTGGCACTTAGAGACAGCAGCTATAGCTGTCCAGTCCACAGTCTCGCCCTTGAGGATTTTGTACACTAGTAGAAGCTGTTGTTGAAGTTGAATTTATGAATTTCTTTAACTTTCCATCTCTAAAGATGTACTGTTTTACCAATTAATCTATGTTCCCAGTTCCACTTAAGACAACTCTGTCATCATATCATTGCCAATGTCTAATTTACGTGGGACACTAGTTTTTAACCCAAGCATTTCACTCTTTAACTAACATTGAAGTTCCAATATGCTATGGTTACTCTTTTGTAGGGAGCTCTTTGTAATGAATTCATTCATTAATCCTGCCCGTATGTCAATGTCAATATGCCAGTGATTTGGATGATAGAATTGAAGGCCTTGTGGTCAAGTTTGTGGACGATACGAAGGTAGATGAAGGAACAGGTAGTTTTGAGGAAGTAGACTGGCTATAGGACTTAGACAGATTCGGAGAATGGCCAAAGAAATGGTAGATGGAATACAGTGCCGGGAAGTGTATGGTCATGCACTTTGGTAGAAGAAATAAAAGCGTAGAACAGTGTTCCCTCTAATTTTTTGTAGTCAGTGTGCGCAAAAATCTTACGTTGTGCAAATTTTTTTCCTGTGACAAAAGTATGTGTGCACTAAATGCACACATGGTACAGTCTATGTAGGTTAACAAAATATTTGACATAAAACTGCACAGAATAACAACAAAATAACATACATAGTTAAGTCACACACACAAAAAATGCTGGTGAACACAGCAGGCCAGGCAGCATCTATAGGAAGAGGTACAGTCGACGTTTCAGGCCGAGACCCTTCATCAGGACTAACTGAAAGAAGAGATAGTAAGAGATTTGAAAGTGGGAGGGAGAGGGGGAGATCCAAAATGATAGTAGAAGACAGGAGGGGGAGGGATGGAGCTAAGAGCAGGAAAGTTGATTGGCAAAAGGGATACAAGGCTGGAGAAGGGAGAGGATCATGAGACAGGAGGACTAGGGAGAAAGAAAGGTGGGGGGAGCCCAGAGGATGGGCAAGGAGTTATAGTGAGAGGGACAGAGGGAGAAAAAAGAGAGGAAAAAAAGGAAAGAAAAAAATCATAATAATGATAATAATTAATAAACAAACAAATAAATAAAAAAATAAGGGATGGGGTATGAAGGGGAGGAGGGGCATTAACAGAAGTTAGAGAAGTTAATGTTCGTGCCATCAGGTTGGAGGTATTTAACTTTTATCATATTTAAGTCACTCATTTTTTTTCTCTCTCCTGTCTTTGGCATTTACCCATCCTTTGTAAACTCTATCTTGACTAATAGAACTTCCATCCAATTGATAGCTTTTGATTCTCATTAACATATCCAAATGACATTCACCTAAACGGTTTCTCAGCTTGTTTTTGAGTTGATTCATTAGACTAAAACCTCGCTCACACTCCGCACTAGACGCAAGAAAGGTTCCCCCAATGTCCATCAACTGTGCAAGGTCGCAAAACTGTTCATTTTGAAGTACAAATGCCACCATTTGAGCAAAGTTTGAAATTGGTTTGGATTTAATTTTTTGTTGCACGGAAAATTTGAAATCATTAAACTGTCTAACTATTACAATATTTTCAGCTAGAAAATCATGATATTTTAGATATAAAGCATTAACTTGTTCATCACCAAATGTGAAATTGCGGAGAAATCAAAAGCTGACCATTCTTGTACCTCAACATTGGTCTCCTCTGGGTTTAATTGTTTTCGCTCTCAGTCATCTACACTCAACCGTAACATGCGTAGCACTCCTGTAACGGGTAATGACAGATTCTGTTGCCTGAGCTTTTGTACACTGTCTAGATGCGATTTACTTGCCAAATGATCATCCCACTTCTTTCCACTAGCAAATTCTCCGGCAACTTTCGCATCACAACAATACAAGCAGGTAACTCCAGTTTCCGAATCATACTTAAATATTTCTCCTAGCTGAACATTCATGACCTCATGAGCTTACGGTGTAACGGTTTCTACTATTTTGTTAAACCATTCAACTTTAAACAAATTTGCAATTCTTTTGCGCTTCGCGCCCTTCGCTTCTTTTGATTTCGACATAGTTGAATCACTATTTTTTCCAATAAAACTTAGTAAGCTATCTACAGGATTTGAAACAGATCTTTGTAAACGATATGAACACTGTCCGCCAAACTTGGCTGCCACCGTGATACAGCTGTACAACCCAGAACAGGATAGTAAATTAGTGACGTGCATTGTGGTATTTGAAAAACTGACTAACTAGTTAACAGAAACAGTTAGCTGAAAGATTATTTTCAATAAGTATAATTATTAACTACTACATTATTTTAGGTAACTGACCTTTTGTGTGCACATTAATTTCCTTTGTGCACTGGTTGAAAAACTTGTGTGTGCACGCACACGTGCACAGCTTAAAGGGAACTATGGTGTAGACTATTTTTTAAATGGAGAGGAAAATCAAAAATCTGAGGTCTTAGGCGGCGTCATGCAGTATTCTCTAAAGGTACTTTACAGATTGAGTCAGTGGTGAGGAAGGCAAATGCAATGTCAGCAATCATTTCAAGAGAACTACAATATAAAAGCAAGGATTTAATCCTGAGAATTTATCAAGCACTGGTGAGACATCACGTGGAGTATTGTGAGCCAGTTTGGGCCCCTAATCTAAGAAAGGATGTAAACACAAGGAAATCTGCAGATGCTGGAAATTCAAGCAACACACACGAAATGCTGGTGGAACGCAGCAGGCCAGACAGCATCTATAAAAAGAAGTACAGCTGACGTTTTGGGCCAAGACCCTTCGTCAAGAATAACTGAAAAAAGAGATAGTAAGAGATTTGAAAGTGGGATGGGGAGGGGGAGATCCGAAATGATAGGAGAAGACAGGAGGAAAAATCGACTGTGCTTCTTCCTATAGATGCTGTCTGGCCTGTTACGTTCCACCAGCATTTTGTGTGTGTTGTTAAGAAAGGATGTGCTGACATTGGAGAAGGTTCAAAGGAGGTTCACAAAAATGATTCCAGGATTGAAAGGCTTGTCATTTGAGGAATGGTTGATGGCTCTGGGCCTCTACTCACTGGAATTCAGAAGAATGAGGGGTGAACCCTTTGATACCTATTGAATGTTGAAAGGTGAAGATGTTGTTCGTCCATCGTCAATGTCAATGAGGACCTCGACACTATTGTGATGGTGTCGAGACTAGCGCATGGTTTGGATTTAAGTGAGGGCGAGTTGCGCGGCATCAGCCTCACTCTCTCCTCCCAATTCCCATCTAGATCCAGTGGCAAGACAGAGTCTAGACGGCTGGAGATGGGACTAGGCGCAGTGGATGATCAGGACATCTTCTGTGTCTTGTCCTGCTCTACACGTTCCACGACGCTTGCAGAGACCGCCTTCTTGACCATTGGACCTTCCATGGGTCTCGTCCGCTCAATCCGCCGGAGTCTGTCTTCACATGCTGGGAGAGACAACTCCCTATCTCACCGAGGGTTTGAGACCCGTCGGCTACCCTCACCTGGTTTAGCCAGCTTGTCGAAGCCGTTGCCCGGGGTGTGGTCGCTGTCACATGCAGACAGCTACGGGGAGCCACAGGTGAGAGCTGAGTGCCAGGTGGGGACCAAAGGTGGACTAACCGCCTTGAAAGGGACGCGACATGTTCCCCCACCAGAGGTGCTAACCCTCCCTGACACCACATACACCCCATGTGAAAGGTGAAGATAGAGTGGATGTGGAGAGGATGTTTTCTATGGAGGGAGAATCTGGTACCAGAGCCTCAGAATAGGAGGGCATCCTTTTAGAATGGAGATGAGGAGGAATTTTTTTGCCAGAGACTGGTGAATCTGTGGAATTCTTTGTCACAAGCAGCTAGGGAGGTCACGTTTTTATGTATATTTAAGACAGAGATTGATAGATTATCGATTAGTCAGGGGATGAAGGGATATGGGGAAAAGTCAGGAGATTGGGGCTGAGAGGAAAATTAGAACAGGCATGATGAAATGGTGGAGCAGACTCAATGGGCCAAATGGTCTAATTCTGCTCCTATATCTTATGGTCTTCTGGTATTTATCCACAGGTGGGAACAAACAGTACACTACAGACACATGTTGATTCCCATAGATTAGGCAAGTGTGGGTTTTGAAGGAATTGAGAAAATCTGATGGCTAACTTTCTACATACAAAAATGAAGCATTACACTAAACAATTGAACATAAACATAACAAAATGAAAGTCAATTCTACACAAACAACAATTATTTTATGCCTGAGTAAAGTCGTTGGTTATGAACAGTGAGATCCTATCAAACGCTAATTTTTTCTCCAATATTAAGGCATCCTTGCATGAGAGTTTTCAGCTCCACATCAGTCAAATGCCTGATCCCAAGGGAGAATTTATCAGGCTGCTCAATGAACTTAATCATGGTAAACCATGTCCCATTTTAGTCAGGCTTATGAAATACAGAAGTTGATTTTTTATTAAATTGCAAATGCCATTTTTGTACTCACTTTTGGATCATGTAAGCAGTAGGAGTGGGTGCTTTTTTAAAATCTTTTATAGGTCTTCCAAAAAGATACTCTAGATTTTAAGAAGTTCATGCCAGGATCCTGCTGGATATTGAAGATCATCTCGCCGTGCAGAGAGACCTTGACGAGGATAGTTTGGACCCAAATGCTGGAGTATCTGAGGCTAGGATGGAGACAAAGAATAAAATTGGACTGAGAACTGAGCACAAAACAAAATGCTAGACAAGATCTCTGGTTGGGCTTTCAACTGAACACTGAGGTTCCATTCAAGTGTTCTTTAAGTACGAAATTCTTGGTGCCCAAAACATGATTGCCAATTAGTGGGACAGTCCTGAATCTTTAAAGACTCTGCACCAGCTATGCATGTTCCGGGGAGTTTGAGCATCTAAGCCCCGAAAGCTGGTCTGGAGATCGGAAGCAATGGAGGCACATTGACATGGAGTTGTGTGTGTGTGGGTGGAAGGGTGAGAACAGGGTCTGCTTTACTTTTGTTTCTTGTTATATAGTGGCTGTGTGTTGTTCTGTTGAACATTGTGGGCATGATAAATTGGTGCCAGAATGTGTGGCAACGCTTGCCCGAAGCACATCCTCAGATTGTGTTGCTTGTAAAACAAAAGAAGCATTTTATTAACAAGCAAAAATGTGCGGTTGGTGCAAATCCGAGCAACACACACAAAGTGCTGGAGGAACTCAGCAGGACAGGCATTCGCATTTTACTGTATGTTTCAATGTGCATATGATTAATGAATAAATCTAGACCTAAACCATGACAAACATACATATCCCTGCTTGCAAAACCAGGTAGACACAACGAGAACAAACACAAGGAAATCTGCAGATGCTGGAAATCCAAAGTAACACAGACAGTATGCTGGAGGAATTCAGCAGGTCAGGCAGCCAAGAGTAAACAGCCAAGATGATTCTTTCCTGAGAATGAAGGGGGGAAAATGCTAGATTAAAAAGAAGGGGAAAGAGGCTGGCTGGAAGGTGATATGTGAAGACAGGTGGGTGGGAAAGGTCAAGGGCTGGAGAAGAAAGAATCTGATAGGAGAGGAGGGAGGACAATAGGAGAAGGGGAAGGAGGAGGGGACCCAGGGGGAAGTAATAGGCAGGTGAGAAGAAATGAAAGGTCAGAGTGGGGAATAGAGGAAGGAGGAGTGAAATTTGTTCACTGGAAGAAGAAATCAATATTTATACCATCAGGTTGGAGGGTGCCCAGATGTAACATAAGGAGTTACTCCTCTGCCCTGAGGTTTGCCTCATCTCGGAACAAGAGGAGGCCAAGGCTTGACACGTCGAAGCAGGAATAAGAATCATAATTAAAATGTTCCTAGAAGTTTCGCTTGTGGCAGATGGTGCGGAGGCACCCAGCAAAGCAGTCCCCCATTTTATGTCGGGTGTCACCAGCGTAAAGGAGGCCTCATCAGGAGCACCGGACACCATGAATGAACCCAGCTTGTTTGCAGGTGAAGTGTTACCGCATCTTGAAGGAACGTTTGGGGCCCTGAATGGAGGTGAGGCGGGAGGTGTACAAGTAGGTCTAGTACTTACGCCACTTGCAGGGATAAGTTCCTGCTGAGGGACGAGCTGAGCATGCCATCACATCATACTCAAGTAAAGCGCTAAGGTAAAATGAAACTAAGTCTCATTATTCCTGGCCCCGTGTGTTTGCTTTCCATTAGTTTTATATTTCAGAGTTCCAAAACAGAAGAACGTACATTTCCATACACCTGCTGGCTTTGTCTTTTAGATCTGGATTTGAAAGGTGGTATGAGAGAGAGAGATAGATTTCATGAGATTACTTTATGCAGGGTAGTGTTGAGCTTCTTGTTGTAGTTCCAGTTCAGCTGGAAACTGTATTCCAGTTTAAAGCCCAAAATATGCATGGATCTGGGAAACTAGTTGAATCTGAATGCAAAGACACAAAAGTTTGCAGATGCTGGAAATCTGGATCAATACTTTGGAAGTGACTTCTCTGTGTGTGTTGATTTTAAATGCAACAAGCTTTTGTTTGGCACTTCTGAAAAATCTGTTTGGCACCTACAGTATATATATATCCTGGCAGAGGAATCAAGGTCTGATGATATGATGTAGTGTCTTACAAGGGTGGTGAACCTTGAGCATGCATGCCCAAGATGGGTGCACAAAAAAATGTTGTTGGCATGTGACATGTAGTGCCACCCCCTCAATTCTTTAAACCCCACCCACAGTCAAAAGAAATATGATGATTATCTTTAGTGCCAAATGTAGCAACAAATGATTTTTTACAACCTGAGAGTGGTGAGAAGACTTCACAAGAAATGTTTCACGCCGGCTTGGTGCCAGTTAGACAATTGTGGAGAACACGTAGTGTGAGAGAATTCGCTTTGAAATCCTCACAAACCTGGTGTACACATCAGTATTTGGATAGCAAAACAGTTGGACGAGTTGGCATTATCTTCACTCAGCTAATAATTATTTTGTCTACCATTTGTAAGTGAGTCTGGTTATTCAGTGATACTAACAGTAAATACTGTATATAGTTTAGTGCCTCCATGAACACTTATTAATTGTCTTTTTAAAGGATCAATATCAATAATTTTTGAGCAGGTTTTCTAAAATGTTTCACTTATTTTAATCTTTTATTAACAATAAAACAATGAAATACGTTTCCTTAAGGTTGTTACTGCGGTGGGTGATAATGGGGACGGGCTCACACTACCTATTCAATGCTCCCAATGGCATCAGCCTCGAATAGCCTCTGACACCCAGCTCCTGGCCTTCATGTGTGGCTTAGCTACTAAGCCTGGTGAAACCATTTCTACTGACAGGAGAAGGGGCAAAGGTGGGCTCCTGATGCCTTAAAACCAGTTGCTTCAGGCAGAAGGGGCTTGTCAGCCGTGGTTGGCAATTCAATATTGAGAAGGAAAACTCTGATCTCAAACATCCATTGCCTTACGGCTATACCCACTCATGGGGAAGGCTTTGGGAGTGAACTACGAGGGAAAAATCCAGAGCTGGAGTCCCTGAGACTGTCTTACATTGAGTTCAATGCTGACTGGCAACTCCTGCACCATAGCTGGTGCCAAATTTTATTGGTCTCTGTCATGCCTTGGGTTCGTCAGATGCAAGGAAAGGGGGAGCTTGCTACATGGGCAATAGCTTTCTTTCCATATTTTATCACCTAGGCCTGCGCATCTAGACAACTAGGATGCAACATCCATGATTGACCCGACTGATGGAGGCCTCACTCCCTCACTCATAAGTAAACAACAGGACTCATTCTTTGTCCATGAAAAAATCCATAATTTGGTTACTAATTCAATATTCATTGATAATCTCTGTTCAAAATTACGATGGCACCAGAGAGAATTTTTTTAGAAGATTATTGCCAATTTGGACGTATGATCTCAAAAAGGATTACCATCTCAACTGAGATGAACACACACCAAATGCAGGAGGAACTCAGCAGTCAGCCAGCATCTATGCAGAGGAATAAAGAGCCAGCGTTTTGAGTCAAAGTATTGGCTCTTTATTCGTCTCCATTGATGCTGCCTGACCTGCTGAGTTCCTCCAGCATTTTGTGTGTGCACTCTGGATTTCCAGCATCTGCGGAATCTCTTGTTTGTATGAAATTAGATGAAATGAGGTTAAGGTCTTCAATTTGGAGAGGTGAAATGAATCCATTGGGAGTTATGTCCTTGAAAACTGTGTAGTTATTTATCATCACCACTGAATAAGACCAGGCCACGATTAAAGCTTTGAACTTCCATGCCTATGAGCATTATCAATACAAATAAAATGATCACGGGGAAAATGGCAGAATTTCTCAGCAACTCAGCCAGGATGTGTCGAGGAGAACATAAATTAATGTTTCAGCTGAGGGCCTTTTGTGAGACTGTTGAGTCTTGCTATTTACTGAGAGATCTTCTCCGCGGATTGTCACCTTGTCACGGTGGAGAGGCTTGTGTGGTCCTGAGATCCCAAGAGCGATACCGTTTGGAGCTATGCTCCTGGTAGGGTCATCCATGGCGGTAAGGTCGAGGGTGAGGTCCCTGACAAAGATCAATCCAACCAGACCTCGACAGTGGACAAAGTTACTTCAAACTCAATGGTTGTGAAGGCAGATGAAGGCTGCAACAAATCCATCAGCTCCAATCGTCGTGGTTTCCATGCCATTGGAATCAGTTGGTTGATTTGTGAAATATCGTGTGCTTCTTGGAGTGCAACATCAAGTACACGTTAAACAAATACACGCACAGGCGTCTTTGCTCTGTGGGCCACTTCTTCAAGCTTTCGGCGATCGGGGGAGGGTGACGGGAGCAGGCAATGTGATAGCTGGAAGCTTCTAGTCAAAAACTGGCACGAAAGCGGTGAATATTTGATTCAGTCGCTCAACTCTTGGACAGATGCAAGAGTGGACCCATAAGCCACTTGAGAGCCCATAAGTAGATCAACAGAACGAAGACCATCATCCTCGACCTTGTGGGATAGCCACGACAACGGCTGAGAGATGAAGAATGAGGAAGTGAAAATTGTTTGTAAGAGAAAGCCACAAAGGGAATTTAGTGACAACACTTGGCTATTGCTTTTCAACTCTGTAGCTTGGAAAGAATCAAGAATTGTTTGCAGGCACTAATGAGAGGTGGCTCGAGTCTGCTGTTGGGAGGGGGCAGAAATGAGGAAGGTTATTGAGAAGAAGGACTGGCCTTCAGGAAGAGTTTAGGGCAGATTCCAGTTTAGCAGAGACAGGAAGTTGGGGAAAGAATTGACTGGTGGATGGCATTTGGATTTATTTATTGAGATACAGTGTGGAATAGGTCCTTCCGATCTTTCAAAACGCACCGCCCAACAATCCAACTATATTTAACCCTAGCCTAATCATGAGACAATTTACAATGACCAATAACCAACCAACTGATAGGTCTTTGGATTGTGGGAGGGAAGTGGAGCACCCAAAGGAAACTCATGTGGTCACGGGGAGAACATGCGAACTCCCTACAGCCAGCGGCAGGAATAGCCAATCATAATAGAAAAGTTTGCTTGGCGGCTATTAAATCAAGGCTCACACCAAACATTCCTATGCAACAGCATACTGCCACTCAGCAATGCTGCATGCCGCACGCCCACATTTCAGGTTTGCATACGCTGTCAGCTCTTCACCCATGACAGGCTCGCTTACTCATGTTTGCAGGATCTGTTAGGCACGACTAGAATAAGATAGAATCATCTGCCCCATGGGTCCCATTGAATGACAGCTGCGGTTATTATTAGTTGTACCTTTGGTGAGGCCACAGTAGACAGAACTGATGGAATATGATGATTTCCTGCTACTTAATTCAGCCTGTTGTGTCCTCACAAACCCGCACACTCTGGGGGTTAACTCTGTTCTTCTGGCACGTAAGCTGAAGTTCCCGACTGCAGGCCAAAACTTTCATTTACATTTCAGTGCATGCCACAGGCCAGAACCATTACGTGCTGCACAGGCCTCGGGCACTTCTCGGGAGGTGACCTGTCCTCCAGCAAGACTCAGAAACAACACACAGCCTAACATTAGCAGCAGCTAAGAGCAGGGAAGATAGAGCTGTGGTCACATGATATGTAAGGTTGGCTATCAATCCTGCCAAAAATGTTAAATATTAATGAATACTTTTGACAGAATCTGATCAAAATCAAGCAAAAATAGATTAAAATTAAAAATAAATAAAAGCAATTAAAACTGCTTAGCTAACTTAACTTAAGTATGGTTTGAACTGATTACCTAAGTCCACAAGGAGATGCTGACCTCTCTCACTCTAACCTGGCTGAGGATTCTTAAACGGATTCCCAGGCGGGCAGATCATGATCCCGGTGAACGATTCCCTTTGCTTTGCCCAGAGGTTGCTGATCAGCCTGCGCATCGCGACAGTGGGGGAAGCTGCCAGCTGACATTCCTGGCTGAAGGAGGACGTGCTGAGGGACTCACCGAGGCTCGGTGCAGCTGCCGCAAGGGCTCGGTGGGGAAGGATCACAGCGGAGGGTTCTTCTGCACCTGGAAAGGGAAGGGCCGGGTTGAGTGAGGAGGCTCTTCAGTTATTGTAGTAGTATATCAACCCAGGGACCACATGAGAGGCAAACTGCTGGTGGCGTATACAACTGTAATAGAACAGGACTGAAAGCAGTGACTATGAGAGTAACAATGAAAAAAATTATTGTAAGTATATTTTTATTATAAATAAACTTTATTTTGATATAAAAATAGATTATCAGGCATTATGGCTGGGGAATAGTAACAACATTTCACCCATCAGTCAGCTCCATCAATCTACAGTACTGTGCACAAGTCTTAGGCACGTATACTATATATAACTAGGGAGCCTCAGACTTTTGCATAGTACAGTAGTAATCTTATGTCTTGCACTGTTCTGCCACTGCCAAGAAAAAATGTCATGACATTACGTGAGGGATGATAAACCTGATTCTGATATGGGTCTCTATTGTGAACTGAGAGTGGGAAGGGGCAGGGAGAGGAGATGGGAAAAGGAAAAGGGAGAAGGAAAAGGGAGAAGGGAGGGAGTGAGCAGCACCAGAGAGACATTTTGTAATGATCAATAAACCAACTGTTTGAATCAAATGACCTTGCCTCAGGTGTCCAAGGGCTGGGTGTGTCTGCACCCATGCCAACCTCCACCCTCCAACGACTTCTCTGCCACCTGTCCTACATCCCTCCTGCGGCACCCCGCCCTCGCCATTCCCAACAATCTTTGCTCCCTCCAGATTCACAAACTTGCCCTCTGCTCCACATTGACAAAGTATATGCAAAAGTCTTAATCACCCCAGGACCTGTATATGCCTAAGTCCTTTGCACAGTACAGTAACTTCTCTGCAGAGGTTCGTAACGAGTGTCTAATGAGCTGGGACTTCTGTGTTCCTACCCATGAGAACAGGAAATCTAAACTTGGTGTCACTTGCTGAAGAAATTCCTACCATTTCTTCGCAGTATCAAGGACCATATATTTCAGTATTTTTCTATTACCTTTAAAAAGATTTTGTGACCCTGTTAGAAAATGTTCTCAATCATTCGGCTATACTTGGCTAGAGCCTTAATATAGAGTCAGTGGCAGAAATATTCATTTCCTCCTCATGACTTATACACAGGGTGTTCTAATATTAAATCTAAGTTTACAGGTCGACTAAACAACGCACAGTGCCCTCAATATTCAAAGTCCACGGTCCCTGGTGTGTAAACCCAACGGGCACTAATCACGCAGTTGTTTGGACTATATAGGACACACAAAGACATTTGACAATCATTTCAGCAAAAGAGAACACAGAAATGTTCATTCCTTCTTTCTTGAAGATTTTCAGGCTCTGCACTGGAGGGATGCAATGTTGTCATCTTCCATTCACAGTTGGCTTGATGCTCCTTTGAACCCTCATGTACAAGGCAGTGGAGCAGATACTTGTGGGAGCCAAAGGCAGGATGCTACTCCAAGGCGCCAGGCACAGTGCCATAAGGAATTCAGTGACCTTATATGAGTTTTCAAGGCCAATGATAGATCGTTATGGGCCAGAAACTACCAAATGCAAAGTTAGTCTCTGACACTTCACAGTACACCAATTTCTCCTCCAACAATAACTCTATCAACCAGGACTCCAGTACAACAGTGTTCCCTCAGTGAGCCATGCCTGGCATCCAAACGTAACAGTCTACACCTCATTGCCAGCTGCATAACCACCACTGAGGGTCAGCACAGATCTCACTAAAGGGCTCGGAGACCCAATAGACAAAGGGGGAATCAAACAATCCGATGGTGGAACATAGTGGGTCGGGCAGCATCTATAGGGGGGAGAGGAATTGTCAATCAGGCCTGGTGGAGAGTTTCAAACCAAAACATCTACAATTGCTGTACATTCCCCCCCCCCCCCCCAGATGCTGCTTGACCCTCGGATGTCCTCCAGTTGAATCTTACTCACTGAAAGATTTCTACCTCTCTTACTGGAAGAAGTGGTGCACAGCTTGAAGGAGGCAGGCTCGATTGTTCCCAACTGGGTGGTGCAGAGCTGGTCATTATTAGTTAGTATGTTCTCCCCATGACCGTGTGGGTTAACTCCAGGGGCTCTGGTTTCCTCCCACATTTCAAAGACTTATGAGTTAGGGTTAGTAAATAGCAGGCATACTGTGTTGGTGCCAAAAGCACGGCAACACTTGCCAGATGCTACAGAACATCTCAGACGGTGCTGGCCATTGATACAAAATAATACATTTCACTGTAGGTTATGATGTTTCGATGTACCTGTGACAAGTAAAGCTAATCACTCTTTTACGTTGTCAGTGGGGAGTAGCCTGAAATGACATCATTATAATTTCTCTCCCTTTCTGCATTTTCTGATTTACAAACTGCAGATGATCGAAACAGGTAATTCATTCTTTCAAAGTTCAAAATAAATTTATTATCCAAGTATATGTCGCCATATACTAACCCGAGATTTATTTTCTTTGCAGACATTCACAGTAGAACAATAGAATCAATGAAAAACGACACACAGAGCCTGACAAACAGCCAACATGCAAAAGAGGACAAACTGCGCCAATACAAAAACTAAACAAATAATAGATAGATAGACAGACAGACGGACAGATAGATAGACAGGTAAATAATACTGTGAACACAAGCTGTAGAATTCATGAAAGTGAGTCCATACATAATTGAATTGGTTCTGTATTGAGGTGAGTGTGGTTATCCACACCAGTTCAGGAACCTCATGGTTGAAGGCTAAAAACTGTTTCTGAACCTGGTGGTGTGGGATCTAAGGGCCATGTGCCTCCTTCCTGATTGCAGCATCAAGAAGAGAACATGGCCTGGATGCTACAGGTCCTTAGCAATGAATGCTGGCTGCTTTCCTGGGGCCGTGCTCCTTGGAGATGTGCTTAATGGTGGGTATGGCGTTTCCTGTGATGGACTGGGCTGGTTCCACCAGCTTTTGGACCCGTAGCTTGGTCCTTTTTCTGTATCTACCCATTTCAAATGGTCTGGAACATTCAGTGACCCAGGGAATGAAGGAAAAGTAACAAAATAATCATTCAAAGTCACCATCTAGAGTTTGGCCTCCAGTGGCCTGCAGTCAGGGCTGGGGGCGAGAATATCACAGACATTAGTTCATCAGAAAGTGAATCTGAATAATTTCTGTAGTGAGGTCAGGTTGGGTCTGCAGTGCACTGTCTCTCAGCTCCAGTCACTCGGGTTCAATCCTCACTTTGGGCGCTGCCCTTGTGGAAAAAGGATCTAGTGTTTTCCCAGCATACATGATGCTCTAAGTAAGAACTGGAATTCGAATGAAAACAAGATGGGAAAGCAGAAACTTGATTGGATGAGAACTAACCTATCAGAAGGGACTGAAGACAGGGGTATTAATATTACTGGACTAGACTTGCGCAGGCATCATCTCTGATGAAGATGGTAGAGTTTGTCATCGAATCGTCAGTTATAATTGATAACTGTACCCAGCTGGAAGCCCAAGAAAAGTTTATTTCTCTGTGTGTAGTTTGCATACTCTCCCTGTGACCATATTGCTTTACCCTGGGTACTCCAGTTTCCTCCCACATTCTAAAGGCATGCAGGTAGGTAGGTTATTTGACGAGTGTAAATTGCCCCTAGTTTGTAGATGAGCATAAGGAATAAAATGGACAATCTTGAAATTCAGCTACAGATTGGCAAATATGACGTTGTGGCCATCTCTGAAACTTGGCTAAAGGATGGTTGCCATTGGGAGCAGAACGTCCAAGGATATACGGTGTATCAGAAAGATAGGTCAGTAGGCAGAAGGGGTGGTGTAGCTCTGTGTATAAGAAATAATATTAAATCATTAGAAAGAGATGGCATAGGATTGAAAGGTATCGAGTCTCTTTGGGTTGGGTTAAGAAATAACAAGGGTAAAAGGACCCTAATGTCAGTTGTATACAGCATCCAAACAGCAGCCGGGGATTACAAATTACAGCAGGAGATAGAAAAAGCATGTCAGAAAGGCAATGTCATGATAATCGTTGGGGATTTTAACATGAAAGTGGATTGGGAAAACCAGGTCAGTACTGGACCTCAAGAGAGAGAAATTGTAGAATGTCCAAGGGATGGCTTTTTAGAACAGCTTGATGTTGAACCCACTAGGGGATTGGCTGTGCTAGACTGGGTGTTGTGCAACAATCCAGAGACAATAACAGAGTGTAAGATTAAGGAACCCTTAGGGAACAGTGATCACAATATGATCGAGTTCATACTGAAATTTGAGAGGAAAAAAATAAAATCCAATGTGTCGGTATTTCAGTAGAATAAAGGAAATTACAACGGCATGAGAGGGGAACTGTCTGTAGTTGACTGGAAAGGGACATTTGCAGGAAGGAGAGCAGAGCAGCAATGGCTGGAGTTTCTGCAAACAATGAGGGAAGTGCAAGACAGAAATATTCCAAATAAGAAGAAGTTTTCAAATGGAGGAAGGACAATACCGTGGCTGACAAGTGAAGTCAGAGCCAAAGTAAAAGCAAAACAGAGGACATACAAGGAAGCCAGAGCTAGTGAGAAGATAGAGGATTGGGAAGCTTTTAAAAACTTGCAGAAGGAAACTAAGAATATCATTAGGAAGGAAAAGATGAATTATGAAAGGAAGCCGCCAATGAATATCAAAGAAGATAGTAAAAGTTTTTTTAACTATATAAAAAGTAAAAGATAGTCAAGGGTAGATATAGGACCAATACAAAATGATGCTGGAGATATTATAATGAGAGACCCAGAGATGGCAGAGGAATTGAATATGTATTTTGCATCATTCTTCACAGTGGAAGATGTCTGCAGTATACTGGACATTCAAGAGTGTCAGGGTAGTGAAGTTTGTGCAGTGAAAATTATGTCTGAGAAGGTGCTCAGGAAGCTTAATGGTGTGAGGGTGGATAAATCTCCTGGACCTGATGAAATACACCCTCAGGTTCTGAAGGAAGTAGCTGGAGAGAGTGCAGAGGCATTAACAATGATCTTTCAAGAATCAGTGGACTCTGGCATTGTACCGGATGACTGGAAAATTGCAAATGTTACTCCGCTATTTAAGAAGGGTGGGAGGCAGCAGAAAGGAAACTATAGACCTGTTAGCCTGACGTCAGTGGTTGGGAAGTTGTTGGAATCAATTGTTAGGGATGAGATTATGGAGTACCTGGAGACACATGACAAGATAGGCCAAAGCCAGCATGGTTTCCTGAAAGGAAAATCCTGCCTGACAAACCTACTGCAATTCTTTGAGGAAATTATAAGCAGGCTAGACAAAGGACATACAGTAGACATGGTGTACTTAGATTTTCAGAAGGCTTTTGACAAGGTGTCATACATGAGGCTGCTTAGCAAGATAAGAGCCCATGGAGTTACAGAGAAGTTGCTAGCATTGGCTGGTCGGCAGAAAACAGAGAGTGGGAATAAACGGATCCTATTCTGGCTGGCTGCCAGTTACCAGTGGAGTTCCACAGGGGTCGGTATTGGGACTGCTGCTTTTTATGATGTATGTCAATGATTTGGACTATGGTATTAATGGATTTTGTGGCTAAATTTGCCTATGATACAAATATAGGTGGAGGAGCAGGTAGTGTTGAGGAAACAGAGAGCCTGCAGAGATACTTACATAGTTTAGGGGAATGTGCAAATAAGTGGCAAATGAAATACAATGTTGGAAAGTGTATGGTCATGCACTTTGGTGGAAGAAATAAACGGGCAGACTATTATTCAGATGGGGAGAGAATTCAAAATGCAGAGATGCAAAGGGACTTGGGAGTCCTTGTGCAGGATATCCTAAAGGTTAACCTCCAGGTTGAGTCGGTGTGAAGAAGGCGAATGCAATGTTGGCATTCATTTCGAGAGGTATAGAAGATAAGAGCAGGGATGTGATGTTGAGGCTCTATAAGGCACTCATGAGACCATACGTGCAGTATTGTGTGCAGTTTTGGGCTCCTTATTTTAAAAAGGAAATACTGACATTGGAGAGGGTTCAGAGAAGATTCACTAGAATGATTCCAGGAATGAAAAGTTTACCGTATGAGGAACGTCTGGCAGCTCTTGGGCTGTCCCTGGAGCTCTTGTCCCTGGAGTTCAGAAGAATGAGGGGGGATCTCACAGAAACATTGCAAATGTTAAAAGGCCTGAACAGATTAGATATGGCAAAGTTATTTCCCATGGTAGGAGATTCTAGGACAAGCGAGCACAATTTCAGGATTGAAGGACATCCTTTTAAAACTGAGATGCGGAGAAACTACTTTAGTCAGGGGTTGGTAAATCTGTGGAATTTGTTGCCATGAGCGGCTGTGGAGACCAAGTCATTGGATGTATTTAAGGCAGAGATAGATAGGTTCTTGATTAGCCAGGGAATCAAAGGGTATAGGCTGAAGGCAGGGGAGTGGCGATGACTGGAAAAATTGGGTCAGCCCATGATTGAATGGCGGAGCAGACTCGATGGGCCGAATGGCCTACTTCTGCTCCTATATCTTATGGTCTTACGGGTTAATTCTAGTGGGTGTTGTTGAGAATGTGGGGGGAATAAAATGGGATTAATGTCGGACTGGTGCTTGAGGGTCAGTGTAGAATCACTAGGCTGAAGGAATCGGTTTCCTTGCTGAAGCACACGCAACACTGATGGAGCTGAGAAAGGCAACGGGGGGGGTAGTGAAATCTTTGGGGTATTGGGAAGTATTGGTATTGGTGCATTTGGTGTACTTACGGAGATGGAAAATCAAGTTTATTATCACCAATATATGTCATGAAATTTGTTGTTTTGTGGCATCAGTACAATGCACAAGATAAAAATTGCTTTAAGTTACAAAATAAACATAAAGTGCAAAAAGCAAATACCGAGGTAGGGTTCATGGACTGATCAGAAATCTGATGGCAGAGGGAAAGAACACGTTCCTAAAACATTGAGCGTGGTTTTCAGGACCCGGTACCTCCTCACAGATGGTAATAGTGATAAGAGGGCATGTACTAGATGCTGAAGGTCCTTAATAGTGATAAGCACTGCCTATTGAAGGTGTTTTCGATGGTTGGGGGGGGGCCATACCCATGATGGAGATGGGTGAACTTCCTACTCTCTGCAGCTTTTTTCATCCTGCACGTTGGAGTCGTCATACCAGGCAGTGATACAACCAGTCTGAATGCTATCCACCGTACTTTCGCAGAAATTTTTTAAAAACTAGCATGAAGCAGATAGGCGTTTTGTGGGAAGCATGGAAATAACCCTTTCTGCCACGTCTGTTAGCGTCATAGAGTTATAGAAAACTACAGCACAGAAGCAAGCCCTTCGGCCCATCTAGTCCATGCCAAACAATTTAAACTATCAACCTGCACCCGGATCATAGCCCTCCATACCCTTCTCATCCATGTATATATCCAAACTTTTCTGAAACATTGCAATTGAAATCACATACACCTACAACCATGACCAGCATCCCGTGGCAGATATCTCAGCTTCTTCTGCAGTGCAAGGGATTGCAGGGTAGTATGACTGCCCTACTGAATTCTAGGATAGCTGAGGTACTGCCTGGCGAACTAGCAGTAGCTCCATGAAGGAGAAACCTTCTATCCTCCTTCAGCAGTGACCTCTCTCACCACAGCAGAGCCCACCCTGACCACATAGAAAGCAGGAGCAGGAATAGGCTATTCAGCACTTTGAATCTGCTCCATCAATGAGTACAATCACAACTGATTCTCTATCTAAATACGACATTCCCTCTCTTTAGCAACACACACAGAATGCTGGAGGAACTCAGCAGGTCAGGGAACATCTATGGAAAAGAGTAAACAGTCTATGTTTCAGGCTAAGGCCCTTCTTGAGGACTTCTTCCCTCTCCATACCCCACAATGCCTTTGTGTTGATGAATCTCTCAACATCCTTCTTAAATATATACAATGCTTTGGCTGCTGCATCTTTCTGATCCGGAATTCCACAGAGTGAATTAACTTCTCAGTCTTACATGCCTCACTCCATATCCTCATATTTCTTTCTAGGCCAGCAGAAAATTTGGCAACACACACAAAAAAGCTGGAGGAACTCAGCAGGTCAGGCAGCACCTATGGAAAGGAATAAACAGTTGACGTTTCGGACCGAAACTCTTCTTCAGGATCAGCAAACATATCATTTGCCTTGCAAACTGCTTGCTGCATCAACATGTTTGCTTTGAACGACAACTCCCGTCGAACATCACCATTTCCCAACTTGTTATTACTTACAACTTATTGACAGCTTCGGTAATAAGTGTACCCCAGAGCTAGATTTTCCATGGCATGAATCACATTAGCTTTGAAAAATGCAAGTCTAGTCAGGTAAATGTCTTGTGCAAATGTGTCATTTTCAAAAGTGACTGTTGACTTGATTAGCTGTTGTCTATAAACATTAGCCCTTCTAAATCATTCTCTGTAGTGATCCAACAAACGTAGAATGATTTCTAATTCACCAAAGAATCATATATTATAAATTGAACTGCCGTTTACAATTTTGTTTGGTTTACTTAGAAAATACATTCAAATGACAAGACATACAATGCCGTCTGCCTTTCTAATAACATAAGCAACCACACTCTGTGACCTAACAGCTGAATAGATATCAAGTAGAGATTTTTAATACAAAACTCAAATTGCATCTCGTTCAAGTCTCCCTCTGCCAGAAACAAGAATGTCGAACTCAATCATCAATAATTCAGCCCTGAAGAGAGTGCAAATTCTCTTCACTTTTTTCATGAAATGGAAAATCATTCAGAATAAGGGATCTGTGGAATGGTTGGGAGTGCTTTTCTGAACGGTTTTAAGAGGAGAAATCACAGTCTAATGAAGATTTTCAATTGAAAAAGAATATAGCATTTTGCTGGAAACTGCCCTTCTATAATACATGGAGGAGTAGAATTTAGGGTTTCACCAGGGGTGAATCAGTCCGCTGCTCCCTTCTCAGTATATATTCTTCATTGTCAACATCTGAGCTAACTAGTGCACAGAACCACAAATAAGATATAGAAGCAGAATTAGGCCTTTCAGCCCATTGAGTCTCTACCATTCTATCATGTCTGATTTATTATCCCTTTCAACCCCTTTCTCCTGGCTTCTCCATGTATCCTTTCACTTGCTTACCAATCAAGACTCTGTCAACCTCCATTTTAAATATACCCAATGACTTGGCCACCACAGCCGTCTGTGGCAATGAATTCCAGATACAGATTTTGAACGATAATAAACAAAAGAGATTCTGCAGGAGCTAGAACTCCAGAGCAACACGCACAGAATGCTGGAGGAACTCAGCAGGTTTGGCAGCATCCATGGAATGGAATAAGTCATTTACATTTTAGAAAGCCTTCATCAGGATTGGAAAGAAAGGGTGAAGAAACCAGAATTTGAATAATAATAATGCTATTTTATTCTTATTCCTTCTCTTCTATTCTAAGGGTATTTAAATTCAGATGGCTTTCCATTTCAACTATAGTGGATTCTGGTTAATTGGGACACATCAGGATCATTTTGGCTCTGTTAAGTAGCTGTCCCAATTAGCCAAAATGTAAAGGAAATAGCTAAAAAAGTTTAAAAGTACAAGCTACTGTTTAACTGATTAACAAACTATATCTTTAATTGAAATACAGAACAAATTAGAACACAACAAATACTACTATTATAGTATAAAATTATGTATTAGTTTCTAATAGTTATTCACTGTACACTGCTGTGTTCTTTTGATTGTTAATGAACAAGATCAGTGCTGGCACCTAGTGCAGGTAATGGATTGCCTTCATACAATACTTTGATGATTGCATCCTCCAAACTTTCATTATCATTATAACATACAAGACGATTGTTGACACGTTCAACTTTTTTGTAGCCTCGAACTTGTTGAAGTAGTTGTTTTATTTTAAATTGTTTGAGTTTTACTCACGGTCATCTCTGGCATCTCCAAGCCTGAATGCTTGAAATTGCAGAGAGCAAAGCTGTCTGTCTCAGTGCAAAGTTAGCAAAGTTGTCTCAGTGCTTATTTCTCACCAACTGTCAGTGACAAAAGTTATTATTATAAGCTCCTTCTTTAGTAAAGCTAAAGCAATTAATTCAGCTTCGAAAGATATAAACATGAACTTTGGACTGGATAAATGCAGAACATTAAACATAAAGGTGCATTAGAGCTAATGGAATACAAAACAGAGAAGCAGGATACAATACAACCAATCGATGAATATGAAATATACATATCAACAAACAAAGAAAATAGATCATAGTGTGATAGAGGGAAACCTTTGACAGAATTTACTTCAAGGCTTAAGAAAATCGGCTGAACAGAGCCCAACAGTAAAAATATAACAAAGGCAATAAACAGTTTTGCTCTACCTATATTAACACATTCTTTTGGCATAATTTCTTGGCCGGAAACCAATCTGGAAAATTTACCAGAGAAAAATAAGAACTGAAATGACAAATTTCAGAAAACATTATGTACATTTGAATGCGCTTAGATTGACACTAACAAGGACAGAAGGGGGAAGCGGAATAACAGGCTTTAAAAATCTACAGAGCAGTCAGATAAAACTTCTAAGGATATATTTTCATCAGTGGAAACAGGATTCAGCATGCGATGCAAGCATATGCAATTCCAATAAGAAATACACACCAGTGAGAGCACAACACAGAAAAATGAAGAAATTATCGCTGTTGAAGAAAAAGTTAACCAATGGAAGAGCATGTCTCTCCATGGAAGATATCCCCATGATCTGAGTAGTCTAGATGTCAACAAGGAAGCATTGAACACCTGGCTCAGTGTTGGAGACCTCTTCCCAGAAACAGAAGGGTTCCTTGTGACAATACAGGACCGGGTGGTTAACGCAAAAAAATTATCAAAAGTCATAATAAAGACCAAAAGATTCAGGATGATAAATGTAGAAAATGCCGAGAAAAACCAAAAACAATCCAACACATTATTGGACCCTATAGCAGTTTAACTCAATCTGATTACTTGCACAGGGACAATCAAGTGGCAAACATCATTCGCCAAAATCTTACTTTAAAATATAAAAACCCATAAAAGAAATCATACCTTACTATAAATACAAGCCTAATCCAGTTTTGGAGTCAGAATCCCACAAATGATATTAGAACCGATCCATTATTACAGTTTGGACAATCCATAATAATCATCTGGATATAATATTACAGGATAAACAAGCAAAAGCAATTTACTTAATAGATGGAGTCATTCCAAACACATACAACTTACAGAAATTGATAAGTGAAAAACACTGGAAATATGCTGAATTAAAGGAGGAATTCGAAAGACTTTGGAACATGAACAAGCTATATATTGTCCCGATAGTTATACCTACAAACTGTATCATTCCAAGGTCACTACATGGTAGCATTAAACAATTAGGGCTACACAACAACATCTATGTAAACCTTCAGAAAGCCACAATACTAAACACTACTAGAATAGTCCAAAAGTTCCTAGCAATTGAGAAATGAATGTCCTTGGCTATGCCCTTACCTCAGGTTTTACCAGCTTGAGCTGAGAAAAATAAATAGTTAATTACATATACCTTTCATACATTAAGATCCAGGCTCAAAGTGCTTCACATAGATTGTAAAGGTAAATCAATATAGTCCTAAAGATTCGGAAGAAAATTAAAAATAATAAGTAACAACAAACATTATATAAAATAAAATGTAATTGAATGTACCAAATTATATAAATATAATCAACATCAACAGGTGTTAAGTAATCCTGTAAGTAAGTCACATTTAAAAAGTAAGTTTTTAGAAGTGCGTTGAACGTTCCACAGTACTGGCCTGGCGTATCTCAGTCAGAAGTGTATTCCAGATTTTTGATACATATAGGAGCAAAAGGCTGCATCACCAGTTCGTATATGTTTGGCTCTAGGAATACTAAGCAAATCAGTAGTTGTGGATCTAAGATTACGGGGAGAGGTGTAACTGGATAGACACCCCGATATATATGGAGGAGCTAGATTATTCAGAGCCATATATAAATTAAGTGTATTTTAAAACTGATCCTCAAGGACACTGTGTAACAGTGCCAAAACTGGTAAAGTGTGATTTTGAGCACAATCCTGTGTAACTGGTGCTATTTAAAAACTGTTCGCAGCCACAGAAGTGCACATGACTGATGCTAGTTAGAAACTGCTCTGCAGCAGTCTCTTGTCTCAAATAAGCAGTTTAGTGTCCCAAATGATCTCAGCTATTTTCTTGATTAGTGCTTGTTCTTTAAGAGTTGTCCAAACTAAGTGGCTGCCCCAATTAACCCAATGGCCCAATTAATCAGGATCCACTATATTTTCCAATGAGCTGAACATTGTCCCTCAGCTCTGTTTGGTTTCCACGTCTCCATCACTATCACAATCATCAATCCTCTGCCACCATGCATAGACTCCCACGTCAAGCAGGATACTGGATGAATTGATCATAATATTCTCTGCATCTTTTATTGTTTTAGAAACTTCAGGCGGTTCACCTGTCCTGCGGGTAAAGTAAGCATACCAGCAATAGCTGGTGCTCATGTGGCACCAATAAGTTAGTAGTTGATTCCTGGTGCAGTTTCAGTGTAGTTAAGTTTGATAGCTAAGTGTAACTCAGCCAGTTCCATCATGGAAACATGCCTTCCCATCATCGAGAACATCTTCAAAAGTCAATGCCTCAAGAAGGTGACTTCTGTCTCTAAGGACCTTCATCACCCAGGATTTGCCCTCTTCTCATTACTTCCATCAGGGAGGAGGTACAGGAGCCTAGGGACACACTCAATGTTTTAGGAACTGTATTTTTCCTTCTGGTGTGAGATTTCTGAAGAGTCCATGAACCTATGAACCCTACCTCACCACTTTGCTCACTTCTTGAAATACTTATTTTTTTATATGTACATATATTTCTTATTGCTTAATACCATTGGATGGCAATTCAGTATTTGAGAGGGGAAGGGTGGAATAGGTCCTGAAATCATGGGTTTTCAGGGGAATTTCTTGTTTCCTTTTCCCATTCTCTGCCCTATTGGGTTGATCGGGGTTGTGTGGTTGCTGGGGTGGTGTTGCTCGAAGGGATGAAAGGGGCTATTCCTACTGTATTGCTAAATAAATAGATATTTCACCTTTCACCTTTAACCTATGACCTTTATTTCTAGTCTCACCTAACTTCAGTGGGAATGATCTGCTTGAATTTACCCCATCTATACCCCTCATAAACTCCATTTCTCTCTGTTTAGCCCTGCCAGGGACGTACTGCATTTTCTGAGTTATAGTAGATCTGCCTGGTTCATTCAAAACCTTTGTGCTAACAAATACAACTTCTTCACTTAGTAATCTACTCAGATCAATGAAAGTGCATTAAGATCCATACTTTTAAGATATTAAATTCCGTGGATAGGGAAGATGGCAGGGTTACAGAATCTGTTATTCAGAAAGCGATTTCCTGCACTTGTAAAGAATATCGACTGCCATTTCTGAACCAAATAGATGGTCGTTTATTTCAGCAACAGATTGCTATAATTACTTGCAGCTCTGAGCTTTGTGATCCAGATGGCCAGTGATGAGATTTATGTGATTACGGCAAAAGAAAGGTGATCAACATAAACGTGATGAAATTCTGACTCAAGGTTGTGTAAAACCTAATGTATCTGTAATGCCACAATAACAAAACAGCTTGGTGTTATGGGCAATTTTGTACATTTGAAGTCAGTCCAACGGCTCACAGCAATCTTTTACTGCTGTTTAAATATTCACGGAGGATTTGCTGGACTGACTTTTCCATAAGGATTGCACCGGTACAAGAAGACCACTCATTAGCATATTAAGGGCAGATAAGAGTGCGCAATAATGCCAGTCATGTCAGCAATGGTCACTGTACATCCCGTGAACAATTTACACTTGGTTGCCAAATGATTTGAGGCATTGAAGGTTAATTTGCTTTCTGAGCCACTTAGCTGCAGGGAAGTGATGATGTCAGGGTGCGGAGGCAACGGTCTTCTGGCCAATACACGGTGACAAATACAATACTTTGATAACAGTTTTACATTGACTTCGGAAATAGTCTCTCACTGGACTAACAAGCAAAATGCAGCCAGTTTGGAACAAGATACTCAAGGGTGACTGACAACCTGTTTTATTTATTTATTGAGATACAGTGTGGAAAATGCCCTTCTGGCCCTTGGAGCTGCGCCGCCCAGCAATTCCCAGATTTAGCCCTAGCCTAATCACAGGACAACTTACAATGACCAATTAGCCTACAATCGGTACATCTTTGGACTGTGGGAGGAAACTGCAGCACCCAGAGGAAACAAGGGCAGAACGTACAAACTCCTCAGCGGAATTGAACGCCGTTCGCTGGTACTGTAAAGCATTGTGCTAATCGCTACACTAACATGCCACCCTGCATAAGTGTGTCACAAAGGAAGCATCTTGAAGAAAACAGAAACAGAAGAATTTCATGCTTTCTTAAAGCACAGAAGGAACAGTTTGACTCATCAAGTTTATGTCAGTTCCCATCGCAATCTCATTAATCCCACCCCCTCCTTGTTTTTCCTTTAACTTAATTTCTCATACACGAAATGGTTGACGGGCAGGAATACGGTGGTGAGTGACACAATATTACCGGTTGTGAACTCTCGTGGATGCCCAGTTACCCACCTTCCACCTTGTTTATCAATGATTGTTTGATGGAATAATGAAACGTATATACTTGTTGGCTAGTGACATGAGAAGCAGTACCGACTGGCGGACAAATTACATAGGAACATGTACAGATTAATTGTGAAGCAAATCAATGGCAGAAAGTTAACACAACACGGAATCAGAATCAGGATTATTATCACTGGTTTATGTCATATCATGAAGGCATGCACTCAACAATTCAGGGACACCTTCTTCCCCTCTGTCATCAGATTTCTGAATGGACATTGAAGTCATAGTCATAGTCATACTCTATTGATCCCGGGGGAAATTGGTTTTCGTTACAGTTGCACCATAAATAATTATATAGTAATAAAACCATAAATAGTTAAATAGCAATATGTAAATTATGCCAGGAAATAAGTCCAGGACCAGCCTATTGGCTCAGGGTGTCTGACCCTCCAAGGGAGGAGTTGTAAAGTTTGATGGCCACAGGCAGGAATGACTTCCTATGACGCTCTGTGCTGCATCTCGGAGGAATGAGTCTCTGGCTGAATGTACTTCTGTGCCCACCCAGCACATTATGTAGTGGATGGGAGACATTGTCCAAGATGGCATGCAACTTGGACAGCATCCTCTTTTCAGACACCACCGTCAGAGAGTCCAATTCCATCCCCACAACATCACTGGCCTTATGAATGAGTTTGTTGACTCTGTTGGTGTCTGCTACCCTCAGCCTGCTGCCCCAGCACACAACAGCAAACATGATCACACTGGCCACCACAGACTCATAGAACATCCTCAGCATCGTCCGGCAGATGTTAAAGGGCCTCAGTCTCCTCAGGAAATAGAGACGGCTCTGACCCTTCTTGTAGACAGCCTCAGTGTTCTTTGACCAGTCCAGTTTATTGTCAATTTGTATCCCCAGGTATTTGTAATCCTCCACCATGTCCACACTGACCCCCTGGATGGAAACAGAGGTCACCGGTACCTTAGCTCTCCTCAGGTCTACCACCAGCTTTCCTTTTGTACTACTTATTTAATTTAACTTTATTAATATGTATTGCAATGTACTGTTGCAACATATTTCACGACATTGGCCAGAGATATTAAACCTGATTCTGAGGTTTGTTGCTTTATGGAAGCAGTGCTGTATAATACATACTAATAAAAAGTACTATGTTAAATAATAAATAGATAAATAGACGGACAGACAGACAAATAAATAAATAAATGTTGGTCTAGGTCACCGATCCTGTTTAAAAATATTGGTAAAAATTCCAGTGTTTGCCAGCCACAACATAACAATTCTCCTTTTTTCTGGGATGGTGAATCATCAATAGCAGGAACTGGGCAATGCACCTGGTACGTATCTTTTGAAAAATGCCAAAAATCCATTTTAATTAGATATTGAAATTTCCCAGAGCTTTTTTATTTATTCATTTACAGGATGTGTGCGTCGCCAGCTAATCCAGCATTTATTGCCCATCCCTAGTTGCCCTTGAGAAGGTGGTGATGAGCTCCCTTCTTGAACTGTTGCAGTCCCTGAGGTGTAGGTACACCCACTGTGCTGTTAGGGAGGGAATTCCATGAACCTGACCCAGCGACAGTGAAGGAACAGCGATATGCTTCCAAGTCAGGACGGTGAGTGATTTCAAGGGGGATTTGCAAGTGTTCCCAGGTATCTGCCGTTCTCATCCTTCTCGATGGTAGTGGTCGTGGGTCTGGAAGGTGCTGCCGTAGGAACTTTGGTGTGTTGTTGCAGTGAATCTTGTAGCTAGTACACATTGCTGCAACTGTTCGTCAGTGATGGAAGGACCGGATGCTTGTGGAAGGGGTACCAATCCAGTGGACTGCCTTGTACTGGATGGTGTCAAGCTTCTTGAGTGTTGATGGAGCTGCACTCAACCAGGCGAGTGGCGAGTATTCCATTACACTCCTGGCCTGAGCCTTGTAGATGGTGGACAGGTTTTGGGGAGTTAGGAGGTGAGTTACACACCACCAGATTCCAGGCCTAAGAATCTACTATTTTCCTGCCACTATCTCCTATCTCCACCCCTACTCCCCTCCCCTTCCTGGTACTAAGTCCCTGTTATTTGCACCCCTCCTCAGTCCACCAATAGCTTCAGACATTTTTCTCACCATTCCCTGTCTCTTCGTTTTACCAGCCGTCTTATCTCTCCACTGTCTGTCCTGATGGAGGGTTTCAACCCAAAATGTCGACAATTCCCTTCCTCCCACAGAACGTTGCTCTACCTGCTGAGTACCTCCAGCAGATTGTGTGTTACTTCACATTCCTACAGCTGCAGTCTCTCATGTGTTCACAATTCACAGTTTGGTTTCTGTATTTATTACAGTTAACATCTCAGAGAAGGACAACTTATGTGCACAACTAATTCCATCCAGCAATAAATAAGGTAACAGGCCAGTTGTCATTTCACACTGGTATGGTTTTTCAAAATAATCAATAATTGTAGTATCTTGGAACCAGGAAATCTATGTGCCTTACTTAAACCTAATAATTCTGTCGGGATCTTTCTGTAACTCATCCAAGAGTTAAAATCTGCTCCAATGATGCAGTTTTCTGTTGAGTATTTGCCTATATTATGTGGCATAATCCCAGGGTGAGAATTGAAAACATATAGGCATATGTATGAAAAAAATGGAGGGCTATGTGAATGGAACGTTTAGATTGATCTTGGGGTAGGTTAAAAGTTTGGCTCAACCCCGTGAGCCAAAGAGCCTGTACTGTGCTGTAGTGTTCTGTGTTCTATGTTTGAACTATCTAAATCAGAGGGAAGAATACTTCCACCCCACAATATAGAGTCAGGATAAGACCCATCGTAAATTGGGGAACCACCTCATTGAGCACCTCTGCACCAACCACCACAAGCGGCATTCCTGGCGGCCAAACATTTTAAATTATGATTTACATTTCTATTCCGCCATGTCGATCCATGGCCTCGTCCCCTTTTGCCATAATGAGGCCACTCAGGGTGGAGGAGCGACACTTTATATTCTGTCTGATGGTATGAATACCGATTTCTCCTTCTTGTGAACAAAAAATTTCCTGACCCTCATTCCTCTATGCCCCACTCTGACCTTTTACTTCCTTTCACCTGCCTATTACTTCTTCCTGGGTCCCCTCTTCCTTCTCGTTCTCCTATGGTCCACTCTGTCCTCTTATCAGATTCTTTCTTCTCCAGCCCTTGACCTTTCCCACCCACTTGGTTTCACCTATCGACTGTTTACTCCTTTCCATAGATGCTGCCTGACCTGCTGAGTTCCTCCAGCATTTTGTGTGAGTTGCTTTGGATTTACAGTATCTGCAGAATTTCTCGTTTTTGAGAGAACAAAGAGGTCATCTGAAAACAAAGGGAAATCTGATAGGCAGGCTGCTCATCACAATTTCACATTTGGCTGCTCAAGCACCTGCTGCCATCTCATGATGTGTAATTACAATTAGTAGGAGGCTCTGTTTCGAAGATTGACATGTTATTGATGCCAAGCTTAATTTTTATCTAGGTTCAGTGGTGAAGGATTTTGTAAATAAAGCAATGGCCTTGGGGACTTCTGTGCGATTTTGGTCTATTGTTACAGGACTGCATTCCTCTTAACAAACGCTGTCCACCCCCTCCTCTTTTCATCCTACAGACAAGATTGGAGCATTCTTTTAAATCGGTTTGTGATGTGGGTGAATCATCTATTTAGATATGGGTATTTATTGAAAGAGCAGTAAACTTTAATACCTGTACTATATGGCTGCTCCAGTGTAGAACAGGGACTGCTTGTTAACAAAAATCTCGTAAAACATCCGATTTCTTGAAGCAGAGTCAGATAGATTTTCAGCAAAGAGCACAAAAAGAGAATTAACGTTGAAGTGCTCCAATACACGTATAGAGGATATAATCCACTCAGTTACTTTTCCTGATAAGTATAGTTTTCAGGGAAAAAACTGATATGATTGCTGAGGAAAATATGTTGGTCAATGTAATCTCATACCTCGATATAACTTTACATATTATTTACCAGCCACGACTGCTCTATGGGATTTGCCAGACTGAATATTTCCAACTAAATTCATGACGGCCTTTGAAAAGGCAATTGGGTAGCAATGAATATGTATAGACTTTCCTTATTGTTTCAAAGGAAAAGTGCTGCAAGTGCTGGAAATCTTAAATAAAAACAGTAAAAGCTGAAAATATTCAGAAGGTCAGGCAGCATCTGCTGAGAGGAAAACAGTAAGCATTTAACTTTGATGACCGTTCATCAGAACTGGGCAATAGAGATAAACAGAACTTTAAATGCAGAGGATGTGCAGAGGAACAGAGGGGAAAAATACAGTGATGAAATGGAAGTCATGAGTGGCTGAATTCCCAAGGTGGTGAAAGAGAATGCTAACAGGACAAGCATTGAAACTAAAGATTAACTTGTAAATGGGAAACCAAGAATCAACATCTGCAATGTTGAACTCAGATCAGGTGTTTTCCCTCAAACCTATTTGGAAGAGTATAGGTCAGAGGTCAGAGATGAAGAACAGTGAAGAATTATAAGTGACAAGCAAACCAATCTTGAGCTCAGGTAATTCACAATTGTAGTAACCTAACCTATGCTTCTACCCACAACATAGAGGAGACCACTTCATGACCAAGAAACTTACTGAACTGAAAGCATAACCTTTCCCACATTAAGTGTCAAAGAAAAGAATGTCATAGGAGCCATGGCGTCATAGAGCACTATAGCACAAAAATAGGCCCTTCAGCCAACTTGGTCTGAGCCAAACTATTATTCTGCCTAGTCCTATAGACCAGCACCTGAAACATGGGCCTCCATACCCCACCCATCCAAATTTCTCTTAAATGTTGAAAGCAAACCCACGTCCACCACTTTGGCTGGCAGCCTGTGCCAACTCTCTTCACCCTCTGAGTGAAGCTCCCCCTCCTGTTCCCTTTAGACATTTCACCTTTCATCCTTAACCTATGACCTCTAAATCTAGTTTCATTCATGATCAGAGGAAAAGGCCTGCTTACATTTATCCTATCTATACCCCTGATCATTTTGTATACCTCCATCAAATCCCCCCTCATTCTCCTACACTCCAACCTGTTCAAACCTTTCCCTGTAACACATGTCCTCAAGTGCTGGCAGCATCCTTGAAATTTTCTCTGTACTCTTTGAATCTTATTGGAGTCTTTCCTGTAGGTAGATGGACAGAACTGCATACAATACTCCAATATTGAATTATACGTCAAGCGTGATAAAGGATCTAGTGTTTTTCCAGTGCATATGATGAATAAACTCTGCTTGGACTTTCTGCCGGGTACAGGCATCAGTTTTAACCAATGTTTCAATGACATCAGAGATGATTCCTGCCCAGGCATTATCCCTGATGAAGATGACAGAAGTTTGTCATCCAAACGTTGGTTAAAATCAATATTTTACCCGCTGGAAGCCCAAGAAGAGTTTATATGTCAAGAGTGTTCATATTAACAAACGTAGCTTTTTTTAATTACCTGCCATGTAATTAAAGTGTTATTCCTCTGGAGTGTTGTACAATGAGAGTAATTTTACCTTATAGGTGAAGGTAAAAAATGAATAAAACCTGTTGATCCCCACCTGATCTTTTCTGGTGACCTCTTTGTTGGCACTTCAGTATAAAGTGAATGCAGACACCCCAGGGAGGTACTTACAGAGTGTTGAGGGCAGCGAGGTCTTTTGGATCTGTTGATATAAACCAGCTTCTCCCTGACCTCTCAATGGATGTAAAAATCCACATTGTTTCAGAAAGACCAGGGTAGTTCTCTCAATTGTTTAATTTGTCCCTCAACCAATTTTACCAAGGCTGATTATCTTCCCACTATCATGTTGCTGCTTGTGTCACCAAGCAGAACTAAAGTATGTATGGAAAATCCGTACACTGGGGTTGTGAGGCTGGTGATAGAGAGAAGCTTACCTGTATACATAGAACCCAAATCTGCCCTCCCTCTCTTTCTCCCCTAGCTACCTAACATGCTGACACCAAATATCAAATCCAGCCCACCTCATCACTAATCCATTCTGTGCAGTAATTTTTTCTATTAAACTAATATACATTCATTTTTATATTTGCATTTATACAGTATTGCATGCTAAGTTGAAGTAATTGAGTAAGATATGGTTCCACATCAAGTTCATACGTTAAATAAAACTGAATTCATTATAATTTTAGTGGATATGATATCACTTATCTTTAATATTTTATACAATTTTATGCATCAATCCCTTTTGCGTTAGCTTTCATTAAGATATGGTTATATATAAAATGCTATATAACTATGTTCACTGTGGAAAGTGTGTCTTGTGTGTTGGTTATTATAAAACAGCTTCACTACACATATTTGTTTTGGAGTAACTAAAGATTTTGATTTGAGTAGCACCTGTCCAACAAATTGATAGGCACTTGTCCGCCAAATTGATGGACACCTTGGTACTTCTCCCACAAATTTAATAATCGCTCACAGCAGAAACTAACTTAATCTCATACTCTTAAATCAGAGCTCATTTTTAGTGGATAACCAATTTATTCATCACCTTTGCTCCTGATTAGACCTTAAATATAGCTCTGGGATGAAGAATACAAGTACCCTGATATTATCTGGTGGCAGCACTGAAGCACACAAATACATTGTGGGGCCTTTTGGTCTTGGGCCTGAACTGTAATGTAAGGAAAATTTGGAGGATGAGCGGTTGGAACAATTTATACACTAATCTGAGACACATGGAACGCCAATGGACACATTGGTGGCATAGCAGTTTGTGCGATGTGGTTACAGCACAAAATGTTCTAGAGTTCAATTCCAGCTCCATCTGTAAGGAGTTTGTACATCCTCCTTGTGATCTACTTGGGTTTCTTCTGGGTGCTCCTGTTTTCTCCCACAGTCTAAAGATGTGCAGGTTAGTAGATTAATCGGTCATTGTAAATTGCCCTGTGATTAGGCTAGTGTTAAATAGGTGGGCTGCTGGGCGGTGTGGCTCATTGAGTCAGAAGGACCTGTTCCACGCTGTTTCTGCAAATAAAATTAAAATAAAGCTCATGTTTATCATCTCATCTCTGTATTAACCTGATTCCTTAATTTAACCCAAAGCATCATCAATTCCCCTCCGCTGACTTCAATGCCACTCATCCAAACAGCCCATTTCCATTCACCTTCTGCCTGTACTCACTCATTTAGCATATAAATTACCATAAGACCATCAGATATAAGAGCAGAATTAGGCCATTTGGCCCATCACGACTGTTCCGCCATTTCATCATGGCTGAATTACCTCTCTTTATCACCTTCCTGGTTCTTCCCCTCACCGTGCACCCTGCGCTAAGCTGGCCTTCAAGGGCTCTCATGTGATTTTATGGTACATTGTCCTTTCTTCAGTACAGAGGGACACTTATGGAGTTCCTCGGCACTGCAAAGTCTGGCTGCAGTGGAGCAGGTGGCCATTGGCTGCATTATTATTGCAAGGAGACATTGCCTCAGATATGTCTATAGTACAATCATGTTACTGTATGTTGCTGTCTCCACTTTACAATGCATTTCCCTTTCAAGAGCAGCATGCATAGTTCTCTTTTACTGTGTGATCCAGAATCTCTGGAGGGGAAGGCCCTGAGTCCTCGGCTTTGCTTGTTGCTCGGCGGCCGGGGCAGGGTCGAAGCGCTCGGCAGAGGATGGTGTTCGGAGAGGCTGTGTCGGAGGGCTGGTCGGAAGCTCGAAGTTTTCGGACGGACTCAGAGTCTGCGGCAGTCGGGTGCTTCCAATGGTGCTGCATCGGCAAGTTTGTGGTGCTTGGAGGTTCACGGCAGGGAGAGTTTCTCCCTTCTACCGTCTGCGTGAAATGATGAGGCTATCGGGACTTTGAGACTTTTTTTTTTACCGTGCCCATGGTCTGCTCTTTATCAAATTACGGTATTGCTTTGCACCCTTGTAACTATATGTTATAATTATCTGGTTTTGTCAGTTTTAGTCTTGGTTTGTCCTGTGTTTCTTGTGATATCATTCTGGAGGAACTTTGTATCATTTTTTAATGCATGCATTTCTAAATGACAATAAATGAGGACTGAGTGTCCTCATAATCTAATCTAATCTTTTAAGAACACTATATAGTGGTCAGTTTATATATTCAGTCTCAAGATAGTAAAGGAACACCACGGTGGGCTCTATTTCATTAACCAGCAATGCGCTGTTAACAACGTGAGGCTGGAGCTTAGACACAGCAATGAGTTTGGAGACCGTTCCATTCCTCTTTCATTTAAATCTCACTCACGTACTGTGGAAACCTGCTGTCCTTGACCTGCTATTGTTTATTATTGAAATTTGATGCAAAGTGTTTTCCCTCTGGTTTCATCCCACATCCCAAAGACATACAGTTAAAATTAGGGTTATTAAGTTGTGAGCATGTTATTTGGTGACAGAAGCGTGGCGACGATTGTGGCTGCCCCCAGCACAATCCTCGCTGATTTGATTTGACACAAATGGTGCATTTCACTGTATGCTTTGATGTCCATGTGAAAAATAAAGCTAATCTTTAAAAAGTCTTTTACTTGCAAACTGCATTGAACCAACAACCCACCTTTATAATGCATCAACTACAGGAACTTACAGCTAGTGTCATCCTCAGCCACTTAGGGCTAAAATACCTCATCCTTTTATTAGCATGTTCATGATTCAACTTTATTTATTCACAGTTTCATTGTAAACTTGTTTAATCAACAGTTCTGTGCTCAACGATGTGAATAGTCACTTAATTACATGGAGACTAATATATCATGTGAGATGGTTTTTCAGGCCCATCCATCTTATAAATAAATTAATATGTCCTTCATTTTGCTCCAGAGAAGCAAGTTGGATTCAGAGACAGGAGGAAGTGGTGTAGCTACTTGAGGAGATCATGACCAATCTGTGTTTTCACTCCACACACTTATCTTGCTCCATATCCTCCATTTTTGGCTCAGTTAACAAAATCTATCAAACCAGAGCCCAATATTAACAATTAAAAATTGTCAATTGCAGTAGCATTTCAAGTTTTACCAAGCTCTACACAGAGACCCACCCACACACAAGGTGTTGAAGGCTATCAGATAATATGGAAGGATGGGCAGGAAAGTAAAGGAAGGGGGTGGCGCTCTTAATTAAAGATGAGATCAGAGCAATAGAGAGAGACGATATAAGATCTAAGGAGCAGAATGTTGAATCCATCTGGGTAGAGATTAGGAATAGTAAAGGGTAAAAAATCACTTGCGGGAGTTGTCTATCAGCCACGAAATAATAACATTACAGTGGTACAGGCAATAAACAGAAATATTGGAGACATGTAAGAATGGAACAGCGGTTATCATGGGAGACTTTAACACAGATAAATTGGGTGAATCAAGTTGGTCAAGGCAGTCTTGAGGAGGACTTCATAGAAAGCATCCATGATGGTTTTCTTGAGGGGATGTGGTATCTTAGATCTGGTCCTGTGCAACGACACAGGTAAAATTAATGATCTTGTAATTAGGGATCCACCTGGAAAGAGTGATTACAGTATGACTGAGTTTCTCATACAAATGGAGGGTGCAATAGTTCAATCTAAAACCAGTGTATTATGCCTAAACAATGGAGACTCCAATGGGATGAGGAGAATTTGGCTAGTGTAGACTGGGAATACAAATTCTATGGTGGGATGGTTGAGGAACAGTGATAGACTTTCAAAGAGATTTTTCACAGTACTCAACAAAAATATGTTCCATTTAAAAGCAAGGTCAGTAAGGGTGGGGAGAGACAGCCTTGGATAACAAAGGAAATAAAAGAAGGCATCAAACTAAAAGCTCGTGCATACAAAGTCGCCGAGTAGTGGGAAACTGGAAGATTGGGAAAGTGTTAAAAAGCAACAAGGAACCACTGAGCAAGCAACAAAGAAAGGAAAGCTAAATTATGAAAATAAACTAGCACAAAATACAAAAACCGATAGTGAAAGTTTTTATAATCATATAAAGTGGAAAAGGGTGGCTAAAGTGAACATAGGTCCCTTGAAGATCGAGAAGGCGGGAATTGGTATTCAGTAATGAAGAAATGGCAGAGGCTTTGAATAACTATTTTGTGTTGGTCTTCACGGTGGAGGACATGTCTAACCTGGATGTGATGGGAGGTGAGGACATCGATACTATAGCTGTCACTAAAGAGGTAGTGCTGAGCAAACTTGAGGACCTGAAGGTAGATAAGTCCCCTGGTCCTGATGGAATGCATCCCAGGGTACTGAAATAAATGGCAGAAGTTATAATAGAGGCTTTAGTGATGATTTACCAAAATTCTCTGGACCCTGGGCAGGTCCTAGTGGATTGGAAGATGGCGAATGTCACGCCACTGGTCAAAAAAATGATGTAGGCAAAAGGCAGGTAACTATAGGCCGTTAGTTCAACATCTGTAGTTGGGAAAATGCTTGAAGCTATCATTAAAGAAGAAATAGCAAGGCATCTGGAAAGAAATGGGTCCATCAGGCAGATGCATCATGGATTCAGCAAAGGCAGGTCCTGTTTCAGAAACTTACTGGAGTTTTTTGTGGACGTAATGAGTGCAGTGGATAGAGGAGAACAGATGGACGTTATTTACTAGGATTTCCAGAGGGTGTTCAATATGGTGCTGCATAAAGGACTTATCCATAAGGTAAGGATACATAGAGTTGGGGGTGACGTATTAGCCTGGATAGAGGATTGGTGAACTAACAGAAAGCAAAGAGTTGGGATACATCGGTGTTACTCTGGTTGGCAATCAATGGTGAGCGGTGTGTTGCAGGGGTCGGTGCTGGGTCCGCAACTGTTCACAATATACATTAATAATCTGGAAGAGGGGATCAAGTGTAGTGTATCTAAGTTTGCTAATGATACTAAATTGAGTGAAAAAGCAAATTGTGCAGGAGATGTGAAGAGTCTGCAGGGAGACATAGATAGGTTAAGTGAGTAGCAAGGATCTGGCAGATGGAGTACAATGTTGGTAAAACTAAGGTCATCCACTTTGGAAGGAAGAATGGAACAGTATATTATTACTTGAAAGGTAAAAAATTGCAGCACGCTGCTATGCAGAGGGACTTAGGAGTGGTTGTACATGAATCACAAAAGTTTGGTTTGCAGGTGCAGCAGGCTATCAAGAAGGCAAATGGAATGTTGGCCTTCATTGTTAGGGGGATTGAATTTAAGATCAGGGAGGTTATGCTGCAACTGTACAGGGTACTGGTGAGGCCGCACCTGGAGTACTGTGGGCAGCTCTGGTCTCCTTACTTGAGGAAGGATATACTGGCTTTGGAGGCAGTGCAGAGGAGGTTCACCAGGTTGATTCCAGAGATGAGAAGGTTAGACTATGAGGAGAGATTGAATTGCCTGGGTCTATACTCACTGGAGTTCAGAAGAATGAGAGGAGATCTTATAGAAATATATAAGCTTATGAAAGGGATAGATAAGATGGAGGCAGGAAAGTTGTCTCCACTGGTAGGTAAGACTAGAACTAGGGGACATAGCCTCAAAATTTGGGGGATTAGATTTAGGAAGGAGATGAAGATGGCCTGCTTTTCCCAGAGAGTGGTGAATCTGTGGAATTCTCTGCCCAATGAAGCAGTAGAGGCTACCTCAGTAAATATATTTAAGAGAAGGTTGGATAGATTTTTGCATAGTCGGGGAATTAAGGGTAATGAGGAAAAGGCAGGTAGGTGGAGGTGAGTCGATGGCCAGATCAGCCATGATCTTATTGAACGGTGGAGCAGGCTCGACGGGCCAGATGGCCGACTCCTGCTCCTATTTCTTATGTTGTTATGAAGGAACTCAGTGGGTCAGGAAGCACCAATGGAGAGAAATGGACAGTTGATGATTCAGGTCATGGTCCTTCATCTAGACTGAGACGTAGTCGAGAGTACATGGAGAGGTGTTTATTTACAAGTCTGAAAGTTCTGGCTCAATATTTAAATTATGTCTAGATTCCTAAGCTGTGGAAATTTCCTCTTATCCACTCTATCATCTTTCCTTAATATTTTGAAACCTTCAGTCAAGTTTCTCCATGATCTTCTAAATTCCAGGGATTACAACTTCAGTCTGTGTTGTCTTTCAGAATCAGAATCAGATGTTGTTCTGTGGCAGCAATACAAAGCAATACATAATTTTAAAATAGATTGGAGAGAGACTAAATCTGGCTGGAGCAAGCAATGTTGGAAATGGCAAGAGTGGAGTGTTGCAGGAAGGGTATGGAACACGTGGTTGAGAAGGAATGCCAAGGGGAGCTGTGGCACAATGGAGACACACCCACGAGGTAAGATCATTACAGAATGTCTCTGGTGCTTCCTGCTGCTTCCCCTCTTCCTTTCCCTTTATTTGTATGTATATAAAATAAAACTAGTGGTGCAAAAAAAGAGCAAAAAATAGTGAGTTAGAGTACATGGGTTCATCGTCCGTTCGGAAATCTCACGGTGGAGGGAAAGAAGCTGCTCCCCCACAAACAAGAGAAAGTCTGCAGATGCTGGAAATCGAAGCAACACACACAAAGCGCTGCAGGAACTCAGCAGGCCAGGCAGCATCTGGAAAAGAGTACAGTCAATGTTTCTGGCCGAGACTCTTCAACAGGACTTGAGAAAACAAGATGAGAAATCAGAGTAACAAGGTAGCGGGTGGGGGGGGGGTGTGGGGGGAGAATCACAAGGTGATAGGTGAAACCAGGAGGAGAAAGGGGTGAAGTAAAGAGCTGGGAAGTTGATAGGTGAAAGAGATACAGGGCTGGAGAAGGGGGAATCTGATAGGAGAGGACAGAAGGCCATGAAAGAAAGGAAAGGGGGAGGAGCACCAGAGCAAGGTGATAAGGTGAGAGAGGGAAATAGTAATTGGGAATGGTGAAGGAGGTGGGGGGGCATTACTGGAAGTTCGAGAAATCAATGTTCATGCCACCATTGGAGGCTACCAGACAGAATATATTGTGTTGCTCCTCCAACCTTAATGTGGCCTCATTGCGACAGCAGAGGAAGCCATGGGCTGATATGTCAGAATGGGCATGGGAAGTGGAATTAAAATGGTGGATACTGGGGGATCCTGCTTTATCTGGCAGTCGGAGCGTAGGTGCTCAGCGAAGCTGTCTCTCAAACTGCGTTAGGTATCACCAATATACAGGAGGCCACACCAGGAGCACTGGATACAGTCGATGACCCCGACAGACTCACAGGTGAAATGTCACCTCAGCTGGAAGTACTGTTGGGGGTCCTGAATGGTAGTGAGTGAGGAGGTGTTGGGGCAGGTGCAGCACATGTTCTGCTTGCAAGGATAAGTGTCAGGAGGGAGATCAGTGGGGAGGGATGAATGGACAAGGGAATTGTATAGGTGGATCACTGCGGAAAGCAGAAAGTGGGGGGGGGGATAGAAAGATGTGCTTGGTGGTGGGATCCCACTGGAGATGGTGGAAGTCATGGAAAATTGTGTTGGACATGGAGGCTGGTGGGGTGGTAGGTGAGGACAAAAAGAACCCCATCTCTGGTGGGTCGCAGGAGAATGGGGTGAAGACAGACGTGTGCGAAATCGAAGAGGTGTGGTTGAGGGCAGCATTAATGGTGGAGGAAGGGAAGTCCCTTTCTTTGAAGAAGGAGAACATCTCCTCAGTTCTTGAATGAAATGCATCATCTTAAGAGCAAATGTGGCAGAAACGGAGGAATTGAGAGAATGGGATGGTGTTTTTACAAGTAACAGAGAGGGAAGAGGTAGAGTCCAGGTAGCTGTGAGAATCAGAGGTGGATAAGCTGTCTCCAGAGAGAGACAGAGAGATTGAGAAGGGAAGGGAGGTGTCAGAAATGGACCCGGTAAATTTGAGGGCGGGGGTAATTTGGAGGCAAAGTTGATGAAGGTGCAGAGCTCCACAAGGGTGCAGGAAGCAGCATCAATGCAGACGTCGATGTAGCGTTGGAAAAGTTGGAGTGGGATACCGGTGTAGGCTTGAATCATTGAATTCTCTAAGTAGCCAACAAACAGGCAGGCATAGCTGACACCCATGCGACTGCCCATGGCTACTCCTTTTGTTTGAAGGAAGTGGGAGGAACCGAAGGAGAAATTATTAAGTGTGAGGACAAGTTCCTCAAGACAGAGGAGAGCGGTGGTGGAGGGGAACTGGTTGAATCTGGTGTCCAGAAAGAAACGGAGAGCTTTGGGGCCTTCCTGGTGGAGGTGGAGGTGTATGGGGGCTGGACATCATAGTGAACCTAAGATGATGGGGGCCACGGAACATGAAATCATTGAAAAGATCAAGAGTATGTGAAGTGTCATGGATGTAGGTAGGAAGGGACTGGACAAGGGGGGATAAAACATGAGATGAGGTATGTAGGTACAAGTTCAGCGGGGCAGTAACAAACAGAAACAATGGGTCTACCTAGACAAGCAGGTTTGTGGATCCTGGGTAGAAAGTAGAAACAGGAGGTGCAGTGTGAGGGAACTATGAGGTTGTTGGCAGTGGATGGGTGATCCCTAGAATTAATAAGGTCGGTGGTAGTGTGGGAGACAATGGCCTGGTGCTTCTTAGTAGAATCCTGTTCGACGGGTAAGTAAGAGGAGGTGTCTGACAGCTGTCGCTGGGCCTCTGCAAAGTAGAGGTCAGTCCACCAGACTACTACAGCACCCCCCTTATCTACAGGTTTGATGGTGAGGTTAGGATTAGTGCAGAGAGAGTGGAGAGCAGTGCGTTTGGAAGGAGTGTGGTTGGAATTGGGGAGCGGAGTGGTGAAGTCAAGATGGTTGATGTTCCATTGGCAGTTCCTCCACATTGACTAACTCACAGGATCCAGTAATGAAGCAGGTAAATTTATTCTGTGCTCTTTCCAAGGCCAACATTTTTGAGAAGTATTCATATTTTAAGATGGTGATGCTGCGGAGAAGGGTTTTGTACAATGGAGTAACACACACTCAGAATGCTGGAGGAACTCAGCAGGTCAGGCAGAATCTATGGAAAGGAATAGAGTGGACATTTCAAGTTGAGTTCTTTCAAAAGGACCTAATGATAAGTCCTGAGAAAGGGTCTTGGTCCAAAATATCAATTCTTTATTTCTTTCCATAGATGTTGCCCGACCTGCTGAGTTCCTTCAGCATTTTGTGTGTGTTACTCTGGATTTCCAGCATCTGTTGCAAATTGAAAATTTGGCTGAGTGGTGTAATAACAACAACCTCTCATTCGATGTCAATAAGGCCCAGGAAGTGATTATAGGCTTCAGGAGAGGGAAACCAGAGGTCCATGAGCCAGTAAACATCGGAGAATCGGACGTGGAGAGGGTCAGTAACTTTAAATTATCTCAGGAGACCTGTCCTGGACCCATGATATAAATAAAATTGTGAAGAAAACATGACAATGCTTCTACTTCCTCAGGGGTCTGAAGAGATCTGGCATGTCATTGAAAACCTTGGCAAACTACTATAGATGTGTGGTGGAAAGTGTGTTGACTGGCTGCGTTATGGCCTGGTATGGGAACACCAATGCCTTTGAGTGGAAAATCCTACAAAAAGTAGTGGATTCAGTCCAGTACTTCATGGGTAAAATCCTCCCAACCATTGAGCATATCTACATGAAACATTGTCATAGGAAAGCAGTATCCATTATCAAAGATGCTCCCCACCCAGGCCATGCTTTTCTCTTGCTGCTGCCATCAGGTAGAAAGTACAAGTTCCTCAGGACTCTCACCACCAGGTTCAAGAACAGCTACTACCCTCAACCACCAGGCTCTTGAACGAAAGGGGATAACTACACTCATTTAAGGACTCATTTATCTTGCTATTTCATGCTCGTTATTTAATGCTATTTATTTATATCTGCATTTGCACAGCTTGCAGTCCATTGATCCTGTTTACAGTTACAGTTCGATAGATTTGCCAAGAATCCCCACAGAAAAAGAATCTCAGGGTTGTATGTGGTGACATGTATGTACTCTGATAATAAATTTTACTTGACTTTACAGAATCTCCTTTTGTAGAAAGGAGTGATGGTTTCTGAATCCTTGCTCGTTGGATAAATTATAAGTGATACACAGTGCTCTGAGGATACCATCCGAGATTTCAAAAAGATGAATTCCATGGTCAGGAGTTCAATAAAGCAAATACAGAGTAAAGTCAAGATACTAAGACTGCATGCATTTTGTAGCCTGTGTAGTACACCAGTCCCCTACTCCAACTCCATCTCAAGGGAATCAACATTGATTTCCATTTAAAATTATTCAGCCAAAAATAGTTGCCTCTTTAAAAAGGAAAGAAAAATAACAATACAATTAGATCTCCTTTTTCCCAAGGTATAATAATGTTAAAACATTTATAGAGTCAATGAGTAAGACGAAACAGAAACAGGCCATTCAGCCCAACTCATCCATGCTGACCATGGTGCCCACCAAACTAGCCCCATTTGCCGGTCTTTTGCCCATGTCCCTCTCAACGTCTTCTATCCATGTACTTACCCAAAAGTCTTTTAAATGTTATTGTTGTACCTGCCGCAACCACTTCCTTTGCAGGTTATTTTGTATATGCACTAGCCTCTGCATGACGAAGCTACCACTTATGTTCCTTTTAAAATGTTCATCTCTCGCCTTAAACATGCTAATCTAGTTTGTAGCTCTCCTTCTTGAGGACACAGTAAGTGTGCATTCTCCCTATCTATGACCCTCAAGACTTTATACACCTCTGTAAAATGACATCTCAGTCACCTGTATTCCAAGGAATGAAGTCCTAACCTGCCTAACCTTTCCCAGTTAATCTATTCCAGACCTTATTTGGATTCCAATTGGCTTTAAAAACTCTTATTATCTTTATCAAAATGCAATTAGAGAATGTGGCTCTACCTGTTTAATTGGCTATTTATTTCTTCCCAATGTAGTTGAAAGCTTTGAATCAGTGTTTCAAATGATTGAATTTATTTTTTCTTTTCGCAAAGCAAAATCATGTGGCTTTATTCTGCCTCTCATACTTATAATCTGAATAAAGCTGAGTTATTATGCAAATCTATTTGCAGATAGCTTGGATTTCCATAGGAACTTACTTATCATGATCTGACGATATCATTTCTGAATTAGAACAAATGTACATATGCACTATGTCACACAAAACAACTGTGTCCAGAGGTAACACACACAAAATGCTGGGGGAACTCAGCAGGCCAGGCATCATCCATGGAAAAGAGTAAAGTCGGACTGGAGGGTCTCCACTCTTTTCCACAGACGCTGCCTGGCCTGCTGAGTTCCTCCAGCATTGTGTGTATGTTGCTTAGATTTCCAGCATCTGCATACTTTCTCGTGTTAGTATGCAGAAGTGTTCATTACACTCTGGGTGGAATCTTAATGAATATGAATCTAATCTCAAATAACACTCAAGGCACTACCAAATAGATTACTCTGCCAATTTAGTGCCATATTTTTTGTTTATTATTGCTACTGCAAAGATTCAATAGTATTCTATAACCATCTGTAGACAGAGTTCAGTGGAAACCAGGGTCAAAGTGAACCACGGGAAATAAAAATGAAAAACTGGACTGGATTCTTTCAAACAAGAATGATGATCAAAATACCAATCACAGTACCTTCAACAGTGCAACAGAACATAGTACCATCATTGCCAACCAGACTGAGTCAAGTCGAGCAACACACATCAAAGTTGCTGGTGAATGCAGCAGAGTAACAGTCGACATTTCGGGCTGAGACCCTTCGTCAGGACTAACTGAAGGAAGAGCTAGTAAGAGATTAATCATGACCGGAATATAGTAGATAAGTGGCTAATACACTCAATTTTGTTTCTAAAAGGGTTTATCTAATGAATTTAATATTAAACACACAGCGCATATTTTCCTTGCATGAATATAGTTATAAGTCAATTATCAGGGGAGGACAGGGGAGTTTGAAATAAGTGTTGAACAAACTTCCAGTAGAAGTGGTAGACGCATGTTCGATATTATCATTTAAAGAAAAATTGGATAGATATATGGACAGGAAAGGAATGGAGGGTTATGGGCTGAGTGCAAGTCAGTGGGACTAGGTGAGAGTAGCGTTCGGCATGGAGTAGAAGGGCAGAGATGGCCTGTTTCCATGTTGTAGTTGTTATATGGTTATATAAGTCACTTATAAGTCAATAGCATCATAACATTTTAAGTAACGTTTGGATATTAAACACACAGCACATATTTTCCCCATATGAACATATAAAATCATTGCAACACACCAATATCGCTGAATCAGTGGGAGCTCTGGGCTTGTTTCCCTGCAACGATACAGTCCCATCGAGGGGTGATGGGAGACAGCGATACTCGAAGGGGGCTCCTTATGTCCAGTCTATTCCGCAATTTAGTTTTCGTTGCATTCATTGCAGAGATATGTTGGAAATGGAAGCAACATTTTCAGTGCTTTCGTGGCTATCTCAGAATATTAGCCTTGACTTTGATCCAGAATGCCGGCAGAGATGTTACGTCAAACACACTTTTCAGCCCGCTGTCATTTGCAAGCTCGAAGAGTTGATCTCCTTCCCGTGCTGACAATGATGATGCATGGGTAATGACCTCGCATGCGTCCAAGCTCAACAGTGGGTGTGACAGGGAATGAGGAAAGGTTTCCTCACAGCCCAGTAGCACATGCTTTGCAGCCCGGTACCGGTCCACGGCCCAGTGGTTGGGGGCGCTGCTATAAGGATTTTGTACATTTGAGAAGCTTACTTCTCAATTGTTTAAATTCAGAAGAATATGGTGTGACCCACTCAATTTCTCTTCATGAGGAGAAATTGAATAGACCACCGCCATGCAAGCTGATTATTTTCTACGTTAGATTTGCAATAAAATATTGATCATACACATTTGTGCAATGTCCACTCCACCTGCACCCTGTGTAGGTTAATTAATCCAGTCACCGGAGGGCAGGGTTGGATTGCTCTAAGCACTGAACCTATTTGAAGAAGTTGAGAACAGCTTCTCTGACAGCAAAATCTAGGCCTGGAACAATTCGTCACGTATGGAGCCCAAGTCATAGGTTTGGACAATTAAAATGCAAGCTCACATATTCCGGGGTTCCTCTCCCCATGATGCTAACGCTGTGAGACTCTCACTGCCTGCTGTGCTTTGTGTCTGTGAACTTTGTAGTGATTTCCCCGCCAATATGATGAACAGCATACTGAGGCTTTGGGCCTACTCTGGGCTGCCCAGGAATTTGGATGTAAGGACTCAGTTTGGTTTGGAATGCTGTTGTTGTTGCTTGCTTTTATTGTTTGCATGATTTTTTTTTTCTCTTTCTCTGTGGGAACTGGGGGTTGGTCTTTTTTTTAATTGGCTTCTTTTGGGTTCCTTGCTTCATGACTATCTGCACATTAAATCTTAATTATGTGGTGACCTATGTCCTTTGGATGTTTTGCATGCTGGACAAGGAAGGCTTTAAAAACATGAGAATGAGACAGAAAGTAGGATAATTGCATTTATATCTTCTTCAGATTCAAATGTCATTGACTGAAGACCCTTACAAAGTGTGTCCACCTTTGTAATATACAAAAGACAAGAGCCAATGTCTACACAGCAATGTGTAGAGACCATATTGTTTGAAAGAGCTGTGTTGATTTAAGAGAAAAATGTTAGCCGCTGATAGTTTTCAAAGTGTTGTGTGATCTTTTATACCCACCTGAGTGGTCAGACAGAGCCCTGGTTTAATGTTGCTTCTAAAGGAAAGTTGCACTTAATTGGTGCTTAAGGTGAGATACTTCAGTTATATGGTAAGACTAGAAAGATTGGATTGTTCTTCTGAGAATACTGAAAGTTAATGGAAGATTTATAAAATTATAAGGGGTTTTAATGGAATAGATAGGTAGAAATAGTCACCAATGCAGAGATTTGATGAAACAGATGGCTCAGTTCATGAGTAATTGTCATGAAGATCAGAGGGAATGGAAAAGAATTGGTTTTCCTAGTTGAGTTATTGCAATCTGGACAGCACTCTATTAAAAGTGGGACAGAAATAGATGCAACGGTAACCACTGAAGGAAATTTATTAAATATTAAAAACGAACTTCTAAGCTGTGGAGAAAATTCTGGTATGTGGGATCTAATTGGATGGCCCTTTCAAAGAAATGTTAAAGGCACAAGGGGTCAATTGACCTCTTTCAACATTGTATTGTGCATCAGTTCTAAGAGATGGATCCCCCATGGTCAATGAGGAGAGATTTTTTTATATCCAGCTGAGAAGATAATCACAAAATTATAGAACCTAGTGGTACAATGATGTATATGAATGAGACCAGATGGATATCATGCTATTGAAATCAGACAATATAATGCATGGTGCAGAATAATAAATACCATAAATATTTACTATTCTGCTCCAGAGAAAGCACTCTCTGTTTCCCCTCTTGTTCATTATGTAGTAATAGTATTGTTGTCCTCATTTTCAATCTGTTCTAGGCTGGGTTCAATTGCCCAGTAGTAACAGTTGAAATGATAACGTCTAAACATCCTTATTTGAAGATCTATCAAAGTAATTGGACACTTTGCTCATAATTCTAATCACCCATTTTACTGAGGAATAAATATTCCAAATGTGAGCCTTCTTCAAAGGCAAACTAAGTCAAATATCATTGCAGAATTTGTTTGTATATACAGTATTACATGATCTAAAGCATCCATTAATTAAGAGCTCTTCAGTAAGTAAATAAATCTGTATTGCTACTTAATAGGATATCACAGGGGCTTTGGGAGACATAAGCACGCATCACATCATTTTGGTTAGAACATTTTGAGGATTTAGAGTCAGTTATTAAACTAATAATTTCTGTATGGCAGTACATCCGTCATCATTAAATGTGATAAAATGCTGGCCGAGAGTCTTATTGCCATCAGAGTAAGAAACTCACCTACGTGCAATATTTAAGTGCCGTCCTGGATTGGTAGTAACACAATCACAGCCAAGAGGCAAGTGTCAGAGCATCACTCAGGACCTAATCTAAGCCTATAATTGTGGTTAATATTTCAATGCATTATTGATAAGTGCTTGCTGGCAAAGAGTGTTAATTTGTGACATTATCGGACTATTTGGCTGAACATAAAATGTATAATGCCACTACTTATATACAACCAGAATAATTATTTTAATCAACATCCACCTCTAAACTTAATAAGTTACAAAACATCCCTATCTGTGCCAATCCCTCCCAGTAGAAGTCTATTTTTAACGGTGTGATATTTTGATTACAATGAATCCAACTCTTGGCACAGAAAATTGACTTTTACACATGCAGATTAATTTCCTTCACAACTGAACTATTGTTGGATATTATTTAAAAACATCATTCATTTAATTTTCTTTTATGTCTGTCTTAACCTCATGATCCATTTATTCAAAATTCAAGATTCAAGATTGTCTGTTGTCATTTCTTCAGTACATAAGTGTAAATAGGAATAAAATAATTGTTACTCTGGATCCGATGCACCAGAAAAAACACAGTAAGATAAATAAAATAACAATAAACAAAACAAAATAAATATATATACATAAAATAGCTTATATACATAGATTGATTGAAAAGCATGACCTAAAATGACACGAGTCAAAGCAGTGTTTGTACATGAGGTGACTGACAGGACATGATAATGTAGTGAAGGTTGGAGGTGTGTTGGGGTGGATTAGTGGGTGGAGCTGTTGATCAGCCTTACTGCTTGGGGAAAGTAATTATTTTTGAATCTAGTGGTGGACCTGACGTGGATGCTACGTAACCTTCTCCATGATGGGAGTGGGGTTAAACAGTCCATGAGCAGGGTGGATGGGAGCCTTCATGAAGTTACTGGCCCTTTTCTGACAACTTTCTGTACATATGTCCTTGGTGGCAGGTCGTCGTCGTGGCTATCCCTCGAGGTCGAGGATGATGGTCTTCGTTCTGAAGAAGTGGCCCACAGAGCGAAGACGCCTGTGCGTGTATTTGTTTAACGTGTACTTGATGTTGCACTCCTAGAAGCACACGATACTTCACAGATCAACCAACTGATTCCAATGGCATGGAAACCACGACGATTGGAGTTGATGGATTCGTTGCAGCCTTCATCCGCCTTCACAGCCGTTGAGTTCGAAGTAACTTTGTCCGCCTGTTCCACCGTTGAGGTCTTGGTTGGATTGTTCTTCGTCAGGGACCTCACCCTCGACCTTACCGCCATGAGTGACCCTGCCAGGAGCATAGCTCCAGACGGCATTGCTCTTGGGATCACAGGACCACTCAAGCTTCTCCACCACGACAAGGTGACAATCCATGGAGAAGGGTGGCAGGTAGGCTGGTGCCGGTGATGCATTGGGCAGTTTTACTCACCCGTTGTACAGCCTTCCTATCCGCCACAGCGCAATTTCTATACAAGCAGAGATACAGCATATTAGGATGTTCTCTATTGTGCATCTGCAGAATGATGTGAATCTAGATTAAAGTTCAAAGTACATTTATCATCAAAATATGTATACTATATACAACTTTGGGATTCGTCTCTTTACAGGTAGCCACAAAACAAAGAAACCCAATAGAACCAACTTTTTAAAAAGTCCATCAAAGACCTAATGTGCAGAGAAAAAACAAATCGTGCAAACAACAAAAGTAAGCAAATAGCATTCACGGCTGACATTCCCGAAAGTGAGTCCACAGCCATGAAGCCAGTCATCACTGCAGCCGTTCAAGAGCCCATTAGTTGGAGGCCATGGCCTCAATTCAGCACAGAGATGAGTAAACCTCACGGAGCAGCAAGATGTCCTGGCCCGTCTCTCACCTCCTGAACCGACACCCTGACCTTTTCAATCTGGCCCAGTGCTTAAGCACCCAGCCCTGGAGGTACATTCAGATACATAACTGTATGCAATGTTAAATATGTTAACTTATACTTCCTGGTTTAGTCTTAGAACATAGAAACATAGAAATCTAGAGCACATTACAGGCCCTTCGGCCCACAACGTTGTGCCGACCATGTAACCTACTCTAGAATCTGCCTAGAATTTCCCTAACACATAGCCCTCTATTTTTCTAGGCTCCATGTACCCATCTAAGAGGCTCTTAAAAGATCCTGTTGTATCCGCTTCCACCACTGCCGCCGGCAGTGCATTCAACGCACCCACCACTCTCTGTGTGAAAAACTTACCCCTGACATCCCCTCGGTACCTATTTCCAAACACCTTAAAATTATGCCCCCTCGTGTTAGCCATTTCAGCCCTGAGAAAAAGTCTCTGACTATCCACACGATCAATGCCCCTTATCATCTTATACACCTCTGTCAGGTCACCTCCCATCCTCTGTTGCTCCAAGGAGAAAAGGCCAAGTTCACTCAACCTATTCTCATAAGGTACACACTCCAATCCAGGCAACATCCTTGTAAATCTCTTGTGCACTCTCTCTATAGTATCCACATCTTTCCTGTAGTGAGGTGACCAGAACTGAACACAGTACTCCAAGTGGGGTCTGATCAAGGTCTTATATAGCTGTAACATTACTTCACGGCTCTTGAACTCAATCCCATGGTTGATGAATGCCAACACACCATACGCCTTCTTAACAACACTGTCAACCTGTGTTGTTAAGAAGGCGTACAGTGTGCTGGCCTTCATCAATATGAGGAAGGGAGTCCTTCCTCACATTGGTGGCTTTAAGTATAATTATAGTTGCCCTATATATATTTGAAATTCATTATACTGACATCTATGGAAGCAAGTTTTGGAAGTGGAGTACTGTGCAGAGATGCTGCTATTTCACACACTTAACACCTCATGACCTGAAGACAAATTTCGAGGTGAAATTGTTTGAAGAGTCCCTGATGCAGGGCCTCAGTTTGAAAGGTCTACTGTTTATTCCCCTCCATAGATGCTGCCTGCTCTGCTGAGTTCCTCCAGCATTTTATGTGTGTTGTCCAATCACAAACAAGAGAATACCTGCAGATGCTGGAAATCCAAGCAACACCCACTGTCCTGCTGGAGGGTTTTGGCCCGAAACGTTTGACTGTACTCTTTTCCACAGATGCTGCCTGGCCTGCTGAGTTCCTCCAGCATCTTATGTGTGTTGCTCCGGTTTTTCCGCACCTGCAGAATCTCTTGTCTTCATGAAGCACATGCGATTGCTCTCTCTGATTGAACAGGTTTTAGATCCACGGAGGATGATGGTGTGTTGCTAAAATCCCTGATGACAAAATGTCAGCCTGCAATCAAAAGCCATAAAATGAATTTATAGATATCCTTAAACCAATGAATAGTGAATATCAGTCATTCACAGATAACCACATAATCTAGACTATTACCCTTCATCTCCTCATTCTTCACAAAATACTTCACAATGGATGACTTTTGAAGTCTCATCCCTCTGCATTTCAGGGTTTATGATTTTCTATGAACTTTCCATCTCACTGCCTGAACCAAATTACTTTAATGCTTCCAGATTTCATCATATGGAATAATTTTATTGTGGTCGCTCCTTTGAGCTGCAGACAGAACAGGCTTCAGGAATAATTTTGAATTATTTGGCAGAATCCATTTTAAAAATTGCTTTGACCTGATTATTCAAATCATGTTGGTTATAAAACCATGTTCTTGGAAAAGTGACAGATTAAAACCAGGCTGTTCATTTTTATTCACATTCAAGAGATGCAAGCAAAAATGAAGGGCGATTTCTTCTCTCACACTGATCATGAAAGACTCAGAGAATTACACTTACTATGCTGGAATTGGAGAGAATCCTCAGAAGGTTCATGAGAATGAGCCCATGAATGAAAGGGTTAATGTATGGGGAGCTTTTGGTGGCTCTGGGCCAGTACTCACTAGAGTTTAGAAGATTGAGAGGGGAATCTTATTGAAACCTATCGAATATGGAAAGGCCTAGATAGAGTGGATGTGGAAAGGATGTTTCCTGTAGTGGGGGAGTCTAGGAACAGAGGGTACAGTCTCAAAATAGAAGGACACCCCTTTAGAACGGAGATTAGGAGGAATTTCTTCAACCAGAGGGTGGTGAATCTGTGGAATCCATTGTCACAGATGACTGGGGAGGTCAAGTCATTGGGTAGATTTAAAGTGGAGGTTGGTAGGTTCTTGATTATTCAGGGCATCAAAGGTTATTGGGAGAAGGTAGGAGAATGTGGGTGCAAGAGTTATTAAATCTGCCATGACAAATGGCAGAGTAGACTGACTGGGCCAATTGGCCCAATTCTGCTCCTATGTCTTGTGGTCTCATTACATAATTGTTTCCGATCTTGTCGGAGGACCACATAAGTTAGATCTTCCATTCAGTTGTTATTTCACCTTGTTTACTGTGAAACAACACTTATTTGGGAAAGCCAGGAACTCACAGCACAACCAGTCTGGTGAGAAGATACTGTCCGTGACAGCAGCAGACATGATAAGGACTCGGCAGGGAGGACTCCCCATAAGGTGACTGGGCCAGATGACATCCTAGGCCGAGTATTCGGGGGGTGTGCGCACCAGCTCACTGATATCTTCAACACTTCGTTCATTCAGGCTGCTGTCCCCATATGCTTCAAGTCAGCCACCATCATCCCTGTATCAAAGAAATCTACACCTTCAGAACTAAATGACTACCGCCCAGTTGCACTGACGCCACTCAGTGAAGTGCTTTGAATGGCGGTTAAATGCACTCACCAATATGCCTACTGACAGAACCACCCTATGACAGATGCCACAGCTCTTATCATTCATCTGGCCCTGACACACCTGGAAAGCAAGGACACTTACGTCAGAATGCTGTTTCTGAATTTCAGTTCGGCATTCAACACAGACCTTGCTGAACAAACTCCTACTCCTCGGTATAAGTACAACATCATGCTGGACTTCCTAATGAACAGACCTTAGATATTCAGGATGCCCAATTGCTCCACCCTCCCTATCATCTTCAATATGGGTGCCCCCCAATGCTGTATGTTAAACTAATTGCTGTACACTCTGGTCACACATGACTTCATGGCCAGACACCCGAATAATCACATTGTCAAGTTCACTGATAGTGGAGCTCATCACCAGCAATGATGAGATGGCCTACGAGAGGAGGTGTAAAAGCTTGAGGCCTAATGCCAGGCAAATAACCTCTTCTTTCAGGTCAACAAGACAAAAGAGATGATTATTGACCTCAGGAGAACTGAGCATTCTCACTTCCCCTTTACATAAGTGGCATAGATAGACAGATAGATAGATAGATATACTTTATTGATCCCAAGGGAAAGTGGGTTTCATTACAGCCGCACCAACCAAGAATGGAGCATAAATATAGCATTACAAAAACCACAAACAATCAACAAAATGCAAACTATGCCAGATGGAAAATAAGTCCAAGACCAGTCTAATTGCTCAGAGTAAGCAACAGGAATTCTGCAGATGCTGGAAATTCAAGCAACACACATCAAAGTTGCTGGTGAACGCAGCAGGCCAAGCAGCATCTGTAGGAAGAGGTGCAGTCGACGTTTCAGGCCGAGACCCTTCGTCAGGACTAACTGAAGGAAGAGTGAGTAAGGGATTTGAAAGCCCCCTCCAACTTTCAAATCCCTTACTCACTCTTCCTTCAGTTAGTTAGCCCCCTCCAACTTTCAAATCCCTTACTCACTCTTCCTTCAGTTAGTCCTGACGAAGGGTCTCGGCCTGAAACGTCGACTGCACCTCTTCCTACAGATGCTGCTTGGCCTGCTGCGTTCACCAGCAACTTTGATGTGTAATTGCTCAGGGTGTCTGACCCTCCACAGGAGGAGCTGTAAGTTCAATGGCCACAGGCAGGAACGACCTCCCGTGCCACCCAGTGTTGTATCTCGGTGGAATATCGCCAAAGGCCAACAGTAAAAAGTTCGATATCCGGTCTACAAACACGTTCCTCGATTGTAATATGACCCGGATTGCACCAATACTACATACTACATAATATCCACGCCAAGACCGCCAGACCCAAAAACAGTTACTTTCCCCAAGAAGTAAGGCTTATCAACACCACCCACTAACTCCAGTACTACTTTAGTATTTCCTTTTAGCCACCTTATGTATAACCTCGCATCACTTTATGAACATACAATCAATCTATCTATATTAACTACTTTATGTATTTATTTTTATTGGTTGTTTTTTAAATTATTATTATTGTGTTCTTTATCTTTTGTGTTATTTTTCTGCTGCATTGGATCTGGGCTAACAATTATTTTGTTCAACTTGAGTACAGGAAGTGACATTAAATAATCTTGAATCTTTGCATCTGGCACTAATTGACATTCATTTGACAGATTTTGGAACAATCATTAAAGCTCCGCGATCCGCAATTTCAAGCTTCAGTATTTCAAGAACTACTACAAAGCAGCGTTCTCACTGAAGTACTCAGATGGTGCTATGAACTGCAAAAGGCAACACTTCGACAGTTCCGAACAGCCATGTGCAGCTGACAAGAAAATAAATGAACGAATGAATCACGAGTTAAAGTTACTCAGGCAGACGTGGATCCCAGATGAAAATTCCACTTGAGGAGCTGCAGTACTACTGCAAGCTGATGGTCTCACTTTCCAGTCACAAGACCTGGCTCAAGGACTAGAACTCTCCATATGCAGTTTCCTTATCGAGACCATGTTGGCAATAGAAGATGCTGAGCAGAGACCACGACTGGAGGAAGAAAGTGAGAGTACAGTGGATTCATAACGGAACATTTTTGTCTAAACAAACCCCAGTGAAACATCAGGTCTGCTGATCACTACTGGATCATGTGCGAAGGTTGGACAAATCAAACGACGAGGCGCTCCTCCAGGAGATGATACAGGCTAGATAAGTCATGTGACCCTCCTTCTGTACCATAACCGCTACAAAGGACTGTTCAGGGGTCAAAGTGATGCAAAAACTCAACAGGCTTTCTAGAGAATCTGTATCTCCACTCTCAAGGCTCAAGGGTACAGCTTTTAAGTCCTGATGGGGATCTCAGATAAAAACATCGACTATTTATTCATTTCCATAAATGCTGCCTGACCTTCCAGTATTTTGTATGTGTTACTCTGGGGGTTCCAGCATCTGCAGAATCTCTAGTGTTCATAATTTATAAGTTTATACTTTTTTAAAACACCAGTTGAAAGGCCATAACTACAGTTTAAAGGCCATAATTATCTATTTAACTTTGACGTTTTGAATATTGACAGATAACAGCAGAATTATACAATGACAATGGGAGCGTATCAAAGCTGGCAGAATCCCTTTGAGTATTCAAATACCAGTGGCAGGTCTGAGTGATTTTACGTTTGAAAGACCAGACATGCAAATATAATACTTTTGTTGCAGTGTTCAGGGACAAAAACTCAAATATTATGTGAGAAAACAGACACATCCTGACCTGTGTATTAAGTGTCAGGGAAATGCCTTTAATGGTGTGTTTAATGTCCTACCTGCTCTCATTGTGGAGGCTTCAATACATGCGCATTCATTCACGACTCAAGATTCAAGATTGCTTACTGTTATACTTCAGTACCACAAAATGTAAAGGAGAGCAAATTGATTGTTACTCCAAATCCGATGCAGCATAAAAAAAACACAATAAGTAAAAAGAACGCAATAAAACACACACACGCACAATGGATCTAAATATAAAAGCAATCCTATAAAACACGATGTACAAGGACCTGATATATACATAGGTTGCCTGTATGTACATAAAGTGACACCAGGTGATGTGTATGTGGTGGTGGGGGGAGGGGGGTGTTGATCAATCTGACGACTTGGAGGAAGTAGCTGATTTTGAGTCTAGCAGACCTGTCAACCCCTGTGTAGTTACAAAGGCTAAGAATAAGAAAGACCCATAATCTATGTCTGATTTCAATGGGCTTAAAGTAACAGTGGAAGTTAAATAGTGAATTTTATTTTGAAGACTAGTTCATAGCCGTTTCCCCCCATACCATAATTCCTGAAAGATGTTCCGCTCAGTTGAGGGTGCAGTTAATTTAAACCCATATTTGAATGGTGGAGCAGACTCGATGGGCTGATTGGCCTACTTCTGCTCCTATATCTTATGGTTTTGTGGTCTTAATTTGTGCCTTCATTATATTATTCAACATTCAGACTCCCCCATGTGAGGATCTTGTTTGTGGATTTTAGTTCCACCTTCAACACTATTGTTCCGGAGTTGCTCCACAGCAAGCTAGCTGTACCCAACAGTACCTGTCAGTGGATAATGAGCTTACTGACAGGAGGTTGCCGGAAGTCATCCTCCATTTCCATTGCCTTGATAGCATTAGGCTCCAATTTGTTACGAGCACACAATACTGCACGATGGTCTACCTCTCTTCGATAGCTGGCCACATCATTATTAGTGATAAGACCAACTACAGTCATGTCATCCACAAATTTAACAATTTGAATGGATTTGTCTGTGAAGGTACAATCACTTGTATAAAGTGAGAACAGGAGAGGTGAAAGAACACAGCCCTAGGGAGAACCTTTGCTTATAGACATTAGATCAGACAAGTAGGAGCCCAGCCTTACATACTCCCTGTGCTTCCTTCCCGTCTGTTGAGTTCTAACTTGTCCAATTAAGGAGAGTGGTTGATAGATTCTTGACTTGTCAGGGCATGAAAGGCTACAGGGAGAAGTCAGGAGATTGGGGCTGAGAAGGAAAATGGATCAGCCATGATGAAATGGTGCAGCAGGCTCCATGAGCCAAATGGCCTAATCCTGCTCCTATATCTTATGGTGTTATGATCTTAACATCGCAGGGTGTATCCTGACAAAAGTTTACTCAGGCCTCTATCGAGATTGCTGTGACCACCTCTATCACCATTTGGTTTCCTGTTATCTCCTCCCTCCTCAGTGAGTGGTCCACTCAGCAGAGAAGATCAGCTACCAACCCTAAAAGACATGTTCATTGCCGGAGCAAAAGAGAGAGCTGGAAAAATTACTGCTGACTCCAGACACCCCAACAGTCACCTATTCACCAAATTGCCATCAGGGAGATATCACAAGTCCGTCACCACCAGGAGGACTACATGTCATCTCTGAAGCTTCTTTTCTGTTGCTATCGAGTTTCCCAGCAAAACGTACTCAGGTGTAATACACTAACTGCCCATGCACAACATCCATTAAATGGTCTTCCGTGCTTTCCTTGTTTTGTTGACAATTATTTAGTCTGTTCATACGTTCAATAAGTTTGATTACTGACATATGTGCTAATTGTTGATTGCTCATGGCTGCCTGCACTATTGACTTGTAAATTGCTAGTTGCTGTTGTGTTACCTGTTATGGTATAATCCTGCGTTTTATGCTTGACACCTGTCATGAGCACTTTGGGCCTGTGTGGGGCAGCAGAGAGCATTCAGCGCTGAAGTTTTCAGAACACCTGAATTGGTTAATTATCATTTAATGAGAGCCATTTATAATTTAGATTTTCTTGTGCTTTTCTCGAGTAACTCACTCTTTGGTGCTTTCTGTTCAAAGTTTATTTTAATAGGTTTGGGGATTCTATGTTACTTGTATTATTTGAGCGAATGCCCGATTAGTGCTAATCACAGGGTCCTAATTTTGAGAGTATTACGTCTTACAGTGTCACTCAGCGGAGCTACCATTGTTCTGTTGGAATTGTTAAGGTTAAACTTTGGGCACCCCCTCTACATCGGACTCTGTCTTTCCTCTGCACTTGGGTTCTGATATTGCCAGCGCACATTATGACAGGATCAAACCATAATCAAATCTGGTAAGTTTCACATACTGGCAATAAAGTGATTCTGATTCTGAAATAATCATTCCTCCAATTACTTCCTGGCTATTTTCTTACTACTCAACCTCTCCTCTGTATACTGCCTATCGTCCCTCTCTACACTCAATCGAGATACAGGGCTTCGACCTAAAGCATTGACAGTTCCTTTCCCCACAGAGAAGGTGCTTACCCCACTGAGAAACTGGCTGCCCCAGATTCCATCATCCACAATCTCTTATGTCTCCAAATAACTCCTGAATAGGGGTTTCATTTCCAGTATCATTTGCATTGAAGAAATATTTCCTATCTTCTCTCCTGAATGCCCTACCCTTTGAGGTGTTTACGGACTCCAACAGAAAAAGAAGAAATTTGTCTCTGCCCACCCAATCACTCCTATCCCAAATCTTGCAAAGCCTCCATGAAATCCATCCTCTGGCTCTGTTATCCTAGGGAATCTTACTCAAGAACAGATAGCAGATTAGAAATGGTAGAAACTTATTTGTTTAATGATGATATCTGTGGAATTTGTTGCCACGAGCGGCTGTAGAGGCCAAGTCATTGGGTGTACTTAAGGCAGCGATAGATAGGTTCTTGATTAGCCAGTGCGTCAAAGGTTATAGGGTAACAGCTGGGGAGTGGGGATGACTGGAAGAATTGGATCAGCCCGTGATTGAATGGTGGAGCAGACTCGATGGGCCAAATAGCCTACTTCTGCTCCTGTATCTTATTATGAAGGCTTAATCCTTTGCAATTCATTCTCCTCTTTTTCTGCTGACAATCAGTACATTTTGTGACTGATTTTATTTTGGTAAAGAGATTCAGGTCAGTGAAATTCCTCCTAAGGCAAACATCCCCCTAAGTTATACTGTTAAAATAAAAGTTTATAATAATATGCACCTCATATTCCATCTAAGTAGCTTCCAATCTGATGGCAAGAATATTGATTTCTCTAACTTATGGTAATTTTGCCCCCCCAAATCTTCTCTCTTTTTCCATTCCCCATTCAGGCTTCCCTCTTACCCCTTTTCTTCATCTGCCTATCATCTCTCTCTGGCGCCCCTCCTCCTTCCCTTTCTCCCATGGTCCACTCTTCTCTCCTATCAGATTCCTTCTTCTTCAGCCCTTTACCTCTTCCACCTATCGGCTCTCCGCTTCTCACTTCATTGCCCTCCCCCACCCATCTACTTCCCCCCCACCATCCAGTTTGTTCTCCTGCCCCAGCCCCTACCTTCTTGTTCTGGCTTATTTCCCCCGACCCCCCTTTCCAGTCTTCGTGGAGGGTTTCAGCCAGAAAAATTAACCCTTTCCAGTCTTCGTGAAGGGTTTCAGCCAGAAACATTAACCCTTTCCAGTCTTCGAGAAGGGTTTCAGCCAGAAACATTAACTCTTTCCAGTCTTCGTGAAGGGTTTCAGCCAGAAACATTAACTCTTTATTCCTTTCCACAGATGCTACCTGACCCATTGAGTTCTTCCAGCATTTTAAGTGTGTTAAAATAGCAGTGAGAATATTGCTTATAGTGAGTATTATAATCACAAGCATTAAACAACATGTCTGTGCTGTAAATTGAGCGGTGTTATGACAGCAAAGGCCAAGCTAGAACTCCATCAGTTAAGACTGTTGTCTGAAACCATTCCAGTCCCCTTTGCAGTGAAAGAGCATGTTCTAATCATGGACATTTGGAAGTATGGTTTCTGCCACCAAATAATTGGACTTTAAGAGGATATTTTCCATAACTGTCTGTGTAATAATCGTAAAGTACATGATTTGGTTAATATAAACCCTTTAGAATATAAATAGCTTTAGCACTGAAATAAAATAAACAGGCATTGCAGCATGCTTTGAAGAAATGTACTCACAATGTCCTGGTTTACAAGGGAAATAAATAGTGTTATGCATACTAAAATTTGAAATGGCTCCCTAGAAAACTATAGGTACTGGTGTGACTGGTCAACAAAACTAGCTGTTCTGTTTATAAAACATTGCATGAGCAAGGGCCACAGAGGTAGGGAAACATTGGAAAATTATTCTGATGGACATGATTGATCTGTATTTGGAGAGATTGATCATGTCCATTGATAAAGGATAGCCAGGACATTGTGAAAATGTTTCTTCGAATGCCTGATTGTTTTATTTCAGTGCTAAAGTTATTTGTATTCTTCATATAGGCATCCGTTAGTCTCATGAGACCATGGATTTGTGCCTTGGAAGGTTTTCCAGGGCGCAGGCCTGGGGTATGGAAGACCAGCAGTTGCCCATGCTGCAAGTCTCCCCTCTCCACGCCACCGGTGTTGTCCAAGGGAAGGGCACTAGGACCCATACAGCTTGGCACCAGTGTCGTCACACAGCAATGTGTGGTTAGGTGCCTTGCTCAAGGACACAACATGCTGTCTCAGCCAAGGCTCGAACTAGCGACCTTCAGATCACTAGATGAACACCTTAACCACTTGGCCACAGGCCAACACTTGTATTCTAAAGGGTTTATATTAATCAAATCATGTAATTTACAATTATTACAGACAGTTATGGAAAATGTCCTCTTAGTCCAATTATTTGGTGGCAGCAGGCCGTACTTCCAAATGTCCATTGTTAAAGAGAGATGCCATCTGACCCTGGGTGGCAGGGTGGAGCTACATCTCTGCCAATGGAGGTGGAAAGTTCTCTTTATCTCCACTAGCCTGTAGGTCACTTTTGGGCAAAGTGTAGCACCTGCTTGGCCCACTCACACCCCGCTCCCCAACATGATCAGGTTTACGTGAAGTCATGGGAGCAGGCGGTGGATGGTCATATGAGCAGCTGGTGCATATCATATGTCCTAGTTATCTGAACGCTGACACCAGGCAGACAATCTCTGAAGTGTATTGATAATGGCAGGGGTCACCCATCTTGTAAAGACACTGCCTAGAGAAGGCAATGGCAAACCAGATCTGTAGAAAAATTTTCCAAGAACAATCATGATCAAAGACCTTGATCACCCACGTCATACGACATGGCACTTAATGACGATGGTGGAGGCAGTTACACTAGTGAAACTTAAGAGGCTACTAGAAAGGTATATGGAGGAACTTAAGGTGGGGGTTATATGGAAGGCAGAGTTTAAGGGTCGGCACAACATTGTGGGCTGAAGGGCCTGTACTGTATTGTACTGTTCTATGTTCTATGCTGTCTGACTAATTTTGATTCAATTTTACTGTAACTTAATGTGTTGATGGGGGTAGTGCAGTTCATGCAGTCCACCCATAGGTATATTCCATTTAGGTTTATACAAGGTCCCAAATGGAAGATTGGACAACTTGGACTTAAAGTTGGCTTAATGAAAGGAAGCAGATGGTCGTGGCCAAGGCTGGCTTTTGAGATTAGAAGCCTGTGACCAGTGGTGCTGTTTGTTGTATGCGAATGTAAAATGTGTAATTAATAAGTCTGTAATTGAGATGGAAAATTGTACTGCTTTTGCAAGTGAGCACGGCAGTCTTCAGTTCCAGAATAACGCTGTCAAGCTGGTAAAAAGAGCAGAGCGATGGTGGATGAAATTCAATCCTGTGGATGAAATTCAATCCCGGAATGGCAGGAAGTACGGACCTTGATATCCAAGAACCCCTGAAGCTATCAAAACGGATAAGAAAGCATACAGCATACTTGCTTCCATTATCTAGAGCACAAAATATAACAGCAGGGAAATTGTGGTATGATGATGTGACATATTACTTAAACCACAATTGGATTGTGAATGCAGCTGTAGTCATCACATCATAAACTAGGTTTGTTTTACTTGGAGCAGAGAAGGCTTGATTGTAGTGTACAACATTAACACGGCCATAGAAATCCTTTAGAGAAGAGTCAATGTTTAGCTAATCAGATTCAACTGTGGCATTCTTAAGGGAGTTAAATAAATATTCAAAAAATATACAAAACTAGGGAAGAAAGTCGGGTGTGGAACAAGCAGGGTTGCTCTTGCATTATGCCAGTAAATACTCAGCTGGCTGAATGGACTCTGCCATGCACATTACCTCACTCCTTTTTTGCACTACTTACTCAATTTAACTATTATATAATTAACTAAAATATATGTTTACTGTAATTCACAATTTCTATTATTATGTATTGCAATGTACTGCTGCCACAATAAGAGATTTCACGATATATTACATTGTTCGTCCATCGTCGACGTCGATGAAAACGTCAACACCATTGATGGTGTCGAGACTAGCGCGTGGTTTGGATTTAAGTGAGGGAGAGTTGCGCAGCGTCAGCCTCACTCTCTCTTCCCAATTCCCATCTGGATCCAGTGGCAAGACAGAGTTGAGACAGCTGGAGATGGGACTAGGCGCAGTGGATGACCAGGACGTCTTCTGTGTCTTGTCCTGCTGTACACATTCCACGACGCTTGCAGAGACCGCCTTCTTGACCGCTAGACCTTCCACTGGTCTCGTCCTCTCAGTCCACTGGAGTCTGTCTTCATATGCTGGGATGGACACGATTTATGCCGGTGATATTAAACCTAACTCTGATTCTGCTGTAATGTGCTTGTGATTCCACGTTTGCAGGACTTGTAACTGCAGCAAATTGATAAAGTGCAGTTCAAAGTAAAGCAGATTAACATGCATAAACTATGGTTAGTATCATTTATAGTGCCTGCCTGTGTCTTTCTGCAGTATTTATACACAAGAATTTCAAAACTAAGTTGAAGATCTCAGCTCCCAGTACATCCTCTGTAAATGCTGGAGGCTGAGTCTTAAACCAACCATGTTAGTTAGTTATACTAATCAAAAACTCAGCGGCTCTATTCTGCAGTGCATCGTGAATAAGGAAAGCCATCACTTCTTTCCTTGGAGAGTCACAATCAGTTAATGGGAAGAAACACCAATCTCTAGGACCTTCTCCAGATCCTGGTCAAGCCTCTCCATGCTTTGCCCCAATTGCCTCGGATTACCTTCAGTCCCAGACACGTCATACTTCAAAGGAAATGCCAAATTTTGCAGTGGCAGGTACACAACCAAAATTGTCTTTAATAAATTACACAATGACCTCTTAATGTGTTTTTACCAATGGATTAATTATTTGATTATTATCACATTGCAATATGCCTCACAAACTCATGCTTTTTCATCCATTTTAACCGTACCCATACATCAGACATTGCTTTGTTGACCGTGAGGTGCTCTGGATTGCTCTGACTATCAAAAAGCATTCAGATATATCCCAAGTGCGGAGAGACAGAGACACACTGAAGCGGGCAACAGTTCACTGACTTTACTGAGAACTATTGCAGAATTTAAAGGAAAAGATAAACAATAAATGAGAGGCCAACAGGGCCGTTGACTAACGCTCTCAAACTGAAAGTTAAATGCCAACACTGCTGCTGGAAACAATGACAAGATTCTAAATGAATACCGTTCCTTTACAACGTCAGTCGAAATGGTAGTCCTCTTTCCCAAACAAGGATGAGGGTAGGCAGGGAGTGCAAACGTTGCTTTTGGTCAAGTCTCAACAAGACTAGAATGAAAAGAAGGGATTTAAATACCACCATAATGAAACGCTAACTAACTGGGACGTGCATATTCATGAGCGAGATTGCCAAATCTGTTCAGCAGCCTGCAACAGAGTCCACAGTTGTGACAGTGATGTGACCATTAGGTTATTTACTCATTAAATCCTCAACCCATCCCTTAACATGTTTTAGTCAGAACTATGCCAACATATCCTGGTTTACTTTCTTCTTTCTATTTTTCATAATCCTAAGGGTCAACTGATTCTCTGCCGTCACCTCTTAATTGCTGCAAATTCTGTTCATCCTCTATCCCTTGTGTACAATTATCTATTCTAACTTCAGCTGAAGCGCCTCCTTATATTTGAATCAAATCTTTTTTATCAAGTCTCCACATGGCTTCACCTCTGGTATTCCACAGCAGAACGACTCTGAAATATTTGCATTTCTCCAATTTTGACTTCTTGACGATCACAGAATTTACCTGCTCCACCACCCTGCCTGACTTTCACCGTTTCTCTTCTCTTCACCTGCCCATCACCTCTCTTTAGACATCTTCCTCCTTCCCTTTATTCCATGGTTGACTGTCCTTTCCTATTAGCTTCCTTCTTCTTCAGCCCTTTACCTCTTCAACCTATCCCCTCCCAGCTTCTTCCTTCTTCCTTCTAGCCTGGTCTCACCTATGAGCTTGTACTCCTTCCACTCCCCCAGTTTCTTATTCTGGCTTCTGTCCCTTTCTTTTCCAGTCCTGACAAAGGGTTGCAGCCCCAAACATTGACTGTTCAGTCCTGAGCTTCTCTGGCATTTTGTGTGTGCTACTCTGATAAATTCCTTTAATCCAACCTTTCAAATTCTCTCTATCATGGGTCAGAATTAAGTTTGGTTTCATACTTCTCTGGTGAAGTATCTTAGAAGTTTTTGGAGTTAATGTTGAATATGGAAAAAAAACTACATAATTGAAAGTTTTGTTCTATATAAGCAACACTTCCTTAACACTTAAAGTTAGGCTGAAAGCTGTCTGGGAAAGAACATTTTAAATCCCAGTTTTTGCTTCAGTCAAGCACAAAAGGGGTATATTGAGCCTGGGGCGTTCTATGGCCAGCCATTCAGATCAGTATTAAAACAGACAGCTGTTCTTACAAGGTGCCTACTAAATAAATAACAATCATAATCGTGTAACATTTCACTGCACATTTTTAAATTGGGTCACAGGGATTGGCTACAGCAGAAATGCAGCATCTTTGGGTTCTTTTGTTTTGCTCCTTGCACAGGCAAACAGCGGAAGTACAGCTACCAGAGGAGCATCCTTTACTGATGGCAGTAGCCCCCAATCTACAGCTGTGCCTGGTGAAGCAAGGGATGAAAGGTCATACCATATGGTATATACATTATTTTTAGATACACTTATTTTCCTGTACAGCACTTACTCGACTTGAAGAAAAGTGATAAACATCAACAACTTATAGTCAGTGGTCACTTTAATACCTATCTTGCGCACCTAATAAAGTGGCCTGTATGTTTGTAGTCTTCTGCTGCTTTAGCCCATTCACTTCAAAGTTCAACATGCTGTGCATTCAGAATGTCCTTCTGCACCACCACTGCACGTGTGGTTATTGGAGTTGCTTTCGCCTTCCTGTCAGCTGGATCCAGTCCGGCCATTCTCCTCTGATATCTTTCATTAACAAAGTATTTTTGCCCACAGAACTGCTGCTCACTAGACGTTTTTCTTTTATTGCACCATTCTCGGTGAACTCTAGAGACCGTTGTGCATGAAATTCCCAGGAGATCAGCAGTTTCTGAGATACTCAAACCACCCCATCTAGCACCAACAATCATTTCATGGTCAAATTCAATTAGGTCACATTCTTTCCCTATTCTGAAAAACAACCAAAACAACAACCAAATTTCTTGATCACTTCTGTGTGCCTTTATGCATTGAATTGCTGCCCATTTTGGCTGATTAGATATTTGCATTAATCAGCAGGTGTACAGAGGTACTAATAAAGTGGCCACTGAGTGCATAGGCATAATACTGGCCAGTTTGTTACTTGTATCAATATTCAGTTATAAATTCATGCATTAGAGATCAGGCATGACATTATTTGATCATTTTATGAACAAAATCAATTTTGTGATTATTATCCATGATAACTCTGCTCCATCAAACTATTCTTCTCAAGTTGTTCTGTTATTGCATCTTTAATCTCGAATTCTGGTCAGGCTAAGAGGTTTGTACTTCTCTGCTTTCTCTTCCTTTCTGAAAAGTAGCTATAGCTGTTACTCTCCAATCCACAAGAACAACTCTAGTTTTACGGAAAGTCGAGAGAGCTTTTTTCAGCTTGGCAAGAATTGAGTTAACACCTAGTTCAGAAATGAAGCTCAACAAAGCTGACAATATCCATGCTATGGGATCGAGTGCCAATGACTAATATCTGGTAAGTCATTTAGAACCCATGTATTCGGAGATTCCACTTTAGCCATAAGGTTGCTATTGTCCTGTAGTAGATCAGCCTTTGATCCAAGAGGCCAGTGGTAGCAATGAAGATGTAGGCCGCATCACTTCTTCCGTAGTATGCACTGGTGTAGTGCTTGGCATTGGAAGTCCAGATCAAAGCCCAGAGGTTGATCGGAGGTCTAGATCAAAGCCCGAACATCGATTGGAAGTCCACATCAAAGCCTGAAGATTAAATGGGAGTCCAGGCCGAAGCTTGTAGGTCATTCAGGAGTCCAGATCAAAGCTGGAAGGTTGATTGGAAGTCCAGATAAAGCCCAAAGATCAGTCAGAAGTCCAGAAGTGAAAGTCCCACAGCCAAAGCCTTGAGTCTGTGAATCTCTGCAAGCCCATTGGGGAAGTCGAAGGACTAATGTCTGCCAATCCAAGAGTCCACAGGAGGCTGGAGATTGAAGAAGACAGATGTCCGGGGGTTAGAAAACTGTGTACATGCGTGCGGAGAAATGGACGGGTCTTGTTTTGCTATTGTTTCTTTGTCATTTGGTATGTTCTCTTTCTGTTAAGAACAAAACCCATAGAAGCAGATTAGGCTATTCCGCCCATCACGTCTTCTCCGCCATTCCATCATGGCTGATTTATTATCCCTCTCAACCCCATTTTCCTGCCTTTTTCCCAGAACCTTTGAGCCCTTACCAATCAAGGACTTATCAACCTCCGCTTTAAATATACCTAAAAGCTTGACCTCCACAACCATCTGTGTCCTTTGTTGTTCTGCCAAACATGGTGGGCATGCTATGTTGGTTGCGGAATTTGTGGCGACACTTGCAGGCCACTCCCACCACATCTTTGGGTGTGTTGGTTGTTAAGACAATCGACACATTTCACAGTATGTTTGGATGTACACGTGATAAGTAAATCTGAATCTGATTCTGGCTATTTCATCACGGCCATCCATAGACTGAGATACAGGCACAGGGCATGCAAAGCTAATGTGCTGAATAAGGTTTGTGCCGCATGATACTAGTCAACAATATGATGCTGTACCTCCTCTGTTGGCTCTGTCTTAAAGAGAAAACCAGCTAAACCCGATGCAGAATTTCCTTTCAGCACAAAATAGATCTACTTTTGACCAATTCATGTTCAAGATTACATTGTTCACCAACGTCAAAGTACTTTGCAGTGGAGGAGAAGTGGGTTTGAAAACTGTGATGACGACGTGGGAAGACCCTAAGATGTAGGAACTACTTGGCCCATCAATTCTGCTCTGCCATTTGATCATGACTGGTTTATTATCCCTCTCAATCCCATTCTCATGCCTTCACCCTGTAACTTTTGACATCATCATTAGCCTTGACTATAACCAAAGACTTGGCCTCCACAGCTATCCGTGGCAATGAATTCCACAGATTCACCACCCTCTGGTGAAAGAAATTCCTCCAATTATCTTATACCTTAGCTTGACTCATGGGATTTTAAGTTCGTGGTCAAAATGGAAAAGTAGTGCCCACTTCTCATTAATACCATTGAGCAAGAGATACAGAACCTGAAGACATGAACTTTAGGAACAGCTTCTTCACCTCTGCCATCAGATTTCTGATCAGTCCATGAACACTTTTGCAATATTTATTTGTTTGATGTTTATTTATTTGTTTATCTGTTTACCTGTATATCTGCCAATTTATTTATCTATCTATCTATTACTTATTTATTTCAATTCAGCATTTGACACTATTGTCTGACAGATCTTGATGAACAATCTCCTATTCTTTGGTCCAAGGTGTGGGTGTTGGACTTACGACTGAACGATCACAGATAGTCAGGATGCATAACCGCTCCTCTCTCCCCATCATCCTCAACACGGGTGCCTTCCAGGGCTGTGTGTTGAACGCACTAGTATACACTTAGCTCACAAATGACTGTACAACCAAACACTCGAGGCATCACATTGTCAAGTTCACCGACAACACGGCAGTGGTGGGGCTCACCACCAACAATGATGAGACATCCTACAGAGAGGAGGTGGAAGAGGTTGAGGCCAGGGGCCAAGCAAATTATTTTTTCCTCATGTCATCAAGACAAAGGAGATGGTTGTTGACTTCAGGAGAACTTACACCCCTCTCTTTACATTGGCAATACAGCAGTGGAAACTACAATTTTAAACTCCTGAGAGTGCACATCTCATACAACCTCTCATGGTCCCACAACAAATTCCACACAATAAGGTAAGCTCACCAACGCCTCTACTTTCTGAGGCAGTTGAAGAGAGCTGGATGATGCATATCTATACTCACATTTTTCTACAGATGCGCAGTCAAGAGCATCCAAACAAGCTGCATCATGGCATGGCATGGGCATTGCTCTGTGGTGGACAGGCGGGTTCTACTGCCCAATGCATCACCAGCATCAACCAACTTGCCATCACGACATTTATACAGAAAGGTACAGTAAAAGGGACAATAACATCATGAAGGATTCTGCCCAGCCTGCTCATGGACTGTTTGTCCCACTCCCATCAAGGAGGAGGTTACGTGGCATCCATGCCAGGACCACAAGACTCAAAAACAGTTACTTTCCCAAGCAGTAAGGCTGATCAACACCTCCAGCCACTAACCCACCCCTCCACGTCTTCAACCACCACAGCTTTATCATTTCCTATCAGTCACCTTATGCAGACACTCCTGTCCCTAGGGTAACCTATTGGATATACAATCAATCTATGTTTGTAAGCCATCTTACGCATTTATATTCATTGTGTTTTTATTAGTTTTATTGTGTTCTTAATCTTAGTGTTTTTTTTGTGCTGCATCAGATCTGGAGTAACAATTATTTCATTCTCCCTTGCACTTGTGTACGGGAAATGAGAGCTGGGGCAGCAGGCTGAGGGTAGCAGACACAAACAGAATCAACAAACTCATTCGTAAGGCCAGTGATGTTGTGGGGATGGAACTGGACTCTCTCACGGTGGTGTCTGAAAAGAGGATCCTGTCCAAGTTGCATGCCATCTTGGACAATGCCTCCCATCCACTACATAATGTACTGGGTGGGCACAGGAGTACATTCAGCCAGAGACTCATTCCACTGAGATGCAACACAGAGCGTCATAGGAAGTCATTCCTGCCTGTGGCCATCAAACTTTACAACTCCTCCCTTGGAGGGTCAGACACCCTGAGCCAATAGGCTGGTCCTGGACTTACCTCATAATTTTACTGGCATAATTTACATATTACTCTTTAACTATTTATGGTTCTATTACTATTTATTATTTATGGTGCAACTGTAACGAAAACCAATTTCCCCCGGGATCAATAAAGTATGACTATGACTATATGTAATCTTATACAACCCTGAGATTCATTTTCTTGTGGACATAATTAATAAATCCAATAACCATAATAGAATCAATGATGACCTTGAACCTTGAAGCAATTGTAATCTCTAGTTATTTTTACGTATTGCACAGTACTACTGGCACAAAACAATTAATTTCATGACACGCACTATGTCAGTGATAATAAAGCCGATCTGAAATACTATTGCACCAGCCACTGTAGCATGGCCAATGGATCCATTACAGAGACAAAATTCAAATACACAGCATTTGATTGATTAATCTGAATATACTGATACCTGGACAATTCTCCCCAGGGGTACGCTCTCAGGATGGAAAGACCATGCTGGATGCACAGAATCATTTCAGGAATTATTTTACTTCTTATTTTTGTCTTAGGACACAGCCTTACTTGGCAACTTAAGTGGGTTATGTCCTTGTAACAGAGATTTGCTGGAAGTTATATAAAGTGTCCTTTCCTCTCTTAAGCTTTTTCTGTTTTTCTCCAGCTAGTACATCAAGCATTGTGGTTTTAGTTCATCAAGCAACTATCTCGTTCTACTGTATTGTTAGTGTTCAGTGTAATAAACTGAATTGCCCTGTGACATCTTATTTCTTCACACACCAGTAAAATGACCAAACATGATTTCCCTTTCAAAAAACCATCTTGATTTTGCCTAATTGCGTAGAATTTTTCCAAGTGATAACATCATTAATTCTCTACTAATCTTCCCTCAATGATAGATGTTAAGCTAATTGTCATGGAGCTTCCACCTTTCTGTTTCTCTAATGTTACATTTGCTGTTTTCCAACCTAATGTGATCTTATCCACATCAAAATGATTTTTGTAAATTAAAACCAACAATCAAAAATTCAACATCAACGACTGCATTGGTGCTGCTTCCTGGACCCATGCAGAACTCGTTGACTTCATCCACTTTGCCTCCACCTTCCATCCTGCCCTCAAATTTGCCTGGTCCCTTTCTAACACCTCCCTCCCCTTTCTCGATCCCTCTGTCTCTATCTCTGGAGACAACTTATCTACTGATGTCTATTATAAACGCACTGATTCTCACAGCTACCTGGACTATACCTCTTCCCACCCTGTTACTTGTAAAAATGCCATCCCCTTCTCTCATTTCCTCCACCTCCACCACACTGGCTCTCAAGATGAGGCTTTTCATTCCAGAATGAAGAAGATGTCCTGCTTTTTCAAAGAAAGGGGCTTCCCTTCTTCCACTATCAAAGCATCCCTCAACTGCATTGCTTCCATTTCACGCATATCTGCTCTTACCCCATCCACCCACCATCCAATCAAGAATGGGGTTCCTTTTGTCCTCACCTTCCACCCCATCAGCCTCTGTGTCCAGCACGCAATTCTCTGGAACTTCTGCCATCTCCAAAGGGATCCCACCACCAAGTACATCTTTCCCTCGCACCCCCCCCTTACTTTCTGCTTTCTACAGGGATTGCTCCCTACACGACGCCCTTGTCCCTTCGCCCCTCCTCACTAAACTCCCTCCTGACACTTATCGTTGCAAGTGGAACAGTGCTACACCTGCCCCTACGCCTCCCCCCTCACTACTATTCAGGACGCCAAACAGTCCTTCCAGGTGAGGTGACACTCCACCTGTGAGTGTTCTGGGGTACGTACTGTGTTTACTGCTCCCAGTGTGGCCTCTTGTATATCGGTAAGACCCAACGTAGACTGCGACACCACTTCGCCGAGCACCTATACTCAAGCTGCCAGAAGAAGTGGGACCTCTCAGTGGCTACCCATCTTAATTCCATATCTCATTCCCATTCCGATATGTTAATCCATGGCCTCCTCTATTGTAGCAATGAAGCCACACTTAGGTTAGATGAACAACACCTTATATTCTATCTGGGTAGCCTCCAACCTGACGGAATGAACACCAATTTCTCAAACTACTGGTAATGTCCCTCACCCCCACTTCACTATTCTCCATTCCCATTTCCCTCTCTCATCTTATCTCCTCGCCTGCCCATTGCCTCCCTCTGGTGCTCCTCCCCCCTTTTCTTTCTTCAATGGCCTTCTGTCCTCTCCTATTAGGCTGCCCCTTCCCCAGCCCTGTATCTCTTTCACCAATCAATTTCCCAGCTCTTTACTTCACCCCTCCCACTCCTGGTTTCATGTATCATCTTGTGTTTCTCCCTACCCTTCCCCCACCTTTTAACTCTACTCCTCATCTTTCTCTCTAAAGTCCTGCTGAAGGGACTCAGCCCGAAACTGCGACTGTACTCTTTTCCATAGGTGCTGAAGGGAGATTCCAGCGTCTATTAATAACAAAATATATCATATCAATTCAAATAAACTTGGATGTAATTTAATGAGGGAAAGAATGGATAAAAGTTTAATAAGGAAGGCAAAGTTAGAGTGTGTGCAAAGCTAGCTAGAAAGTGTACAAATACGGAATGAGTTCGTGTCGAGACCCTTTAGCACATCCGAAATGTCGACTGTACTCTTTTCCATAGTTGCTGTCTGGCCTGCTGAGTTCCTCCAGCATTCTGTGTGTGTTGCTTGGATTTCCAGCATCTGCAGATTTTCTGGAAATCACTGAATTTTGGTTAGAAGAAGTAAATGCATCAACAATAACATTATTATGTGTCAACTTGCATTTCTTGACACAATTGCAGGTGATGTGGCTTTGTCTTTTAGAAAATCACAATGCAGAATACTTCCTATAAACACACCCCACCTCACCCTTCCCCATAACATGGGGGCACCTGTGTTAATAATTATTTATTTTAGGTCATTCATTGATTTTATGTGCTGTGTTGTATGACGTGGGCAATCATGGTCTTGATTATTCTTGGCAAATTTTTCTACAAAAGTGATTTGCCATTGCCTTCTTCTGGGCAGTGTCTTTACAAGATGGGTGATCCCAGCCTTTATCAACACTCTCCTGAGATTGTCTGCCTGGCATTAGTTTTTAGATAACCAGGACTTGTGTGACAGGATCCTGAATTACCCCTATAGAACATAGAACATAGAATAGTACAGCACAGTACAGGCCCTTCAGCCCACAATGTTGTGCCAACTTAAATTCCTCCATATACCTGTCTAGTAGTCTCTTAAACTTCACTAATGTTTCTGCCTCCACCACTGACTCAGGCAGTGCATTCCACGCACCAACCACTCTCTGAGTAAAAAACCTCCCTCTAATATCCCCCTTGAACTTCCCACCCCTTACCTTAAAGCCATGTCCTCTTGTATTGAGTAGTGGTGCCCTGGGGAAGAGGCACTGGCTATCCACTCTACCTATTCCTCTTACTATCTTATACACCTCTATCATGTCTCCTCTCACCCTCCTTCTCTCCAAAGAGTAAAGCCTGAGCTTCCTTAATCTCTGATCATAATCCATACTCTATTGAAGAGAGAGAGAGAGAGATGCGCAACGCAAACACCTTGTTAAAAAGAGAGAGTTATTTAACACCGACATCTTGTTTTTAACAGAGAGAGGGACGAAGACTTCTCACAGCATGTTTATACTTTCTACAAGGATGCTGCCTGCTTGGAAATTCTTACAGACAGAGAAGGGAGGAGCTGTTTGAGTGACAGTTGGTATTCAGCACGGTGAGATAAATAGAAGGTCAGATGATAGACCTCAGACACATGGTTTTGGACACTGAATGAGCTTTGTTGTGCCCACAGGAATAGTGAGTTTTGGAGGATCGATCAGCAGCTCTCGCAGTGTGAACAGGGCGTGACCGGTGTGGAGTTATTTGTGTGTCCAACCCTCTCCTGGGTTGATAATTCCACCACAGAAGAACAGTCCCCTCTGTTGTGGTCACAGTTGGTGACTCCTAAAGGATTTCGGAGGACAACAGGAAGATCAACGGCGTCAGCTCACCTGAAGACTCAAATCTCTCCCTCTCTCTCTCCATCACTACTCAACTCAATACCACGAACTGAACTGAACTTTACTCATCATCGTAAGACTACCTATTTACCCCTAGACTTGAAGAAGCTTGATTTTCATATTTTGCCACACACACACACATATATATATATAGATACATATATATTCATTGCTAACCTGTTTTATATTTCTGATTTTATATTACTGTATTGCATAGTTACTAATAAATAACATCAGTTAATAGCAATACTGGACTCCAAAGTGTTTTCCATTTCTGCTGGTTCTTTAACCCGTCACGGGGTACGTGACACTTGTGATATGCATCTGATGCTCATATGACCATCCACCACCTGCCCCATGATCAAGGCAGTGGGAGGGAGGCTAAGCAGGTGCTACACCTTGCCCTTAGGTGACCTGCAGGCTAGTGGAGGAAAGGAGCATCTTACACCTCCTTTGGTGGAGATCTATTGCCATACTGCCACACAAGCATGCAGGAGTTTCAGGTATTTTAGTTCAAATGCCATACATATTCAAGTACAGACATCTTATTGTTTTTATAATCTCTAGCCTTCTCTCTACTGATTTATTCTTAAATTAATTCGTTTGATCCCTTGTGTGACAAAGGCCCGTCACTGATCACAGTCAGCACATGGCGCACTCGGTAAAACACTCATCCCCAGCAGTAATAGTGACTGGGTCTGAAACAGAGCGGCTGCATGGACCTGTCTCATATAGAGCCAGCAGCAACCTGCACAGGTGTGCTGATGGTGGAGGATACCATCTTTAATTGGATAATTGAGTTAATTAGCTTTTGGTTGGTCTAGGGGAAGGGGCTTAGCGGTTATAAGCCTCAGGTTACCAAGGCTTTGGGGTTAGTTTTCTTTTGTGTTTAGTCTGAGGGTGGCTATATATATTGTTTTGTCCAGTTTTTCTCTTGTTTTGAGGTAAATAAAAGCACCTCAATCTAGTTTCGTGACTCAAGCCATCTTGTTATTTTTCTTAAACAATTGACCCACCGTTTTTGTGACACCTTGTCACAGTCTTTTCATCATTTTCCATAATACCTTTCTCTCTTATTTCTACTCTTCTTGTTACCATATCTTTCCAAATTCTATGGTTTGCCCCTGCAACTTCATTTCTGGTATGGGGGGGGGGGGGGGGTTACTTCACAGGATTGAAGTAAGCTGCAGAGAGTTGTAAAGTTAGTCAGCTCCATCACAGACACTAACTTCCATAGTATCCAGGATACCTTCAAGGAGTGATGCCTCAGAGAGGCTGCGTCCATTATTATGGACCCCCATTACCCAGGGCATGCCCGCTTCCCATTGTTACCATCAGGAAGGGCGTACAGAAGCCTGAACACATACTCAGTGATTCAGGAACAGCTTCTTCCCTTCTGCCATCAGATTTCTGAATGGACATTGAAACCATAAACACTACTATTTTATTTCCTATTTTTGCATTACTTATTTAATTTGCATCCCTATTGTACTGTCTCAGTACTTTTATATTTGTGTGCTGTAGCACTTTTTTTATTTGCAGTTATTTTGTGAGTAACACTATTCTTTGCATTTCTGGTCAGATGCTAAATGCATTTCATTGGCTTTGTATCTGTACTCGGCACAATGACAATAAAGTTGGATCTAAATCTAATTTAGCTATTTAATATATATATAGTGAAATTTTAAATATATGTACTTACTGTAACTCACAGCTCTTCCCCTCTATAATTATGTTTGGCATTGTACTGCTGCTGCAAAGCTAACAAATTTCATAATATATGCCAACGATAGTAAACCTGATTCTGATTCTCTCTGCTTCCTTAGTCATGTCACTTGTAAAAACATTAGACCCAACACAGTTCAAATGCAGAATCCCTCGTAATATAATTCCCACTGCCTGCAGACCTGTTACCAACACTGAAACCCATTTTGATCTCAACAGTCATGGAGCCAGGCATACATTTCTTTAATCTTATTTGTCTGATACCAGTTTGTGTATGGTTCTATAAGACATGTAGAAAAGTGATTCATTTGAAGGAGCAGTCAACTCATTGTGGGTAATATAGCATAAACAACACCAGAAAAGCTACCAATTGTTGTCTCTCACATTAATTGAACTGTCCTTGCCCCGATGAGTCACAGTTTCATGACTCAACTTTCAAACGTTAATGGATAAGACACGAATAAATCCTCCACCACAATCACTTGTGAAATCAGGGAAACGAGGCATTCAAAGCAATCACTCATGGTCTAATCAAAGGTAAATGACTGAAACATTCAGTCCGTTTCCACCTCCGTAGATACTCTCTGTTGCAATGGGGTTGTGATGTGGGGGATGGAGATCAAAAGAAGATACCACGACAGTCAATAGAACTTCAAGAGTAGAGTGATACACACACATTTTAGTTACACTAACTGAGGAGGGAAATACTGTACAACACACATAAAAGTTGCTGGTGAACGCAGCAGGGCAGGTAGCATCTCCAGGAAGAGGTACAGTCGACGTTTCAGGCTGAGACCCTTCGTCAGGACTAACTGAAAGAAGAGCTAGTAAGAGATTTGAAAGTGGGAGGGGGAGGGGAGATCCAAAATGATAGGAGAAGACAGGAGGGGGAGGGATGGAGCCAAGAGCTGGACAGGTGATTGGCAAAAGGGATATGAGAGGATCATGGGACAGGAGGCCTAGGGAGAAAGACAAGGGTGGGGGGGAACCCAGAGGATGGTCGAGGGGTACGATCAGAGGGAGAAAAAGGAGAGAGAGAGAGAAAGAATGTGTGTATAAAAATAAATAATGGATAGGGTATGGGGCATTAGCGGAAGTTAGAGAAGTCAATGTTCATGCCACACACATCAAAGTTGCTGGTGAACGCAGCAGGCCAGACAGCATCTCTAGGAAGAGGTGCAGTCAACATTTCGGGCCAAAACCCTTCGTCAGGACTAACTGAAGGAAGAGCTAGTAAGAGACTTGAGAGGGGGAGGGGGAGGGGGAGATCTGAAATGATAGGAGAAGACGGGGGGGGGGGGGATGGAGCCAAGAGCTGGACAGGTGATTGGCAAAAGGGATATGAGAGGATCATGGGACGGGAGGTCCAGGGAGAAGGAAAAGGGGGAGGGGGGGAAAACCCAGAGGATGGACAAGGGGTATAGTCAGAGGGACAGAGGGAGAAAAAGGAGAGAGAGAGAAAGAATATGTGTATGTAAATAATGGATGGGGTACTTACACTGGAAGCAGCTCAGAGAAGGTTGAGGAAGTTGATTTCTGGGATTTTTAAAAATAGATGGAGCAGTGTTAGATAGGGTAACACATGCACAGATAGGGCACACAATGCCACACCACTATGTTAGCATACTTGACCTGAAGGACAAGTGCATGACATGTAAGTTTCTTCACCGTGCTACCCAGTTGTGCTGTCGCTGCTGCAGGATGTACAGTTTTACTGCCAAAAATCCATGCGAGGATAAAGTTAGTTAAAACACAATTTCAAAATTAAAGTAAGTATAATTGCTGCAGTAGTTGATTTACATTCTCAAAATTCAAAGTTCAAATGATCAAATACATACATGTCATCATATACAACCCTGAGATTCATTTTCTTGAGGTTATAAGTCCATAATAGAATCAGTGAAAGACCTCACCAACCTGGGTGTTAACAGGTGTGCAAAAGGTAACAAACTGTGCAAACACAAAAATAAAGAAATATAAATAAATAAATAAGCAAATAAGCAAGAACATGAGATGGAGTGCCCTTGAAAGTGAGTCCATAGTTTCTGGGAACACTTCAAAGATGAGGCAAGTAAAGTTCAGTGAAGTTATTCCCGTTGGTTCAAGGGGGTAATAACTGTTTCTGAACCCGGTGCGGTGAGTCCTGAGGCTCCTGTAACTTCTTCCTGATGGCAGCAGAGAGAAGTGAGTTTCCTGGGTGGTAGAATTCCTTGATGATGGATCCCTGGATTCTAGAGTAAATGAAGGGATTGAAATACAGAAAGTATATTTTGGAAATGTTTCTTCAACACCTTAATTCATCCAAATGCCCCGGTAAGACAGACTAACACAAGTGTGGTTAAAAATTTACAGAGAGCTACAGTGAAGACATTAGCAAGTCAGACAAACTCTTACCCAACACATAATTTTAATCCCATATTTGCCCATTGCATTTACACATTGCTCTACAGTTCCTAGATTACATGCTTGGCTTCAGGTACAGAAGACTCATTGAAATTTGATGGCATGAAATTAGTAAATTCAAGGATGAGAATACAGTATAAAAGATCAACAGAAAGAGAACAGCCCTGTGAAAAGTAGATATTTGACTGGATCACATTAGGGCAGCTGTAGAAATTTGCTGCTGTTGGTCATACATGTGATGAATCCAATAATTGTCACCAGAAGTAGAAAGAGCTGAATGACAAAGATTCTCTGAACTTGAAGTTGATAGTGACCCCAAAGGACAAATGAAGCTGTGCAGGACTTTCATTCTGTCAAGTTCTGAAGCTTGTAACTGACTCCTGACAAAACAAAAGTATTCCATCAATGGTTAATTCTCACAGAGAAAGCCAGAGATTGCTCTTGGAAGTTTAAGGACTCCAGGCGAGTGAGAGTGCTTCTTCTTTCCTATTTACTGCTCTTAAATTGAACCTCTTGTGAATGTGTTTTTCTACTAGAACTAAACTTAATGCCTGGATCTGTTACTGCGGTGTTAAAGAGTCTAATATTTTATTAGAAGTTTGGCTTAATTTTCTAAGATATGACATATGCAAATTAAACACTGTTCTAGAAATTTGATGTTGTTGACTTTAATGGAACCAAATTTCAGAGGCAAAGTTCAGCTGTGAATTGATTTCTATCATATTAATTAACTATTCTCCACTAATTCTGGCTTCCTATAAGTATCCTGAGGTTCAAAGTCACATCATGAAAAGCTCCCCTGAGGAATTTAAAGTGCAATATCATTGTTGTAAGTAACAAATTAGACAAGTTTTTAATTGAAAATTGTCCCTTCACTGTCTGAAAATAGACAGCATGGTTGAAAATCAAGGGAAGGAATGATCCCATTTCAACATTATGTTGGTACCCAAGACAATTTAAGGACTAGGAACTTGTCACTGGTCAAGCATACAGCTAAACGAAATTAGCATAGATTGGATTGGGGTGTAATAGGCTGACGTGGACTGAAGATAGTTCAATGACAGAGCATAGAGGAATAAACGAGGCTCTTTCAGACTGGAAGGCTGGCTGCACTGGAGTGTTACAGGTATTGGTGTTGGGTGAGGAGGCCATGTTATGGAATACAAAAGTTCGTAGGTTCATTTTATTGTCAAAGTATGCATGTACAATACATGTACAAGATAGCCATGAAATACAGAAAAGAGATGAGACATCAAACCCTCCCCACACAAAAAGGAAAAAGAAACAAAACGTGCAAACCCCAAACCTCCAATTCCCTCCCTTACACAAAAAAACACCAACACTAACATCAAACACCCAACCCTCTCCTTCTGCAGCTAGGTGGCAGTGCGGGCAGCGAGAAGGACAAGGGGCTGAATGACCAACTCCTGCTTCTAGCCCTATTTTTCTATGTTCTTGTGTCTCTGCCTAAAGTGGGCAAGATGTAACCTAAACATGGACATACAATGTTTCCAATGCGGTCTTAAAAGAAAAAAGGGTAAAGAGAGATCGACATTAGGCCATTGGAGTGAGGTGAAATCTCTGTTACTGAATCAATTGTTCAGGTTGGAAAGATCAGGTGGCAGCAGTCAGATAAGCAATTAACAGAGTTATTGTTTATCAGAAGGCCAAGTGATGAACAAGAGATAACTGTGCAGCACTTAATATTTCACAGGTTCTTCATCATGAATGCTTGTTACAAGTGAAGGAGGAAATTAAATCACAATTTACTGAACTTGCTGTTTCCTTACTGATTAATTTGGGTACCGTGATGGCACAGGATTAAATTGCGAGACTATTAATCCTGAGGCCTACATGAACAATGCAGCGACATGAGTTCAAACCACAACAGATGTCAATCTTAAATTCAGTTAGTAATCTAAAATTTAAGAAAGAGCAGGTAGTTATTAGGAAGACCATGAAATTGCCAATTTGATCTTTAGGCAACACACATAATGATGGGGGAAGTCAATGTGTCAGGGAGCATCCATGGACAGAAGTGGATAATCGACATTTGGTTCATTAAGCATATTTGTGTCGCCACTGTCCTTAATCTGCCTGGTTGATACATTGAGTCCAGACCTACCAAAATGGTTGGCTTAGTTGAAAAGGATAGCTAACCACTACTTTCTCAAGGGCAATTAAGGCGAGGGAATAATAGTTGGTCAAGTCATTAACACCCACATGTAAAAGAAGAATAATTAAACAAAACTTACAACATGAACTCAATGATTTTAGATAATAATACAAGATTTCCAAAAAACACCTCCTCTAGATCTATATTTTGTATTTTTAATCATCGTCTTCATTTGACACCATCATCCCTTTTTTTAACTCACACCAAACCGTCTATTGTAGTCCAAATTATTCATAAAGTAGAAAGGGGGAAGCAGAAACTACATTATCATCTCTGAATAAAGAGAATAATTTCTCCACAAAATGCAGAGGATGGAGGAAATTTACATAAAAAATATCTGCATAAGATCAAATTCAGTCACCTACACCAATGCGACCATAAAGCTTGCGTAACAGTGAACTATCCAATCATCTCCACTCTTACTTTTATCACAGTATGAAGCCTTGAAGTGTAGACTATAAATATACAGTGCATGTAGTTTCTTTTATATAGAAGAGCTAAAGATTCAGATGCAGCCTTGTTAACGATGATAAATTATCTTTTACTGCTATTGACCTCATGTATGTTTCTGCTTTGGAATCAAACCAATTAAGTTCTGTTTTCTCAAATTGTCTACTGTAGTCAACAAATTCATTGATATAATGCACAGTTCCAATGAAAAAAATATGTACTGTCCTGTTAGAACCTTTGATATATTTCAACAAGGATCAAAGTTGCTTCTGAATCTGAAAACAGCAGAAGAATTGCTTATCCAGAAACAGAAAGCAGGCAGACACTCCAAGGAATAACGCCAGCTGCAAGATAGATGTTGTAGCTAAGTATATTGTAATTTGCTGTCCAATCTGTTTTATTGCTGTTGTAATTGTCAAAACCAAATAATACACTAAATTCAATTTCCTTTTCTTTCTGGGACCCTGATGAGAGTGAGCTTACAGTCAGTAAGATTACACCTGCTCCTCTTAATGCCTTGTTCCCACCTTGGTTCTATATTCCTTAAAATACTTTCCATACAATTGACATAGAATTTTTCCACCTTTCCACTAAACATGCCTCCATTAAACTGTAATTCCACTGAACTGTGATATCTGTCTCGGAGGGTGATTTCAGAACATTATTTAAGAGGATGAACCTTTGCAAGGTGTCAGGCCCAGCAGTATGTCTGGCAGAGAATTAAAAACTTGAGCTGACTAATTGGCTGAAGCATTGAAGGACATCTTCAACCTCTCACTGCTTCGGTCTGAGGTTCCTACCTGCTTCAAAAGGACAGCAATCATACCAATGCCTAAAAAGAGCAATGTAAGCTGTCTCAATGACTCTCGCCTGGTAGCACTCACACCTGCAGTGTTGAAGTGCTTCGTAAGGTGTAACATTGCCAGAATTATCTTCTGCCTGAGCAAGCATCCAGACCTCCTGCAATTCACCTGCCGCCACAACAAGTCTACAGTGGACACAATCCCTCTGGCCCTCCACTCTGCCTCAGAGCACTTGGATGACAGCAAAGCACACATCACACTATCGCTTATCGACTACAGCTTGGTGCTTAACAGTATCATCTCTTCTGTACTAACCAACAAAATTCAAAATTCAAAACCTACGTCTCTGTACCTCCCCTGCAACTAGATCCTCAACTTCTTTATTGGAAGATCAGTAATAACATCCCCTCCGCACTGATAATCAACGCAGGTGCATCTCAAATTTGTGTGCTTTGTCCACTGCCCTCCTCTCTCTACACTCATGACTGTATGGTGAAGCACCAGTCAGAATGGTTGCCACTGTACACCTGTGGAAATTTGCTAGTCTTTGGTGATATACTAAACCTGCTCAAACTGCTGATAAAGTAGAGCCTTCTTCATGACTGCATCAATGTATTGGTCCCAGGATAGATCTCTGAGACTTTGATGGAAGAGTCCAGATGCTAGAACCTGGAGTGAAAAATCAAGCTACTAGAGGAATCAGCCCATCCAACAGCACCTATAGAGGCAAAATGGATAGTTGGCATTTCAGGTCAAGACGTTTCAGGGGTTGTCTAATCAAATTAGTTAAAGGAGACAGAAGGCAATGACACAGACAAAGAAGGGCTGTGAGACATTTTCAGAAGGTCAGGCTGGGAGAAAAACTGATCCAAAGTTATGGAAGAATGACTGACAGCAGAAATGGCCAGTTCTGATGTAGACAAAGAAAGTGTTGTAGAATTCAGCACTGAGTCCAGAAGGCTGCCACATGAGCGCATGATGACTAGCTGTTGCTCATTGAGCTTGCTCTGAGCTCGAGCTCATTTGTAACAGCGCATGAGGCGAATATATCAGTGTGAGAATGGGACAGGAATTCACGTGGGAGGCAACACGAAGCTCAGGGTCAATCCTGAGTTTGAGTGTAGGTGCCATCACACAATCTACCTTTGGTTTCTCCATTGCAGAGAACACCACGCTATAAGCACTGAATGCAGTTTTACATTCAGTATGCAGTACACTAGATCTGAAGAAATACAAGTGAACTCTGCTTCACCTTTTGGGTCCTGGAGTGGAAAGAGATGAGGTGAAAAGAGAGGTGATGGTAATACAGTTGTTGCATGGGGAAGTACTGTAAAACGGTGAATAGTTGATGGGGAGGGAAGAGTGAAAAATGAAACCATGAAGGAAATGAGTCCTTCAAAATAATCAAAGGGGAGGAGGAGCAATATCTGTCCATGGGTGGAATGAGACTATTGCTTCACTTGTTCAGAACGAATATAGAATGGATGTAGAACAAAGAAGCAATAAAGTGCTTATAATAAACACTAGAAAGGGCCAGTGAGTGAAGCTTTCCTTGTTCATTACATTAATATGTGTGGATTGAAGCTGGCATGTGATGCGTCAGTTTATGGTGGAAGGGTAATGAGGATCCATGTGATGAATTACAGGCAATGAAAAACATATTGCTTTTGTCTTTTACAGTCTCACGGTAATCAATGCAAGCTGAGAACAAAGTACTAGGAACACTGATTGGAATCAAGGAACCTCATCTATTTTTACTGGCTAGATATGTCACCCAAGTAACAGATCAAAACCCAGCAAATGCAGTGGTCAACAGCACAGATCATGTTATGATTGTACTGCAGTATGGTTTCTAATGAGTTATATTGATATTGGGTCCCAAACTAGCATACCCTACTCTGACCTTGGTAGCATTAAGGCTGCAGTGAACGCTGGACCTTGTCAAAAGCCTTGCTGAAGACTATATAAACAATATCCACTGCCTTGCCTTCATCAACTTTCTTGGTAAATTCCTCAAAAGACTCTATATAGGTTTGGTTAGACATGAATGATCACACACAATGCCTTAACAGTCACTGTCTATCCAAACACTTCTATATCCAGTCCTTAGAGGGCATTCCAATAACCGTGACTGCGTGGGTTTCCTCCGGGTGCTCTGGTTTCCTCCTACAATCCAAGGACATGCTGGTTGATATGTTAATTGGTCATTCTAAATTGCTCTGTGATTGGGCTCATATTAAATTGAGGGATTACAGGGTGGTGTGGCTCAAAGGGTCAAAAGGGCATATTCTGTACTGTATCTCAATAAATAAATTAAATACATTGATAGCTTGCGCAGTACTGATGTCAGGCACACTGGCATATAATATCCCAGGATATTCTTAGAACCTTTCTTGAACGAAGGAACAAAATCTGCTCAAGCCTCTGCAATTTCTGCACTTGCCTCCCACATGTAATGTGTAATTTGTATGTACATAATGGGCTTGATTTTGTCATAATTTTCCAATTTCGCTTGTGTATTTTTTTTATTCAGGTCTGGCATATGGGAATCACTCCAAAGCCAGCGTTTGCTGCCCATCATTCATTGACTTTGAGAAGGTATTTGTGGTGAGCTATCTTTCTTAATCACTGCTAGCTTGGGAGATCCAGGATTTAGGTACAATGACAGAGAAGAAGCAGTGATATGTTTCTAATTCAGCCGGGTTTGTGACTCGGAGGGAAACAGCTGCTCCCCTGTGCTGTTTAACTTGATAGAGGTGGAACTGGGAGGTGCTGTAGATGAAGCCTTAGTAAATAATTGCCAAAGTAATAAAGCTGAAGGAGTGAAAGGCAATAAATCTCCAGACCCTGATGACAATGCATTCTAAAATGATTCCCACAGATTACAAAGCAGCAGGTGTAACAGACTGGTTGAGAAAGTATAGAGATGTAGACAGGAAATATTTAACCATTCAGCCTGACATCAGCAGTAGAGAAAATACTGCAACCTGGTAATAATAAAATGGTTCTTAGAAGGGTCCAAAAGGAATTTGTGGAAGAGTAATTGATGTCTGAAAAATCTGTAACCTATAGAGTTGTTAAAGATGGATTAGTTAATGTGGTACATTATGCAAACAATATCCACTGCCTTGCCTTCATCAACTTTCTTGGTAGCCTCCTCAGAAAACTCTACATAAGATTGTTTAGACATATCACACACAGAGCCATATTGACTAAACCTTATTGACTGTAAAAAGATGTTTAACAAGGTGCCTCTGAAGGTTTATGAAATTTGTTCACTGGTGGAATGGTAGCTTTACAGTGCCAGTAATCAGAAATAGGGGTTCAATTCCTGCTGCGGTTTGTAAGGATTTTGTTCATTCACCCTGTGACCACGTGGGTTTCTTTCAGACATACAGGTTGAAGTTACTAAGTCATGGGCATGATGACAATTGCAGGCTGCTCCCAGCACATCCTCAGACTGTACTGGTTGTTGATGCAAATGATGCATTTTGGTATATACTTCAATGTTTCAAAGTACATGTGACAAATAAAGCTGATCAATCAAACAAAACTGGAGCCACAAAGTTTTGAGGAGGTAATGTACCAATCAGCAGAGAAAAAATAGCCAAAATAAATGAGTAATTATCAGATTTGAATGCTGAGACAAATGGAACACCAAAGTATCCAATGCTGAGACCCCAGCTTTTCGTAATCTATATCAGGGATTTGGATATAGTGATCAAGTATAGCATATTCTGTTTTGCTAATGATACATAACTTGTTGGTGGCACGTCTTGTGAGAAGAACAAGCAGAAACTTCCGGTGTATATAGGCAGGTTAAGGAAATGGGAGAGGACACTGCAGATGGAATGTATTATGGAAATATGTCAGATCATACACCACAGAAGAAATAGAAATGGAGTTTTTAATATGGTAGGAGATTAAAGGGTGATGGGTTCGGAGAGACCTGCATGTCCTGGAACATGAATCACTGAGCGGTAATGTGCGGATGCAGCAAATCATTATAAAGGCATATAGAATGTCGCCTTCTGTTGCAAGAGAATTTGAACAGAATAGGGACATCTTGCTCCAAATATCTTAGCAACTGGTAAAGCCACATTTGAAATATGTACAAGTCTGATATCCATTCACAAGGAAGGAGACACTTGCAGCTGAGGGAACACAGTGAGGGTCCTCCTCACAGATTCTTGGGATGGTGGATTTGTTGCATCAGGAACGATTAAACAGACTGAGTCAAGAAGAATCATTATGATCTCATTGACGTGTACTAATTTGTTATGGTAGCTAACAGGGTAGAAAAAAGATCTAGTGCTTTCCAGGCATATATGACAAGTAAACTCATGGGCTTCCAGCTGGTACAGGTCTCAATTTTAACTAATGTTTCAATGACAAACTCTGCCATCGTCATCAGGGATAATGCCTAGCCTTGTCTAGTCCAATGGTATGTATACCCTCATTGTCCATCCCTTCTGACTGGTTAGTCCTCATCCAATCAGGTTTTCATTGTCCCACCTTGCTTATAATTGAATTCCAGTTCTTACTTAGAGCGAGATTTTCATCTTTGTTAAAATTCTTTTCCTCTGGTTTTATTTCAATGGCTTCCTTCACCGGGCAGTCCCAAAACCCCTTGGTGCCACACGGTAACAGGGTAGACTTCCCTGACAGGGGAGCTTAGAACCATGGGATCACAGCCTTACAACAAAAGACCAACCATTAAAGGCTGGGATGAGAAGAAGTTTCATAATATAGAGGACAGTGAACCTTTTAAATTCTCTCCCCAAAAGTGTAGTGGAGGCTCAGCCTTCATATATAAGCAACAGAGAAATCAATAGGTTTGTTTTTTTTAAAGATATTAAAGTAATGAAGGGTTTTAGAGTCAGTGCAGAGAGGTGGCACTGATGTAAAAGAGCAGCCATTCTCTTATGACTGGCAGAACCCTCCGGCCTGTGTTTATTATGTTCTTTAGTGCAGTGCATTTTGTAGCTGGCCCATATTGTGATCATGGTGATCTGAAAGAGGGAATGTTTAGTGGGAATGGCACTGATATGTTATTGTACATGCCATGGGTTGGCACAGTACCTAACGATTTGTGTGACACTTTACAGTGCCAGCTGTAATATCGGGGTTCAATTCCTGCCACTATCTGAAAGGAGTTTGTACATTCTCCCTGTGACTGCGTGGGTTCCCTCTGGTTTCTCACACATTCCAAAAAGACATATGGGTTAGGATTTCTGAGTTGTGGGCATGCTATGTCGGGGCCAGCAGCTGTTGTGTATTTAATATTTCAGTAGTATTTGAGTAACATTGTAATTATTTGTTTAATTAAGCATTCTTTATTGTCCAATGCTTTGTGGGTTATCTATAAAAGTACGTAAATGGCATACATTATCCCACCATTACATGTTACATGTGCACCTTGCATTAAAGTAAGAGCCATGAACACACTTACCTCTCAGCTCTCTTTGGAATTACAAGACATAACAGTGGCAATGAGGAAGTGTTAAAAAATCTGAGATGATTACCTCCCTGTTGAAGCACAGTGAGACATTCAAGTTTAAATAAGACCAATGTGAAATGGTCAAGTTTAAAAAAATAGTGTAGCGTGTATTCTTTGGAAGGAAAGAAACTGTCATTTTTTTAAAAAGGCAAAAAAGGGATTTGTTTAGTACCAGATGACAATAATCATAATTTTAAAAAGAGCAGAAAAAGGCTGGCTACATCAGAAAGCTAGACACATTCGAAAGCAAGAGAGATAACTGGAATATGCATTCTAATCGAAATGAACAGTATTTTGAAGCAATTCAAATAGCCAATGAGAAGTGAGTACCAATTTTGATGAGTGCATTGGATTTAAAGGCATACAGTTTGTTTTGAAATTTGACTGCTCCAACCAAACCAGCCAAAATGAACTTTGCTGACATCGTGAAAGTAATGCAGGAACATTTAGAACCAAAATCATTGTTGATTGAAGAACACTTTAGGTTTCATAAGCAGAATCAAAAGAAAGGAGAGTCCATTTTCGTGTATGTGGCTGAATTGAAGGGATTGTCTGAGCATTGTTAGTTCTATGATGGGTTTACTGATGTACTGAGAGATCGTTTAGTTTGCAGAATCTTAAAAGAAATCATTCAAAAATAGCTCTTTACTGCTGCACAACTTACATTTAAAAGAGCATGCTGAAATAGCTGTGGAAGTGGAAACAGCAGACAGAGTCACATATGTGTTGCAGTCAGGAAAGTAAGTGATTGTGAACAAAATTGCAGCATCTAAACAGAAACTGGCCTGGCCGAACAAGTTGCATGACTGTTGTGGAAGGAGCTCACATAACTAGACCAATGCAAGTTTAAAGGAGAAACGTGCAGAAAATGGAACAAAGTAGGACATATACAAAGAGCATGTTGGACAGACAGAAAAGATGGACTGCACAGGGAAGAAAAAAAGATAAAAAGTCAAGTTGCAGTTTCAAAAAGAGCACTATTCTGCATGCAGTTAATGAAAAATCTGATTATGATCAGAGTGACGCAGGACTGTGTAGCCTTATAATTTACAATGTGAAAATTAACCATAGACAAGCAATATTGCTTACACCACCAGTAAACAGCAAATTAATTAAAATGGAATTGGACAATGGATCAGCTATTTTAGTCATTCCGCTAAATGAGTTTGAATAGCATTTCAAATATACGGAACTGAAGCCTGCAGTTATCCACCTAAGAACTTATACTAGGGAAAAGGTAACTCCTGTGGGAATGACATCTGTAATACAACAACCAATAAGCCACATTGGGCTTGTATGTAGTAAAAACTGGGGGGGAGCGGCATTATGGGGGTGTGTTTGGCTGAGACAGCTACAACTTGACTGGAGGTACGTCCAGCTTTTGCATGTCACATCCCCTGTAATAGAATCAACTGAAAATGAATTAACAAAGGCACTGGAAGATGCCACAACTGTCTCCATGATGTACACCATGAACCGTTGCCCAATCTAGGGCAAACAGGTGTTGGTGCCAATCTTTGTGCCTTTGGTTGGAAAGTATATTCGATCAAGGAAGGATCATCTGTTCAGAGGAATTGTGAAAGTGATGAAAGCAGTGATTCAACTACAACATTTTTTATAGTCAACAGACCTGAGAAAGCTTCGGGATATGTTAATCAAGCAGTTACTTTTGAAACGTGGCTTGGTTTTAAGCTGGGAGTTCAAGGAGCTTCAGGAAGGTTGCAAGCATTCGGCTTTTGTGAGTACAAGGAACCAGAATTTACTCTGCATGCGTTGAGGTTATTGCATGAACTTCAAATGGGAGACAAAAAGCTGCTTGTGAGAGTAGTTACAAAGACCAAAGCCCAGCTGAATGAATGGAAGGCCAGAAAGAAAAGAGTCAATTGCAATATGAAAACAGAGGATTCACTATATGATGTTGTGGATGAAGAAACCAAGAGGAGAGATCAGATCACAAAGGGTTTAAAAGAAGGATTAATAAGAGAATACTCCAATGAACTAAATGCACCTTGCCAAGATCAAGGTGCATATCCTAGAAAGAAGAAAAAGGAAAAGAGGATGACGTAAGTACTATGGAAATAGATGATAAAGGAGACCTAACTTTTTGGAGAAATTAGCAAACTCAGAATTAGTCACAAGAAGCTAGAAGAAGGAAAAGGAAGCCCAGAGAAAGAAAGTCATGAAGTTGAAAAGGAGAGAAGCAAGGATTAAAGTAGTTGCAGAGAGAAAAGCTGAAAAAAGGAAAAGAACGGTGTCCAAAGCTGTCAGAACTACTTCCTGCAGTCTCAGAGTCAACTCCTACAACCATCACAGAGGAGACCCTAGAACCCGAGATTGTTTTCACAGCTACAAGTCTCACCTGCCAAGCAGAGTGATCTCGCTTGTCAGGAAAGACATTATCCCACAAGAGTAAGAAATCCTCCACAGCAATTAAACCTTTAGGCCTGAATGGGACAATTTAAAATTAGTGTATAGTGTATGTCTATGTAATTGTATTATATAGCATACTGTATGCATGGTATTTTATATAAGTTGAAATGCATTCTGTATTGAGTTGGGGTTTATTGCTAAGCAGGGAGAAGTGTTGTGTATTTAACACTTCAGTAATATTTGAGTAATATTGTAAATATTACTTGATTAAGCATTCTATTCTTTATTGTTTACATTGTGTTGGCGCGTGGACAAGTGGTTAAGGCATTCATCTAGTGATCTGAAGGTCATCAGTGGCGTGGAGAGGAGAGACTTGCAGCATGGTCAACTGCCAATCTTCCATACAACCTTGCCCAGGCCTGCGCCCTGGAAGCCTTTCAAGGCACAAATCCATGGTCTCAAGAGACTAACGGATGCCTATAAATATAAACAAATGGTTGACATTATGCTTTGCGGGTTATCTGTAAGAGTACATAAATGGTATATGTAATCACGCCACCACAAGATGCTTGCAGGCTTCGCTTTAACATAAAAACAAAATACATACCTCTTGTTTCCTCTCAATTAGTTTTTATGTTTTTGAGTTACGAAAACTTATAAAAGCATGGCAACACTTGAGGTCTGCCCCTAGCACAATCCTCAGATGGTGTTGGTCATTAATGCAAAATGATGCATTTTTCTGTATTTCTTAATGTTTTGATGTACATGTGACAAATAAAGCTAATCTTTAATTCTTTAAAATATAAGGCATAAAGCCTTAAAATAGAGTCATTTGCAACCTCCTTCCACACTGATCTGCTGATCCTCATGTCATTAACACTGGGTCCAGATTTGGGTTCAGCTCTGATAATATTTTGCCAAGGCCCAGAAGTTAATGAATACCCCACTCCCTGCCCAGTTAGAATCAGGGACTTATGTTTGACAATCTAATTTCCTATCTTGGTGAAACATAAATGATGTATTTATCTTTCATGTGTCATGACATGTGAAGAAAAATACTGAATGTTTTAATAGGTAATTCATGAACAGTAAATCACTTAACGGCAGCTGTCACTGCGGGTAAACAGATGACTTTGATCGATGTAATCAAGAGCCATTAGATTAAGTAAAAAGCACAGGGATGTGATATGTTTGTAGATGACTACCGTAGGATATCTAGCACTTCCAAAGTACAAAACTAATGGTCCAAAATGCAAGTTATTTTTCCTGGAAGTGACAGGAAACTGATTGAAGTCCATTTCATTTAATTGCATGAAGTGATGCACTAGGTGTTCTGAAATATTGGTATTGGTTTATTACTGTCACATGTATCATGATACAGTGAAAAACCTGTCTAGCATACCATCATACAGATCAAATCATTACATATCGCATTAAGGTAGAAAAAGCAAAAACAGTAACAATGCAGAATAAAGTGTAAAAGCTGCAGAGAAAGTGCAATGCGGGTAAACAATAAAGTTCAAGATCAAAAGCATTATCAGGGATGCATCTCACCCTAACCATGGACTTTTTACTCTCCTCCCATCCGATAGGGGCTACAGGAGCCTCCGCTCCCACACCAGCAGGCACAGGAAGAGCTTCTTCCCTGAGGCTGTGACACTGCTGAACCTCTCATCACAGCGCTAAACAGTATTGCATCTGTATTGTACAGTCTCAGTACTTTTATATTTGTGTGCTGTAGCACTTTTTTTATTCACAGTTATTTTGTAAATAACGCTATTCTTTGCAATTCTGGTCAGATGCTAAATGCATTTCATTGGCTTTTTATCTGTACTCGGCACAATGACAATAAAATGGAATCTAATCTAAAAAAGAGAAAGGCTCTGAGTTTAAGGGACCATCTTATCATACAAGAGGTCCGCTCAAGAGGCTGATAACAGAGGGATAGAAGCTGTCTTCAGTATGATGGTATGTGCATTCATGGTTTTGTTATCTCTGCCTGGTAAGTGAGTGGAAAAGAGAAAATGTCCGGGGTAGGTGGGGACTTTGATTATGCTAGCTGTTTTACTAAATCAGCGAGAAGTGTAGACAGAGCCCATAGAGGCGAGGCTGGCTTCTGTGATGCGCTGAGCTGTGTCCACAACTTTGCAGTCTTGCAACCACACGCAGAGCAGTTGCTCTCCCCAGCTGTAATGCATCTAAACAGAATTCTTTCCATGCTGCATTGATAAAAACTGGTAAGGGTTGACAGAAAATGTCCAATTGCTTTAGCTTCCTGAGGAAGTAGCTGCTTTAGTAGCTGTGAACATCGATGTGGTTGGAGCAGGATAGGCTATTGGTGATGGTCACTCCTAGGAAATTAAAGCTCTTAACACAGTTGATGTCAACCAGAGCATATATACCACCCCCTGACCAGCTCTTTTGTTTTATTGACATTGAGCGAAAAGTTGCTGTCATGACACCATGTCACTGACCTCTCCTACTCCTTCCTGTACTCTGACTCATCGCTATTTGGTATACAGCCCACGATGATGGCATCATCTGCAAACTTGTAGATGGAGATAGAGTGGAAACCGGCCTTGCAGTCACAAGCATACAGGAATAGCGTAGCGGGCTGAGACACAACCTTGAGGAGAACCAGTGTTTAGAATAAATTTAAAATATAAACTTTGTCACAACTGAGGGGTGATCTTGGGAATTCCAAAGTTGATTAATGAGTAATAGTTTGTTTCTACTGCCCAATCATAAGAACATATAAGCAGACAAATTAGAAACAGGTAAGCCTCTTGATCCTTCTCGACATTCAATAAGATCATGTTTGATCTGAATATAACCACAATTCTTCATCCCCATCTCATTGCAATTACCTTCACTCCTTTGAAATCCAGAATGTGTTTCCATCTGCCTCAAACACATTTAAAGATTTCACTTCCACTGTTCTCTGTGCAAGAAAGTTCCTAACACTCAATGCTGTCTAAGAAAAAAAGCTTTCAACTCACCTCAGTCTTGAAGAGTTGGCTCTTTATTTTTAAATAGTGACCCCTCAGTTCTAGATTCTCCTATGAAAGAAAGTATCCAGCCTGTCATTAACTCTTAAGATCATATGTGTTTCCCCTCTCATTTTTTTTAAATTCCAGCAGATACAAATCTATCTAAACTTCACTCATGAATAACCAATCCATTCCAGGTACAAGACTAAAGAAGCTTCTTAGAATCATTGTCAACTTACACTCAATGGCTACCTTATTAGGAAGTCTATATCTAATAAAGTGACTACTGAGTGTACGTTTGTGATCTTCTGCAGGTGTAGCCCATCCACATCAAGGTTCAGCATGCACATACAAAGATGCTCTTCTGCACCCCACTGTTGTAATGCATGTTTGTTTGAGTTACTGTCACTTTCCTGTCAGCTTGAACCAGTCTGGCCATTCTCCTCTGACCTCTATCAAGGAATTTTCACACACAGAACTTTCACTCACTGGATGTTGTTTATTCACACCTTTCTCTATAAAGGCCTCAGACACAACAGTCTGTCGTAAGATCTCAGGAGGTAAGCAGTTTCTGAGATACTCAAACCATCCCATCTGGCACAAACAATCATTCCATGGTCAAAGTAATTTAGATCACATTTCTTCCCCATTCTGAGGTTTGATCTGAACAACTGAACCTCGTGACCATGCCTGCATGTTTTTATGCACTGAGTTGCTGCTACATGATCGGCTGATTAGATATTTGCATTAACTAGTAGTGTACAAGCGTACCTAATAAAGCGGCCACTGAGTGTATTTGCATCTTTCATGAATAAAAGACTAATACTGTACACAGCATATCCAATCTGACTGATGCTTTCTGCAACTGAAGCATAATTTCATGACTTTTGCATTCAATTCCTCTTGCAGTAAACATTCTGTTTTCTTTCCTATACTTGCTTTACAAGCATAAAAGTGAACCATGCACTAGGAATCTGAAATCCCTTTGCATCTCAGAATGCTGTTTAGATAATTAAGATAATAATTTCAATAATAATCTTTCTTTGCAGTTTTGCAGCCAAAATGGGCAATTCCTCATTTTCCCACATGATATTCCAATTGGCAGAACTCCATGCATTCATTCTTCATGTGCATGGAATGGGCTGCCGGCAGCGGCGGTGGAGGCAGAAACAGTAGGGTCTTTTAAGAGACTCTTGGGTAGGTACATGGAGCTTAGAGAAATAGAGGGCTAAGGGTAACCCTAGGTAGTTCTAAGGTAAGGACATGTTCAGCACAGCTTTGTGGGCCGAAGGGCCTGTATTGTGCTGTAGGTTTTCTATGTTTCTACGTTTCTATCTTCCTTATATCTTCTTCCCGATGAAATATCTAGCCACTTTCTTTTGATGTGTTCTCCGTCCCTCCATCAGATTTCTGAATGAACAATGAACACTGCCTCACTACTTTTTGCTCTCCTTTTGCACTACTTATCTACTTATTGAAACTTATACACACACACACACACACACACACACACACACACACACACATATAGTAATTTATAGTTTTTATGTATTGCATGATACAGCTGCCACAAAACTATAAATTTCATGACATGTATCAGTGATATTAAACCTGATTCTGTTTGATTCCTTGGGACCTTTTTAGAGGAAAGTGTGTGAATGTGGGATGATGTGTGCAAGGTACTTGAATACTTTGCAACTCTCTTCAGTGTAGGGGATTTTTGATATTAATGTAGCAGTTAAGAAAGATAAAATGGTGACAGAGAGAGTATATAGGAGCCTTGCAACTTTGCTAATATATTCCAGACAAGGACTTTGCAAAGACTTTGACCACAATTTTTTCAGTCCTCTCTGACATGGAGAATAAGAGCAATAACAATCAATGCAGACATGTTAAGGAAGAGTTGTGACTATTAATTTGACTGATTTTTCGAGGGGATACTGTGGACTCTGGTTAATTGAAACCTGGTACATTTTAGCCCAAAAAGTGGCTGCCCCAATTCGCTCAAGTTTTATGGAAATAGTTAAGAAGGCATAAAAACAGAACCTGCCATTTAACTAAATAATCAATTACGTATTTAAATAAATACAGAACAAATTACAACACTTCCAGAACTACAACAGTACTATAAAACGGTATATTAGTTCATAAACGTTACCAATGGAGGAATTCATTCAGTGTACACTGACATGTTTTTTGATTGACTGTAAATAAACAGAAACAGACACCTATTGCAGGTAATGGACCCTCCAAATCTTCATTTTATTTGTAACGTTGAAGATCATTGTCAATAACTTCAAATTTGTCATAGTTCCTTTCCTAACTTGTTGAAGTAGCGAAATCGTTCCATTTTCACTCCCGGCCACTTCTGGCATCTCCAAGCTTGAATGCTTGAAATCACAGTGAGCAAAACAGTTCTGAATTGTCTTACTGTTTATTGCTCACCAACCATCAGCGACAAAAACCACTGCTTTTTGAACACGAACACGCAAGTGACGCTATTAGAAACTATTCGCTCTAAGCCCGGTGTAGTGTCTAATAGCCACACAAAGTGCACGTGACTAATGCTTGTTAGAAATGTTTGACAACACTCTCCTGCTCCAATTAAGCAGCATTTTGTCCGAAATAAATAAAGAGAATCCCGGCTATTTTCTCAACTTGTTTTTGTTCTTTGAGAGTTGTCCCAAACAAGTGGCTACCCTGACTAACCAAAGGCACAGAATACACTGTAATATGAAAGCAATTCTTGAAAATCAAAAGTTTACACCTTTGAAGGAACTCAGCAGGTCAGGCAGCATCTTTGGAGAGGAATAAACATTTGACATTTCAAGCCGACTCCCTTCATCAGGACTCAAAAGGTAGGGGGAAGATTCCAGAATAAGAAGGTGGGGGGAGGAGGAGAAGTATAAGCTGGCAGGTGCAACAAGGTTTGGGGGGAATATGTGTGGGTGGGAGTGGAGGATGAAGAGAGAAAATGTGAGGTGATAGGATAGAAATCAAGAGTCTCTTAAATATCCCTAATGTATCTGACTCTACCAACACCCCTGGCAGTGTGTTCCACTCTCTGTGTAAAAACCTACCTCTGATGTCACCCCTTTACTTGCCTCCTGTAATGATGATCAGGGAGGCCCAGAGGGAATCTGTAATTACCGACAAGTACCTTTATTGTCTCAGCGGAAGAACACGTGAATTTACACAACCAATACCTGTGCGCACGCCAACCAAGTTTTCCTGACCTTGCATGAACAGTCAAAGAACAGAAAGTATAATACCAGTTATAATGGAGTTTCTGCTGCTGGCCACATGTTCCTCATAGTCCCATTTATTCTCCTGCAGATTTACTGCCAGCATACTTGAAGCATCTGCTTTTATATTCAATTCTTACCAACGTTTGAATCCTGTGTCTGACCTTCAACACCTTGTTATTGGCTCTGCTCCAGGCTAGCATCCATTTATTGCCTTCTTCCCCACAAGCGAATGTTGGTAATTTATGGTTCTTTGTTTTCAATCAGCAACCAGCTTGAATCACGCAGAACAGATTCTGACCCCAATGGTCTAAATCTACATGTTATATCCAACCAAAGAACACCTCACAAATAACTTCTTATTTGGAAATGATTCCTAGTTCATCAGATTATCTGTGGCATCATTGTGTCAACTTTAAAACATTGAACAAGCCAAGCGACTAACTCATAAAATAGAGAACAGTCTCCTCATAAAATGGCAGCCTCCATCTCCCCCCTCATGGCAAGAACAAAGGCAATTGGTCTGTCTGTTTCCACTGTTCTTGATTCATTCAAATTTATTGATTTGCAGAAGACTGTAGTTCTTTCTGGCCAACAATCCAATCATTGATTAGTGCAATACAATTATAGCACCAGCAAACCACGTTTGACTCTGACCACTGTCTGTAAAGAATCTGAATGTCTGAAGAATAATAACTATATATTATTCTTGATTGTCAGAAAGGGGAAGAAGGACATAGCATCAGTATCCAGCTGAGTAATGTTTCCAGGGAGCCTTTGGCCATGCATGTATAAAGTACATGCTGAGTTGCTCAATGAGGTGTCTTCTGAAGGTTCTTATGTAGACTAGCCACCTACTACAGGACAGTAATCATTGAGGCAGGTTACCATGTTCCTCTTGGGAATCTGTATGGTTTGAAGCCTATTGAGCCAGGTGTGTACCTCAGACTGGCGAAGCAAGAGGTTAAAGGTATTATTGAACACTCCAGCCATTTGATTAGCGCAAGTCTTTAGTACTCAGCAAGATACCCCGTCTGAGCTGAATGCTTTCCATGGGTTCACCCTCCTGAGGGATTCTCTCACGTTGGACTCGGAGGCTGAAGTTATAGGGTCATCAGAGGCTGTGGATGTTCATGAAGGTGCCTGCGTGTTTTGTTGGCCAAAGCAACCTTAAAAAGCATTGAGTTCATCTGGAAGCGAGAACTCCATTTTGTTTCTGTTTTGTAGGAGGTATAGCATCCAAGCCCTCCCAGAGCTGCCGAGCATTCTTCTGTATTCACGTTTGCTCTGGAGTTGCCACTTTGCATGTGAGATGGCTTTCAGGAGGTCATACCTGGACCTTTTGTAACTTCCTGGGCTGCTCAAGCTAAACGCCACTCAGCAGATCCACTGCAGAAGAGCAATGCATGTTTCAAAAAAACCTCTGATTGAGGGGAGGAGAAGATGGCGGCGTAACGCAGCGCGCGCGGCTGCTCCGAATGATATCATATTTGTGAGTAGGATGCCGCGCACAATCCTGATTTGATGGAGACAGACGTGAAGAAGCACGGAGGAATATCTGGAGAAACTTCTGAAATGCCTGCTTCGCTGCCGCTGCTACTGTGTGATCGAGAATCTCCGGAGGGGAAGGCCCCAAATCCTTGGCTTTGCCTATTGCCTGTTGCCGGGGTCGGGGTCGAAGCGCTCAGCAGAGATGGTGCTTGGTGCTCGGTGTCGGAGGGCTGGTCGGAGGCTTGAAGTTTTTGGACGGACTCAGAGTCGGACTGTGGTCGGGGTGCTTCCAGGGTGCTGCATCGGCAAGTTTGCGGTGCTGGAAGCTCATGGAAGGGAGAGTTTCTCCCTTCAACCGTCTGCGTGAGATGTTGGGACTTTCAAGAGACTTTGAGACTTTTTTTTACGTGCCCATGGTCTGTTCTTCATCAAATTATGGTATTGCTTTGCATTGTTGTAACTATACGTTATAATTATGTGGTTTTTATCAGTTTTTTTAGTGTTGGTTTGTCTTGTGTTTCTGTGATATCATTCTGGAGGAATAAATTGTATCATTTCTTAATGCATGCATTACTAAATGACAATAAAAGAGGACTGCGTTATTTACCAACATGCAAGTGCCAGTTCCACCCCCGAACAATTATTGCTGTAGGACAGTTCCAGTAGGAATTGGTGCCATGCTTCTTATTGCCTGGACTCTAAAGCAATCTTAGAAGAGCAACCCTAAGGCATCTAGATAATTGGGGATGAAAATTAGTACCATCTGATCTGCTTTATGTCAGCCAGAACCTGTATCCAGTCCATCAACGTACAAAAACAGGAGAAGGTTTTAAACCACAGATTTTCTCCACATTTTCCCACTTCCCTTCACTGAAAACCACCCATCACAGAAGGTGCTCCGTCAACACTGGACAGAAATGTTTATGATTTTTCCTGAGACTTTTTTCCACCTTTTATTACAAAGAAAGACAATTTCAACCATATTTGATCTGGCCACAGGAGTTCAATATTGTCTGTCCAGTAGCTTTTTCCCACTGCTGTCTGTAAAGAGCTTGTTCGTTCTTCCTGTGACTGCATGGGCTTCCTCTGGGTGCTCTGGTCTCCTCTTATATTCCAAAGCATACAGGTTAGCAGGTTTATTGGTCACATGGGTATAATTAAGCATATAACTTTTAATATTATGTACCATGTAAAACATTATTACTGAAAATAACTTTAGAGGCTTTACTTATTACCTGAATTTATCATCACTGTCTTGAGGCATCTGCATCATCTTATCTATTAGAACTTTAATACAACCAAAATGCACACTTCATCAAATTTTATTGCTGCTACTTTGAAGCAAAACTTCAGAACAACACATTCCACTAAATAAGAACAGATTAAATGGTGCCATAAGACTGGATTACCTAAGAGGTTGGCTTGATGTAAATGAAACTTTATATTCTATTTTTCATCCATTTATTTGCCCCAGTATGGTCACAATACTTGCTGGAAGAGTAGAATTTGATACCAACATTAACAGACTTGAGCAGCTGTAAGAGTCAATGGACAGGCAGTTTCTGCTCTACAATTCCAGAAACTAACCAAAGGTTAGACAATCATGTGGAATGGAAGCAGACCATTCAGCCATTGCATCCATGACATCATGTGCCTATCTACCTCCTGTGCCTAATAAAGAAGCCACTGTGTGTATTTCTGTATATTCATGGTCCTCTGCTGCTGTAGCCTATCAACTTCAATGTTCGACGTGTTGTGCATCCAGAGATGCTCTTCGACACACCACTGTAACGTGGGGCTATTTGAGTTACCGTCACCTTCCTGTCAGCTTGAATCAGTGTAGCAATTTTCTTCTGACCGTTTGCATTAACAAGGTATTTTCACCTACAGAACATCTGCTCACCAGAAGATTTTATTTATCGCACCTGTCTCTGTAAGCTCTGGAGACCATTGTGATTGAAAATTCCAGGAGATCAGTAGTTTCTCAGATACTCAAAGCACCCTGTCCAACACCAACAATCATTCTACAGTCAAAGTCACTTAGATCATATGTCTTCCCCATTCTGATGTTTCCTCTGAACATCTGAACCTCAAAACCATGAACATATGGTTGAATGCATTGAGTTGCTGCCAGGGGATTGTCTGATTAGATATTTGCATTAACGAGCAAGAGTATAGGTGTAACTAATTAAACAGCCACTGAACATATATTAATCCCATTTTCCAGTATTTAGCCATAGCTTCATGTTTGTATTTCTTGCTGCCACTGCAATGCAGTCACCCCTTGGTCCCACTCTCTTCTCCTCTCTTCCATTGGGCAGAAGATACAGAAGCCTAAAGTTATATACTACTAGGCTCAAGAATATCTTCTACCCTGCTATTGTTTGTATCTCAGTTTTTTGTATTTTCTCTCCATTTAGAAAATATTCAACTCTTTCATTTCTTCAACTAGTCTGTGACCATACACGTCCTGAAAATCTATTCCGTTTGTCCTTTGTCTATCCTGTTTCTTATTACTTCAAAAAATCGCTACAGATTTGTCAGGCAAGAAGAGGAAACCATGCTGACTATGGCCTATTTCATCATGAGCCTCCATTCCCTGAGACCTCATTCTTAATAATCGACTCCAACATCTTCCCAACCATTGAGGTCAGACTAACTGGCCGATAGCTTCCTTGCCTCTGCCTCTCTCCCTTCTTGAAGTGTGGAGAGACATTTGCAATTTTCCAGTCTTCTTGAACCATTCCAGAACCTACTGACTCTTGAAAGTTTATTACTAATGCCTCCATGATCTCTTCAGCCACATCTTTCAGAACTCTGGGGTGTACACCATCTGGTCCAAGTGACTTACCTACCTTCAGACCTTTCAGTTTCCCAAGAACCTTCTCTCTAGTTATGGTAACTTCACCCACTTCATTCCCCCTGACACTTGGAACTTCCACCATACCACTAGTGTCTTCCATAGTGAAGACTGAAGCAATATACTTACTCAGTTCATCTGCTATTTAATTGTCCCCCATTACTACCTCTCCAGCATCATTGTCCAGTGGTCCAATATCCACCTTCGCCTCTCTTTGCAACATACAAGATGCTGGAGGAATCAGCAGGTCCGGCTGCATCTATCGAAAAGAGTACAGTTGACATTTCGGGCCGAGACCCTTCATCAGGATGCTTCTCTTTTTCACTTTATGTATCTGAGGAAACTTTTGGTATCCTCTTTAATATTATTGGCTAGCTTACTTCTGTATTCCATCTTTATCTTCATTATGACTTTTTTGTTACCTTCTGTTCGTTTTTGAAAGCTTACCAATCCTCTAACTTCCCACTAATCTTTGTTCGATTATATGCCCTCTCTTCGGCTTTTATGTGCTTTGACTTCTCTTGTTAGCCACGGTTGTGTTACCTTTCCTTTAGGGTACTTCCTCTTTTGGATGTATATATCCTGTGCCTTGCAACCTGCTTCCAGAAATTCCAGAAATTACTTCTCTGCTGTCATCCCTGCCAATGTTTTTTCCCATCAATTCTGGCCAACTCTTCTCTCATGCCTCTGCAATTCTCTTTACTCCACTGTAATACTGATACATCTCACTTTAGCTTCTCATTCACAAATTTCCAGGGTGAATTCAATCATATTATGATCACATGCCCATAAAGGTTCTTTTACCTTAAAATCTCTAATCAATTCTAGTTCATTGCACAACAACCAATCCAGAACAGCTGATCCTCTAATGGGCTCAACCACAAGCTGCTCTGAAAAGCCACCTCATAGGCACTCTGGAAATCCCCCCTCCCGTAATCCAGCACCAACCTGATTTTCCTAATCTACCTGCATATTGAAGTCCCCATGACTGTTGTAACATTGGACTTTTGGCAAGCATTTTCTATCTCCCATTGTAAACATTGTATGCTCATTAAAATACTTCATAAAAATTGTGAGAGTTTCCTCAGCTAATACTGTACACTCCAGATTTCAAACATTCTCAGAGTGAAACGAATCTTCCTCAAATCCTTTCTAATTCTTCTACCCCTTCTCTTAGACCAATATCCTCTTGTTATAGACAACCCTGTTAATGGGAAAAATGTCTCACTGTCTTCCCTATCCATATCCCTCATAATTTGTTACAGATAAATGAGGATCCCTTCTCAGCCTTCCTGGATCCAGTCTCTCCTTTTAGCTAAAATGGTCCACCTCGGGCAACATCTTGCTGAATTACTCTCTGCCATCTCCCCTCCATCTCTTTTTCATTCAGGTCAGGCATAACCTCATCATTTGACAACCATTCTGAACAAGATTAGGCCTTTCATAGGTGAATGCAGCTTGGAAGTTAAAATAACCTAAGTTCTATACAAACCATCAGCTTCCATTGAAGTACTTGCTTTAAAATTAGACATACGCGCGCACACACACACACACACACACACACACACACACACACACACACACTGCTGCAGGAACTTGGAATCAGAATCAGGTTTAATATCATTGGCATATGTCGTGAAATGTGTTAACTTTAAGAGTGCTGTACAATGAAATACATGATAAATAAATATAGAGGAAGAAACCTGATTTACAGTAAGTATATGTATGTCTATTAGTTAAGTTTAAAAAAAACAGCAATCTAAAAAAAATTGAGGTAATGTTCGTTGGTTCTATGTGCATTTAGAAATCGGATGGCAGAGGGGAAGAAGCTGTTCCTGAATCGTTGAGTGTGCACCTTCCGACTTCTGTACCTCCTTCCCGATGGTAGCGATTCACAAGCTTTCAGAGCCTTACCTGGTATTCCATGGAGCCCTGCTACCTTGCGAGGGTTCACACTCTTGAACTGAACAGGTCGGGCAGCAGCAATGGAGGGAATGAACAGTTGATGTTTCGGCCAAGCCATTTCATCGATCCTGATGAAGGGTCTAGGCCCAAAAAGTCAACAATTTATTTCTCCCCATAGACGCTGTCTGACCAGCTAAGTTCCTCCAGCATCTTGAATGTGTTACCCTGGATTTCTCACATCTGTTGACTCTGTTGTGTTTAAAGTTAGTAGTTATTTTTTGCTTTCTTTCATAGAATGGCAATAGAAAGATGCAGGACTTAGTTCAATCATGAAGATTTTGAAAAATGTCATTCCTAGAAGACTGTGTGTGCATACTATAGAATAATCAATGTACTGAAACTCCATAATTCAAGAATGATATGGCTGACTCATTGGGCTTTTGAGAGAGGTTAAAGAGGCCATGCAGTGTGATTAATGGAATGTTTCAAGTTCAGATTTGTGAGAAAAAAGGTAGTTAGAAGCAGAATGCTGGCAGATAATGAGACATATCTTAACCTTTCAATGAGTCCACCATTTGCCTCAACCATTATTGCACCATGGCACAGAATATACTGTATGCTGGGTCTCAGCCACTGCTGAAAATGAGTTACTTACATTGCTCATTGACTATTTAATGTGCCATATGGCAGTCAGCAGGTGGAGAAGAACAACAAAGAAAAATGTGACACTGTGATTAGCTGGAAAGGAAATATCTTCTAAAATATTAGACAGGTGTGTTCTGATATTAAAACCAAAACAAGTTGCAAAGTGTATATATACCAGATAATGTGATGATTCAGGACAAATTGACAGATTCAGAAAACCAAATCATCTCTTGATTCCGGCAGCAAGATCCACTTCCCACCAACTTCAATGGGGTTTCTAAGACAAAAACTGGGGAGACTAACTAGTTTTTTTTTCTTCACTCATTTTTAAATTATATATAAATGTTCCCTGTTATGAATTTTTTAGTTATACACTTAAATTTTAATAGTTTTTGAATGTTAAGTGAGTTTTGATGGCCAGCATCACAGCCTTAGGCTCAGCTGCCATCCTGACCTTGTCTTGAACTTGAGAGTACAAAGGTCAATGTAAGTATAGGCCAAACAGGGCCAGAAATTCTGGGCAGGAGATTGAAAAACTTCATCTACCTATTATATCTGGCGTGAGCCCTATGGGCCTGTGCACCTGCATTTGTTGTATTATCTAGAGTCATTAAGCCCTTATGCTTTCTGTTTAATCTTGTCAGTTTTATTTGACTGGCACAGGTTTTCTGAATACTGTGATTATTTAAAGCATTCCCTATTAGCGCTTATCACAAGGTCCTGGTGTTTCAAGAATGATTCACCTCGCGGTGTCACTCGGTCAAGCTTCTGCTGGAATTCCCATGAACAAACTTTGTAAGGAGAGACACCATTTGAAAGATGAAGCCATACCATACAGGAATAAATTGTGAAGCATTTCACAGAAAGGGTGGTAAAAATTTTATCCTTGTTCCTCCAAGTACCTGTCATTAATGGATCACCAGAAATGTTCAAGACCAAAATAATTATTCTCCTGTTAGGCAAATCTGTCGCGGCAGGAAAATGGACCCACAAACTCTATCACCAAGAAGGACTAGAGCAACATTGAAACACTATCACATCTGTGTTCCCCTCCAGGTCAAAGACCATCCTGACTTGGAAATCCATCACCAGCTCAATATTGTCACTGAAAATGAATAAAAAGTACACACTTGCAACTACTGTATCTGAAAAAATGGTAGAACAGACTTGAGAGGTTCAATTCTTCTGGGAAAATGTGGCAGAAAGGTAACTTGAACTGAGGGGTAAATGGAGAAAAGAGTGTTCAGACTTCATTATTCAAGATCCAGTACACGAGTGTAAACGATTATTTCTCCAGATCCGATGCAGCGTGAACAACACAATAAGCACGAAGAACACAATAAAGAGAACAAAAAGAAACACAATGCCTATAAGTTTACAAGCAATCCTATGAAACACAATGTACAAGTAACTGTTACACACATCGCCTGATTGTATGTACATAGTGTGACGCTAGATGGTGTGTACGTAGTGGTGGTGAGGGGAGGTAGGGCAGATTAATGGGTGGAGGTGTTGATCAACTTGACAGCTTAGGGAAAGCGACTGTTTTTGACTCTAGTAGGCTCAAAACAGACTTAACAGGAAAGTAAGAGCAATACAATGCCGCTATATTATTCTCATTAGCTGATTAATTCTAAGTGACCAAAAACATAAATATGTATCACTGGTTGCAATTTCTCTGCAACAAATTAGGGAACACCCTTACCCATTTTAAATCACGTATTTCAAATACATATTATGCCAGCTTAGGTATTCTTGCAGTGTATGATATCAAAATCCTCTGCTGTGCATCTTCCTGGTCTGTGTGGGACTGCTTTGAGCTATTGGCATTTTGGAAGCTGTTCCATTGTCCTCAAGCCTGGCACATCAGCTCTTTCCAAATCGCACACAGGGAGAAACAACACTTTTAATAATGCCTAAGTGCCGATCAAAATGAATTTCCATTCCTCAACTGCTGACAGGATCATATTTAAGTGTGACCACAGTGCTCCGAAAGAAGTTGCTGTCAGAATATTAACACCATGTGATGCTTTTCACAGCTCACTGGAAGGTGTTAATTTTCCTCCCAATAGGTGTTGCCAGACACGCCGAGTATTGCTCATGATCTGGCCATTCTGCTCTCTCTTTTGTTGGCTGCCACGCTTGCCTGCATGTTGACACTATCACTTTTCCTTTTGCCCATTTCTGGTCCGGAAGCCCATGTATGACCCTCCCAAGCAAATGGTACTGAGCTGCATGTTTAAGATACACACAGACTATTTCAATCTGCCTCTGGTAAAACATATACCAAATGGAGATTCCTAGGTAACACTCGCAAAACGCTGCAGGAACTCAGCAGGTCAGGCAGCATCCATGGAGGGGAATGAACAGTCAATGTTTCAGGCCGAGGCCCGTCATCAGGACTGTAAAGGAAGGGAGAAAAAGACAGAATAAGAAGGTGGGAGGAGGGGAATGAACTCAAGCTGGAAGGTGATAGGTGAAGTCAGTTGAAGGGGAATGTAGGTGGGTGGAAGAGGGCAGATGAAGTCAGAAGCAGGCAGGCGATAGATAAAGGCAGTTGAGACGGAAGGAAGGCGTGTGGGGAAGGGGACAAGAAGTGAGAAGCTGGGAAGTGAAAGGTGGAAAGGTAAAAGGCTAAAGGAATCTGATAGGAGAGGAGAGTGGACCATGGGAGAAAGGGAAGGAGGAGGTGAACTAGAGCTGGGCGATGGGCTGGTGAGGAGAAGGGGTAAAAGGGCAGCCAGAAAGAGGAATGGAAAAAGAGGGAAGGCAGGAGGGGGAGAAATTACCGGATGTTAGAGAGATCGATGTTCATGCCGCCAGGTTGGGGGCTACCCAGATGGAATATGAGGTGCTGCCCCCTCCGATCTGAAAGTGTCCTCATTATGAAAGTACAGGAGGCTATGGGAATGCGGAATAAAATTAAAATGTTTGCCAACCAGGAAGTCCTACCTATTGTTGACTGAGCAAAGGTGCCCCAATCTATGTCAGGCCTCACTGATGTAGAGGAGGCTGTACCAAGAGCACAGGGTACAGTAGATGACACTAACGGACTCACAGGTGAAGTGTTGCTTCAGCTGGAAGGACTGTTTGGGATGCCGAATGGTCGTAAGGGAGGAAGTGAACTGGCAGGTGTAGCACTGTACTGCTTGCTGAGATAACTGCCTGCAAATGATTGTGAGAGATATAAATGTTTATTCGTCTGAGAAAAAGATAATACCTTTACGTAAATGTCCCTGATTAGAATTACTGATATAGTTCACAAGGAAATCAGGTCTATATTTTCACCACTCCTTGAACAGAATTGAAGTATTTTGTTCTGCTGGTACGATATTTAATCCTTAATTGGGACATTGCACCTTTTAAAGTTTACATATTTTTACAATTCTTTGAAGCATTTAAGTCAGAAGTGTATTGACGAAGCATGTGAAGCCAATCTTTTTTAAGGGAGATATCAGTTATTTAAATGTTACTACAAATTTTACTTGACTCCTGAATTTTAGACAATCAAAGAGTAACATCAAGCTCACTTAAGCCAGGCATTAAAAATCTAGCTGTAACTCACCTTTTCCAATGTTCGAAGGTCGACTTAGCACACAATGCAACAGTCAGCCTTTGCTCTGGCAGATAAGTGCCAAGTTACAGAACAAAAGAGTTTGGACAAAGCTTCGACATTCCATCTGTGTTGCTCATCTGGGTGCCAGCACCTATAAACTGTTCTTTCCGTGCAGGGTGTAGAAGTCTAACAATCTGGAACAATCCAATGGGGAAAGAACTCATTCCGAACTTTGAGAGGTCTCATCATCAATCTTTCATTCATACTTTGCCAATCAAGCAAGATTCAAACCTCCGAGGATCCAAAAAGCAACAGCATAAATAAACTGATCCAAGATGAAATCATTCAGCCTATTTATGAAAAATTCACAACATGGGTATTTTTTACTTTGGTTGTTGCATTAAAATTGATGCTACCATGTCAGGTGCCAAATATAAACTTAGTGGCCACTTTATTAGATACACCTCTATTCCTGCTCAATAATGCAAATATCTAGTCAGCCAATCATGTGGCCGCAACTCAAAGCATAAAAATATGCAGACCTGGTGAAGAGGTTCAGTTGTTGCTCATGCCAGACATCAGAATGAGGAAGAAATGTGATCTAAGTGACTTTGTGTGTGGAATGAGTGCTTTTTTTTTATCCAGAAGGAGTGATTTGAGTATCTCAGAAACTACTGATCTCTTGGGATTTTCACACATTACAGTCTCTAAAGTTTATAGAGAATGGTGCAAAAAATAATTTTAAAAATCATCCAGTGAACAGCAGGCAGCAGTTCTGAGGGCGAAAACGGTTTGTTAGTGAGAGAGTTCAGAAGAGAATGGCCAGGCGAGCAGGAAGACAATGGTAACTCAAATAACCACACGATAACGCAGTGAGTAAAGAAAAGCAGGACACCTTCCATCTAAAACTGAAACCAGTGTGGAGAGACAATAACATCGCTCTCAGATCCAAGTTGAAGCTCCTACATGCACCTGTGCTCCCCATCTTCTTGTATGCATGCGAATCTTGGACTTCGACTGTAGAACTACAAAAGATGATCCAGGCAGTAGAAATTAAATGCTTCAGAAGGCTCCTCGGCATCTCTTATACAGACCATATCTCAAACGATGAACTACGACGAACCATCACCCAGCGCATAAGACACTAGGAAGACCTACTGTCCACAGTACAGAAGAGGAAACTGAGATGGTAAGGCCGCATAACAAGATCAAGTGGACCCTCGAAGAGCATTCTTCAGGAAACGGTGCAGGGGAAAAGAAAAAGGGGCAGACAGAGGAAGAAATGGGCAGACAACATCACAGAGTGGACCAGAGAGAGCTTTGCCTCCAACCCAGGCACTCACACACAACTGTGAGAGATGGAGATAACTGGTTCAGCACTGATCTGTACAGTGCCCCGTGACCCAGATGGGCTGCGGGATCCGTAACTGTAAAGAACAGCATCTCTAAATGCACAACATGCGGAACCTTGAGGTGAATGGCCTACAGCAGCAGAAGACCACAAATCTACACTGCTTATTATTGTGCACCATTTGCTTATTTCAAGAAGCATGCATCTGTCAACAACGACCAAAATACATGAATTGGGTCCTGCCTATTAATAGTTTCTCATCCATTTCCCTGGCTTTAATTTTACATTCTGTGCGATCTGTCGAGTCGAGTATGATGTTCTCCAAAAGGGATATTGTCTTAATGGAAAATGCCTGTGCAAGATTTGGTTAACGTGGGGAGGCTGATTCACAGGCAGCCACCACATGGTCCTTGACAGATCGGGATCAGGATCCGGTGGCTGAGGGGCTGAAAATCAATGTAGCAATGGAGCTTTTTCCTTTAGAGCTGAGTGGGGTTCATCTAAGAGATTCACCATGTACACCAGTTGATGTGCATCATCACTGAACTGACCAGGCTGTGCCTGGAAATTCATCTTACACTGGGTAATAAAATTCCTGCAGCTATCGGGGTCACTGGAGTATCGGTCTGGGGGAGAATACTCAGTTCTTGTCCAAACATTAGCCGTTGAAGTTATTGATACTGGTGAAAAGGAGGATCTGGGAGATGTTGGGAGTGGGAATGCATGGTCAAAGGCTGCTGAATTGCATTTGTGAGAGTTGCAGTGGCTGCCACCTGATTCTGGCTGTCCGTGGTGAGATGCCAAACTATCGCTATGATGGCTAACACCGTCCTTCCAGCTGGGACGGGGCTTGCTGCTCTGAAAGTAGCTGTCACACTGTGTGGGAAACATCGGCAAACTCAGCTTCTACTGATTTTAGTTTCACCTCTACAAACTTCTATTTGGACTGGGCTTTCATTTTGAGACTGTCTGTCGCACTGCTACCGTCACTTCTTCCAACGCAGCTTCAACTAACTGTAACTTCTCTCCTATCTGGTTGATGAATGTCAGGGCCAAGGTCAGCTGTTCCCTCTCTGTTAGGTCCATTTTCATTGCTGATAGGAATGTGCACAATGGCTCAACTGCCAAGAGGTGGGAGGGAGGGAGGGAGGGAGGGGGAGGGGGAGAGAGAGAGAGAGGGAGAAGGAGAGGAAGAGAGAGAGGGAAAAGGAGAGGGAGAAGGAGAGGAAGAGAGAGAGGGAAAAGGAGAGGGAGAAGGAGAGGGAGAGAGAGAGAGAGAAATTGAAGCTAATCAACAGTTCACTCTCATTTATTAGGAAATATTCAGAAATAAAAGAAATACAATTAACATTAGACCAACAGGGCCCTTAACTAGAAATTACAACAAAAAGCTAAATGCCGATACAGTGGCTCAGCAATAGTGCTTAATACTAAATAAATACTGCTTCTTTATGTCAGTCTAAACAATAGTCTTCTTTCCCGGAACCAGGACAACTGTAAGGAAGGAGTGTTGATGTAGCTCTGCTTTTGCTGAATCTCAACAAGACTGAAATGAGAGGAAAGGAGTCAAATACCACCACAAAGAAACAGTAACTGGCTGGAACTTTCATACTCACGAGTGCAACTGCTGAACCTCTTTTGCAGTTCACTTGTGAGAGTGCGCAGACCACGTGGCAGAATCTGTGGTTGTGAAGCCATTGAGATGTGTCATGGTCTTGCAGTAGCTCCACCACTGAGGTCTTGGTTGGATCACGCCTTGTATGGAACCTCCACATTGATTTTAACACCATGAGTGATCCTTCCTGGATCTGAGCTCCTGGTAACATTGCTCTCAGGATGTCAGGATCTCAGAAGTCTCTCCACCATGACAAGGTGACAGGTGCTGGATAAGAGCTTTAACTAGAAGATCTGCTGCACTTGACTAAAATTGCTTTGGTGCAAAGTTGTTTCAAATGCCATTCCAGAATCACTTTTGCAGCAGAACTTAATTTTAGCCAAAGATTCGTGGAAAGAGACCATTATTATTTTGCTGTTAATGTAGTCACTGGAACAATGAACAGCAGCAATGAACTAAATCCCAAAGCAGCAATAAAAGGAATAAAGAACCAAGAAACTTGGGGAAAGCATCAAAAAAATAAATGAAGTTCATTTATTTTAATGAAATTAAGGGAACTTTGATGGAATTAAAAGCTGAGAATGATGGGGATTTTGAGAGTACCTTTCTGTAGCTGCAACGATAGTATATTTAGGAATTGCTCTGGATTTCTCCCTCATTCTAAAGCCTCATGGTTAGGGCTAGGATTAGTGCATTGTGGTCATGCTATGTTGGCACTGGAAGCGTGGCGGCACATTTGCGGGCTGCCAGTTCAATCCCTGCTGATTTGACTTGACAATAACAATCCATTTCACTCAACACACATCAAAGTTGGTGGTGAACGCAGCAGGCCAGGCAGCATCTCTAGGAAGAGGTGCAGTCGACGTTTCAGGCCAAGACCCTTCGTCAGGACATTTCACTGTATGTTTTAATGTGCATGCTAATCTTTAAACTACTGACGATTTCTATGGTATCAGCTACTGTTGACTATTGCCCCCTATTCACATCTGCTGAGATCCTGCAACACACAGAGATTATATGAGCTACAAATAACATGGATCTGCCTATCCATTTGGTCTAACTAGCCCTTGGGGAGCCATTTCTGATACTTCCCTCACCTTAAATAATTTCAAAAGCAATGAAAAATGGAAATAAAACCATGCACCAAAAAAACACTGTTTGAAATAAGGTAAGGCCCAAGGGCAAGTTTTCAGAGTTTCAACTGTTTTAAAGGATGTGAGAGATTCCAAAGCAAAGTTAAACAGGACAGAGATGATGCACATACTTAATACATACTCAAACCATCCAAATGTGGTCATTTGAATTGAAAACATGTCTTTATCATCACATTGCAATTTCAAGGGCGATATCAAAGTTCAAAGTACATGTATTGTCAACATATGTATACATTATACAGCCTTGAAATTCATCTCCTTACAGGCAGTGACAAAACAGGAAACCCAAAAGAACCCATTAAAAAAAGACTAACAAACACCCAATGCACGGAGAGAAAGAAAACACAAATCATGCAAACAATACAAGCAAGCAACAGAATTCAGAGCAAAAGTGAGTCTTTGGACACGAAGACTGGAACAGCCAGAGCAGGCCCACAGCCTCACCCTCAGTGAAGCAAAGAGCAGAACAATCATCACGAGCATCAAGCAGAACTGGCCTGACCCTACCTCTGGACCTGACACCCCGCTTTTTCAATCCATCCAGTCCAGCACTTAAATCATCCAAAGATCGGGTTGTTCCTCACTGTGGTAGTCAGGCCCTTCTGCGTCGATATGCTTCCGGTCTGGACCCTGCTGCCATGTTTCAGCCCGTACCTGACCTTCCCAAATCGACCCAGCATTCAGATCAATTAAATCTCGCTCTCAGCTTAGGTGGATGGGTTCCAAACCTCCTCCACTCCAATTTTTCTCCACTCTGCTCGCCCCGACTCTGTCTCACCATGTCTCGACCTCGCTCCGACCACTTCTCCTCGAACATTCCTCGATCTCACTTCAACTGTGCGTCACGCCCGCACACCTTGACCCCTGAGTCAGCCTCACCTTTACTCGCCAGTTCATTGTTTGCAATGATCATTAACCATCATTTATTTTACAGAAAAACTGTTATTAACAAAGTATTTAGCTGTATTTCTTACTTTGGGAACCGCAGTAAGTTGTCACTCATCTTCAGTAGTGCCATCTTAAATTGGAAGTCATCATTGTGTTCTTCTTGACCATAAGAGAAATCACACAAACATCAACTTCAATTTAAAAAATTTTACTTTGCCATATTCAAGAAGAAGTCAACCTAACTCCTTGTTCTTCTAGTCTCTGGAATAGATACCAGAAACTCATCAGCTTTGTCTTTGAACTCAGTGGTGACAAGACAACAGCTAAAGACACAAAGAGCTTTTATAAGTTTTAGAGAGGAGATCTTTTTTTCTCTGCTTACACACCCCAATGGAGATCCACGACATCCGTTCACAGATTAATAAGCATGAGGATCTTTGACTAATCGGATCAAAGACGGGATATGAAAAACAGAACACTCACAATGCGCTGGAGGAACTCAGCAGGTCAGTCAGCATCAGTTGAAAAGATTAGTCAACGTTTCGGGCCGAAACCCTTCATCAGGACTGAAGGAAGAACTTTGGGGAGGATTTGAAGAATGCTGGTAGTTGAAAAAAACAGTAATTTTTAAGACAAAAGGGTGGGGGAGGGGAAGCACAGAGGTGATTGGCAGGAGAACAATAGTAGAAGGAGGGGGAACTATGAGGGAGGTGATGCAAAATAGGGATAGAGGAAGGGAGGGGGAGGGAATTACCAGAAGTTGGAGAATTCTATGTTCATACCAAGGGGCTGGAGACTACCTAGACGGTATATGAGGTGTTGCTCCTCCATCCTGAGTTTAGCCTCATCATGGCAGTAGAGGAGGCCATGTATGGACATATCTGAATGGGAATGGGAAGCAGAGTTGAACTGAGTGGCTACCGGGAGATCCTGTCTGTTGTGGCGGACGGAGTGAAAAACAGAGTCAAAATTGGTCTTTGATCATTAGGATGGGTATATGTGAGAATGCTGATTGAACAGTACTTGCCACTTGCCCGTTTGGTTACTTTAAACTCAGCAGCACTGGATGTGCAGGAGGTGAGGACAGCTGCACACAGTTAGCATCATAGAACCATACTGAACAGAAACAAACTCTTCAGCTCGCTAAGTGCACACTAACCACAAGAATAGCATTTACACAAATCCTATTTTTTAACTTTTCAAAACACAGGACATTCTGCAGATGCTGGAAATCCAGAGCAACACACTGAAAATGCCGCAGGAACTCAACAGGTCAGAAAGTGTCTATGGAGAGGAGTAAAGAGTCCACGTTTCAGGCTAAGACCCTTTGTCAGAACTTCAAACCCTTTTAGCTCCCCACCAGATTCTACTTCTCACCTACACATTAAACTCAGCATATATTGGCCAAGCAACTTACCAAGCCACACATCTTTGGAAAGCGGAAGGAAATCAAAGCATTCTGAGGAAACCCACTCAGTCACTGAGAGAACACGTAAACTCAATACAGTGGGAACTGGAGGCCTAGGTCACTGGAGCTGGAGGTAGTAGCACTATGGTACTTCCAGCTCCAGTGCCATACCACACAGCAGCACCACGATGTCTGGGATCCATTTCTCTCCCTGCCAGGGAGTCTGGAACGGTAAATAAAAGTTAGCTTTAAAGGGTTTACAAAGAATCAAGTGAGGAAAGTGTTATAAAAATGATCATGTAAAGTAGAAGAGTAGTAGATATTTTACATCTAAATATAAACTGAAAATACTGAAAACAATGAGCAGAATCCTTCATTAGATCATTCTGACTTAAGGTTTCCACCCTGAACGGATAACTTCATTTCTTTCCACGGATGTTGTTTGAGCTACATTTTCTGTTTTTATTTCGGATATACAACACCTCCCATTCTTTCACTTTCCAACAGTAACTTTCTCCCGAAGGGGATGAGGCTTTTCAATTCTAAGATTACATTTTCACAGGCATTCCCCCCCTCCCAGGTTATGGCAGGCTTCCGTTCCTGAGAGCAGTTTGTAACCTGGGCTGTATGTAGACCCGAAACGGCTGTGACAGGAAGACTGAGCAGGGAATGAAGCCAGCCGACCTCACTGAACCAGTGAGTGAGCGAACGAGTCTGCCCAGCTCAAATCCCCTCACCCTTGTGCATGCAGTGTTGGCATTGTCATCGTGCTATGTTGGCGCGGAATGTGTGGCAACTCCGTGGGCTATCCCTGCTGCTTGTTAGCGCCAACGGCACATTTCACTGTATGTTTCAATGTATATGTGATAAATAGGTGCATCTGAGCCTCAGTCACTTGTTGCACCACGGGGCTGGGTGGGCAGAGAATGCACACAGAAATACCCTGTTTCTGCCTGGCAGATAACGCAGCAGCTGGTAAATCTATCCCCATATATTCCACCAGGGTAACTCTTACATTAATAACTGGGCTTACAGGCTTAACTGTACATGAGTAAATGCCAGAAGGAGTCGTCAAATTTGTCACGCATGTGTCAATGGTCTTTCTTTCCTTGTTCCTGAAAGTTTGCTTTTAATAGCAAAGTTCATGTTCCCAGAAACAGACAGTATGATGCCAGTATAATAATATAAAAGGTGTGATTGTGTGTGTGTGTGTGTGTGTGTGTGTGTGTGTGTGTGTGTGTGTGTGTGTGTGTGTGTGTATGTTCGTGCGTGCACACGCATGTGCTGATTATGCCAGAGAAACGTATCACAGTTAATCCAACCTGCTCAGTGTACAGTTTTACATCCCTTTGCCAAGTGATTGTTCTCCCAATTGGATTCCAATCAACAGCACATGGCAGTGTAGGTGGCCCATTGAAATGCCATCTGTGGCCATAATGGGTATATTGCAGGCAGATGGCAGATAATACTAATCTCATGTAAAACACAAGTAACATTCTGGTGCTACAGCAGAATGCTCCGTTTATCATGTAAAACAAAGACGTTATTCAATTCACAAGGTGAGGTCAAACTCGCTCCTGGAAGTTTGTAGTTCAGCACCAAAACATTAGCTTCTATAAATTGGCATTGAATAGTCACACAGCAGAGACTGAACAGTTCAAAATTCTTTTCACTGCTGTAAAAGTTAAATCAGGTTCATCAAAGGAATCAGACGGGTGTGAATCTTTGGAATCAGGAACATCTATTACCCTTAAACAACCAGCCTCTGAACCAACATCCGTAATTTCTCTTACCTCAACACTGAATTGGTTCCACAACTTCACTTTCAAGGACTCTACAACTCCTATTCTCGATATTATTTATTTATTATTTGCTTTCTTGTATTTGCAGAGTTTGTCTTCTTTTGCACATTAGTTGTTTGTCAGTCTTTGTATATGGTTTTCATTAATACCTTCGTTCTACTGTAGGTGTCTGCAAGAAAATGCATTTCAGGGTAGCACATAGTCATTGAATACTACAACACAAAACCAGACTACTTTGTCCATCTAGTCCATGACGAACTATAATGGTGACCTATACAACATAATTTGATAACATATTTACTTTTAACTTTGGACATTGAATTCTCTGTGCTAAGTGTTGCAGATGTTTAGTCGCTGAGAATATTTATTCCAGGGGTCAATAGGACTTTGGCCTTTAAGATTATCAGGGAAATACAAGGAGCAGGCAGTGGTCAAAGTACAGCTCTGATTCTATTAAGTAGCAAAGCAGTTTGTTGGCCTTTTCTCTGCAACAAACCACACAGCCTAGTCCTGTACATTCAGTTCTTAAGAAGTCCTGATATTTCTGTCACGTAAGGACTGTTCTTCTGAAATAGTCCTTAGAAGTTGTTCAAGAACAAAGGATTTCTACCTCAAGAGCAATGCCCAAGGAAGACTTCCCATGGTGAAGAAATTGCATTCTCCTCTACAGATATGAATAAATAAATAAATGTATGTATGAATGCAGCAAATTATAAAATAGAGATTAGTGCAATAAATGCTCCAGTGAAGATAGGAAGTTTCAGAAGAGAATATTTACCAAATTCTTGAGGGACGTCCCACACTGCCAAACTTTATTTCTAAGTCATGCATGAAGGTAATCTTAATCAATTTGAATATAGGTTTATGTATAAGCAGTGATGAATTCATCAACAGGACACGCAATATGAACATTGTTGAAATTCTCAGAAGGCCAGTAAACATTGTTGAACAAAGAAACAGAATTAGTCTTTTATTCATTGATAGCCAATTAGTTCTAGTCCAAATAGAAGAGCCATAGAGTCATGGAATATTACAGCACAGAAACAGGCCATTTGGCCCATCTAATCCATGCTGCAGCAATAACCTCTCACTCAGCGTCAGCAAGACCAAGGAGCTGATTATTCACTTTAGGGGGAGGAAACTGGAGGACTATGAGCCAGTCCTCATCAGGAGATCAGAGATGGAGAGTAGACATCCCACCTCTCCTGGAAGTTTCCCACATATTGATAGCAGCTCCCTGAAGCCTGGAAATTATATACCATATCCTAGAAATCGATTTTTTTGAGAGGGTGAGTGACAGTGAGCATCCTGATTGGTCTCTCTTCGTGCTAAGTAGACCTATCAGTTTTCTCTGTGGGCGGGCTTTACAGTCAACCTCAAAATTAATGACAGTGTTGCTCACTGCACTGTTCACAACAGTGACTTTTCTATTGTCCATGGTGTAAAATGTAAAAGACATGTTGAGGTGAGTTTAACAGGTGTCATTCGTCCATTAGCATAGCCTACGTTATTTAAACTAGCTGGCTAGCTGCTAAGGAGCTACTCTATTGATGTCCAACATGATGAGGCCAAGCTCCCTGTAGACTTGCTTAAAGTTGTAATAGAATAAAAAATGACTCTATAATAATATAATATAATATAAGAACATATTTTAATGTCACATTTTCTGCATATACCCAACTTGGTTTACAGATTAGACAAAATCACTGAACAAAGTATTACATACGCCCTTGGAGCTCGACTGTGGGGGTGGGGGATATGGGGTTGCGGGGGCCGGGGGTGCTACCTCCCTGACATGAGTTTTTGCAGGGTGGGATGTCTGGGAGAGAGTCAGCAACTTTAAATTCCTCAGAGTTATCATTTCAGAAGATCTGTCTGGGTACAGCACATTAGTGCAATTACAAAGAAATCATGGCAGCAACTCCATTTCCTAAGAAGTTTGCAAATATTCAGCATAACATCTAAAACGTTGACAAATATCCATAGATGTGTGGTGGAGAGTATAATTACTGTTTGCATCACAGCCTGGCATGGAAACACCAATGCCCTTGAATGGAAAATCCTACAAAAGGTAATGGATATAGCCCAGTCCATGATGGGTAAAGGCTCCTCACCACTGGGCACATCTGCAAGGAGAGCTGTCACAGGAAAGCAGTGTCCATCAACAAGGACCCCCACCACCCAAGCGATGGTCTCTTCTTGCTTCTGTCATCAGGAAGATGATGCAGTAGCCTCAGGAACCACACAACCAAGTTCAGGAACAGTTATTACCCGTCAACTATCAGACTCTTGAAGCAGTTGCAATAACTTCTTCACTCGCTCCATCACTGAACTGTTCCCACAACATATACACTCACTTTCAAGTACTCTTCATGTCATATTCTCAATATTTATTGCCTATTTATTTATTATTAATATTTCTGTTTTTTTATTTTGTATTTGCACAGTTAGTTGTCTTTTGCACATCGGTTGTTTGTCCATCCTGTTGGGTGCAGCCTTACATTAATTCTTTTGTGTTTCTTAATTTTACTGAGTATGCCCACAAGAAAACAAATCTCAGGGTTCTATATGGTGACACATATATTCTTTGGTAATAAATTTATTTTGAACTTTAAACTTCAACTATAACCTGCCCAGTCCCTTTGACCTGCACCCAGACTATAGCCCTCCATAGCCCTCCCATTCATGTATCTATCCAAATTTCTCTGAAATGCTGAAATCAAACCCACATTCACAACTTTCCGTGGCATCGTTCCACACTCCCTCCACCCTCTGAGTGAAGAAGCTCCCCCTCATGTTCCTCTTGAACGTTTCCCCTGGTCATTCTTAACCTATGTCTTCTAGTTGTAGTCTCATCCAACCCTGGTGGGAAAAAGTCTGCTTGCACTTACTCCCTCAATGATAATGATGATGACATCCGTCTGTATCGAAGGACAATGGATAACGGCGCTGGAGTGACCTCTCCAGGGCACAAGCCTGGGCGGAACGTGTGGAAATCCTGAGATGCCCAGTCGTCAAGATCCCCCTTCCAGCTTCGCCTGTGCAGTCCAAAGGAAAGCGAAGCAATATGTTTGGCATCAGCTTGGATGCAGGGGTTCCAGAAGGATGTTCAGTCATCCCTAACCGTCTTAGGGGCGCCACTCCGGATTTTCTGTCTGGATTTACTCCTGTAGCCGTTGTCTCTCCCGAGGTTTCCCACAAGGCAGTGGGGCTATATGCCTGTAGCTGGGGATCTGCTCTATCTATACCCCTCATAATTTTGTATGCCTCTGTCAAATCTCCCCTCATTCTCCTATGCTTTGGGTAATGAAGTCCGGACCTAGTCAATCTTTCCCTGTAAGTCAGGTCCTCAATTCCCGGCAATGTCCTTATAAATTTTTCTCTTCACTCTTTCAATCTTATTGATATCTTTCCTGCAGGTGGGTGACCAGAACAGCACATAATACAACAAATTATGCCTCACCAATGTCTCATACAACTTCAACATAACATCCCCAACTCTTGTACTCAATGCAAAGCAATACAAGATCATTGATCTGAAATATTTTGTGTTGTGTCACTGGCTAATGCTGCCATTTCCAATAGAGCCACCGACAATCATGTTGAGGAGATGCTTCCTTCTTCCAAGCCTCTGCTGATTTCAACTGAGATTGTAGGCTGCAGATAAAAGCCAGGGTAAAGGATTCTTTTTCCAAATCTGGTTAATTTGTCCATTATTTATACACATTGAATGGTTTCAAGGTGCATAAATAATTGAGTTAACTTCCTTTTTATATTTTTAAATTATTTATATTATTTAAATATCTCTTAAAATCTGTGAAGTCAACCTTACATTTTTGAAGAACAGTGAATTGGGCAGTAGTGTTTATCCAGCTGTTACTGCTTCCAAAGGGTTTTCATGGGCGGGACTACCTCAGTACGTCAATGCTCATTGGCTGTCACTCAGAGCATGTTGATGGGTCCAGTCCACCACTAAACACTAGACTTGGAATGTGCAGACACTGGGGACTCTGGGCCACAATTTTTTTTTACTGTGCCTATGGTCTGTTCTTTATCAAATTATGGTATTGCTTTGCACTGCTGTAACTATATGTTATAATTATGTGGTTTTGTCAGTGTTAGTCTTTGGTCTGTCTTGTTTTCTGTGATATCATTCCGGAGAAACATTGTATCATTTTTTAATGCATGTATGCATTTCTAAATGACAATAAAAGAGGACTGAGTGTTCTCATCATCTAAAAGTCTATATGGAGGAATCTATCAATAGGATTTGGCCAAATTACTCTGTTTCTATATCCACTAAAGCTCCTGATTTATTGAGATCCTGCAGTGTTTTAACTTTTAGTTCAAAATTTGAGCGCCTTTAGAGATTTTGCTTCTGACTGTCAGGAGAAGGGCTTCAAAGGAGGAAAGCAATCTAGGCATGTGATTGCACTGGTAGAGTTTCCAAACTTCCCAGGTTGTCAGAAAATCTCCAGGCATTCTGAACTAATCCCCAAAATATTACCAGAGCAAAATGATTCTGTTAGTAGGTGAGTGATCCACAGGCCCAGAGGCAAGATCCAAGTTCATGCGTTAACCCCTCACAAAATCAAATTATTGTGCAGCTTGAAAATCTGAAATAAAAACAGAAAATGCTGAAAATACTTTTCAGGTTGAGCAGAATCTGAGGACAAATCAGAATCTTGTTTTAATAGCACTGGCATATGTCGTGAAATTTGTTAACTTTACGGCACCAGTACAATGCAATACATGATAAATACAGAAAAAATAAATAAATAGAATAGAATACACACATATATATGTGTATATTAAATAGTTAAATTTTAAAAAGTGAAAAAAATAATTTAAAAAGTGAGATAGTGTTCATGGGTTCAATGTCCATTTAGAAACGAGACGGCAGAGGGGAACAAGCTGTTCCTGAATCGCTGAGTATGTGCTTTCAGGCTTCTGTACCTCCTCCCTGATGGTAAGAATGGGAAGAGGGCATGTCCTGGGTAGTGAGGGTGTCACCTTTCTGAGACGCTGCTCCTCAAAGATGCCTTGGATACTACGGAGAGTTTAGAACTTCACATTGATGACCTTTCATCAGGGGTCGATTTCAGATCGCAGCATCGTGGATACGGAGATTGGATTTGGATAAGTAAATACAGATTAAAAGCAAATCAGAATCAGAATCCTTTATTATCGCCAAGTATGTGGACCCATACAGGGAATTTGATGCCAGTTTCCCTGAGCTCTCGCTGTACAGAATAAAAAAGCAAACAATAGTGCAAATAATCGTGAACTATATACAGTGAGGTATACCTGTGTATGTACAGGTGGGCTTGGTTTATAATAGACTAAAATTCAAGTGTTCATAAGACTGATGGCATACGGAAAGAAACTGTTCTTGTACCTATTTGTCCTGGCATACAGTGATCTAAAGCGCCTACCAGAAGGAAGGAGTCGGAACAGGTGATGTCCGGGGTGTGATGGGTCTACAATGATGCTGCTTGCTCGCTTCCTGACCGAAGGTGCATATAAGTCCTGGATCGAGGGCAGCTTCACACCAATAACCCTTTCCGCAGCCCTGACGGTTCTTTGGAGTCTATTCTTGTCTTGTTTGGTAGCTGATCCAAACCAGACAGTGATGGACGAACAGAGAGCAGACTGAATTATTCCTGAATAGAATTGAATCAGCAGCTCCTGAGGCAGGTTGTACTTCCTGAGTTGATGTAGGAAATACAACCTCTGCTGAGCCTTTTTGATAAGAGTGTCTGCGTTGGGTGTCCACTTCAGGTCCTGGGAGATTGTGAAACCCAGAAACCTGAAGGTCTTCACAGCAGACACAATACTGTTGAGTATAGTGAGTGGGAGGAGTACTGGCGGGCTCCTACTGAAGTCCACTGTAATCTCCACAGTCTTGAGCGTATTTAGCTCCAGATTGTTCTGACCACACAGAGGGCCAGCCGTTCCACCACCCGTCTGTATGCAGACACATCACCGTCTCGGATAAGGCCAAAGACAGTTGTGTAATGATCAAGTTGAAACTAACAGATTGTATTAAGAAACATCTGGTTCACTGATATTGATTAGGGAATAAAATCTAACATTTTATCCAGCGTGGACCAACCTAGTTGATTCTTAACTGTTCGCCCCTGAAATCAGGACAATCTGCTCAGAGTAGAGGTAAATGAAGTTATTTATGCCAGTTCAGGAGCCTGAATGTTGAAGGGTAATAACTCTTCCTGAACCTGGTGTTGTGGGACCTAAGGGTCTATACCTCCTGCCTGATCGTAACAGCGAGAAGTAGGCATGAATTGGATGGTGTGGCATTTGCTAATGGATGCTGCTTTCTTGTTGCATTTCTCCATGTAAATGCATTCAGTGGTGGGGAGGGCAAAATCATGGCTTGCACTCCATGAATATACTGAGGAACCCTGCAGCCTAGCCAAAGAATACCACTGTCACTGTATAATTTTGTGCATATATAACATATCATGTTAGAATATTTCCATTCAGTGCTTGCTGTTGGAGATATTATCACTGTTGGTGTTGTTAATTAGATGTTGTTATGCTTGCTGAGTTAGTATTTGCCTTGAAAAGAAAATCCTATATGAAATACTGACACTTAAGTCCAGAGGTAATTTCCTCAGAATTTTAGATCTTGGACAGGATTCGACCACCAGTCCATTACCACTTCTGTTCATTGATGGAATGATCTAAAAGGACTTGATGACAAACACGAGAAGATCTGCAGGTGCAGGAAACCCAAAGCAGCACAACTCAAACTGTTGGAGGAACTCAGCAGGCCAGGCGGCATTTATGGAAAAGCGTAAACAGTGGAGGTTTGGGGCCGAGACCCTTCATCAGGACTGACTTAATGGGTCTTAGTCAGGGTACAGGTTTGATTTTTTTGTTGACACCTTGAAGGAATGAAAGACATACAGAAAAAGGTTTCATTTTACCTGTGATCCTGTGAAATGTCCTCTATCAATAATTATCTGATATTTTGAAGTGAAATCAATATTTATTTGTATTCAAACTATTTGTTTTCAAAAATGCTATCAGATTTGCAACTCACTATATAGAGATACCGATGAACAAGCCCCTCTCTGAGGTTTTAACCCCTTCCTAGAATAGTCAGAAAGAAAATGTATTGTACACCAGATTTTCCAATGTAGTGAGCCAATTAAATTTCTCTTCAGCTTTCTCTGTTCTTTAAGAACCATTCCAATCCAGCTAATGATATTTTTACATAATTATACTTGATAGTCCTGATTGTTTCCTTGTAAATGATAACTATTATTGGGAATAGCTGTAGAAGATTTCTTCAATCAATGTGCAGTGAGAATTTGAAATGAACTTGTAGAGCCAGAAATGGAGAATGAATCATTGCATATCTAAAGAAACAACCAGATGGTAAAATGTTGGATAATTCAGAGTAGATGAGTTATTTTCAAATAAATGAGGTTCCTTGCCAAAAAGTACTTAAGATCAGTGGCTGTCTCATGCAGCCACAGAAACATCAAAATGTTCTCATTTGTTTAACTTACAGCTACAACGCGCATGTAAAATCCCTCAAGGGACCTTTCTCATAGAGTAAAGACGCTGATTTTGCCTTCCACTGATTTGCTACATCGCACACGGTGATTATTGCTGCCACATTGTATGCATGTTTTTTTTCACTCAAATGGAAAATTTTGATCTGTGTTTCAGACAGTTCACTGTATTAGAAGGGTTCACTGGCTTCTAATTTGCCTTTGTTTCATTCATTCTTTTGTTTCTATTATTGTTCCCTTTTTTTGCCCTACTTTTTAGGGCAACATATTGGGAACAGCTACACACTCAATGTTTTAGGAGCAGCTCCTTCTACTCCATCAGATTTCTGAATGGCCAATGAACCACTCATGAACACTACCCCTCACTATACTTATTTGCTCTCTTTTTGCACTATTAATTTAATTTAATTATATATATTATATATAATTATATAACTATATGAGATCAAGAGCCATGAGGTAATGTTGCAGCTATATAGGGCCTTGGTCAGATCCCACGTGGAGTACTGTGTTCAGTTCTGGCCGCCTCACTACAGGAAGGATGTGGATACTATAAAAAGGGTGCAGAGGAGACTTACAAGGATGTTGCCTGGATTGGAGGGCATACCTTATGAGAATAGGTTAAGTGCACTTGGCCTTTTCTCCTTGGAGCAATGGAGAATGAGAGATGACCTGATAGAGGTGTATGAGGTGATCGTGTGGTTAAGCCAGAGGCTTCTTCCCAGAGCTGAAATGGCTAACACGAGGGGGCATAGTTTTAAGGTGCTTGGAAATAGGTACCGAGGGGATGTCAGGGGTAAGTTTCACACAGAGAGTGGTGGGTGTGTGGAATGTGCTGCCAGCAGCAGTGGTGGAAGCAGATACAATAGGGTCTTTTAAGAGCCCCTTAGATAAGTACGTGGAGCTTAGAAAAATAGAGGGCTATGCGCTAAGGAAATTCTAGGCAGATTCTAGAGTAGGTTACATAGTCGGCACAACATTGTGGGTCGAAAGGCCTGTAATGTGCTGTAGATTTCAATGTTCTATATATATTTTTTCTACAGATTATTCTATTGAATACAAGTGAATCCTATGAGTGAAGAATCTAATTACATATTGCCTTAGCATGCTGTCCATATACATCTGAAAATAAATTGTCAAAAGTTTCAGCCTTTGTAGGGCTGCAGTATTTCTCACAGGTATTCATTATTATATCCAGTACCAGATCTTTTTCTAACTCACAGTCGAAGCTATAGTAAATATTTACTTTTTATTCACCTTGTGAACGTGTATCTTCCACGTTTTTCATTCCACCCCTGCTCTTATGCCTGATTGATGTACTTCAGCGCCCATCGCTTGCTGTTTGCATTGCTTAGCCCTGCGTTGCAGCTTTGATTAGTTGATTCATCATTTTTCACAGGCAGGGTGCTGTTCTGCAATTCTTGTTGACTCAGTGTTTTCTCCTGGCTTTATAGTGGTGGTAGAGTAGGAGGTATGTCAGGCTGTAAAGTTATAAATTATGCGTACAAACTTACAAGCACACAAATCAGCAGCAGGAACTGGCCACTTACTTCTTGAGACTTCTCCACTGAAATAGAATCACAGAGCCTTAGGGTCATAGAGAATAGTAAGAGGCCCTCAGGCCCAGCAGGACTATATTCACCATCGAGCACCTACTTACACTAATTCCAATTTACTTTCCCACATTCTCATTAGTCCCTCCTCTGGATTTTCCACTCAACTAACCCCCAGGAGCAATTAACTTACCAGTATATGTACCTCCGAGATGTGGGAGACTAACAGAGCAATCAGGAGAAATCTATAGGATTACAAGGAGACTGTGATATCTCTACCGGAAATCAGGATCAAATAAGGGCTGATGGAGATGTGAGGCAGTTGCTGGATGAGTTGCACCACAGTGCCATCCCAATCATGGATGGTTTTAGATTCAGCAATTGGTTCAATATAATTCTCACACTCTATTTGGGTATCCAGCTGTCAGCTGGTGGATGTGTTTCCAATCAATCCCATTGAACATTCAAACGAGACCACACAGGAGGAACCAGAACCTGATTCAATGTCATCGGCATATGTCATGAAATTTCTCGTCTTTGCAGCAACAGTACAACACAATGAGAAAAATGTGAATTATAGTAAGTATATATATATATATATATATATATATATATATATATATATATAATAGTAAAATTAAATAAGCAGTGCAAAAATAAAATTTAAAAAGTAATGAGATCGTGTCCACAGGTTCAATGTCCATTCAGAAATCGTTTAGCAGAGGGGAAGAAGCTGTTCCTGAATCGCTGAGTATGTGTCTTCAGGCTTCTGTACCTCCTTCTTGATGGTAGCAATGAGAAAAGGGCATGCCCTGGGTGATGGGGGTCCTTAATGATGGATGCCATCTTTTTGAGGCATTGCTCCTTGAAGATGTCCTGGATACTGTGCAGGCTATTGCCAATGATGGAGCTGACTAAGTTTACACCTCCCTGGAATTTATTTTGATACTGTGCAGTAGCCCTGTCTCCACACTAGACAGTGATGCAGCCAGTTAGAATGCTCTCCATGGTACATCTGTAGATATTTGTGGGTGACATACCAAATCTCCTCAAGCTCCTAGTGAAATATAAGTGCTGTTGTGCCTTCTTTGTAGCTGCATCAATATGTTGGTCTCAGGATAGATCCTCAGAGATATTGACACCCAGGAACTTGAAATCGCTCACTCTTTCCACTTATGATCCCTCTAAGAGGACTGGGGCGTGTTCCCTAGTCTTATCCTTTCTGAAGTTCACAATCAGTTCGTTCATCTTACTGATGTCCAGTGACATTGAGGAGAGTGGGTGTCCTCAGAGTTGAAGTATTTTATTTTTATTTTCTTTAGAGATACAGTGCAGAGCAGGCTCTTCTGGCTCAACGAGCTGGACCGCCCAGCAAACCAGTTATTTAACCCTAGCCTAATGACAGGACAATTTACAATGACCAGTTTACCTGCTAACCAGTACATCTTTGGATTGTGGGAGGAAACTGGAGCACCTGGAGGAAACCCATGCAGTCATGGGAAGAACATACAAACTTCTTACAGATGTTGCCAGAATTGAACTCCGAACTCTGGAATTCCCAAGCTGTAATTTTGCCATGCTCATCTCTTCATATTATTGAATTTATTGATTTACTTTTAAGAAACTCAACTATGATGCATAGGTCATTTTACTGCCTTTGCCCACATCTCTTGAATTGTTAATGTAAGCGCTGTTTAAACTCTTGCCATTCTTCTGAAGATTAGGTGGAGTCTGCTATTTAGTCATCTTTACACTTACGTGGATTTTGTTTTTTTTTATTTTTGTGGTTTTGCTCTTAACCTTTTCACTGCACTGAAAATGTCTGCTCTCTCTGTTTTTTTCTGCCTGTGTCTCCTAGTCTTCTATGGTAACTGATAGACAAGCAGTAATTCTTGAAAAAGAATTACTGCTGTCTGTTTCCATCATTCCCTTGAGTGTTCTGTTAAATTTTCCAGGAATTCTGGCCAGACAAATCATGAAAATAAAAGGTAAAGAACAGAAAATGCTGAAAGAGCCTTGGTAGATGAGTCGACATCTGTGGAGAATGGAACAGTTAGCATGCTCACTTCCACTTGATGCCAAAGGAAAATCGAGAGTCACAAGAGCAACACCAAATGGAGTTACACTAGGTGCCACTTTATTAGGTACACCTGTACACTTGCTCGTTAATGCAAATATCCAATCAGCCAATCAAGTGTCAGCCTCTCAATGCATAAAAGCATGCAGACATGGTCAAGGGGTTCAGTTGTTGTTCAGACTAAACTTCAGCATGGGGAAGAAATGTGATCTAAGTGACTCTGGCCACTTGTTAGTTGCTGACAGAATGGTGTGAGTAACTCAGAATGTACTGATCTCCTGGGATTTTTATGCACAGCAGTCTCTAGAGTTTTCAGAGAACGGTGCGAAAATTTTTTTTTTAAATTAGTGAGCATCAGTTCTGTGGGCAAAATTACCTTTTTAATGAGAGAGGGCAGAGGAGAATGGCCACACTGGTTCAAACTGACAGTAACTCTACTAACAGAGTGTTACACAAGTGGCGTGCAGAAGACAATTTACAAAAATTATTGAATGATTGCTGGTGCCAAATGTATTATTTTAAATTCTGTATTGTGTCAATAAGATCAAAGCAGGTTTAACATTGATACTACAGTCTTGTGAAGAACTCTGTTAAGTCTTGCTACCAGACAGGAATTAAGTACTCTAGAAGAGATGAACTTGATTTGAAAGTTTTGTCTGGGATAAGTTATTTCAGCATCTTCTTCAACTCATGCAGAATGTGCCATTCTGTTGGCAACTCATTCCACACTCTCACTGTTGTTGCGTGAATGAAATCACTGGAGACAGAGTTACTGGTAGATACAAAGCAGCTTCTTTATTTGACGAAACAAAGTACAGCAGACATATGGAGACCTTTTCGGTAGAAAGGTCTGCTGGCCCAACGTGGGGCTTGATATTTATTTGCTAAACACAAAGGACAATTCATATTTAGAAAGTATAGACAATGTTTTCTTTTGAAGCTACATACAAACTTAACACTTGATTACATCCATCCCATAGACGCCAGCAGGTCTGGGCTGGTATTCACAGTTTTTAGGAAATGCATTGCTACAAATGGACTGGGATCCTGGTCTTCAGAGCTTTTAGGAAATTCACTGTCAAGGAACAGAAGACTGATGGCCAAAGCCATTTGCTAAGTGTAAATGACCTAAACCCAATAATTACTCTAACACTCACCATCCTCTGAGTGAAGAAGATCGCCTCATATTCCCTCCCCTTAAAATTTCACCTTTCACCCTTAACCCATAACTTCTAGTCTCACTCACTCAACCTCAGTGGAAAAAAAACCTTCTTGTATTTACCCTATCTATACCACTCATAATTTGGTATACAATACCTCTCTCAAATCTCCCCTCATTTTCCTATGCTCCAGAGAATGAAGTCCTATTCTATCAACCTTTCCATGTCGTCCAGACAACATCCTAGTAAAGTTTTCTTTGTACTGTTTCAATCTCATTGAGATCTTACCTGTAGATGGGTGACCAGAATTGCGCATAGTACTCCAAATTAGGCCTCACCAATGTCTTACATTTTAACTCAAATATAATTTCTCAACTCCTGTACTTAATACAGGGTGAGTATCCCTTATCCAAAATGCTTGGAACCGCAAGTGTTTCGGGTTTCACATTTTTTGGATTTCGGATTATATAATGAGATAGCTTGGGATTGCCGTCATTTCCGACTGAATTTATGTGATGCTGATAAGCAGACTTTGTCTTACACTTGTTCTTCATTCATATGTACATAACAGTAAAAATGTTACATACGGTGAATTTAATGGAAGTATAATGAGCGCAGGGTAACAAAAACAGCACAGCAGCATCGGGAGAATGCCTGAATCAGCTGGTGAACAACAACAAGCAACAGCAGGCTTTCAGTCTCTACCTACGATGCTGTGTTTTGTTTACAAAGTTGCAGTGCACTGTATTTGTATTTTACTTTTTATTAGGTTTTATGTAAGGTATAAAAACAATCAGCATTGTAGACTTGTTCTGGTTAGACTTGTTAGATTTTCATCAGCAACAATCTTGGCAAACTCATCAACGAATTTTCCTGCTGCTTTGTGATCAACAGATACTTTAAAATATTTAATGCCGTGCCTTTTCTTAAATTTCTGCAACCATGCTGCTGAATATTCACAATTACCTTCAATTTTCAGTTCATCGTGATGGACCTTTGCTTGTTTCATGTTCAGCATACTGTTAAGCAGCATATGTCATTCCAACTTTGACAAATCCACTCTTTCAATACGCATTCAAGATCTCCATTTTTCACTTTGTGCAGTTTTTCTATGTTTCATTAACTTCTGTTCATTACGTATGTAAGGTCACTTCTCAGAACTGTCTGTGATGTATAGAGACCTGCACATCGCCTGAGAACCTTCTCATCACCTTGTGGAACTATCCATTTGTGACATCACGTCTGTACTCAAAAAATATTTGGATTTTGGATTTTCAGATAAGGGGTACTCAACCTGTTCTTTGATTTATGAAGGCCAATGTGCCATAAGCTTTCTTTACCACCCTATCTACCTGTGACGCTTCAAGTTATGATACTTGAAGTTGCCATTTCGCCTCAGTAAAACTTGTTGACTATGAAGCAATCTAGTCTGTTCTGTGATCATGAAATCTGTTGTGTAAATGTAAGGCATTCATGTTTCCCTTCCTGTGATGTTCAATATATGTAGTTTTGCTAATCATGAGCTGAGATCCTCAATGGAAGCACTCCCAGAATTTACTGTCCATCAGTAATTGCCTTCCCAAAGAGCTCTGTCAAATGTAGGAATTAGGAAATGTCAGCAATTGATATCATGAAGCACCTCATTTATGTGAAAACACAAGATCCTGCAGATGCTGGAAATCTTGAGGAATACACAAAATGCTGAAGCAACTCAGCAGGTCACCCTATGCAGATGTTGCCTGACCTGTTGAGCTCCTCCAGCATTATGTGTGTGCGTGTTGCATCTGAGTTAAAAAATGTTAAGAACCTAAAGGGGCAGATTTCACGATATCCTGGGATTGCCGGCAGCCTGCACCCCAGTCTATATTCATTCTTCAACTGGGAAAACAGCTCCGAACTCTTCACTGCTGGAGTTAGTTATGCATAAATTAACTGCTGCAGCAATTAAATCATAACAGTGAGTACACCTCAGATATACTTTATTAGCTGTAACATTTCTTTTCACAAAAGGCCAGGGCCCATCCTCAAAGGGCAGTAGTACTGAGGGCTGACAATTAACTTCAGAGATCAAAATAAAGTTATTCCTCTGACAGTAGCCCTTTAATGAGCTAGCTGATCTGGTGATCTGGTAGCTCTCAGAACAATTTTCCAACTGTGTTAATAGTGTTTAGAACAATTAGAGGGAAATCTATCTGGTATAATTAATACCACAAAGAATTACTTAGTTTTTTTCTGTTAATTTCTGCCTTTCTCCCCAGCCCAGCAGCAGTACCTAAGCTTATTGGAGTGGACCGTGTTAGTGTAGGGAACTGAGATTTTGGCTCAAGAGGCTTTGGCAAGAAGAGGCAGAGACTAGGTTAAGTTTTCTGTTAATTTTCAGTTTTGTTCCTTATTGGTGCCTAGCCAGAGCAGAAGGAATGGATCCCAAGACAGTGGTGTGCTCCTCTTGTAAGATGTGTGAGATCAGGGGAACTCCATTGTCCCTGATTGCTACATCTGCAAGACGTGCATCTGGGTGCAGCTCCTCACAGACCATCTTAAGGAACGAGAACTGGAGCTCGATGACCAACAGCTCATTTGGGAGAATGTAGAGTTGATAGACAGGACCTATAGGGAGAAAGTCACATCAAAGTTGGAGGAGGCAGGTAGCTAGAGAGGGAAAGGGAATAGACGGACAGAGCAGACTACCCCTGTGGCTGCCCTGTCAATATCAAAGTTCAAAGTAAATTTATTATCAAGTTACATATATGTCACCATATACAACCCTAAGATTAATTTTAATGCAGGCATACTCAATAAATCCATTGAATAATAACCATAATAGAATTAATGTTTGGCACATGGCCAGGTGGTTAAGGCGTTCGTCTAGTGATTTGAAGGTCGCTAGTTCAAGCCTTGGCTGAGGCAGCATGTGTGTCTTTGAGCAAGGCACTTAACCACGCATTGCTCTGCGACGACACTGGTGCCAAGCTGTATGGGTCCTAATGCCCTTCCCTTGGACAATGTCGGTGGCATGGAGAGGGGAGACTTGCAGCATGGGCAACTGCTGGTCTTCCATACAACCTTGCCCAGGCCTGCGCCCTGGAAACCTTCAAGGCGCAAATCCATGGTCTCATGAGCCTAAGAAGAATTAATGAAAGACTGCACCAACTTGGGCATTCAACCAGCATGCAAAAGACCACAAACTGTGCAAATACAAACATAAATAATAACAATAAATAAATAAATAAGCAATCAGTATTGAGAACATGAGATAAAGCCTCCTTAAAAGTGTGTCCATGGGTTGTGGGAATATTTCAATGATAGGTCTAGTGAAGTTATCACCTTTAGTTCAAGAGCCTAATGGTTGAGGGGTAGTAACTGTTCTTGAACCTGGTGGTGTGAGTCCAGATGTTCCTGAACCTTCATCCTGAAGGCATCATGTGGGGTCCATGATAATGGATGCTCCTTTTCTGCAACAACATTTCTCGTAGACCACTGGCGATGGTCTTATCAGGGGAAAGCTGCAGTGAACAAGTTTCCGGCAGCATGGCACAGAAGGGAAAGGAGGAGGGCAGTGGTGATATAGGATTCAATAGTTAGGGGAAGAGACAGGAGGTTCCATTTATATGAAATGAACATCCAGATTATATGTTGCCTCCCAAGTGTCAGGGTCAGGGACATCCCAGGTCTGGACCACAGCATTCTAAAGGGGGAGGATGAGCCCCATTAGAATGGAGTCAGAAGTCATGGTACACTTTGGCATAGGTAGGAAAAGGGAAAAGGTCCTGAAGAGTGAATATGTGGAGCTAGACAGGAAGTTAAAAAAAGCAGGACTTCAAGGGTAGTAATCTCTGAATTACTGCCTATAGGATGCAACAGTGAGTATAACAATGAAATGACATGGCAGTCAAATGCCTAGCTGAAGAATTGGTGCAGGGGGCACAATTGCAGATTTGTGGATCATTGAGATCTCATTTGGAGAAAGGTATGACCTGTTAAAAAACAGGGATGTGTTACACTTGGACTCAAGGAGGACAAATACCCTTACGGACAGATTTAAACTAGCTTGGTAGGGGTATGGAAACCAGAGTGATAGAGGATAGAGCAGTTGGTATAAAGGTACAAGCAGTGTGTAGATTAGATTACATTATGAGGACACTCAGTCCTCGTTTTAGAAATGCATGCATTAAAAAATGATACAACATTCCTCCAGAATGATATCACAAGAAAACACGGGACAAACCAAGACTAAACCGACAAAACCACATAATTATAACATATAGTTACAGCAGTGCAAAGCAATACCATAATTTGATAAAGAGCAGACCATGGGCACGGTAAAAAAAGTCTCAAAGTCCCTATAGGCTCATCACCTCAGACAGACGGTAGAAGGGAGAAACTCTCCCTGCCATGAACCTCCAAGCCCCGCAAACTTGTCGATGCAGCACCATTGGAAGCACCCGACCAGAGCGGACTCTGAATCCATCTGAAAACTTCGAGCCTCCAACCAGCCCTCCGACACAGCCTCTCCAAGCACCATCCTCTGCCGAGCGCTTCAACCCCGCCCCAGCCGCCGAGCAACAAGCAAAGCCGAGGACTCAGGGCCTTCTCCTCCGGAGATTCTGGACCACACAGTAGCAGCAGCAGCGAAGCAGGCATTTCAGAAGTTTCACCAGATGTTCCCCCGTGCTCTCACGTCCGTCTCCATCAAACCAGGATTGTGCACGGCACCCTACTTGACAAATAACAGACATCACCACCGGAGTGGCCGCTGCGAGCTGCGTTGCGCCACCATCTGCTCCTCCCGCCTTCTGATCCCGCCTAGAGAGACTGGGATCAGGAATAAGCTGTGGATAGGGCATATATGCAGTCAGTTGGATGGGCTGAAATGTGTCTAATACAAGAAGTATTGGGGTCAAGGTTGATAAACCTAGTGCATGAATCAATATGTGGAACTACAACATGTTTTTTTACAGAGACTTAGCTGTCACAAGGGCAGGTATGGCTGCTGGATGTTACAACAGAGCCAGCGAGAGGGGTAAAAGAGATGGGGGAGTAGAATTGCTAATCAGCGATAGTACCACAGCTGCCGAAAGGAAGGACGTAAACGTGGGTGGAAGTCAGAAACATGAAGGGAGCATTCATTCTATTGCAAGTATTCTATATTGGGGTTCCTTTCCCCAACTCCTTTATCAGTAGAGACACCAAGGAGCAGTTCAGGAAACAGATTTTGGAAAACAGGGAAAAACAAGCTTGTTGTCAAGGGTGACGTCACCTTCCTAATATTGATTGGTAACTCCTTAGTGCAAAAGTATTAGATGGGACAGAATTTGTTAAGCATGTCAAAGAAGGACATCTGGCACAAATGTGTTGATAGGCCAATTGGAGAAGAAGCCATACTGGATCTTCTACCCTGGTCAAGTGATAGATCTCTCAGTCAGGAAGCATTTCAGAGACAGTGACCACAACTCTCTGACCTTGTGCAGGGACAGGCGCAGCAGTATGGAAAAGCATTTAATTTGGGAAGGGTGAATTTTACACGTGGAAATGAACAACCGAAATGTGGAGCTTGTTTAGGGAGGACTTGCATGGGACTTACATGAAGAACAGAATGATGACCAGAGTAAGGCTATGAGTGATCAGGGATAAAAGAGGAAAAATATGCCTGGAGTCAGGGGAGGCAGGCGAGGCCCTTATTGAATTCTTTGCTTCAGTATTCACAAGAGAAAGGCTCTTTGATGAATCTGAGGATAGCATAGAACAGGCTAATACACTGGAACATGATGACATTAAGAAAGAGAATGTGCTGGAACTTTTGAAAAATACAAGGATAGATAAGTCTCTGGGACCAGATGCGATATACCCCAGGTTACTGCAGGAAGTGAGGGAAGACATTGCTGCACCTTTGGAAATGATCTTTCTGTCCTCTCTAGTCGCAGGAGCAGTATCAGATGATTGGAAGGTGGCAAGTAGTATTTCTTTGTTCAAGAAAAGAAGTAAGGATAACCCTGCGAATTATAGACCAGTGAGTCTTACTTCAGTGGTGGTCAGATGATTGGAGAGGATTCTTTGAGAAAGGGTCAATGAGCATTTGGAGAAGCATAGCCTGATTAGAGTTAGTCAGGATGGCTTTGTGATGGGCAGGTTATGCCTCACAAGCCTGACTGAATTCTTCGAGAAAGTGGCATAACAAATTGATGAAGGCAGAGCATTGGATGTGATGTATATGGATTTTAGTAAGAAATTCAACACGGTTCCCCATAGTGGGCTCATTCAGAAAATCAGGAAGCATGGGATCTGGGGAAACTCGGCTGCATCGATTCAGAATTGGCTTCCTCATCAGAAAGCAGAGAGTGGTAATAGATGGAGTCTATTCTGCTTGGAGGTCAGTGACCAGTGGTGTTCTGCAGGGATCTGTTCTAGGACCGCTGCCCTTTGTCATTTTTATAAATTACTTGGATGAGGAACTAGAAGAGTGGGTTAGTAAGCTGGCAATGACACTACGGTTGGTTGTGTTGTGGATAGCGTAGAAAGTTGTACCATAGAGAGCATTCTAACAGGTTGTGTCACTGTCTGGTATGGAGGCACCAATGCACAGGATCAGAAAAAGATGCAAAGGGTTGTAAACTCAGCTAGCTCCATTGTGGGCACAGGTCTCCCCACCGTTCAGGAAATCTTCAAAAAAGTTCTTTCTCAAAAAAGTGGCATCCATCATTAAGGACCCCATTACCCAAAACATGTCCTGTTCTCATTGCTAGCATCGGAGAAGAGGTAAAAGAGCCTAAAGATGGCACCAGCAAACAACGTGACCAAAGTTGACATCCTACAGATGGTTCACCAAGCTACATCTTTCACTTCTTTTCCAACTCTTTTTTTTCAAATGTGGTTCTGCTACTATTGGAGCCTGTGATCTACATTTTGGTTTTCGGGCCAACTGAGCAATTGGGCACTTTGCTGTCTCAGAGGGTTTTACGTGAGGCTTTGAGAGAACTGTGTGGCTTCAAGGCTAAGAAGCCTGGAGATGGGGAGTGAGCCCATGATTGACTCCATTTCTCACCGATCTTGCCAATTAAAACCCCAAGGAAGATTGAAATCATTGAGGCGAGTGAGGAATCGCAAAGCAGGTGTTCGGTGCCATTCAGCAGCCTCTCGGTCACTACTGCTGGGGGAAGGTGTCTGCATGTGATGAGTTCTCTCTCCCTTGTGCTTGCTGCTCCTGAGGGAAGGTCCTTGTGTCTCTTGCGTGATCTCTCTGTCCCCCAGTGCTGTCAGAGGATGGTGCTGGAGCAAGGTTTAACCAACACTGTTGGTTTTGTGGTTAGACTCTGTACTTCCCATTATGATGTGTTTCTAGCTTCCGGTCACTCCTTTTTTTTATTGCAATTTTGGGCAATTTTGAATCAGGGCAGCCTGCAGGTAAAGATAACAAGCACTGAGCTGAACTGAATATTCCTGGACTCTTTTTGATTTTGTGTTTTATTTTCTGTGGTTTTCACTCTTTTTTTTTTGTTGTCATTTGTGCAATTTGTTTTTTTAGCTGGTGGGGGGAAGGGTTTGTTGATGCTTTCTTTGAATGAGTTCCATGTTTTATCTTTGTTTCATGGATGTCTATGGGAAGATGAATTTCAAGGTTGCATACTGTATAAATATTTTGATAGTAAATGTACTTTGAATCTTTGAATCAACGTTTTAGAGATAGTTTCAACCCCTCCACTATTAGATCTCTGAATGGTCTATGAACACTACATCACTATTTGGCTTACCTGTTTGATTTGGTTATTTATTTTGTATGTACTTCTTGTAACTTATAGTTAATGTACTGCACCGTACTGCCACTGCAAAGCAACAAATTTCAAGTCATTTGTCAGTGGTATTAAACCTGATTCTGAATAACTACTTCCGTTCTCCTTCTCACTGCATCCTTAATATACATAATGTAGCCAACAGCTTATCTTGTTACAGATAATTCATTGAAACAGCTGGGCAAATTGCAATTTCCATTCATATGATATAGAGTACTATCACTATAAAGTACAGTAAAATGGTCAGTAAAATTCAACCTGCTTACAATTAGAGTGGTATTTATTTGTATGAGTTTGTTGCATGATACTTGAATTAATTAACTTTGCAAAATGTCCTTTCATACTGCCTTATATTTTTTATGACATCAGTTACAGCTGCCTGATCTAAGAGAAACGACCTGTCTTTATCAGTTGTTCTGCTGAATCCTTTTGATCCTCCACGTAGAATCGTAAACTGCTCACTCTCTCCACTTCTGATCCCTCTATGAGGATTGGTATGTGTTCCTTTGTCTTACCCTTTCTGAAGTCCACAATCAGCTCTTTCATCTTACTGACGTTGAGTGCCAGGTTGTTGCTTTGGCACCATTCCACTAGTTGGCACATCTCACTCCTATACCTTGATTCTACCCTGCTATTCCATCATTTATGATCCTTCTCAACCCCATTCTCTTGCACGTAACCTTTGCTGCCTTTACTAATCAACAGCATATCAACCTCTGCTTTAAATATACCCAATGAATTGGCCTCCACAGCCATCTGTGGCAATGAATTCCACAGATTCACCACTCTTTGACTAAAGAAATTCTTCCGCATCTCCATTCTAAAGGGATGTCCCTCTATTCTGAGGCTGTGCTTTCTGTTCCTGAGCTCCCCCACTATAGAAGCATCCTCTCCGTGTCCACTCTAACTAGGTATTTCAATATTAGATAGATTCCAATAAGATTACCCTCTCATTCTTCTAAACACCAGCGAGTACAGGTCCACAGCCATCAAACACTTCTCATATGTTAACCCCATCATCCCTGGGGTCATTCTGGTGAATTCTGTGCTGTTTAATATTTATTTTATTACTTTATTTTATTTAGAGATAGAATGCTGAACAGGCCCTTTCAGTCCAGCAAGTCCAGCAACCCACCAAATTAACACCTTGCCTTACCACAGGACAATTTGCAATGACCAATTAACCTCCTAACCAGAACACCTTTGGACTGTAGGAGGAAACCAGAGCACCCGGAGGAAAGCCAGACGCACATGGGAAAAATATACAAACGTTCTTACAGAAGACACTAGAATTGAACTTCAAACTCCGATGCCCTGAGCTGAAATAGCATTGTGCTAACTGCCATACTACCACAGTGGCCCAAGAATGCTCTCCACATTCTTGTGGTGGAATTGGCAGTGTGGAGAGAGAATGCCATTTGAGATGGGCATTTTGGAAAATGCTGCTTTAAGGTTCCAATATGCAGCTTACTGCCTGTTAAAGCTTAACTCAATGAACTTAACATATTAAATCCAGACAAGGGTTTATTGGAAAGCTAAACTTCAGCGTTAGCAGTGATAGAAATACATAAAGGAGCATAAATTCCATGCTCCTCTGTGAAAGAATAACACGGAACTTTTACCATTCACTGAGTTAACATCTTACTCAAAAGTTGGTATCTCCAGCAGGACCATACTGCTTCAAGGATGTCAAGCAAGGGAGTGTGCACAAGTCCTTGGAGTGGGATTGAAGCACACAAACTGAGGCCCATCACCCTAGATGGTTTGTTCTCTGTTGGAAGCAAAAATGCTGCTTGGCTGCAGGCTATAATGGTGTCCACCACGCCTGAATAGCTGTGCTGTTTGTTATCACTGGAAAAAAATAGACAGCCCTAAAGCTGATCTGCAAGACAATTGATGATGATCTAGGCAGCCTCCTGAGCACCATTGTGATTGGATTCAAATCTTCTTGTTAGTTTCCATTGCAGGTTTCAGCAGAAGCAGCCACCACCAAAGAGGTTACTGACAGAGCAGCAGATGGGTAATTTATCACTTGGAGGAAAGAAATAGATTGTCTTACTGATGCTAAATCAGATCAGAAGTTGATGTGCCATTCCGAACTTTCAGTAGTATTACACGTGTTCCACGCACTGTGCAGTTGAACTGAAGTGCAAAATGGGTTATGCAATTCCATCAGGAATTCTGTTTGCGTATTTAACGTACATTACATCTGTGTTTGTAGTCTGTGTGTATTTAAGACAGAGAATAGTAGGTTCTTAAATGTGAGAAAATCTGCAAAATGCTGGAAAATCCAAAGCAACACACACAAAATGGTGGAGGAACTCAGGCCAGGCAACATCTACGGAAAAGAGTAAACAGTCGGTGTTTTGGGCTGAGACCCTTCATCAGGACTGGAAAGGCAGAGGAGAAGTCAGAGTAAGAAGACGGGGGGGAGGGGGGAAAGAAGTACAAGGTAGCAGGTGAAACAGGGAGTGGATGAAGTAAAGAGTTGGAAAATCGATTGGTGAAAGAGATTAAGAGCTGGAGAAGGGGGAGCCTGGGAGGAGAGGATAGAAGATCATGAAAGAAAGGGAGGGGAAGGAGCACCAGAAGGAGATGATGGGCAGGTAATAGTTTCTTGATTAGTAAGGGGGTGGTTAAAGGTTGCAGGGAGAGTGCAAAAATATGGGGTTGAAAGAAATCAACTTTGATTGAATTGAGGAGCCGACTCAATGAGCTGAATAGCCTAATCGTACTCCTATGTCTAATGGTCTTGTGGTTTACAACATATAGTATTTGTATTGGTATTGGGTTATTATTGTCGCATGTACCGAGATACAGTCTAAAACTTGTCTGGCATACAATTTATACAGATCAAATGATTGGTATTGATGTTAGCTTATTATTGTCATATGTACCAAGATACAATGGAAATACTCTGCATCACTCTCAGTATAGAAAATTAATTCCAATCACACTCACTGAAGTGATAGTGCCTGTTGAGAGCCACAGCTCTTAGAGTTGCATTATAATGGGAAGGAGCACATCTTCCACTGTTCCTCACAAAGTTACCCATGGTTACTGTTTCCAGCTGCTCAGGGGACCTACATCTGCGAAGCTTAAATGCACGATTACTTGTATATCACAGGCACAGGACTCCAGATCTCAGCATCTGCAGCCTTTTGTGTCTCTGCTTTTTATATCTCCATTCCCTTGGCTTTGCGGCTTGGCATTATAGCTTCAATCCCATCACCTGTGAACAGAAACAAGACTGGAACATGTGGAGAGGGATTTTCAACCAACCCCACCACATGGAAACAGATAAGAAGTACTTCTAGTATCATGGGGGAAAGCCTAACACTAGCGCCTGAATCTAACCAACACCATGCTGATAGTGACCTACAGTTTACTCAAATTCCATTTAAATATGCAGATGAAGCTCTTAAGATGTAAATTCCTAAGGTATAAATAGACTGACGTCCAGCCTGTGGAATCAGGTAGGAGCCAGACTACCTGTCGAGAAAAATACTTCTCAGGACCTCCCACATGAATGAGTTCAAAGTCTTGTTACTGAAAGAATAAATAATTTGTGCTCAGTGAGTTCCCATCAATGGCATGTGTTATTAATAGGACAATCAATTTTAATGATGCGTACAGACAAGTGTTGGCTAGGGCATCAAAGCTAATCACCTCCCTGCCCCGCCCCCCTCCGCCCCACCCTGTGTTTCTTGAAGTAGAGTTCTAGAATATTTTTTTACAAACATCTGAGAGAGTAGACAAGGTCTTGGTTCAAAACTTCATCTGAAAGAAGGCACCTCAGAGAGTGTGGTATTCCTGCAGCACCATACAGATTCTCAGGTTATATTCTGTGCCCAAGCCTCTGGAATAATGCCCAGTTAAAAACCACTGTACCAAAAATATCACTTAAGGCAGTCAGGCTAGGGTGAAGTGCATCGATCTAAAAGTAGCAGAATTAACCTTTCAATTTGTCTCAGATGATCTTGTGGTGTTCCATTAATGTATAAAAACACTATATGAGATTGATTGAACTTTTAATCCTGTCTGTTGGCTTAAAGACAGTTACTACCAAAGTCATGGAGATAAACGCTTTCATAGGGAAATATACTGAGGGTATATTAGTGTGCAGGTGGAATGGACGTTCCATTTAACAAAGGAAAAACCAAGCTAACTTATGCATTGGTAGGTTCTGCTGAAGTGGCTGGAAGCACTTTTACTCCAGTGCTTTATTCATTAAACATTTATGTGTATGAAGTCCAAACATTCATTAATTTTACATAATATGTGTCGTCACATAGCCCATGCATTCTCCAGCAACGGTCAGAAGCTCAGCAGGCACCGAAAAATTTGACCATCTCTGACCCATTGCACCAATTTGTACAAAGAGCCAAAAGAATTTGCTTTTACCACTCTTCACACTTGAGCGGTCATTGCTATTACCTTCACATACAAGTGTGGCGACTATAATTGCCCCATGTAGGTATGAACACTGGCCTTCCTGAGGTGCTGGGGAATCATGGTTTAATTAGAGAGTGAATTTAAAATAGAAATACGAAAACAAGAGCAAAGAGTGCATAAAAATGTTGAGTTTTATTAGTCTGGTGAAACTTTGATAATCTGACACCCTTGGGCTTTTTCAGGTGCTGGACCAGCAGAGTCTTAATTCAAAACACTTTTCCTTACAGGGATAAAATTCCACTCACTGAGTTCTTCTTCCATCTTGTGTGTTGCTCCGGATTATAGCTTTGCTGTCTCTAGTGGCTGCAGATTTTCTGGACTATTAGATATTACCTCTATTAAGACCCAAATATAATTTAATTTTGCTTTTTTTCTCACATGCAAAGTGGTGCAATAAATTATCCATAAAGGGAGTGGGTAACATAATTTTAGTTCATTTAAAGATACAGCTTGGAGCAGACCCTTTCGGCCCGACGAGCAGCACCACCCAGCAACCCACCCCTTTAACGCTAGACTAATCACAGGACAATTTACAATGACCAATTAACTTACTGGTGGTACATCTTTGGACCATGGGAGGAAACTGGTGCGCCCCAAAAAATCATGCACAGGGAAAGAATGTACAAACTTTCTTACAGAGGACAGAGGACAAACTCTGAACTCTGACACGCCAAGCTGTAATAAATAGTGGTGCACTAATTGCTACGTACACTCAGTGGCCACTTCGTTAGTTAACTCTAGTACCTAGTTAAGTGGCCACTAATTTCATCATCTCTTGATGCTCTAACCCATCCACTTCAAGGTCCCATGTGGTGTGCATTCAGAGATGCTCTTCTGCACACCAATGTTGTATCATGTAGTTATTTAAGTTACTGTTGCCTTCCTGTCAGCTTGAACCAGTTTGGCCATTCGCCTCAGACATCTCTCATCAACGAGGCATTTTCTGCCACAGAACTGCTACTCACTGGATTTTTTTTTGATTTTTGCATCATTCTCTGTTAACTCTAAAGGCTTGTGTGTGAAAATATCAGGAGATCAGCAGTTTCTGAGATACTCAAACCACCCCGTCTGACACCAATAATCGCTCAATTGTCAAAGTCACTTAGATCACATTTCTTCCCCGTTCTGATGTTTGGTTTGAACAACAACTGAACCTCTTCACCACGTTTGTATGCTTTTATGCTTTCAGTTGCTGCCACATGATTGGCTGATTAGATATTTGCATCAACGAGCAGGTGTACAGGTGCCACCTAATAAAATGATCAATCACTCCAGGAGCTGACTGTAGCCACAGAAGTCATGTTTACGACATCCAGGCATTCTAGATCTTGAATCCCCCCCCCCCCACCACCACCACTCTTGCCACCAGCCCCACCCTCAACACTGTTCCTGCTCCTAGCTGTATTCTGGATCCCAAGCTCTGGCTACACACCTTGCCAGAACTCTGGACCCTGGCTCATATCCTGACTCAGAGAGTGAGGCAGGTGCCAAACTGCCAGCATTTCCAAAGAACTTATTGGAGATTTACCACAGTGGCAGCAGCTTCAGAAGGAGCAGATCCTTCCATCTCAGTGGCCAGCCAATTGCGATTTCTCACGTAAGTCTTGCTGCAAATGTGTTGTGCTTAGTGACATATCAGAGTATAAATTCTTGCTCGGTTTCGAATCGACAGATCATTATCTAGTAGCGCACTATATTAGAAAGCGATTCAAGAGATGTGTTGGGAGTTCCAAGCACGCTCCTGAGCTGGCACTCACCTGCCTGAGACAAGAGGATATGGCATAAAGACCCACTCCAGAGACTGGAGCACAAAATGCTGGCTGATACTCCAGTGTAGTGCCAAGGAGATTGATGCATTATTAGAAATACCACCTCTCAGCTGAAGCATTAAGACAAGGGGTTAGTGCAAGACACCTCATGCTTTTCAGTGACGTGGAGACCAATCTTTATTACTCAGCCCATACCTCTATAATAAATTATCTGGTCATTATCCCATTACTGTTGAGGAATTTTGTTTTCTGCCCAAACATAATGACAGTACTATATTCATAAGAAGATTGTTGGCTGTAAAGCAACCTGGAACATCATGAACACAAACGATTCTGCAGATGTTGGAAATCCAGAACAGTGCATATAAAATGCTGGAAGAAATCAGCAAGTCATGCAGTTATAAAGGGGAATAAACAGTCAATGTTTCAGGTTGAGACCCCCTTCATTAGGATTGAAAATGAAGGGTGCAGAAGCCAGGGTACGAAGATGGGAGGGGGAGAAAGAGTACAAGCTGGCAGGTGAGGGGCAAAGTGCGTAGGTGGGGATACAGGGGATGACGTACGAAGCTGGGAGGTGATGGGGGGGAAGAGGTAAGGGGCTAAAGAAGAAGTAATCTAATCAGACAGGACAGTGGACCATGAAAGAAAAGGAAAGGGAGGGGAACCAGAGAGAGGTAATGGGCTGGTGAGAAGAAGAGAAAGGATGAGAAGAAAGCAAAAAAGGGGAATGTGAATGGGGAGAAGAAAAAGGGTGAGAAATTATTGGAGAAATCCTCCTTCAAGCTGAGTGCCAACCCCTCATATTCTGTCTCAGTGGACTCCAACCTGATGGCATAAACATTGATTTTTCTAACTTCTGGTAGTTTTTCTCCACTCACTCTTTCCCTGCTCTTTCAGCTCTAAGCTTAGCTTGTGGTAGGAGTGTGTTTCCATGCAATCTATTTTTAGTCACCAAAACTCCAGTAGTAGAAATCAAAACAGTTGCAATTGGGGTGCAAATAATTAAATCAAGCAGACTGTCAAAAGAAATTGCCTAACCTTTAACAATTGCTTGCATACTTACATTAAATGTCACACGAGCTGCCTGAACTGCCGCCATCAATGCTTGTGTCCTGGAGCAATGCATTTTCAGAAAAAGCTTACGGGCTCTGGTTTAAGTAAATGAAATAAACTCCGGCCATGGAAAAGATCATCATTCACCATCGCCTCCACGATTTGGTCATCCAAAATGGACATCTGTTTAGCCGTATAATATACATCAAGCTGTCAATGTAAGAAACAAAAATTAAAATTGTAATTTAGTGTCCTAGAATAACTTAAAATTGTGCTCAGGAAGTATAGGTTTCGCTTTGAGTATTTCCAGCTCTGCATACAATCATAGATTTATAAAACTCCAGGGCAAAATAATTTTTTTAAAGCTGTTACTTTCCCCAAACAGTAAGGCTGATCAACACCTCCCACTAACCCACCCCACCGTACTCCCTACCACCAACACCACCACTACTTTATCATTTCCTGTCAGAATCACTTAATATACAAGACACTCCAGTGCCTAGTCTCACTTTATGTACATACATTTAATCTACTGTATGTATACTATATAAGCTATCTTATGTATTTATAGTTATTGTATTTTTTATTATTGTGTTCTTCATTGTGCTTTTTCCTTGTGCTGCATTGGATCCAGAGTAGCAATTATTTCAATCTCATTTACACTTGTATACTGGAAATGACATTAAACAATTTTGAACCTTCAATCACAAATCAATCTTCATGCTTTCCCATTTATTTTATTGACAGTCTTCACTCGGCACCCTTTCTGGGATTCTGAAGAAAGGCGCATAACTAGATGGGAAAAAGGCGCTCTGGTATAAAATATTTCTCTGAAGTAGGCTTCATGAAAAATAACAAAGAGAGAAAATAAATGTCACGGCTCGAAACGTCAACTGTTTATTCCCCTTTATAAATGCTCCTGACTTGCTGAGTTCCTTCAGCACTTTTTTTTTGTTGCTCAGGGTTTACTGCATCTGCAGAACCTCTTGCATTTAAAATAAATGTTTGTTTCATCTGTACTGATCTGCCAACATGTTCTTAATAAAATGAAGTTGAATCACGAGGTTAATATAACATAGCAATCAAGTTGGAAACTCCAGTTTGGAATTTATAACCCAAAGAGAAATATTATCCCATGTAGCCAGGTAGAGAACACTCAGTGAATAACATCACCATATAGCATTGCGAACAGGCTGCTCAGGAATAAAATTTCTTTTATAATGATATTTTAACAAATACATAGTTTTTATATAATGATTGCAATCACAATCAAGTTCTATATCACCAGCATATGTAAAATTTGTTGTTTTGTGGCAGCGATACCATGCAATGCATAATAATTACGACTGTAAATTACAATAAGAATTATATTTAAAAAGTAATTAAATAAGTTGCGCAAAGAGAGGGGGAAAGTGCTCATGCGTTCATCGTCCATTCAGAAATCTGATGACGGCGGGAAGAAGCTGTTTTTTGAAATGCAGAGTGTGTGTGTTCAGGTTCCTGTACCTCCTCCCTGATGGTAGCAATGAGAAAATGGCATGTCCTGCGTGGCAGGGGTTCTTAATAATGGATGCTACCTTTTTGAAGCATTGCCCTTTGAAGATTGTCCTGATGCTGGAGAGGTTTGTGGCCATTGTGATGCCAGCCGAATTTACAACTTTCTGCAATGTTTTCTGATCCTCTGCAGGACAGTGCAGATAGTGTGCGTTCATTTCCTCTGGTGGAGGAATCCACAACAAGGGTATGGGTTCAGTGGTGGTGTCAGGAATCACTTCTCCATGCCGAGCACAGTGGAAAGCTGGAACCTTTTTTCATGGTAAGTTATATGACAGTGTATCACAAGTGGAAAAAATTATGGCTGGGGTTCATTCTGTGAGGCAAATTTATTAGGGAACATACAGTCAGAAATTGAATTTAAGATAGGAGACGGCCTGGATCTGATTGAATGGAAGAACGAGCTTTTGGGCCTGCATGATCCACCTCTGTTCATAGGCTGTCCATGGGTACATCATTTCCACGTAACACACAAAGAATTTTTAAATTTTTTTATTTATTAATATGCCTTTCCAGCCCTTTGAGCTGCGCTGCCCAGCAACCCCAGATTTAAACCTCACCTAAGCATTAGACAATTTACAATGACCAAATTAACCTACTAAGTGGCATGTCTTTGTCTGTGGGAGGAAACCCGAGCACCCAGAGGGAACCCATGCAGTCATGGGGAGAACATACAAACTCTTCACACACAGTGGCGAGAGATGGACCTGGGTCGCTGGTACTGTGCAGTGCTGTGCTAATCACTACACTACTATGCCACCCTAATACTCATTCCTATCAATTTCAAAGTCTGCATGATAAATAAAAATTGCATCACATAGAATCACAGCTTTTGATATCGACTGCCCTTGACAGTGGCAATTAGCAAAAAAGTGCAAAAGTAAACTCACTCCAAACCTCCTCCTTGCATAGGAAATTCTGTAACTGGAGTCCATGAGTATATTGAGGAACTGTCTCACCTTGGACTTGAGGTGAAATGATTCACTTAGTTACATAAGCTTTGACTTTATAATTTGAAATGTTTCATTTCTTCCTGAAACACGATAGGCTCCAGGGAATAACCACCCACAGCACAGAGATTTCATGAGCCAACTAATTTTTATTCATTGATGAGATAAAAATCATCACAATTGCAAACATTACAAATGCTAATGACAGGAGTGAGATGGAAGATATAGCAGCACTCAATATTTGCCTGCTGTGAAAATGGAAACTAGGTAAAGACTAGTGCATCCAGCCCACTCAGCATGAGGACTAGTTCCTGCCCATACCACAGATGCACTTCCATTCCTGCCGCTGTTTAATTCTAGGCAAGGCAAAGAATGAGAGAGCAAGGACGGGAATGAACCAGCTGGCCTCTAAAGTCTATCCCACCATTCAATTTGATCATGTCTGATCTACCCCAGGACTCAACATCTTCTTTGTGCCAGTTGCCCCGAGGCAACAATTCCCAGATAATGGGGTAGCACGCTGGCGTAATGCTAATACAGCACCAGCAACCCAAGTTCAATTCCCGCTGCTGGCTGTAAGGAGTTTGTACGTTCTCCCTGTGACCTTGTGGGTTTCCACCCAGTGCTCTGGTTTCCTCCCACATTCCAAAGGCATATGGATTAATAGGTTAATTGGTCACATGGGTGTAATTGGGTGGCAGGGTGGCCTCATTGGGCCAGAAGGGCCTGTTTATCCGTTTATTTATTGTATTGGCGCGTGGCCAAGTGGTTAAGGCGTTCGTCTAGTGATTTGAAGGTTGCAAGTTCGAGCCTTGGCTGAGGCAGCATGTTGTGTCCTTGAGCAAAGCACTTAACCACACATTGCTTTGTGACGACACCAGTGCCAAGCTGTATGAGTCCTAATGCCCTTCCCTTGGACAACATCGGTGGCTGGAGAGGGGAGACTTGCAGCAGGGGCAACTGCTGGTCTTCCATACAACCGTGCCCGGCCCTGTGCCCTGGGAACCTTCCAAGACACAAATCCATGGTCTCATGAGACTAACGGATGCCTATATTGACGGACAGCACAGAATAGATCCCTCCAGCTACAACACCCAGCAATCCCCCAATTTAAACCTAGCCTAATCATGGGACAATTTACAATGACCAATTAATCTCCAAACTGTTACACCTTTGAACTGTGGGAGGAAACCCATACGGTCGTGGGGAGAATGTACAAACTCCTGACAGGCATTGGCGGGAACTGAACCCAGGTCAGCTGTACTGTAAAACATTGTGCTAACGACTGTTACCGTGCCACCCCTGTTAATGTGCTGTATCTCTAAATAAATAAAATATATCTACCCCCGCTTTAAGTACACTGAATGAACAAGCCTCCAGCGTTCTTACAGAAGCCTTTTCCAGGGAATCAGAATCAGGTTTATCTTCACCGGCATGTGACGGGAAATTTGTTAACTTAGCAGCAGCAGCTCAATGTAATACATAATCTAGCAGAGCGAGAAAAAAGATAATAATAATAAACAAAATAAAACATAATAAATAAACAAGTAAATCAATTACATATATTGAATAGTTTTTTTTAATGTGCAAACAGAGAAATACTGTATATTAAAAAAAATGAGGTAGTGTTCACGGGTTCAATGTTCATTTAGGAATTGGATGGCAGAGGGGAAGAAGCTGTTCCTGAGTCACTGAGTGTCTGCCTTCCGGCTTCTGTATCTCCTACCTGATGGTAACAGTGAGAAAAGGATACGCCCTGGGTTCTGGAGGTCCTTAATAATGGACACTGCCTTTCTGAGGCACCACTCCCTCAAGATGTCCTGGGTACTCTGTAGGCTAGTGCACAAGATGGGGCTGACTAGATTTACAACCTGTGAGTCCAGCCTGATGGCTGAAGCCCGGGTCTGTGAGCCCACGAACCCACTGGAGGCTGAAGATTCAGAGGCGGCCTGTGTGTTCATGTGTAAGGCTGGGTGGGCTGGAGGGAGGAAAGGGTCGAGTTTTACTGTTGCTGTTGTCTTGGCTTGTGTTGTTCTGCAGAATATCGTGGGCAGGCTAATTTGGCGCCAGAATGTGTTAAATCAAATGACACATTTCATTGTACATTTCAATGTGATAAATAAATGAATGAATCTGAATCTGAGAAGAAACCGAGGAAGATTATGACCTAAATTAGCCATCAAGCAAAGTAACCTTTAGTGAGAGAAATGATCCACAACATTGTGAAGGTATGGAGCCACCAATGATAGCTCCACCCTCAATTCACCTTCTTGTCGTAGACTCATTAGGCAGGACAGTAAAATTATCATAATGGGTTTTTTTTGACAATCTGAGTAAGATTGGAACTTCAGAGAAAGAGTGCCTTCCTGCAGCAAGGAATAAGCAGGAATAACATCTGAGGCAAGATACTCAAAATGCTGAAGGAACTCAGCAGGCCAGGCAGCATCGATGGAAAAGAGTAAACAGTCAATGTTTCAGGTTGAGGACTTTCATCAGGAATAACTTCTTTCTGCCAACACAGTAAATTACATTCTGGCAGCTGAACCACCTAAAAAGCCAAAAAAAATTCCACCTTGACGACTGAGTAAACCTGACAGGGTATTTTGTGAGCTTTGTGATGCTTCCAATCTGTTCCTTTGTTATGAAGATAATCCAGTTCTAGTGTTTTTAAATAAGCATAAACTATTTCCAACGTTCAGATTTCTATCTGCTCTATTTATTGAATCAGAAGTCTAATTCCACCAATTTAAGTATCCAAAACTGAATTGACATAAATGGACTTGACGCATTACTACGTACAGTTGGGGAGCTCTTTGGAACATAGTCACTGTATGACAATTGACTTGTACTGGAAGACTGAAGAATAACACCACGGGTCAGGAATTCATTATTATTATATACACTATATGAATAATGTGGAAATGTAAGTTCAAATTCAAGTTTATTGTCATTCATCCATATACAGGTATACTGCTAAATGAAACAACATTCCTCCAGACCAAAATGCACAATATTGTACATGTAATTCACACACAAAACACAAAGGTAATATTACACAAATAAATTGACAAATAATAAGGTGTATTTTCGACACAAGCCAAAAGGTAAACAGTATAACGCCTGGTTGGTAGCAGAGAATTCAGTCGGCTCACGGTCTGGGGGAAGAAGCTGCTTCCTGTCTTAGCAGTCCTTGTACTAGTGCTATGGTATCTCCTGCATGATGGTAGGGGGATAGATGGGAGAGATCATTGACAATGCTAAGTGCCCTGAGTACACAGGGCTCCTAATAAATATCTAGGATGGGTGAAAGAGAGAGCCCAATGATCCTCTCAGCAGTCGTTGTAATCCTTTGTAAGGTTTTGTGGTCAGATGCCATGCAGTTCCCACACCAGATGGTGATGCAGCTGGTCAGGACACTCTCAGTGGTGCTCCTATAGAAATTAGTTGGCATTTTGGGTGTGGGGTGGGAACCTTGCTCACCTCAATCTCTTCAGGATTTAGGGTGCTGTGCTTTCTTGGCTAAAGAGGTGGTGTTGAGGGACCAGGTGAGATCTGTATGCGTAATAAACGCTGTCTAATTACGGTCAATGGAAATAAACTTCAGAAACAGAATTCAGTACTCATACATTAACTGCGTTATGCCTGAACAGGGGTCAAAGTTCTACTCCAACCCTTCTTTGTTGGTAAAATATCACGTGTTCAACTCCTATACACTCAGTGGCCATTTTATTAGGTACAGCCGTACACCTACTCAATAATGCAAATATCTAGTCAGCCAATCATGTGGAAGCAACTCAATGCCTAAAAGCATGCAGACATGGCCAAGAGGTTCAGTTGCCATTTCAGACAGCAGGTCTGCTGGTTCAGGTTCAGACCAAACATCAAAATGGGGAAGAAATGTGATCTAAGTGACTTTGATCATGACTGTTGGTGCCAGACGGGATGGTTTGAGTATCTCAGAAACTGCTGCTCTGCTGGAATTTTCACGCACAACAGTTTCTAGAGTTTACAGAAAATGGTGTGAAAAACAAAAAGAAATTCAATAAACAGCAGCTTTGCGGGAAAAAACACCTTGTTAAAGAGAGAGGTCAGAGGAGTATGGCTGGACTGATTCAAGCTAACGGAAGGGTTTCGGCCCAAAACACCGACTGTTTACTCTTTTCCATAGATGCTGCCTGGCCTGCTGAATTCCTCCAACATTTTGTCCAATCTGCAGATTTCCTCTTGTTGGTGATTGGACACGTCAGTAACTCAAACAACTACATGTTAAAAGAGTGGTGTGCAGAAGAGTGTATCTGAATGCACAGCACGTTGAATCTTGAAGCAGATGGGCTACAGCAGCAGAAGACCACAAACACAGCAAATCATGTTGAAAGGTTAGGGTTTGTATAACATGCAGACAGAGCAGGAATAAGGGAAGAGAAAAAAAGTTTCATCTATGTACTGTAAATTCTTTTGCAATACCTGGGCGGGAGGGGAAAGAGGCTAGTTGGAAAGTAATAGGAGAAGGCTGGTGGGTGGGAAAGGTCAAGGCTGCAGAAGAAAGAATCTGATAGGAGAGGAGAGTGGACAATAATAGAAAAGGAAGATGGAGAGGACCCAGAGAGAAGTAATAGGCAGGGGAGAAGAAGTAAAAAGTCAGAGAGGGGAATAGAGGAAGTGGAGAGGGGGGAATCTTTGTTCACCCGAAGGAGAAATTAATATCTATGCCATCAGGGTGGAAGATACCCAGACAGAACATAAGATATTGCTCCTTCACTCTGATGGTGGCCCCATCTTGGCACAAGCAGAGGTATTTTCCACAGATGCTGCCTGACCTCCACCATTTTGTGTGTGTTACTTTCAATTTCCAACGTCTGCAGGCTTCCTCATGTTCATAATTGGTTACATAAATGCACGGTTCTTTTTCTGATTACCTGCTGTAGTGAGTGACCAAGCTCTGCAAATCAAGAAAAAAAAAGCAGGTAGTTCAGTTCCTGGTGGTAAAGGTGCTTAAATGAAAATGAACCGATTTAGAACTCACTCAGTTTTCATTTATTAAGACATTTAAATGAGCTGAGCTCCACAGTAAGGAGGTAATCAGCTTTTAACAGGCAGTGTGGGTAGCAGGAGAAAACGGGGGATTGCAGTGGGGTGAGGTTAGTACAATAACATTGTTCAGTGATGTTCCAAAAGATGAGTCGAAGACACTGTTAGTAATCTAGCATCAAAACAAAGAACCCAAGAGTTTGAGGTTCAACAGAACAGAAGTAGTGGGGTGATATTGGTGTAATAATATTTCTCAGTGACACCAGGAAAAATAAGACTAAATTGCTCACAGTAAGCTAGCATTTAGGCAAACAAGCTAAGAGTTTGAAGTTTTGTAGAATAGAGGCAAGGAGTTATGAAAAGGAAAGGCATAGAAGTCCATGCTATACAATTGTCACTGAATTTGTCGTAAAACTATTTCATTTGAATCATAAAACTGAAGATTGGCTGAAGCTGTTTTCAATTGAGCTTCAAAAGCACTTTCTCCAACATTATACACCAAAGTTTTCCAATTGAAATGGTTGAACTTAAGGGCATTTTTGTTGCACATTCATGATAGAAACACAAAGAAAAGAACCCACTGAGCCAGCGGCCAGTGGCTATCCAATGGTACACAGAAATGTAATACCACTTTTTGTAATGAAAAGCAAGAAGTCACTGTTACAGTAGTCAATGAATAACATTACTTGCAACAATGTGAAAGGATAAAGAAGAATGAAAGAAGTGAAATATTGCTTTTCAATTTATTACAACTGAGTAGGCATTCATCTGTACTCTATAATTATGTTATCTTTCCCAAGTGCAGCTGAGATGGAGTACATCAAAGTTGAGATGTCAGAGTAAGGAAGAATAAAGGCAATCATTTAACTTTAGGACTCTCAGAGAGTAAACAATACAGACACATCCTCTGGCTTGTTATAAACCATAACTGCTTTTGCATCTCAGGAAGGTTACCAGCTGAGTGCTGTTTATCAGAATTGATCAGACGTCAACAGGATGATAGAAAGCTTCAGAACGCTGTTCTCGTTGTACGTGCACCCCCAGGCACCATCAGATCCTGACTGGGCTTAGTTCACAGTACCCACACCACACCACCATTTCACCTCACCTTCAAACACATACAATCCTAGATCAATAATAGAACCATAGCCACCAACATTCTTTAGTATCTAATAGAATTCCAGCAAGTGTTTAACATAATCGGGTCCCTAAGTCCATCCAGTATTATCCCTATAAAATCTCCCAGTCATGTGACAATGATCAGTGGCAGGGGTCAAGCAGATTCCATTGATGATATTCTTCGTGAGTGCTGGCAGAATTGGTTATGCATAGGCTTTGTTAATATCATGAAAATAAATTAAAAATATGTTAAGTATAAATGAACGATTGATCGTCAGTATAGGGTTAGTGAGCAGAAGGAACTAATTCTATACTGTTGGTTCTATAACTTTGCTCTGTGGCATCACCAGGTAGAACTGAACCAGGAGTAGGTTGGTAGGGTGAAGGAACCATAATTGATAAGAGGAGTGGAACATTTGGCTAAGAAGAAGAAGGAAGAATACTTCAGGTTTAAGGAGCAAAGATCAGACAGGACTGGAGAATTATAAGGTCATCAAGAAAGGACTGAGGAGGTCCAGGAAGGGACACACTGGAGGCAGGAAGCATGTTCCCGCTGATGGATGAGTCCAGAACCAGAAGCCACAGTTTAAGAATAAGGGGTAGGCCATTTAGAACGGAGTTGAGGAAAAACTTTTTCACCCAGAGAGTGGTGGATATGTGGAATGCTCTGCCCCAGAAGGCAGTGGAGGCCAAGTCTCTGGATGTTTCCAAGAAAGAGATGGATAGAGCTCTTAAAGATAGCGGAATCAAAGGTTATGGGGATAAGGCAGGAACTGGATACTGATTGTGGATGGTCAGCCATGATCACAGTGAATGGCGGTACTGGTTCGAAGGGCCGAATGGCCTACTCCTCACCTATTGTCTATTGACATGAGAAGGCCTTGGCATGTAGGATTAATGGAAACCCCAAAGTGCTCTAGACATTCATGGAGAACAGGAAGATGACTAAAGTGAGGGTTGGACTACTCAGGGGTAAAGAGAGAAACGTGTGCCTAAGTGAGCGGAGGTAGGAGAGGTCCTTGATGATTACTTTGCTTCAGTTTAACCAGACAACATGAGGTCAGTGTGGAAGAGACTAATGTACTGGAACACGCCAAGGTTAAGAAAAGAGAAACATTAAGATAGGTAGGTTTTATGTGCTCATTGGTGCCTCTTTCTTCTGTACCAGCAATCTTCCGGATTCGTCTCACAGCCCGGTGAATAGGTTGTTGCTTTGGTGTATTTCTGTCTCATTCTCTTCACTCAGAGGGCGATGAGAGTGTGAAATGAGCTGCCAGCACAAGCGGTACATGCAAGCTCGATTTCAATGTTTAGCAGAAGTTTTGATCGGCATATAGATGGTAGAGGTATGGAGAGCTACGGTCATAGAATCATAGAATAGTACAGCACAGTATAGGCCCTTCGGCACACAATGTTCTGCCAACCCTCAAACCCTGCCTCCCATATAACCCCCCACCTTAAATTCCTCCACATACCTGTCTAGTAGTCTCTTGAATTTCACTAGTGTATCTGCCTCCACCACCGACTCAGGCAGTGCATTCCACACACCAACCACTCTCTGAGTAAAAAACCTTCCTCTAATATCCCCCTTGAACTTCTCATCGCTTACTTAAAGCCATGTCCTCTTGTATTGAGCAGTGGTGCCCTGGAGAAGAGGCACTGGCTGTCCACTCTATCTATTCCACTTAATATCCTGTACACCTCTATCATGTCTCCTCTCATCCTCCTTCTCTCCAAAGGGTAAAGCCCTAGCTCCCTTAATCTCTGATCATAATGCATACTTTCTAAACCAGACAGCATCCTTGTAAATCTCCTCTGTACCCTTTCCAATGCTTCCACATCCTTCCTATAGTGAGGAGACCAGAACTGGACACAGTACTCCAAGTGTGGCCTAACCAGAGTTTTATAGAGCTGCATCAGCTCTGGTGCAGGTCAATGGAAGTAGGCAGTTTAAATTGCTTGGCACATACTAGATAGGCCGAAGAGCCTGGTCTCTGTGCTGCACTTTTTAATAACTCTATGACTTCTGGTTAAAAAAAAGTTAGAATACCTGGATGTAACTACAGATTCATTCAGGGGTTTGAAGGGGCACATTATGTACTCACCATATACCTTTAGAATACTTCAGTGTTATATTTAGGGTAATTTTTTAGATTAGATTATGAGGACACGCAGTCCTCTTTTATTGTCATTTAGTAATGCATGCATTAAGAAATGATACAATTTGTTCCTCCAGAATGATATCACAGAAACACAAGACAAACCAAGACTAAAAAAAAACTAACAAAAACCACATAATTATAACATATAGTTACAACAGTGCAAAGCAATACCGTAATTTGATGAAGAACAGACCATGGGCACGGTAAAAAAAAAAGTCTCAAAGTCTCTCAAAAGTCCCAACATCTTACGCAGACAGTTGAAGGGAGAAATTCTCCCTGCCATGAGCATCCAGCGCCGCAAACTTGCCGAAGCAGCATCCTGGAAGCACCCAACCACAGTCCGACTCTGAGTCCGTCCGAAAACTTCGGGCCTCCGACCAGCCCTCCGACACCGAGCGCCGAGCACCATCTCTGCCGAGCGCTTTGACCCCGGCCCCGGCAACAGGTAATAGGCAAAGCCGAGGATTTGGGGCCTTCCCCTCCAGAGATTCTCAACCGCACTGTACCAGCGGCAGCAAAGCGGGCATTTCAGAAGTTTCTCCAGATGTTCCTCCGTGCTTCTCACGTCCGCCTCCAGCAAATCAGGATTGTGCACGGCCTCTTTTTAACAAATACGATAACAATTCGGAGCGGCCGCGCGCGCAGCGTCGTGTCGCCATCTTCTCCTCCCCTCTGACCCATACAGGATATATTTATTTATCCATAAATCAGAACAGTTGAGTGATCCAAAAAAATCCACAGTACTGCCCATGTGGGCCCAGAGGAAGTTCAAGATAATCCATAGAAGGTTCACGAGGGTGATCCTGGAGATGAGAGGCCAAATGTAGGAGGAGCATCTGATAACTCTGGGTGCGTACTCGCTGGAGTTTAGAGGAATGAGAGGGGATTGCATTGAAATCTATCGAATATTGAAAGGCCTAGATAGAGGGGACAGAGAGAGAATGTTTCCTATAGTGGGGGGAGTCTAGGACCAGAGGGCACAGCCTCAGAATGGAAGGACATCCCTTTAGAACAGAGAAGAGGAGGGATTTCTTTAGCCATGGGGTAGTGAATGTGTGGAATTCATTACCACAGGCGGCTGTGGAGATCAAGTCATTGGGTATATTTACAGCGGAGATTGATAGGTTCTTAATTAGTCAGGTTTTCAATGGTTATGGGGACAAGGTAGAAGAATGGAATTGAGAGGGATAGTAACTCAGCCATGGCAGAATATCAGTGCAGAATCGATAGACCGAATGGTCTAATTCTACTTCTCTGTTTTATGTGAGAAGTTAGCAACCACTCTTCCTAGAAAACCTATCCCAATTATCAAATTACAGAGTGAGGCATACAAGTTCATGACTTGAATTCTAAACAAATCATGATCTCGTATGCCTCTATTACATCTCCTCTCAACCGTCCTTGCAACTACTCAGTTCTCCACTCTAATCTTGTAACTGAATCCCCTAATCCCTGGGACCATTCAACACATGAAGACGTGTGTGCAGGAAGTCAGAAGGAAGGCTGCAGAATTATGCATGGCTTTGGTAAAGAAATCTGAGAACTGCTTCCATCAGCCATTAGGCTTGAAGCAATTTAAGTCAAAGATCATCATTTACGGAATGAAAAGTGAGTTCAGAGATCGTTATTAATGTATAGGACCCTAACAAAAAGAGTAGTGGGTACAGTATCCTTAAAAAAGCAAATGAATAAATATTTGAAGAGGAGGAATATGAAAGAATGAAGTGAGGGAAATGGAAAAGGGACTGCATCTCCACCGCCTGTCATTTTACGTATTTCATCAAGTAGTCATCTAATGGTTGATGCTCTTTCTGACATTATCAGCTGAGGCGTGCAATTGATAAACTAATTTTAGATCAGATCCTGAACTTTTAGCATCAAGAGCACAAAGAATTTTTTTGAATGACAGTTCAGGAATATTTTACTTGTAGTAAGTTGCCATCTCAGGGAATTAAAGTCTCTGGCTGTGCCAAGATTATTTGGAAGAGTTTGTTGATTATTTTTAAATTCAAGTTTATTGTGATTCAACCATACACATGTATACAACTAAATGAAGCATTATTCCTCTGGGGAAAAGGTGCCAAATACAGTATGTATAGTCACACACAGCACATATAGTTAAGATCCAGCACCTACATTCACAAAATAATACTAGAAAATGTCCCTGAACGGCATGGCTTGATTGCAAAGAAGTAAAGTAGATTTTCTTATATTTATAGACTGGCAAATAGATTTGGATGCAGTAAATTGCCTCATTATGTCAGTAAGTGCAACATTTTAAATAGAGCAAGATCGGTGATAGAAATAGAAAATGCTGGGAATACCCAGCAAGTTGGGCAGCATCTGTGGAGAGAGGTTCTCTGTTAATATTTCATCACTGTGGCCTTTAGTAGAATGAGAAAATAAGAAATAATGATATTTTAATTCAGAAAGGTAGAGAAGAGTGGAAAGAACAGAGAGAGTATTTGTGAGACCAAGTTACATAGAAAAACATAGAAAACATAGAAAATAGGTGCAGCAGTAGGCCATTCGGCCCTTCGAGCCTGCACCGCCATTCAGTATGATCATGGCTGATCATCCAACTCAGAACCCTGTACCAGCCTTCCCTCCATACCCCCTGATCCCTTTAGCCACAAGGGCCATATCTAACTCCCTCTTAAATATAGCCAATGAACTGGCCTCAACTGTTTCCTGTGGCAGAGAATTCCACAGATTCACCACTCTCTGTGTGAAGAAGTTTTTCCTAATCTCGGTCCTAAAAGGCTTCCCCTTTATCCTCAAACTGTGACCCCTCGTTCTGGACTTCCCCAACATCGGGAACAATCTTCCTGCATCTAGCCTGTCCAATCCCTTTAGGATTTTATACATTTCAATAAGATCCCCCCTCAATCTTCTAAATTCCAACGAGTATAAGCCTAGTTCATCCAGTCTTTCATCAGATGAAAGTCCTGCCAGATGCAATTACTTTTCAAAGTTCAAAGTAAATTTAAACCACACACAAGATTAACGAACAACCAATATGCAAAAGAAGACAAACTGTGCAAATACTAAAAACTAAATGAACAGTCAACATTTTAGGCCAAGGACTTTCATCAAGATTAGAAAGACAGAAGACAGTAGAAAGGCGTAGGAGCATATGATGGCAGGTGATAGGCAAATCCAGGTGAGGCAAGAAGGTAGAAATGTGGGTGGGGAGAGAATGATGTGAGAAGCTGCGAAGTAATAGGTGGAAAAGGCAAAGGGCTAAAGAAGAAGTAATCTCACAGAATTTGAGGAGCGGGTGATGGAAGAGAAAAAGGAGTGGTTACCAGAAGTTGGAGAAATTGCTGTTGATGCCTTTAGGTTGAAGACTGTGAAGGAAGAACATAAGGTTTTGCTTCTCCAGTCTGTGTCTAGACTCAACGTGGGAGTAGATAAAGCCACGGATAGAAGTGTCACAGTGGAAATGTGAAGTGGAACTAAAATATCTTGAAACTGGGAAATCCTGGCTGTTACAGTGAAGTAATGTTGATAAGTTAGTGAATTCAATTTTTGCTGTGACAATCACACCTAAAGGTGATAGAAGTTGGTGCACAATTGCATTTTATTGAGTGATCTGATATGGAAGCAGGCCAATATTAACAATGATTTCACTAGCACGGGGTTTCACCATGATTCACTGCGAACATAAAAGTGTAGGAGAAAAAAATGGATTACAGAAAAAGTGAAAGGCACAGAACCAATAAAATTCACTGGGAATATGAAGGACCAATCAGGAGTCTTTTCAGAAAAAGAAAAAAAATTAATTGTGGCTAGAGGATCAATGTCAACAGAAATTAATGGCCAATTTCTACAAATGCACTGTGGAGAGCATTCTAACTGGTTGCATCAATGTTTGGAATGGAGGGGCCAATCCACAGGATCAGAAAACCTGTAGACGGTTGTAAACTCAGCCAGCTCTATTGTGGCTGTTAGCCGCACCAGGACCTAGGACATTTTCAGAAGTCAATACCTCACAAAGGCAGCATCCATCATTAAGGATCCTCATCACACAAGACATGCTCTCTTCTTATTACTACGATCAGAGAGGAGGTTCTGGAGCCTGAACAAACACACTAAATGTTTCAGAAACAGCTTCTTCTCTCCACCATCAAAATTCTTAACAGGCCCACGATTGCCATCTCACTATTTTTGCACTATTTATTTTTTTTAATTCAGTAGAGCAAAAATACTTTCAAAAACGAAGTTTCTAAATCTCAAAAAATTTACGTTAAAGAGCAGTAAACAGTTAAAAAAAATTAAATCAAGTTAATATTTGGTGTGACCATCTTTGCCTTTAAAGCTGTATCAATTCTCTTCATGCAGTTTCATAAGGAAGCGAGCTGGTAGGTTGTTCCTAGCATCTTGGAGAACATGCATCAGTTCTTTTGCAGGATTTGGCTCTCTTGCTTGCTTCTGTCTTCTAGGTAATTTCAGACAGGTTCAACAATGTTGAAATCTGGGCTCTGTAGAGGCTATATCACTTGTTGCAGAACTCATTGTTTTTCTTTTTACTGAAAGTATTTCTTTATAACCATGTGTTTGGGGTTATTGTCCTGATGCAGAATGAAGTTGGGACCGATCAGATGTTTCCCTGATGGTATTGCGCGATGGATGAGAATCACCTTGTACTTCTCAGCATTGAAGATTTCATTAATTCTGACCAGATCACCAACTTCATTTGCAGAAATGCAGCCACAAACCTGCAGGGAACCTCTGCTGTGCCTTACTGTTGGCTGCACACATGTAGTACTCTTCAGCTGTTCTAGACAAACTTGAGCCAAAAGTTTCAAATTTTGACTCATCAATCCAGCACCCCAGTCCTTGTGTATAGGTGAGTCTCTTGGCTTTGTTTCCACTTCAGAGGAATGGTTTTTTGGCAGCAATTCTTCCATGAAGACTATTTCTGACAAGATTTCTCCGGACTGTAGAGGGGTGTACTTGGATTCCACTGGTTTCTGTGAGTTCAGAGCTGTTAGCAGTGCTGGACTTCTTCCAATGTAGAAGGGATGTCAGTTTGATATATCTCTCCTCTGCTGCACTCATTTGCCATGGCCAGCCTCTGTGTTTCTAGGCCTCAACCTTACCTGTTTCTTTGTGCATCTTCAGGAGAGCTTGGACAGCACATCTTGAAACTCCTTTCTCCCACAAAATCTCTGCTTTCGAGAGTCCTTTGTGATGCAGGATGACTACCTTGTGTCTTGTTGCTGTGCTCACTCTTGCCATGGTGTAAGAATCGACGACTTGAAAGTTAAGCTGTCACATCTGCCACACCCTCACCTTTCAATTTGATTGTCCTTCACCCAGTTTGATTCCCTCTACACCCGTTTCTGTTTCAGTTGATGAATTTAGTTCATTCAACTCATTATGTCATTGATCATTAGCACCTGTGTGTTATCTTTGTTTAATCATGCACTGGGCTATGTACCTAAAATGTAAACAACAGGAATTCTGCAGATGCTGGAAATTCAAGCAACACACATCAAAGTTGCTGGTGAACGCAGCAGGCCAGGCAGCATCTGTAGGAAGAGGTGCAGTCGACGTTTCAGGCCGAGACCCTTTGTCAGGACTAACTGAAGGAAGAGTGAGTAAGGGATTTGAAAGTTGGAGGGGGAGGGGGAGATCCAAAATGATAGGAGAAGACAGGAGGGGGAGGGATAGAGCCAAGAGCTGGACAGGTGATTGGCAAAAGGGATACGAGATGATCATGGGACAGGAGGTCCAGGAAGAAAAACAAGTGGGGAGGGGAACCAAAGGATGGGCAAGGGGTATATTCAGAGGGACAGAGGGAGAAAAAGGAGAGTGAGAGAAAGAATGTGTGTATAAAAATAAGTAACAGATGGGGTACGAGGGGGAGGTGGGGCATTAGCAGAAGTTAGAGAAGTCAATGTTCATGCCATCAGGTTGGAGGCTACCCAGACGGAATATAAGGTGTTGTTCCTCCAACCTGAGTGTGGCTTCATCTTTACAGTAGAGGAGGCCGTGGATAGACATGTCAGAATGGGAATGGGATGTGGAATTAAAATGTGTGGCCACTGGGAGATCCTGCTTTCTCTGGCGGACAGAGCGTAGGTGTTCAGCAAAGCGGTCTCCCAGTCTGCGTCGGGTCTCGCCAATAAAAGGCCACATCGGGAGCACCGGACGCAGTATATCACCCCAGCCGACTCATAGATGAAGTAACACACATCAAAGTTGCTGGTGAACGCAGCAGGCCAAGCAGCATCTGTAGGAAGAGGTGCAGTCGACGTTTCAGGCCGAGACCCTTCGTCAGGACTTCACAGGTGAAGTGTTGCCTCACCTGGAAGGACTGTTTGGGGCCCTGAATGGTGGTAAGGGAGGAAGTGTAAGGGCATGTGTAGCACTTGTTCCGCTTACACAGATAAGTGCCAGGAGGGAGATCAGTGGGGAGGGATGGGGGGGACGAATGGACAAGTGAGTTGCGTAGGGAGCGATCCCTGCGGAATGCAGGGGGGGGGAGGGAAAGATGTGCTTAGTGGTGGGATCCCGTTGGAGGTGGCAGAAGTTACGGAGAATAATATGTTGGACCCGGAGGCTGGTGGGGTGGTAGGTGAGGACCAGGGGAACCCTATTCCTAGTGGGGTGGCGGGAGGATGGAGTGAGAGCAGATGTACGTGAAATGGGGGAGATGCGTTTAAGAGCAGAGTTGATAGTGGAGGAAGGGAAGCCCCTTTCTTTAAAAAAGGAAGACATCTCCCTCGTCCTAGAATGAAAAGCCTCATCCTGAGAGCAGATGCGGCGGAGACGGAGGAATTGCGAGAAGGGGATGGCGTTTTTGCAAGAGACAGGATGAGAAGAGGAATAGTCCAGATAGCTGTGAGAGTCAGTAGGCTTATAGTAGACATCAGTGGATAAGCTGTCTCCAGAGACAGAGACAGAAAGATCTAGAAAGGGGAGGGAGGTGTCAGAAATGGACCAGGTAAACTTGAGGGCAGGGTGAAAGTTGGAGGCGGTTAATAAAGTCAACGAGCTCTGCATGCGTGCAGGAAGCAGCACCAATGCAGTCGTCGATGTAGCGAAGGAAAAGTGGGGGACAGATACCAGAATAGGCACGGAACATAGATTGTTCCACAAAGCCAACAAAAAGGCAGGCATAGCTAGGACCCATTCGGGTGCCCATAGCTACACCCTTAGTTTGGAGGAAGTGGAGGAGCCAAAGGAGAAATTATTAAGAGTAAGGACTAATTCCGCTAGACGGAGCAGAGTAGTGGTAGAGGGGAACTGACTAGGTCTGGAATCCAAAAAGCGTAGAGCTTTGAGATCTTCCTGATGGGGGATGGAAGTATATAGGGACTGGACATACATGGTGAAAATAAAGCGGTGGGGGCCAGGGAACTTAAAATCATCGAAAAGTTTAAGAGCGTGAGAAGTGTCACGAACATAGGTCGGAAGGGATTGAACAAGGGGTGATAAAACAGTGTCGAGGTATGCAGAAATGAGTTCGGTGGGGCAGGAGCAAGCTGAGACAATAGGTCGGCCAGGACAGGCAGGTTTGTGGATCTTGGGTAGGAGGTAGAAACGGGAAGTGCGAGGTGTGGGAACTATAATGTTGGTAGCAGTGGATGGGAGATCCCCTGAGCGGATAAAGTCGGTGATGGTACGGGAGACAATGGCCTGGGCTCCTTAGTGGGGTCACGATCGAGGGGTAAATAAGAGGAGGTATCCGCGAGTTGTCGCTGTGCCTCGGCAAGGTAGAGGTCAGTACGCCAGACTACAACAGCACCCCCTTTATCGGCGGGTTTTATAGTAAGGTTAGGATTAGTGCGGAGGGAGTGGAGAGCAGAGCGTTCGGAAGGAGTGAGGTTGATTATCTAAAATGTAATCAAGTTTTTTATTTGAAAAGTGGTCCGTTACTTTATATGCTATTTTCTTTAATGAAATACTCAATTTTTTTCTGTCTTTTTGGAAAATAAACATTTGGAAATCTAATATATACATATGTGTGTGTGTACATGTGTGTGTATATATTTATACACACACACACACACACAAAATACATAGTATATCTTACAGTACTGTGCAAAAGTCTTAGGCACCCTAGCCATATGCGTGTAACTTTTGCATTGTATTGAGTATTATCAGGCCAAATGATGAAATGATGTCCCTTAACTCTTTTGGGTTCCTTTCACCTAGGACATTTGCTCCAGTTATCCAGGTTACAGAATGAAAAACTGGGAAAATGTTAAAAGGGCTCTGGAATGGGTGCCTATGCAGAATAATGTTATTAATATTGCAGCATTCTACTCAGAGGTTCAATCACCAAATATGAAAAGGGTTTGGAATCAACCGTGCTTGCAATTTGTAGACAAACTTGGTGAGCAGTCCAATATAGTTTTGGAGTAGGCTCTTCAGTTGACCTTGAGGTGGAAGTCTATGTCCTCAAAATGTTGTTGAAATCCTACTGTCAAGAACTGATGAACAAAGAGTTAATGATGTCGGAGATTCAAAATTTTAATGAAGAAACCAAGCAACTGACTCATCTGAAATTGAACAACCAGTGATGGTCTTGGCCAAGGAATTCAGGATCTTCACAGAGGGCTAGAATGGTTTCAAAAGATATACGTTAAAGGCACCAGGCTCAGAAAGGTCCACAGAATGATCCGAAAGTTGTCTGTTTTGCTAAAAGTCTATCAATGATAAAAAAAAAAATGATGCCCATATGCCAGTGTGTGTTCCTTCATTATGAACTCCTGGACAACTTCCTAATAAAAGCACATACACAGGCATAGACACCTCTATCATCCTCCTTCTACTCATCTAGTTAATTAACTAACGTGCTAGCACCACCACCCCAACTTTGTGCAGGCAAACCCTCAACCAGAATAAATGTATGTGAGGTGAATGTTGAATTAGGCTCTAACTAACCATGAGTTTTACTTTTATTTCTATGGAATTTGTTTGTTTCATTTATGTAGAATTTAGAATATAGTAGGATAAAAACCTCCTATCATCAAAGTATAAAAGGAATTATAAACACTCTTACAACTCCAGTGAAATCCAATTTATGTCTTACAAAAACAAACCCTTACTTAAGTTGAAGACATTCTGTGAACATTCTTGTTTCAGCTGCTATTAAAAGTAATTATGTCACCAAACAACACTGGTCTTCACCTGACCAAAGACATTTTTGTTCTCCCCTTTCTTTGTAACTTAAAACATGCTTGTTATCTCATATATCCAATTTGGCCTTCACATACACTTTAGCACATCGGATTTCCAGCATCTGAAATTAGAGGCAGTTCAATTTTTAGATCAGCAAATACGATGAAAACATTATGACCTGATTTTGGTGGCAATGGTGGTGTTTTAAGAGGGCATTTTGTCTATGACAGCTCCCATTTTCAAACAGTATACTTATTACCGTCCTCCAAGAGGACCTCAACCTCATTGTGGTTTGAAAGCTTGCGTGCCTCAATGACATGGAGAGCTATATTGGCTGGAGTTAAGGTTTTATGCTTTGGCTCTTGGTAGGGTCCCCCATGCCAAATAGGTCAAAGTTTAGAGGACAGACTAAGAGTGGTCCACCTGTCCTCCAGGTTTGGGGGTTCAACTCAGGGCTAACAACTCTGACTGGCAAAACAAAACTGCTATGGAGACAACGATGAAGGTTCCTTCAATATCTGAGTGCGACAGTATTCCTGAGTCTCCACCCGGGACTTGCATGACTGACAGTAGTGAAAACTGAGAGGAAGCTACTGACATGATAAAGGAAGCCCTGAACACCACCAGAAATGGAGGATCTTCATTGCTTCCCTAAGATATCATACTTAATATCTTGGCCACACAGAGTGAGTCTTTGTTGATCTTCATGGACATGCTCTGGGGTTGTGTTTGAAACCATAAGCTCCTGATCCTGAGTGCAAACAACCAAAATGAAAACTTTAGTCACTGGCTAGCTTAGAATTAATTGTATGCAATCAGAAATCATCTGTTGAAAGTTAGTCATTGCACAAAAATTGTAGGACTGAACTTCAATAATGCTACAATACCATGAGAAACAAACATACTTTATCTGGACCTTTTCACTGCTCATGTCAAATCAGTTGATTTCTATTCATAACCTTGCTTTATTTTTAAGTGCTTTTTAAGGGAAAGATCTCTCCCTTGGGGCATTACTTTAACTAATGGCTTTACCTTCCTCAGGATGAAAGTTCCATTAGTTCAACGCAAGTACAAGCTACTTTCTGGGCTGATGAAATGAAAATAATGGCGCAAACTGAATGCATTATTGATGCACATATACTCTATGTGTAAAGATAAGCAAAATGCTGATTATTTATATATAGAACTAGCTGCTGTGTGCAAATAGCCTCTTTACTGACCAACATAATTACGCAGTTTTTGAACTTAGACAGTAAGGCAAATCATTCTTGTGAACCTCCTCTGGACCTTCTCCAATGCCAGCACAACTTTTCTTAGATAAGAGGCCCAAAACTGCTCGCAATACTCCAAATGCAGTCTCACCAATGCCTTATAAAGCTTCAGCATTACATTTTTGCTCTTATACTTTAGTCCTCTCAAAAGAAATGCTAACATTGCATTTGCCTTCATTACAATCAACTCAACTTGCAAGTTCCTTTACACCACTGATTTCTGAATCTTCTCCCCTTTTAGGAAATAAATCTACGCCTTTATTCCTTCTACAAGATGCATGTCCATACACTTCCCTACATTATATTTCACCTATCACTTCTTTGTCCATTCTCCTAATCTGTCTAAATCCTTCTGCAGACTCCCTGCTTCATCAACGCTACCTGCCTGTCTTCCTATCTTCATATCGTCCGCAAATATAGCCACAAAACCATCCATTTCAACATCAAAAACATTTACCTATAATGTGAGAAGAAGCAGCCTCAATGCAGACCCCAGTGGAAGACCGCTAGTCACCGGCAGCCAACCAGAAAGGCCCCATTTATTCCCACTCATTTACTCCTGCCAGTTAGCCAACTTTCTATCCATGCTAGTATCTTCCCTGTAATACCATGGGCTCTTATCTTGATTTAAAGGCCTTTTGAAAATCCAAGTAAACAACACCCACTGACTCTCCTTTGTTTATCCCGTCCGTTATTTCCTCAAAGAATTCGAGAACTCAAATGTTGCAGTTATATAGGACCCTGGTCAGACCCCATTTGGAGTACTGTGCTCAGTTCTGGTTGCCTCACTACAGGAAGGATATGGAAACTATAGAAAGGGCAAGGAGGAGATTTACAAGGATGTTGCCTGGATTGGGGAGCATGCCTTATGAGAATAGGTTGAGTGAACTCGGCCTTTTTCCTTGGAGCGACGGAGGATGAGAGGTGACCTGATAGAGGTGTATAAGATGATAAGAGGCATTGATTATGTGGATAGTCAGAGGCTTTTTCCCAGGGCTAAAATGGTTGCCACAAGAGGACACAGGTTTAAGGTGCTGGGAAGTAGGTACAGAGAAGATGTCAGGGGTAAGTTTTCTACTCAGAGAGTGGTGAGTGCGTGGAATGAGCTGCCGGTAACGGTGGTGGAGGTGGATACAATAGGGTCTCTTAAGAAGCTTTTGGATAGGTACATGGAGCTTAGAAAAATAGAGGGCTATGGGTAACCCTAGTAATTTCTAAGGTAGGGACATGTTTGGCACAACTTTGTGGGCCAAAGGGCCTGTATTGTGCTGTAGGTTTTCTGTGTTTCTATGTTAATTCCAACAGATTTGTCAGGCAAGATTTCTCCTTAAGGAAACAATCATGAGTCTCCAAGAACCCTGAAACTGCATCCTTAATAATGGACTCCAATATCATCTCAACCACTGAAGTCAGGCTAACCTGCCTATATTGTCCTATCTTTTGCCTCCCTCTATTCTTAAAGCAGTGGAGTGACATTTGCAATTTTCCAGTCTTCTGGAACCATTCCAGAATCTAGTGATTCTTGAAAGATCACTATTAATGCCTTCACAGTTTCTTCAGCTATCACTTTCAGAACCCTGGGGCGTAGTCCTACTGGGCCAAGTAATCTATCTACCTTCAGACTATTCAGCTTCCCAAACACCTTCTCCTTAGTAATAGAAACTACAGTCACTTCTGCCCCCTGATGATCTGCAGTTTCTGGCATACTGTTGGTATCTTACACAATGAAGAGTGACACAAAATATTTATTGTTCATCTTCCTGAATTTAGATAATAGGGATCAGAATTAGAATCAGGTTTATTATCCCTGGCATATGTCACGAAGTTTGTTGTTTTGTGGCAGCAATACAGTGCAACACATAAAGGATAATTTACAACAAGAAATGTACTTTTTAAAAAAGACAGCAAAATAATGAGGTAGTGTTCATAGACCATTCAGAAATCTGATGGCGGAGTGGGAAGAAGCTGTTCCTAAAACTTTAAGTGTGTGTCTTCAGCCTCCTGTACCTCTTTGCTACTGATAGTAATGAGACGACAGCACGTCCTGCATGGTGAAGGTTCTTAATAATGGGTAATGATAGATAAGTTTTTAAAAATCTCTGTTGCATGAGCTAACCAGGAGACCACAGTCAATGTGGATCAGAAATAACATCTCCTCCTCACTGACTATCAACACTGGCACACATCAAGGATGCGTACTTAGCCCACTGCTCTACACCCACAACTGTGTGGCTAGTCACAGCTCAAACACCATCTATAAATTTGCTGATGATACAACTATTGTCGGCAGAATTTCAGATGGTGACAAAGCGGCATAGGTGAGCCAGATAGATCAGCTAGTTGAATGGTGTCACAACAACGATCTTGTACTCAGTGTCAGTAAGACCAAAGAATTGATCATGGACTTCAGAAAGGGGAAGTCGAGTGATAAGCAGTGGAAAGGGTGAGCAGTTCCAGCTTCCTGGTATGAACATCGCTAATGTCTATCCTGGGTCCAACATATCGAGGTACTTACGAAGGAAGCACAACAGCTGCTATATTTTATTAGGAGTTTGACGAGACTTCGTATGTCACCAAAGTCTCTCGCAGATGTCTACAACTGTACCATAGCGAGCATTCTAACCAGTTGCATGACCGTCTGGTATGGTGGGGCCACTGCACAGAATCAAAAAAAAAAGTTGCAGAAAGTTGTAAACGCAGCCAGTTCCATCATGGGCACTTGCCTCCTCAGCATCAAGGACACTTTCAAAAGGAGATGCGTGAAAAACGACGGTATCCATCATTAAGGACTCCCTTAACCCAGGACATGCTCTCTACTCATTGCTACCATCAAGGAAGAGGTGCAGGAGCCTGAAGGCACACGTTCCCCTCCACCATCAAGTTTCAGAATGGACAATGAACTCATGAACACTACCTCACTGTTATCTTGCTCTTCTTTGCACTCTGTTTAATTTACTTTTATATACTGCATATGTACCTCTTATTATATTTTATAGTTTTATTGTTATTATTATCATTATGTATTGATGTGTACTGTAGCCACAAAGCAACAAATTTCATGACATATGCCAGTGATATTAAACCTGGTTCTGATTTGAATTCTGATTCTGATCATACACAGAAGTGAAGTAGCTATGCACATTTATTTCTGCTGCCGGGTTTTATTTCTGTTCAAGTCAACAGAGCCAATTTTCAATGCTGCATTACATAAGCAGAAGATGAATCACGCATATTTGCAGTAGTGGAGTGTATTTGGAGCCAGTTTTCTGAAGATGGAGCTAATGTTGGCATCCAGTTCTTCCATCGCTGGTGGTCATTCTTCATGCCTGCAGTTCGGGGTCCTATCATTGGCTAGCCCAGGGTTCAAGATCAAAGATCAAAGCCCAAAAGTCTGGAAGTCGAATCCGGATGGCCAAAGCCTGGAGAATAGAGACTGAACTTGGAGTTGGAGGACTGTCTGAGTGTATGGGAGGAGGAAAGGAGCTTGTTTGGCTTGTTTTGCTGGAGGAACAACACCTTACATTCCGTCTGGGTAGCCTCCAACCTGATGGCATGAACATTGACTTCCCTAACTTCCATTAATGCCTCTCCTCTCCTTCTTAACCCATCCCTTCTTTATTTATTATTTTTTATTTTTCCTGCTTTCTTTCCCTCTTTTTTTCTCCCTCTGTCCCTCTCACTATAACTCTTTGCCTGCTCTCCATCTTCCTCTGGTGCTCCTCTCCCCACTCCCCTTCTCTTTCTCCCTAGGCCTCCCATCCCATGATCCTCTCCCTTCTCCAGCCTCGTATCCCTTTTGCCAATCAACTTTCCATCCAGCTCTTAGCTCTATCCCTCCCCCTCCTGTCTTCTCCTATCATTTCAGATCTCCCCCTCCCCCTCTCATATATCTTACTAGCTCTTCTTTCAGTTAGTCCTGACGAAGGGTCTCGGCCTGAAACGTCGACTGTACCTCTACCTAGAGATGTTGCCTGGCCTGCTGCGTTCACCAGAATTTTGTGTGTGTTGCTTGTTTTGCTGTTGCTGTTTTGTTACTTGTGTTCTATGTTGCTCTGCTGACCATTAAGGGTATGCTATATGGCTGTCAGAATGTGTGGCAACACTTGTGGGCTACCCCCAGCACACCTTTGGTTGTTAATGCAAATGGTGCATTTCACTGTACTGTGTGTTTTTATGTACATGTGAATAAGTCTGAATCTAATCTGTCGTGGTACTGAGCTTGATGGGGCAAGGTAGCAACACAACCAAGCCCAGTCTTGGATGGTGATCAATATCTCCACAGTTGATCTGCCCCTGTTGGTCAAGAACCACTGCAGCCAGCGCTTGATTACATCCTTTGTTATTGTTGCTGTGCTGGGGAGAAAGGCCAAAATCAACAGAAAAACTGTCATTCTTTAGGGGATTTATTATACCAGGTAGATTTCCCATGAATTGTTCTAAACACTATTAACACAGTTGGGAAATTGTTCTGAGAGCAGCCAGATCAGTTGACTCATTAAAGAATGACGTTCAGAGGAATAACTCTCTGTACATTGGTTCTGAGGATGGGTCCAGGCCCTTAGTGTAAAGAAATGTTACAGCAAATTAAAAATAATTGAAGTGTGTTCAGTGCTATCATTTAATTGCTGCAGCAGCAAGTTGATGCGTAGCTAACTCCAATGGTGTGATAATGTTGAGGTAGTTTGCTTCTGTGGTGGTGGCTGAGGGGGAAGTAATTTCCTCTGCAGGAGTTGCTCCGACATTCCTTATACAAGATCAGCTGTCCCATTGCAAAATACTCCCCCAACCCTCAGTAATGCAGCAGTACAATGATATTGACTATTGTCCCATATCGGACCGCAAAGCACTCCAGCGTATGGTGAAAACTGCCCAGCGGATTATCAGCACCCAATTGCCCACCATTGAGAACATCTACCATAAGCGCTACCTGGGCAGGGCGAAAAGCATTATCAAGGATGCATCTCACCCTAACCATGGACTTTTTACTCTCCTCCCATCCGGTAGACGCTACAGGAGCCTGCGCTCCCACACCAGCAGGCACAGGAAGAGCTTCTTCCCTGAGGCTGTGACACTGCTGAACCTCTCATCACGGCGCTAAGCAGTATTGCATCCGTATTGTACTGTCTCAGTACTTTTATATTTGTGTGCTGTAGCACTTTTTATTCACAATTATTTTGTAAGTAACACTATTCTTTGCATTACTGGTCAGATGCTAAATGCATTTCATTGGCTTTGTATCTGTACTCGGCACAATGACAATAAAGTTGAATCTAATCTAATCTAATCTATTGAAATGAATCTAACAGGGCAGACAATACACAATATGCAACTCAGAGTAAAGCAGAATGAAATTTAAAGTGGGATAATGCCCCAGAAATTGCACCCCATTTTATTTAATACCGTGAAACCGTCTTGGAGCTGTTTGTGAAAGTTGCATGAAGAACAAGAACCTCAGCTGTGAGTTCAAGTTGTAGAGTTTCCACGAGTACGCTGGTTTCCGTGTACTGCTGTCTGTAGATATGCTGTAAGATCTTAGATGGTTGTGTGCTGTGTGTGGTTGGCTACCCTTTCTCTCAGAAAAGAGCTGTGAAGGTCCCCTGGTGGCCTGAACAACATTAATTCCTTAACCAATACCTGTTATATGGTTATTACAAAATTTTATGAGACATTTCTTCATGGAACCAAGTTGCCCCACAGTGCTTCCTTCATTACAACTATGATGGAAATCTAAAAGTACCTCACCGACTGAAGTGATTTTGAATATCCTAAGGAAGTGCAATGCAAGGGTTTCTATCTTACTATTCAAATTAAAAGAATTGTCCAGCTATTAAGCAGACACAGCAAAATCAAGGTATCTATGGTGCATTAGACACATTGAGCGGTCTACTTAATTAGTAAATTCTTTTTATGATTAACAAATAGTTGGATCTGCATCACAAACTGGAACATCTCAGATTCTTTGAAGGAGAGTGGCATAGATTACAGATTCTCACATGGCTAGGATATATCAGAATCTAAGTTTATAAGTTTTATAGAGAACATTTCTTGCAGGAGTTGTCCTGGGGATAGGCCTTAGGGATCATTGCTAGAGGAAAAGAAAATTGTTCTGTAACTAATCAACTGGCCAGATTACTGTTACGAGCAGTTCCAACCCATTCCGTCCTTGTGCTCAGATCAATAACGAATCGGCAAACAGGATCAACCACACTCCACAATAAAGCCCTCCCTCTCTGTCAAGCCTCAGAGGAAAGGCATCCCCAACAAAAATTACGGTAACGTGCAGAAGTCTTAGGCATATAAATATATACAGCTAAGGTCCCAGAGAATTTTGCACAAAACTGTACTTGTCAATGTGGAGTGGCGAGCAAGTTTGTAAATCTTACAGGAGCAAAGGATGCTGGGCATGGCGAGGGTGGAGCACTGCGGGTGGGTTGTGGGACAGGTGGCAGAGGACCACGAGCAGTGGAAAATGGTGTGGGTGCAGACACACCCAGCCCTGAGACGCCAGGCAAGGTCATTTGATTCCAAACAATTAGTTTATTGATCATTACAGAATGTCTTTCTGGTGCTCTCCTCCCCCTTCCCCTTTTCCCAACCATGATACCTCTCTCCCTGGCCCCTTCCCACTCTCAGTCCACAATAGAGACCCATATCAGAATCAAGTTTATCATCACTCACATATGTCACGAATTAGTTTTCCTGTGGCCGTACATAAAATTACTACACGACCGTGCAAAAGTCTTGGGCACCCTAGCTACATATATGTGCTGAGGACTTTGACACAGTACTGTAGGTTCTTCCGCACGCAAAAGCAGAAAGCCGGAAAACAGCACATTCGCACAAATATGAATGGTCAACTAATAAGCATGTGATAGTGCTGGACAGCAGAAAGCCCAAAGTTCCTCTTGGCTCCATTTGCCTCATTTTCTGGGAGAACCCATACTGAGGGAAAAGTGGCTTTAAGGAACATTAGATGATCATTAGTTTCAAGTAAATAATAAGGTGCTTCAGAAGGAATACTTTCAGGGCCTCTGCCCTTGTTACATACACAAAATGTTGACGGCCAGGCAGCATCTATGGAAAAGAGAAAACAGTCGATGTTTCGGGCTGAGACCCTTCAGCACAACTGGAAAAAAAGATGAGAAGTCAGAGAAAGAAGGTGGGGGGAGGGGTGGAAGTAGTACAAAGTGGTAGGTGATCGGTGAAACGCGGAGGGGGTAGGGGTGAAGTAAAGTGGTAGGTGATCGGTGAAACCGGTAGTGGGTGGGGGTGAAGTAAAGTGGTAGGTGATCGGTGAAACCGGTAGTGGGTGGGGGTGAAGTAAAGTGGTAGGTGATCGGTGAAACCCGGAGGGGGTAGGGGTGAAGTAAAGTGGTAGGTGATCGGTGGAACCCGGAGGGGGTAGGGGTGAAGTAAAGAGCTTGGAAGTTGATTGGTGAAAGAGATAAAGGGCTGGAGAAGGGAGAATCTGATAGTAAAGGGTAGAAGACCATGGAGGGAAAGAAGAGGGGAGAAGCACCAGAGGCAGGTAAGGAGATAGGGTGAGAGAGGGAAGTTGTGGGGGGGGGGGCAATTACAGTAAGTTTGAGAAATCACTGTTTATGCCAACTGGTTGGGGGCTACCCTGATGGAGTATAAGGTATTGCTTCTCCAACCTGAGTGTAGCCTCAACACGGCAGCGGAGGAGGCCAAGAACTGACATGTCGGAATGGGAAGTAGAATTGAAATGGCTGGACACCAGGAGATCCCACTTTTTTTCTGGCGGATGGAGCATAGGTGCTCAGTGAAGCAAGCTCCCAGTCTATGTTGGGTCCCCCGACCTACAGGAGGCCTTCTGGGAGCACCGGATACAGTAGATGATCCCAACAGATTCACAGGTGATGTGTTGCCTCACCTGGGGCTCTGAATGGTAGTGAGGGAGGAGGTGTAGGGGCAGGTGTAGCACTTGATCAGCTTGCAATAATACGTGCCAGGAGGAAGATCAGTGGGGAGGGGTGAATGGACAAGGGAATGGTGTAGTGCGTGGTCCCAGTGGAAAATGGAAAGTGAGAGGGAGGGAAAGATGTGCTTGGTGGTGGGATCCCGTTAGAGATGGGAGAAGTGACAGAGAATTATGTGCTGCAAGCAGAGGCTGTAGGGGGGTAGGTGATGACAAGAGGACCCTATCCCTCGTGGCGTGGCCGGAGGATGGAGTAAGTGCAGAAATGTGTGAAATGGAAGAGAAGAGTGTGAGGGTAGTGTTGATAGTAGAGTAAGGATTACCTGAAGTTATAGGTGAGGCGCTGGGGGATTGGAGAATAGCTAATGTTGTTCCGCTGTTTCAGAAAGGCTAGGATATTATAGGCCTAAGACTTTTGCACTGTACTGTATATGGTCTTATGGTTTGATGACAAATTTACTTTGAACTTTGAATGCTTTGATTAGCTAGGCAGGTTTAATTCCATTTATTTCTTAGCTTTCCTTCACTCTATTTATCATCTGAGAATACAGGCGAAGTATTGTGTTCCGATGGCTTCCCAGAGCTTTTGAAAGTGTGGGAGATTGATAATTATTTATTTATAACTAGTATCCTTCTCATTGTGATGCTTGATGTGAAAAACAGGATTAGGAGCTCAGGCAAAGTACTCTGTGAATGAATCCAAAGACATTGTGATATTCCACCGAGGTGTACCACTGAACCCCACAGGAGATCCTTTCTCCCTGTGGCTATAGAACTCTACAACTCCTCCTCCTTAAGTGTATAAGTTTATGGTTCCATTGCACATCTGTATTTTGCATTATTACTTTTTAATGCACATTGTGTATTTTTTCGTACCACAATGCTTACATTTTGTATTTTAAAGTATATATTTCTGACTGATCAACCTCACAACAATAACTTCCCTTGAGATTATTAAAGTTGTATCTTATCTAGTCTTATCTTATATTCTTGGATTCAAAAATAACATTCCTTTTGGATTGGATATTCAATGAGGAGGAGGACCAAGGCCTGATGCAAACAACTCCTAGATTCAACATCAATAGTAAAAAGCCATCAGTTGTGTCTTCTCCATCTGCTGTCCACCTCTGTTGACACATGTTCTGCAAAGTTTGCAAGTCAGCCATGGCAGGATCACAAGCTCGGCGTTGGCCTCACTTGAGCAGGGAGCATTCTCAGAGTGTTGTCCGGTCTGTTCTGCATTTCACACACGTTCTGGCAATCAGCACCCAGAATGTGTGGCAACACTTGTGGGCTGCCCCCAGAACGTCCTTGGGTTGTGTTTGATGTTAACGCAAACAATGCATTGCACTGGCAGTTTCAATATACGTGATAAATAACTGAATCTGAATTTGGTTAGCCTCGGGTGCCCATTGCTCACTGCATCAACTTCTTACCACTCCACTTGCGTATGGAGGTAAGTTTCAGGTGATCTATTCCTCCTGTACCTTAGTGGAAAGCTGATTAATTACCCAATTACCTTGTTGATCCTTCTGATACCTCATAATACAACGTTCTCACTGTCCAACTCATTATAGCATTGTTCTGGTCTGTACAGAGGCTTAGTTTTGTTTATAGAACACTTGATAAAACATTGGGTTTGATACACCCACTGCCCTTAGTCTCCAATACCACTCACCCACAATTATGCGTATTAAAAGTGAAGGATTGGTCTCCTTGTTTATCCTCACTCTTGAATCAGGCAGTGAGGCTGAGCAGCAAGTAAGCCGTGGCCACTACAGCACAGCGACCACACCTCCAGGACACGTGTAATGGGCTTTGACAAAGCAAAAGCTGAGAGCAGGTCTTTGCCTTCTGTCAAAACTCTCATAGATTTCAAGTGATGAGGAATCGCCTCCGCGGTCATGATCACCCTCAATCCTGCCATTGGCCAGTTCTTTTTTAAATACAGAACTGTTGTTGAGCATTTTCAGAAACCCTGCTGCCCATCCCCATTCCTTCCTAGTTTAGGTGATCATTTTGCAAGGCACCTATGCTCTGTCTGCAATGGTCAGCTTGACCCTCTGCCTATATAGAACAGAGAACATCAAAGCACAGTATAGACCCTTTGGCCCACAATGTTGTGTCGACCCTTGAACATACTCCAAGATCAATCTAACCCTTCCCTCCCATGTAGACCTTCATAGTGTGTCATCTCACTTTCAGTATATGAGTCTCATTCTTCCCTCTCTGTCATCACGTGTCTCAAACTTCCAATCCTTATTCAACAGGCAGTTGAATAGGACATAGAAAGAAACTCCAAACTCTGAGACAAATGCCTCACAGGAGACTTAGTTAATAACTGTAATTAAAATACATTAGTTCTATCTATTGTTTGCACTTACAGCTTACAGCATTCCGAAATTGCTGAAAGGAAGCTTATTCAAATACAGTTGGCTTTTGTTGACAGCTGTTGCCCAGATTCTCTTAAAAGCTCTAACGGCATGCAGAAGTCAATGACCTGGTTTAAATTTTACTGTTGTTCAGTTCTCTCATCTGCCTTGAACTTGCTGCTCGTTTGCTTGAGATATGCAGCAGGGTTAGGTCTGCTACGGACGAGTCTCTGCCTGGGCTTCCATTGACATCAGATTAATGGAATGTGAACAAATTGTCACAGTGTTTCAGCAACATCGCCAGTCTGGCAATTCAGCAAAACTACACTGGAGTAAGACAGAGAATACCTTTTCACTTACTATTTTCCTGCTATTCCCAACCTTTCTTTTATGCCTTTGAGCCTTAAAATTAACCACGAGGCCGTGGACCCCAGATTGGGAACACCTGTTCTAAATCCAGAACTGTTGTTGAGCATTTTCAGAAACCCTGCTGCCCATCCCCATCCCCTCCTAGGTTAGGTGACCATTTTGCAAGGCACCTATGCTCTGTCTGCAATGGTCAGCTTGACCCTCTGCCTACATAGTACAATACAGACCCTTTGGCCCACAATGTTGTGCCAACCCTTGAACTTACTCCAAAATCGATCTAACCCTTCCCTCCCACTTAGACCTCCATTTTTCTTTCATCTAAGTTTAAGTTCAAGTTCAGGTTTATTACCATTCAATCACCAAACATGTATACCACCAAACGAAGCAATGTTCCTCCGGACCAAGGTGCACAACACAGTACATATGACTCACAGACAAGTCACAGTTATACTACCACAAATAATAAGGTACATTGATAACACAAGTTAAAAAATTAACAGTATAATGCTACATGCATGATGAGATCAGAGTGATGACAGGGAGCTCAGCGGTATCACATCCTGAGGAAGGAAGCTGTTTCACATCCTAACAGTACTTGTCCTAATGACATTTTACCTCCTGCCTGATGATAGGGGATCAAAAAGAATGTTGGACAGGTAGGAGGGACCATTAACAATGCTAAGGGCTCTGTATACACAGTTCTCTTGATAAATACCTATATCTCAAATGGGTGGAAGAGAGACCTCAATAATCCTCTCCGCAGTCCTTGCAATCTTTTGCAGGGTCTTGTACTTAGATGCCCCCAATTCCCCTACCATTTGTTAATGCAGCTGTCAGGACATTCTCAATGGTGCGCCTGTAAAAATTGGTTAGGATGGTGTGTGTGGGGGTGGGGGTGGGGTGGAGCCTCGCTCTCCTCAGTCACCTCAGGAAGTGGAGACACTGCTGTGCGTTCCTGACTGAAGATATGGTGCTGAGGAACCAGGTGAGATCTCCCCTTATATGAATTCCCAGAAACTTGGTGGTCCTAACTCACTTCACAGAGGAGTTTTTTTTGTGTGCTGTGAGAAGTGATCAGTCTGTACATTTCTAAAGTCCACAATCATCTCTTTAAATCAGGGGGTTCCCAGCCATTTTTATGCCATAGACCCCAGGGTTAGATCCAGGTGCCTATCTAAGAGTCTCACAAATGTCCCTAATGTATCTGTCTCTACCATCACCCCGGCAATGCTTTTCCTGCACCCACATTCTCTGTGTAAGAGTATTACCTCTGACATCCCCCTATGTTTTTCCTTCAATCACCTTAAACTTGTGCCCTGTCATATCAGTCATTTCCTCTCTGTCTGTCCACTCTATCTATGCCTCTAATCATCTTACATACTCCTATCCAGTAACCTCTCATCCTCCTTCGTTCCGAAGAGAAAAGCCCCAATTTGCTCTACCTATCCTCATAAAATGTGCTCTCTAATCCAGGCAGAGTCCTGATAAATCTCCTCGGTCTCTGAACCATCCACATCCTTCCTATAATGAAGCAACCAGAACTGAGCACGACATGTCATTTCAGCTCCCCTTTCTATTCCCAGACTGACCAGTCCGCTCTCGCCCTTCTCCCATGCCATGGGGAGACAAAAGAAACATTTTGATGAAAGATACATAATCCGAGGGGGCTCAAAATGGTGACTCTAAAATAATACTTCCTTTCGGTGTGCTTGATACTGAGGAAGAGTGCAGAGAGACACCCAAAAGCCAGCCTGCAGGATATCCAACTGAACTTTATTGATAACCCTGCTTGTACATTATGCGAGCTCCTCCCATATAAGAGTGGCTAACTGAGTGACATAGGCATAACTTATTAACTACCACAACATTTCCACTTCTTGAGAAAAAATTATGTATTGTTATCTAGAGAACTGCATTGAAATTATAGTCACTGAAATTGAGCGATTCAGTTCACTTTACCCAGAGCACATAACTGATGTTCCTTACCTAAACATAAAAAATTGCCAACATTATAATTCTCTTCCTCTGTTTTTAATGATCTCTCACTACCTTTGTTTTCCTCCATTTATCACCAATTACTTTTTTTTTTTAAGAACAGTCTCACTTTGTGATATGTTTTCAACATTAGAACTCTTTTTAAAAAGCATTAAATCTAATGGAGGCCAGCTTAGACTACCTGAGCCCTCCGGCAAAGTGAGATTGGAGAAGAGAAGGAAGAATGGGGCAGGTTTGTTCTCAGTCTCCGGCTCACTGACAGCTCTGATGGACTGTAACCATTCATAACAGATATGGAGTACCTTCTGCAGGAGACTCTTAACAGCTTGCACTGCTCTTTCCACTCCTCCAGTTGCCTGTGGGTACAGTAGATTGCTTGTCTGGTGCTTGAACTCATAGTCCTTCAAAAAAGTTTTGAACTCTGAGCAGCTGAATTGTGGACGCTGTCTGACACAAGTGTCTCTGGTATTCCATGGCGAGTGAATATAGCTTTCAAGGTGCTGTGTAACTGCTGCTGAGGATGCAGAGGACAGCTTGGACACCTCAATATTCTGTGAGAAGTTATCGACAGTAAGAAGAAATTTGTCTCTTTTCATCTTGAAAATCACTGTGCCTACAATTTGCTATGGAAAGTATGGGAATTCTGTGGGACAGAGAAGTTCAGCGTAATTTTTAAGGAGTTTTCTGCATGCTTCACGTTGCTTTACATAAGCTCCTAGTTGTGCACTCAGACTAGACCGCCACATGGATTGCTTTGATATTAGATGACATTTTTCGATTCCTTGATCTCCTGATTTGACTGATGGTTTCGGCACGCACAGAAGCAGGAATGACGAGTCTGGAGCCCTTTAGCAACAAACCATCAAGAATGGTGAGTGTGTCTCTTTCAAATCAGTAAATTCTGAGTTCATGAGCTCCTTTTGTAACTGCTGGCCTTCCATGCTCACAGTATTGTACAGGTGACCCTCGCTTTTCAAACGTTCGCTTTATGAAACCTCACTGTTACGAAAGACCTACATTAGTTCCCTGTTTTCACTGTTACGAAGAAAGCCACTGCGCGGAAAACTCAGCGCGCGATAAAAATCAGTGCGCACCCTGAGCAGCCGCTCTCCTCCGGATTCGGAACTGCATTCTCGCTGGCATTGCTTAAACACGTGCCTGTGAGCAGCCGTTTGCAAGATGAGTTCTAAGGTATTGGAAAAGCCTAAAAGAGCTTGTAAGGGTGTTACACTTAGTGTAAAACTAGACATAATTAAGCGTTTCGATCGTGGTGAACAAAGTAAGGACAAAGTGAGTTTGGCTTGCAGAAGTTGACGTAAATGATGTTGAAGAAGTTTTGGTATCCCATGACCGAGAACTGATAGATGAAGAGCTGATGCAATTGGAAGAGGAAAGGATAACAATTTAAACCAAATGCAGAAGCGAACAGACCAAAAGTGAAGTCGTCCAGGAACTATTCGTGAAGCAACTGCGTGAGATTTTCGCTGCAATGATAAAGTATGACTTTAATTTTGAAAGGGTACGTCGGTTTAGAGCATATTTTCAGGATAATTTGGGTGCTTACAAAGAACTGTATGATGAAAAAATGTGCGAGGCTAAGCAGTCAAGCAAGCCTTCCACATCAGTCACAGCAGACAACGAACCTCGACCTTCGACATTGAGGCAGGCAGACATAGAAGAAGCACAAAATAATCTGCAGATGCTGGGGTCAAAGCAACACTCACAACACGCTGGAGGAACTCAGCAGGTCAGGCAGCATCCGTGGAAAAGATCGGTCGACGTTTAGGGCCGGAACCCTTCGTCAAGACTGAAAAGGGAAGGGGCAGAGGCCCTATAAGGTGCCAAGGTGGGGGGAGGGTGGGAAGGAGAAGGCTGGTCAGTTCCAGGTGAAAAACCAGTAAGGGGAAAGATAAAGGGGTGGGGGAGGGGAAGCAGGGAGGTGATAGGCAGGAAAGGTGAAGAAAGAATAGGGGAAAACACAATGGGTAGCAGAAGGAGGCGGAACCAAGTGGGAGGTGGTAGGCAGCTGGGGGAGGGGGCAGAGTGACATAGGGATAGGGGAAAGGAGGGGGAGGGAATTACCGGAAGTTGGAGAATTCTATGTTCATACCAAGTGGCTGGAGACTACCTAGACGGTATATGAGGTGTTGCTCCTCCAACCTGAGTTTAGACATAGAAGATGACCTGCCTACCCTGATGACACCCCAAACCCCGGGCCGCGGACAGATACTGATTCGCGGAGAATGCAGCGGTAGCCAGGAGGCACCCAACACGTCATTAAGAAAAAAACCCGAAATAAACAAGCTAATTAATTAGGTGCCGCCTGGCATGTACATGTCGGCCCAGATCAGAGGCGATTGCCAATTGCATCACCTCTAATCTGGGCCGACATTTACGTGCCGGGCAGCACCTAATTAATTAGCATGTTTATTTCGGCTTTTTTCTTAAAGATGTGTTGGATGCGTCCCAGCTACCGCTGTAACCCTGCATGCTTCGCAGATCGGTATTGGTTCGCTGCCCGGAGGGTGGGGACCACTGCACCACCCCAACCTCTGACGACTCAGCCTAACACACCATCATCAGTGTGTTCAATGTCTTCCTGATTCCCACAAGTAAAACTACACTGTACATACATTATTTCTACTTTATATCAGCTGTGTATTTTTATGTGTTATTTGGTATGATTTGGCAGCTTCATAGCTTAAAGGTCACTGGAGAGAGTGTTTTTGCTAACAGGGCTTGCGTGAGATTTTCTGCCAACGGCGCTTGCGCGAGATTTTCGCTACGAAGGACAGTGCAGGCAATTATTGTGGAAAAGTATTTCTACTTTATATAGGCTGTGTATTCATCATATCATTCCTGCTTTTACTATATGTTACTGTTATTTTAGGTTTTATGTGTTATTTTGCATGACTTGGTAGGTTACTTTTGGGTGTGCGAACGCTCACAAATTTTTCCCCATATAAATAAACGGTAATTGCTTCTTCGCTTTACGACATTCCGGCTTACGAACCGTTTCATAGGAACGCTCTACCATCAGATGGCAGGAAAGACCTGCATAGCCTTGTTGCAGATCTAGTCCTTTTTTAACGGAGCACAAATTGTATCCAGTTTACTCTGTTGTGCAGGAAAAGTTCTCACATACCTAAGCTAAGTAGATGTTGGCATTTTCCATGAGGGCAGAGTCACCTTCCATCCACTCACTTTTGCAAGGCATCCTCAACAGAGTGTCTGGTGTTGTGGAAGATATGCTGGGGACATGTTCAATGTCATAACAGTGTCCCATAAGCCTCATTCTGAATCTTTGCAGATGTGGAGGTAAGTCATCCAAGTGTTTTGAGCTGAGGAGGCTGACAGGTTGCTTTTGCTCTGTTTCAAGTAGGAATTTATTGCCTATCAAGTAGCAGTTGAGTGTTCACAAGCCTACATGAGAACCAGTGTCTCCTTTTGGATTTGTGCGTAACACTGTTCAGTTGGAGTCAGCGCACTTGATGCATATGCCACCAGTTTCCATACAACACTGCAGTTTTGCATGAGCGCTCCCCCAGGCCAAAGGAAGAGGTGCCTATTGAGAATTTGGTTGTTTTGTTTGTGGACAAATGTTAGCAGACAGATAAGCTCTGCTTTAAGTGGTATTGACTTCTCCTGTGGTGCATCCCAGGGCCAAATGTTTCTCTGAGGGAAGAGGTCACATAGTGGCATTGTCTTCTCTGCCAGATCTGGAATGAACTTTCCTAGCTGCTTTACCATGCCAAGGAAACTGCAGATCTCTGATACATTTTTAGCTTGTTACATGCTCCGAACTCTTGCCAGTTTGTCTGAATCGGGTTGCACTCCTTCTGAGGACAGTTGGAGACCTAAGAACTTCACCTCCACCTTTGCAAATTTGCATTTCTTTTTGCTCAGGGTGATTCCAGCCTGATTCAGGTTCTTCAAGGCAGCTTCCACTCTTATGTCATGTTCCTCACTTGAGCCTCCCAAGATGAGTATATCGTCCCTCCAAAATTTGGTTCCTCCTCATCTGAAGGAGCTCAGGGGCCGATGAGATGCCAAAAGTGAGTCTCTTGAAGGCTTGTGAACAGGAACAATGCCTGCATACCACTCAGTAGATCCATTCACTATTGTTTTGATGTCAAGTGCCTCCATTCTCTCAAGTTCAGCTTTGACTTGGGACTGGTATACTCCTTGCTGTGGTCCAAGCATTGGGCATCACTCCTGGCTTCAGATGGACAATGTATTCTTCCTTCAGGAACCCCAGCCCTGTGAACAGCTCCGGTTACTCCTCCTGCCACTGAACATAGTTTAGCAAATCAAACCTTGCAATGAGGTTCAGCTTCTCGGTGGCACGTTGTCACAGTAGTGGAGAGAAGAGATTCTTAACAACGTGGACATCCTCTTTTAACTTTTTCTCATCTTTACGGATATAAGTAGTAAACATTCTTTCCCCATTAAGCTTATATTTTCCTGGTCACGTGAGCACTTCCTTTGTTGAGTTCAGCATAATGTCTGTTTTCTTCACCAGTTTTGTGAACAGGCATTTGGGAATGGCTGTGACATCTGCCCCAGTATCCATTCTAAATGTCACTGCCCCATTTTGCAACTGAACTGTAGTACACCAGCCTTGTCTATTTGAATTTAAAGCCCTAAGGAAAGCTCTCTTTTCATGTTAAACATGGTCTTCTTTGACATCTTGAAGAACTGGCTTTTATAATAGTCAACTCTAATACATTGGTGGCATTCCACGTCTCTTGCTGGACAGAGCTCTTTGACGTGGAATGGGGACCTGCCGCATCTCCTGCGGTTGGGCATTTTACCTGCTCTTTGTTTCGCTTGTCTGTTTTGTTTGAGCTGAGCTCTACTGTCCCCCCATTCTGTAGTCTTTCTGACTGCACCTTGCTTCCTCTCATAAATCACATTTTGCTTTCCTGTCAAATATTCTTTGTATTTGTCCTGAACTGTTTTGTACTCCTTTCTCTGAGCATCGATCAGTCCTAATCCCCTGTCTTGGGGGGAGGGGGGCTTTATTAGGTAAGTAGATGTAGGTAGTACAGATACTTGCTCTATCTTATTGTTTGTTTATTTATTACCTTGGACAACAAAAGTCTTCTGTCCTTTCCCTGAGAGTTTGACTGACTTCTGACTCCTCTACTGTGTCTGTGGCTCTGTGCATTTCCCCAGGCTAGTGGCCCACAGCTTGCTACAATGTATCCACTTTTGAGTGTAGCTCAAAGGCGTTCCATAGAAGTCCTGGCCGGTTCTCAGCACAATCTCATAGTGCATACAATTAGCAACTAGCATTGGCAGCCCAGGCTGACAAATCCTTGGACATCTCCCACAGATATATGCAAACAGACTTACTGTAAATGCTTTCTTGCTCGGGGGATGTCCTTTGGTCTGAAGCCCAAATTCATTAACGATCAGGCACTTCTGACACCACGTTGTGTTCGATAACGAGAGAGAGCGCAGAGCACACATCCGAAAGCAAGCCAGCAGGAAAATCCAACTGAACTTTATTAATCACTCTGTCTGTACAGTATGTGAGCTCCTCCCATGTGTGAGTAGCTAACGGAGTGGCATAGGAATAAAACGATTTAACTCCCACAACACATCTCATGGAGGAATAGGATGCACAGTGAAGATGAAGTGTAATTTCATCTGCCTGATGATCACGAGCATTTGGAATCTTCTACCCATGAGAGCCATAGAGGTTGAGTCATTGACTAGGTTCAAGATCAAAGCAGGTAGGTGCTTGGACTACAGGGAAATAAAAAAAGAGAAATGGGACTCATGGAAGCAACACACACAAAATGCTGGAGGAACTCAACAGGCCAGGCAGCATCTATGCAAAAAGAGTACAGTCAACCGAACCCGAGACCCTTCAGCAGGACTGGAGATATAAAAAGAACTGGGAGTAGATTTAAAAGGTAGGAGGAAGGGAGGGAGAAACAGAAGGTGATAGGTGAAACTGGGAAGGGGAGGGGTGAAGTAAAGAGCTGGGAAGTTGATTGGTGAAGAGTGTACAGGGCTGGAGAAGAGGGAGTCTAATAGGACAGGACAGAAGCCCGTGGAAGAAAGAAAAGGGGGGGGGGAGAGAGGGAGGTGGTGGGCAGGCAAGGAGATAAGGTGAGAGAGGAGATAGCGGAAGTGTTTTGAGGACATCCATTATCTTGTTGCCTAGCAGAATAAACTTAGAACATAGAATAGTACATCACAGTACAGGCCCTTCGGCCCACAATGTTGTGCCGACCCTCAAACCCTGCCTCCCATATAAGCCCCCACCTTAAATTCCTCTATATACCTGTCTAGTAGTCTCTTAAACTTCACTAGTGTATCTGCCTCCACCACTGACTCAGGCAGTGCATTCCACGCACCAACCACTCTCTGAGTAAAAAACCTTCCTCTAATATCCCCCTTGAAATTCCCACCCCTTACCTTAAAGCCATGTCCTCTTGTATTGAGCAGTGGTGCCCTGGGGAAGAGGCGCTGGCTATCCACTCTATCTATTCATCTTATTATCTTGTACACCTCTATCATGTCTCCTCTCATCCTCCTTCTCTCCAAAGAGTAAAGCCCTAGCTCCCTTAATCTCTGATCATAATCCATACTCTCTAAACCAGGCAGCATCCTGGTAAATCTCCTCTGTACCCTTTCCAATGCTTCCACATCCTTCCTATAGTGAGGCGACCAGAACTGGACACAGTACTCCAAGTGTGGCCTAACCAGAGTTTTATAGAGCTGCATCATTACATCGCGACTCTTAAACTCTATCCCTCGACTTATGAAAGCTAACACCCCATAAGCTTTCTTAACTACCCTATCCACCTGTGAGGTAACTTTCAGGGATCTGTGGACATGTACCCCGAGATCCCTCTGTTCCTCCACACTACCAAGTATCCTGCCATTTAATTTGTACTCTATCTTGGAGTTTGTCCTTCCAAAGTGTACCACCTCACACTTCTCCGGGTTGAACTCCATCTGCCACTTCTCAGCCCACTTCTGCATCCTATCAATGTCTCTCTGCAATCTTTGACAATCCTCTACACTATCTACAACACCACCAACCTTTTTGTCGTCTGCAAACTCGCCAACCCATCCTTCTACCCCCACATTGAGGGGTACTAGGACTCTCCGGGAACAAGTGGAGCATATTAAAAACTGAAAGTTCAAAAGGACGTATAAGTCACTATATACAACCTGAGATTCATTTTGTTACAGGCATACTCAATAAATCCGAATAGAATAATAACTATAACGGAATCAGCAAAAGGCCACACCAACTTCTGCATTCAACCAGGATGCAAAAGACAACAAACTGTGCAAATACAAAAAGTAAGAAAGAAAGAAACAAACAAACAAACAATAAATATTGAGAACATGAGATGAAGAGTCCTTGAAAGTGAGTCCATAAGTTGTAGGAAGATTTCAATGAAGGGCAAGTGAAGTTATCCCCTTTGGTGTAAGAACTTGATGGTTAACGGCTTTCTTTTGGATTGGGACTACAGAGCGGCGTGGGAGCTGAAGTCTGAAGGAAGGCAGTGTTTTTAAAAACTTCTTCGAGTGCAAGAATTTTGAGACTGCGCAGGCGCGTGACGTAACAGGACAGCGCGGAGAGTTTAAAAAGGAGACCACCCTATACAGCGGGCAGCTGTCAGAGCGGGCAGCGGAGTGAGCGGTAGCAGAGTGTAGGGCTTTGGCTTCAACGGGCTTCGGCGGTAAACGGGAAGAGGCGAGAGCAAAGCACCAACTCTTTTTTTCTCCCCTGCCCCTTTCACGAATCAGCCCGGACAGACAGGAACAGCAGGGCTCTCACAGCTAACAGTACGAGCTAACGGTTTAAAAAGTCCATCTGTTTGGTGAGGTAAGTGGGTGAGTAGACTTATTTTTCCTGTTTCATTCCTGTAGAATTAGATAGCATGCCTGCAGGGTTAGTGCTTTGTTCAGGGTGTCAGATGTGGGAATCCTGGGAGTCCTCCAGCCTCCCTGATGGCCACATCCGCACCAGGTGCACCGAGATGCAGCTCTTCAGAGACGGTGTTAGGGATCTGGAGCTGTAGCTTGATGACCTACCGCTTATCAGGGAAAGTGAAGAGGTGATAGACAGGAGCTACAGGGAGGTAGTCATCCCTAGGCTACAGGGGTCAGAAAACTGGGTCACTGTCAAGAGAGGGAAGGGAAATGCACGGATAGTGGATAGCACACCTGTGGCTGTCCCCCTCAGCAACAATGATCTTGTTCTGGATGCTGTTGAGGGGGATGACCTGACAGGGGATGCCCACAGTGACTGGGTCTCTGGCACTGATCCTGGCGCTGTTGTACAGGAGGGAAGGAGGGAGAAGAGGAATGTGGTAGTCATAGGGGATTCCATAGTCAGGGGAACAGACAGGGGATTCTGTGAGCCTGATAGGGATACCCGCATGGTGTGTTGCCTCCCAGGTGCCAGGGTACGGGATGTCTCAGATTGGGTCCAGAATATTCTGAAGGGGAAGGATGAGCAGCCAGTTGTCTTGGTACATGTTGGTACCAATGACATAGATAGAGCAAAGGAGTAGGTCCTGAAGAGAGATTTCTGGGAGTTAGAAAGGAAGCTGAGAAGCAGGACCTCCAGGGTAGTAATCTTGGGATTGCTACCTGTGCCACGTGCTAGCGAGGGCAAGAATAGGATCAGGCAGATGAATGTGTGGCTGAGAGACTGGTGCAGGGGGCGGGGTTTCATGACCTGTTCAAAATGGACAGGTTACACCCGAACCCGAAGGGGACCAAAATCCTGGCAGGAGAGTTTAATAGAGCTGTTAGGGAGGGTTTAAACTAATTTGGCAGTGGGATGGGAACCGGAAAAATAGAGCGGAGGAAGGGGAAAACAGAAATAAATCTAAGATAGTGAGCAGTAAAGATGTCAGGAAAGACAGGCCGGTGATGGGGCAAATTTGTAGCCATTGGGATGAGTTGCAGTGTAATAAAGTTGCAGAGAAATCAAAGTGAAAAGTACCAAATACTGGTCTTAAGGTGTTGTACTTAAATGCACGCAGCATAAGGAATAAGGTGGATGATCTTGTCGTACGGCTACAGATTGGCAGGTATGATATTGTGGCCATTGCTGAGACGTAGCTAAAGGATTCGTGTCTCTGGGAGCTGAACATCCAAGGATACACGGTGTATCGGAAGGATAGGAAGGTAGGCAGAGGGGGTGGTGTGGCTTTATTGATAAGAAATGATATTAAATCATTAGAAAGAGGTGATATAGGATCGGAAGGTGCAGAATCTTTATGGGTCGAGCTAAGAAATCACAGGGGTTAAAGGACCCTGATGGCAAATATTTATAGGCCTCCAAACAGCTGCGGTGATGTGGACTAAAAATTACAACCGGAAATAGAAAAGGCTTGTCAGAAGGGCAGTGTTATGATAATTGTGGGGGATTTTAACATGCGAGTGGATTGGGAAAATCAGGTCGGCACTGGATCTCAAGAGAGATAATTTGTAGAATGTCTGTGAGATGGCTTTTTAGAACAGCTTGTTGTTGAGCCCACTAGGGGATCGGCTGTACTGGATTGGGTATTGTGTAATGAACCGGAGATGCTTAGAGAGATTGAGGTGAAGGAACCCTTAGGAGGCAGTGATCATAATATGATTAAGTTCACTGTGAAATTTGAAAAAGAGAAGCCGAAATCTGATGTGTCGGTATATCAGTGGAGTAAAGGAAATTACAGTGGCATGAGAGAGGAACTGGCCAAAGTTGACTGGAAAGGGTTACTGGCAGGAAAGACGGCAGAGCAGCAGTGGGTGGAGTTTAAGTGAGAAGAGAGGAACGTGCAAGACAGGTATATTCCAAAAAAGAAGAAATTTTCGAATGGAAAAAGGGTGCAACCGTGGCTAACAAGAGAAGTCAAAGCCAAAGTTAAAGTAAAGGAGAGAGCATACAAGGAAGCAAAAATTAGTGGGAAAACAGAGGATTGGGAAGTTTTTAAAAGCTTACAAAAGGAAACTAAGCAGGTCATTAAGAGGGAAAAGATGAACTATGAAAGGAAGCTAGCAAATAATACCAAAGAGGATACTAAAAGCTTTTTCAAGTATATAAAGAGTAAAAGACAGGTGAGAGTAGATATAGGACCGATAGAAAATGATGCTGGAGAAATTGTAATGGGAGATAAGGAGATGGCAGAGGAACTGAACGAGTATTTTGCATCAGTCTTCACTGAGGAAGACACCAGCAGTATACCGGACACTCAAGGGTAGCAGGGAAGAGAAGTGTATGCAGTCACAATTACGATAGAGAAAGACTCAGGAAGCTGAATAGTCTAAAGGTAGATAAATCTCCCTGACCAGATGGAATGCACCCTCGTGTTCTGAAGGAAGTAGCTGTAGAGATTGTGGAGGCATTAGCGATAATCTTCCAAAAGTCGATAGATTCTGGCATGGTCCTGGAGGACTGGAAGATTGCAAATGTCACTCCGCTATTTAAGAAGGGGGCAAGGAAGCGAAAAGGAAATTATAGACCTGTTAGCTTGACATTGGTGGTTGGGAAGTTGTTGGAGTTGATTGTCAAGGATGAGGTTACAGAGTACCTGGAGGCACATGACAAGATAGGCAGAACTCGGCATAGTTTCTTTAAAGGAAAATCCTGCCTGACAAACCTATTACAATTTTTTGAGGAAATTACAAGTAGGCTAGACGAGAGAGATGCAGTGGTTGTTGTATATTTGGATTTTCAGAAGGCCTTTGACAAGGTGCCACACATGAGGCTACTTAACAAGATAAGAGCCCATGGAATCACGGGAAAGTTACATACATGGATAGGGCGTTAGCTGATTGGCAGGAAACAGAGAGTGGGAATAAAGGGATCCTATTGTGGTTGGCTGCCGATTACCAGTGGTGCTCCACAGGGGTCCGTGTTGGGGCTGCTTCTTTTTACATTGTACATCAACGATTTGGATTATGGAATAGGTGGCTTTGTGGCTAAGTTTGCTGATGATATGAAGATAGGTGGAGGGGCTGGTAGTGCTGAGGAAACAGAGTCTGCAGAAAGACTTGGATAGATTGGAAGAATGGGCAAAGAAGTGGCAAATGAAATACAATGTTGGAAAGTGTATGGTTATGCACTTTGGCAGAAGAAATAAATGGGCAGACTATTATTCAAATGGGGAGAGAATTCAAAGTTCTGAGATGCAACGGGACTTGGGAGTCCTCGTGCAGGATACCCTTAAGGTTAACCTCCAGGTTGAGTCAGTGGTGAAGAAGGCGAATGCAATGTTGGCATTCATTTCCAGAGGAATAGAGTATAGGAGCAGGGATGTGATGTTGAAGCTCTATAAGGCACTGGTGAGACCTCTCTTAGAGTACTGTGGGCAGTTTTGGTCTCCTTATTTAAGAAAGGATGTGCTGATGTTGGAGAGGGTACAGAGAAGATTCACTAGAATGATTCCGGAAATGAGAGGGTTAATATATGAGGAATGTTTGTCCGCTCTTGGACTGTATTCCTTGGAGTTTAGAAGAATGAGGGGGGACCTCATAGAAACATTTCTAATGTTGAAAGGCATGGACAGAGTGGATATGGCAAAGTTGTTTCCCGTGATGGGGGTCTAGTACGAGAGGGCATGACTTAAGGATTGAAGGGCGCCCATCCAGAACAGAGATGCGAAGAAATTTTTTTAGCCAGAGGGTGGTGAATCTATGGAATTTGTTGCCATGGGCAGCAGTGGAGGCCAAGTCATTGGGTGTATTTAAGGCAGAGATTGATAGGTATCTGAGTAGCCTGGGCATCAAAGGTTATGGTGAGAAGGCGGGGGAGTGGGACTAAATGGGAGAATGGCTCAGCTCATGATAAAATGGCGGAGCAGACTCAATGGGCTGAATGGCCGACTTCTACTCCTTTGTCTTATGGTCTTATGGTCTAAATGAATCAGGAGCATATTACCACACAACCCTGCATGAATGTACTCCCTCAGAAACAATTTATCCCTCAGTACCACTTGCCTCATCTGTGCCAGGTTCGGTAGGTCGCACACTGACCTCATCAGTCAACTCAGAAACCATAGAACAGGAGCTGAAGTCAGTCAACCTCGAGGGCCTAAGAAGAAGTATTCCATGTTGCACAAATTAAAAATTTACTTTGATGTTTTGCCTGGGGTCTAAGAGCTGATTTTCCACACTGATAACGTCTCTATCTATTCTTCAAACAGATCATTAACAGTAGCAGGCATTTTTTTTAAATGTAGATGCATTTTTGTTCAGAACAAGAGGGAATATTAAGTCTGCCCACTTACATCAGACATGGCTCATTAGAACAGAAATAAAATAGCTTATTTGATAGAACTTACAATGATAATATTTGCCATGCACGGAAGTTGCAGATAATTCCACCAACTTAGTGCAGGAAAGTAGAAACAGAATTTTCCTGGGGTGTATTTCCGCAGATGAGCGAACTTTGGGCTCCATTTGCTTCCCAATTAGACTTGGTTTTAACAATGCAGTCCTTGAATTTCTCATGACAGTGAGCATCAGATCCTCTGATTCAGACTAGAAATGATTCATTATGTTAATGGTTTCTAAATCCAGTCCAGGATGCTGTTTCAGATATTTTATCCTAAATTTGAAATCCTTCTTTGATTAATGCTAAAACATCAATGAAGTTCCTTGCTGATTTACATAATTTTAAATGAAATATTTTTACAATAAAAGGAGTAGGCTATTTTGCGTTGTACATAATGAGCTTCTGAGGTAAAAGAAACAGAGGAGATATCAAAATAAATTTTGTAGAAGGTATATTGATTATGATTACATTTAAGATTCAAAATTCAAGATTGTTTAAAGTGTGAAGGAGAATGAAATAATTGTTACTCCAGTTCCAATGCAGCAGATAAAAAACACACTAAGATAAAGGCCACAATAACAAAGATCACAGTAAATATACACACACAAAGATTGATTACATGTTCATAAAGTGACGCCTGGTATAGAAGTGTCTGTACATGAGGTGACTCTGACAGGAAATGATAAAGTAGTGGTGGTGGGAGGTGTAGTGCGATGGATTCGTTGGTGGAGGTGTTGATCAGCCTTACTGCACAGGGGGGAAGTAACCGTTTTTTATGTTTGTTGGTCCTGGACTGGAATTTTAAAAGGAAATTAAAACAGAACTGTACAGCTAATGACTGTGTGTGTTGGTGTGTTTGTTGCAAGAAACATGCCTTTTATTGTGCTAGTGTTGTATTGTGGGGGAATGCAATAATATCACATGTCCTCGATCCTCTTGAAAGGCACCTTTCACCCCTTAAATGGAAGGCATGATTTTTTACTGCAGGAAAGATTCACTTAAGTTTCTTTCCAACAATGGAAAATCTGTGCAGGTCTTCATTTCTCAGAAGCTAATGAAAAAGCATGAAAAATACTAACAAAATTCAGTCCAGCATTTCAGTGCCACTGTCCATACTTCACACAGCCCTTCACACACATTGATCTAAGCCCTTTAACACATCCATTTGTTTCCCACTGCTTCTTGTGTTTATCCAACTCCCCATTGAATGTATCGACGTAATTACCCTTAACTAAATTATCCAGCAAATTAGTATAATATTCTAATCACGTTCCAGGGTAAAGAAGCTTCTATATTCTCTACAGCCTGTCCTTCAGTTATGAGTCAGTTTATGTTTTTCATGAAGATGGTAGGCAGGAAAAAGACATACTCTGTCCACAAGGTCCTACACGGGAAGTTGGTCAAGAAAGTTCAGTCGCTTAGCATTCAAGATGAGGCAGTAAGTTGGATTAGACATTGGCTTTGTGGGAGAAGCCAGACAGTGGTAGTAGCTGGTTGCCTCTCTAACTGGAGGCCCGTGATTAGTGCTGTGCCGCATGGATTAGTGCTGGGTCCATTGTTGTTTGTATCTATATCAGCAGTCCCCAACCACCGGGCTGCAGAGCATGTGCTACCGGGCCGTGAGGAAACAATAAGAGTCAGCTGCACCTTTTCCTCATTCCCTGTCACGCACTGTTGAACTTGAACATAGGGTTGCCAACTGTCCCGTATTTTCCGGGACATCCCGTATATTGGGCTAAGTTGGTTTGTCCCATATGGGACCGCCCTTGTCCCGTATTTCCACCACTAAGGTAGAGTGTTCCTATGAAACCTTCCCTGCCGAAATGAATTATCATTAATTTATACAGGGAAAATTTTTGAGCGTTCCCAGACCCAAAACAAGCCTAACAAATCGTACCAAATAACACATAAAACCTAAGATAACACTAACGTATAGTAAAAGCAGGAATGATGTGATAAATACACAGCCTATATAAAGTAGAAATAATGTATGTACGGTGTAGTTGGGAAGATTAAGCCAAAACCGATCCGTGGGGGAAAAAAAAATCGGCACCTGCGCATATGTGCACATCAGATGCGCGCACATCACGCATGCGCACACAGGTGCCCGCGCAAGGCTTCATGGTCATGGTAGTCTTTCCTGGGGTAAAGTGTCCCGGGATTTGACTACTACATTTGCCCCTTATTTGGGAGTGAGAAAGTTGGCAACCCTATCTGTAAAAGACATGTTGAGGTGGGTTTAACCCTACTTGAACAATCCCCCCTCCCCCCCCCACCGGTCGGCCGGTCCACAAGAATATTGCCAATATTAAACCGGTCCGTGGTGCAAGAAAGATTGGGGACCCCTGATCTAATCAACGATCTGGATGATAATGTGGTTAACTGGATCAGCACATGTATAGATGACACCAAGATTGGGGGTGTCGTCGGCAGCGAGGAAGACTACTATGGCTTGCAGCGGGATCTGGACCAGCTGGAAAAATGGGCTGAAAAATGCCAGGTGTAATTTAATGCAGACGAGTGTGAGGTATTGCACTTTAGTAGGACCAACCAGGGTAAGTCTTACACTGTGAACAGTAGGCCACTGGGAAGTGTGGTAGAACAAAGGAATCTGGGAATTCAGGTCCATAATCCATATTGTTCATGAGCTGGATGGATCAATAGGCAGAGAACACAGAGATAACAGTCCCTTTAATCAACAGCATATATACCAATATTGGAACAAGTTTATGACCTATCCAGGATTGCTAAAACAAGATTCCAACTCAGACCTTCTCATTATTTACATGCTGCATTGGAGGCTGTAACTTTCATGCCTCTCCACACCCTCAGTATCAGCAATGGTAGGGCATTAGGGAGGACCGGACCGCAGCCTGAAGATGATCGAAGTCCAGAGGTTGAGGCCCAGTGGCCGGATCCTGAGCTTGCAAACCTCTGTGAACTTGCTGGAGGCTGGAAGCTACAAAAGACGTCCTGTCCTGGGGTTAGAGGGCTGTGTATGTACGTGGGCGGGTGGGTACGTGTTCTTTTGTTGCTCGGCAGCATGTTGTTTGGCTATGTTCTGTGTTGTTCTGCCAAGTATTGTGAGTAAGCATGCTACGTTGGCATTGAAATGTGTGGCGACACTATTGAGCTGTGCCTTGGGTGTGTTGTTTGCCAGTGCATACAACACTCTTTACTGTATGTTTCAATGTACATATGATAAATAAATATAAATCTGAAAAGGAATCTGAACAATGGGGTCTAGGAGTACAAGGGTATGTTTCACCTGTAATGGTCTTGCAGGTAGGTGGGGTGGCCTTCATGAGTCAGGGCATTGTGTACAGAACTTGAGACATTTATGTTTTTGCTGCTGAGATAAATCCTAGGATGCGCTGGGACTCACTATCAGTGATGGAACCTGGGGTCATCGGGTGTTTCGAGTCTTTCAACATCAAGCACTCTCAACCAGGCAACCCACCCAGACCTGGGCTTGCGTCCCAGCGGCATTGATCCACGGGTCACACACCTTGATCCTTAGCCACCTAGAGGCTCGCACAGCAGCCCCTGTGTTGGTCCTGATGGCTCTTTGCTATGCAGCCCCTGTAATGCCAAGGAAAGAGTAGGTTCTGCACAGTGATCAGCCAGCAAAATCTCTACACTGCACCTCTATAGGCCCACATTGTGTTACAGTTAGTGAGGCCACGCTTGGAATATTGTTCTCGGTTTTAGTCGCCCTGCAATAGGAAAAATGCCATTAAGCTGGAAAGAAAACAGAAGAAATTTATGAAACACGTACAAAATGCTGGAGGAACTCAGCAGGCAAGGCAACATCAATGGAAAAGAGCCGAAACGTCAACTGTACTCTTTTCCATAGATGCTGCCTGGCCTGCTGAGTTCCTCCAGCATTTTGTGTGTGTTGCTTGGATTCTCAGTATCAGCAGATTTTCTCTTGTTTGAGAAGAGATTTATGAGAATATTTTGTGACTGAGGAGACTGAGTTATACAGACAGGTTGAATAGCTTGGGACTGAATTCTTTGGAGTGTATGAAAATGGAGGATGATTTTTATACTAATGTATAAAATTATGAGGGGTATCAATAATACCCCTCATAATCAATGTGCACAGTCACTTCCCAGTGTTGGGATATCAAGGACTAGGAATTAAGATGAGAGGGCAGACATTTAATAGAAATGAGGGGGCAACTTTTTCACCCAGAGAGGAGTTGGTATATAGAATGAGTTGCTAGATGAAGAGGTTGAGGCAGATACATTAAAAATATTTAAAGGACAATTGAGAGTTGCATGAATAGGAAAGGTTTAAAGGGATATCAGCAAAATGCAGGCAAACAGGGAAAACTTAGATATGAATTTTAGCCGGCATGAACCAGCTGGGCCAAATAGCATTTTTCAGTGATTTATATCATCATAAGACATTGGAGCAGAATTAGGCCATTCGCTCCAACATGGGTCACAGCTGATCCATTTTCCCACTCATCCCCATTCTCTTGCCTTCTCCCCATAACCTTTCGTGCCCTGACTTATCAAAAATCAATCAACCTGTACCTTAACCATAACCAATGCCCCAGCCTCCACAGCCACCTGTGCCAATGAATTCCACAGATTCACCACTCAATGGCTAAAGAAATTTCTCCTCATCCCCATTCTAAATGGATATCCCTCTATTCTGAAGTTGTGTCGTCTGGTCCTAGACTCAACTACTATAGGAAATATCCTTTCCACATCCACTCTATGTAGGCCTTTCAGCACTTGATAGGTTTTAATACTTAAACTTTATACTTTACTGTCACCAAACAATTGATACTAGAGCATACAATCATCGCAGCGATATTTGAATATGCGCTTCACGCTCCCTGGAGTACAAATCGATAGTAAATATTAAAAATTTAAATTATAAATCATAAATAGAAAATAGAAAAGGGAAAGTAAGGTAATGCAAAAAAAAAACAAGAGGCAGGTCTGGATATTTGGAGGGTACGGCCCAGATCCGAGTCAGGATCTGTTCAGCAGCCTTATCACAGTTGGAAAGAAGCTGTTCCCAAATCTGGCCGTATGAGTCTTCAAACTCCTCAGCCTTCTTCCGGAGGAAAGTGGGATGAAAAGTGTGTTGGCTGGGTGGGTCATGTCTTTGATTATCCTGGCAGCACTGCTCCGACAGCATGTGGCGTAAAGTGAGTCCAAGGACGGGAGATTGGTTTGTGTGATGTGCTGGGCTGTGCTCACGATCTTCCGCAGCTTCTTCTGGTCTTGGACAGGACAACTTCCGTACCAGGTTGTGATGCTTTGTACGGCGCATCTATAAAAATTAGTGAGGGTTTTAGGGGACAGGCCAATGTTTATGACATTATGACTGTGATTCTATCCAGTTTAATCCCTGCAACATTTCGCCTCTTCCTGCCAGTCTGAACAATTACATCTCTCGATAGCAGGGGTTCCTAACCTGGAATTCATGGACTCCTCAGTTAATGATAGGAGTCCACGGCATAAAAAAGTTTGGGACCCCTCCTCTAGAGTATAGCCCCCATCCTCGTGCTCCTTGTACAGAGGGTGGTAAATTGAGCTCATTCCAGCATGATTCAGCCCACTGATGTGAGAGCTAGACTGTTCAAAAATTATGTCAATCAGCAGTACTGCACAAAGAGAGAAACCACCACACTCTCATCCAAACAATCAAGTTTGTTGTTTTTCCCTATTTTGACTCTTTTCAAATGTAAGAGAGCCTTGTCTCAGTGAATTGCAGGGTGAACAGCAAATCATTCCTCATATCCTGAAGGCAAAGTGGATGAATGTCTTCACAGAACTCTAATTCTACCGCAGTGGTATGTCAGATGACAAATATCACAATACTGTATAAGGAATAGAATTGAAAGTAAAGAGGTTTGTTTTAAGCAAGTAAGCTGATCAGGATTTCACCATAGATTTGTTAATGTGATATGCATTATATTATAAAGTGCTACTACTTTGATTAATGTGAAACCATGTTCGTGATGGATGTTTCCTCTACTTACTTTACTTGGGCCCTTGGCTCCCATTGGAGCGTAGGTTACCAATGACCTCCTATCTCCATTGTCCTCTGAAGTTGACAGTATGGTTAGAGTTCATCATTGCATCCACTGTACAGGGGATTGGCCTATACAGCTTCACCAGAGCCCTCTTGGTCGGCCTTAACCGTTTCCACCTCTCATGACGGGGATGTAGCATTGGACTATGAGAAGAGAATGTTTCCTTTGTGGATAATTATTCCTGAAATAGCAAAATAAAGACATGAGGGCTACAACTTTGTTTTGCTTCACTACACCAAGTTTTCTTCAGTTTAAAACTAAAAATGTGCTTTGATAATAAAAATAACTATCAGAATGAAGCGGGCTAATAATAGTTCTTTTTTTCCATTAAAGTAATAAGGAATACTTATTCCCAATGAATGGAGAAGGGCTAATTTACTAAGGCCAGCACTGAATATACCATCATCCATTGCTTTGAAAAATGATGACACTTTCATGACGGTATCTTGATTCCTCTGCACCTCAGAATTCTGTAATCGGTCATTATTTAGATGTAATGTCCTGGTACACATCTTTACTGTTACGCTGCAGGTATTTTATTTAGCAGTTCTGTAAGAGCAGTCCCTGTTCTGCTTTCAGCCTGTTTGGGTTATTGTTGAAGATAAGGGATGATGTGGAATGTGTGCCATCTAATTAGGGGGAGGTTTTCTTGGTGAGGGACACTAAGGTTGGTCTTGGGGTTTTTTTTGTTGGTTTGGCAAGGAAAACCGGTCATAGGATACGATTTTGTGGGAAACCCATTTGTTCGAGATGGATTGCAAGCAACGTTTGGAAGGTGGTGTGTGCTTTCACGCTGGCTGAGGGCCCTGAGAGTGAGTGACAGAGAAATTCAAGATGAGCTCCAAATTGTGCATATTTGACTGTTCAATTAAAACAGGCCCTTTTCTTCTTTGTTTTTCTTTACTAAACCTTTAGTTAAGATTGATAAATATAATTCCATAAATCGTATGCAGAGTACTGCCTGTTATTTCACGGCACTAATTTGTAATAGGGTAGCAAATTACATAGCATCCACACAAACCAGGGTTTGGTGTGGGAGATCCATCTCAATCTCACAAGTTTGGCGGGACCAGAGAGTGCTTTCCCTAGACTTACGCAGCCAAGGAAACCAAGGGAGTTTCATAGATAACAAGCTTTCCTTCTAATTTTTTCTACCAAAATTAATACCTTCTCATTTCCCAACAATAAGTTCCATTACTGTTCCACTCCCCAAAGCCAACGGTCCCCAACCAAGCATGCGCTACCGGGCCACGAGGAAACGATATGATTTGACGATATGAGTCAGCTGCACCTTTCCTCATTCCCTGTCACGCACTGTTGAGCTTGAACGCACGCGTCGTCCATGTCAGCACGGGAAGGAGATGAACTCCTCGAGCTTGCAAATGACGGCAGGCTGAAAAGTTTGTTTGACGTAACATCTCTGCCGGCATTCCGGATTAAAGTCAAGGCTAAATATCCTGAGAAAGCCACGGAAGCACCGAAAACGTTGCTTCCATTTCCAACATATCTCTGAGATGAATGTAACAAAAACTAAATTGCAGATTAGACTGGACATAAGGAACCCCATTCGAGTATCGCTGTCCCCCATCACCCCTCGATAGGACCGTATTGTTGCAGGAAAACAAGCCCAGGGCTCCCACTGATTCAGCGATATTGGTGCATTGCAATGATTTTACAAGTTCATACGGGGAAAATATGCGCTGTGTGTTTAATATCAAACGTTACTTAAAATGTTATGATGCTATTGACTTATATAACCATACAACAATTACAGCACGGAAACAGGCCACCTCTGCCCTTCTAGTCCGTGCCAAACACTACTCTCACCTCGTCCCACCGACCTGCACTCAGCCCATAACCCTCCATTTACTTTCCTGTCCATATACCTATTCAATTTTTCTTTAAATGATAATATCGAACCTGCTTCTGACACTTCTACTGGAAGTTCGTTCAACACTTAGCTCCCCTGTCCTCCCCTGATAATTGACTTATCGCTATATTCATGCGAGGAAAATGCACTGTGTGTTTAATATTAAATTTGTTAGATAAAGCCTTTTAGAAACGAAATTGAGTGTATTAGCCACTTATCACCGATATTCCAGTCGTGATTAACACCCCCTCCCCGCCCCCCCCGAACAGAACCGCCAAACACGATTTGTGGAAAAATAATAGGCAGGAGCACGCATGCGCACTGGTGCCCGCGCAAGGCTTCATGGTCATTGTAGTCTTTCTCTGGGTAAACGCAACCTATTTGACTGCTACTCTTCTCCGTTGGCAACCATCCCGCACCTCCCCCCCCCCGCCCCGGGTCCGCCGGTCCGCAAGAATATTGTCAACATGAAACCGGTCCACACTGCAAAAAAGGTTGGGGACCCCTGCCCTAAGCAATCAATATCTGCTTGTAGCCTCATTATTGCCATTAGGAGGTGGTACAGGAGTCTGAAGACGTGTACTCAATGTTTTAGGAACAGCTTCTTCCCATCCACTGCCACATTTCTGAACAGTCCAAGAACACCACCACTATTCCTTTTTCTGCACTTAATAAAAAAATTATTGTAACTTATGGTAGTTTTTTTATAGAAGATAGAAATCTACAGTGCATTACAGACCCTTCAGCCCACAATGTTATGCCAACCATGTAACTTACCCTACAGACTACCTAGGATTTCCCTACCCCAGAGCCCTCTATTTTTCTAAGCTCCATGTACCTATCTAAGAGTCTCTTAAAAGACCCTATTGTATCCATCTCTACCACCGTCGATGGCAGTGCATTCCCCATACCCACCGCTCTCTGTGTGAAAAACCTACCTCTACCTGTTTCTACTTCCAAGCACCTTAAAACCATGCCCCCTCATGTTAGCCATTTCAGCCCTGGGAAAAAGCCTCTGACTATCCACACAATCAATGCCTCTCATCATCTTATACACCTCTATCAGGTCATCTCTCATCCTCCATTGCTCGAAGGAGAAAAGGCCAAGTTCACTCAACCTATTTTCATAAGGCAGACTCGCCAATCCAGGCAACATCCTTGAAAATCTCCACTGCACTCTGTCTATAATATCCACATCCTTTATGTAGTGAGGTGACCAGAACTGAACACAGTACTCCATTGAGGTCTGACCACAGTCTTGTATAGCCGTAACATTACCTCATGGCTCTTGAAGTCAATCCCACGGTTGATGAATGCGAACACACCATATGCTGTCTTAACAACACTGTCAACCTGCACAGCAGCTTTAGGTGTCCTATGGACACGGACCCCAAGATCCCTCTGACCCTCCACACTGCCAAGAGTCTCACCATTAATACTATATTTTGTTTTCAAATTTTACCTACCAAAATGATCCACTTCACACTTATCTGGGTTGAACTCCATCTGCCACTTCTCAGCCCAGTTTTGCATCCAATCGATGTCCCACTGCAAACTCTGACAACCCTCCAGACTATCCACAACACCCACAGCTTTTGTGTCATCAGCAAACTTACTAACCAACCCTTCTACTTCCTCATCCAGGTCATTCATAAAAATCACAAAAAGGAGGGTCCCAGAACAGATACTTGTGGAACACCACTGGTCACCGACCTCCATGCAGAATATGAACCACCTACAATCACCCTTTGCCTTCTGTGGGTAAGCCAATTCTGGATACACAAAGCAAGGTCTCCTTGGATCCCATGCCTCCTTACTTTCTGAATGAGCCTTATCAAATGCCCCACTGAAGTCCATATACACTACATCCACTGCTCTACCTTCATCAATGTGTTTTGTTACATACTCAAAAAATTCAGTCAGACTTGTAATACATGACCTGCCCTTGACAAAGCCATGCTGACTATCCCTAATCAGATTATGTCTCTCCAAATGCTCATAAATCCTGCCTCTCAGGACATTCTCCAATAACCACTACTGAAGTAAGACTAACCAGTCCATAATTTCCTGGGTTATGTCTAGACCCTTCCTTGAACAAGGAAACAATATTTGCAACGCTCCAATCCTCTGATACTTCTCCTGTCCCATTTTGTGATGCAAAGATCAATGCCAGAGGTTCAGCAAATTCATCCCTCGCTTCCCACAGTAGTCTGTGACTTATCTAACTTAATGCTTTTCAAAAGCTCCAGCTTTTTCTTAAAGTCTACATGCTCAAGCATTTCAGTCTACTGTAAGTCATCTCCTCAATTGCCAAGGTCCTTTTCCTTGGTGAATACTGAAGCAAAATATTCATTAAGTACCTCTGCTACCTCCTTCGCCTCCATGCACACGTTTCCACTATCACACATAATTGGTCTATTCTCACACAGCTCATTCTCTTGCTCTTCACATACTTGTAGAATTCCTTGGGGTTTTCCTTAATCCTACTCGCCAAGGCCTTCTCAAGGCCCTTTCTAGCTCATTCTTAAGCTCCTTCCTGGCAACCTTGTAATTTTCTAGAGCTCTAACAGTATTAGTTTCTTGAACCTTTCATAAGTTTTCTTTTCTTCTTAACTAGATTTTCTACATCCTTTGCACACCAAGGTTCTTTAACACTTACCCTGTCTCAATGGAACATACCTAAGCAGAATGCCAGGCAAATGTTCTCTGAACATTTGCCACATTTCTGCCGTGCATTTCCCTGAGAACATCTCTTCCCAATTCATGCTCCCAAGTTTCTGCCTAATAGCATCATATTTCCCCCTACCCCAATTAAATGTTTTCCCAAATTGTCTGCTCCTATCCCTCTCCAGCGCTATGGTACAGGAGATAGAGTTGTAATCACTACCACCAAAATGGTCTCCCTCCAAGAGATTTGATACCTGACCAGGTTCATTTCCCAATACCAGATCAAGTACAGCCTCTCCTCTAATTGGCTTATCTACATAGTGTGTCAGGAAACCTTCCTGAAAGAACCTAACAAATTCCACCCCATCCAAACTCCTTACTTTACAGAGGTGCCAGTCAATATTAGGAAAGTTGAAGTCAGCCATCACAACAATTATGTCTTGCTCTGTACTGCTGCTACAAAATCAATCAATTTCATGCTATAAGTCAATGATAGTTATCATAATAAACTTGATTCTGATTCCATGTCTCCTTCACCGGGACGGACGAGATATAGCCCAGGGTACTGTGGGAAGCAAGGGAGGAGATTGCTGAGCCTCTGGCAACGATCTTTTCAACATCAATAGGGTTGGGAGAAGTAGTGGAGTAGTGGGGAGTTGCAGATGCTGTTCCCTTGTTCAAGAAAGGGAGTACAGATAACCCAGGAAATTATAGACCAGAGAGTCTTACTTCAGTAGTGGCCAAGTTGTTGGAGAAGGTCCTGAGAGGCAGGATTTATGAGTATTTGGAGGGACATAATCTGATTAGGGATAGTGTTGACCAATGCTGCTCATACATCTTACCCACCACAAAAAAGCCCAATTATCCTTCTGTAGCACACACGAAATTCTGGAGCTACTCAGGCCACTTCCATGGAGTGAAATGAACAAATGGCGTTTCAGGCTGAGATCCTTTATCAGGACTGGAACGGAAAAGGGAATAAGCTAGAATAAAAATAGATAGTCGGGGGTAAGAAGCACAAGGTGGGTGAAAATAGGAGAGTCCAGTTGAGAAGGAGAAAGGGGGCATGAGGGGGATTGACGTGAAAAGTTAGGAGGTGAGAGGCAGAACAGGGAAAGGAATATGGCAGGTGAGAACAGTAGACCATTGAATGAAGGGAGGGTGGGAAACCAGAGGGAGGTAATGGGCAGATGGTGAGGATGGGAGGCACGAAGAGAAGTGGTTTGAAGGCCACCTGAGTGAGAGAACACAAAGGGATTCAAGAAAATCAGTGGTTATCAGAAGTTAGAGTAATCGATCCTGATGGTGTCAGGTTGGAGACTACCAAGACGGAATATGAAGTGTTGCTCCTCCAACTCCATCTGGTTTCATCATGGCAGTAGAGAGGCCATGGACAGACCTGTTAATGTGAGAATAGGAAGTGCAATTGAAGTGGGTGGCCACTAGGAGATCCTGGCTGTAACAGTGGATGGAGTGAAGGTGCTCGAACAAGCAATCCCCCGATCTGTATCGGGTCTCATCGCTGTAGAACAGGCTGCACTAGGGCCACCAGATACAACAGGTAACCCCAACAGACTCACAGGTGAAGTGCCTCACCTGGAAAGACCACTTAGAACCCTGATTGGTGGTGAGGGAGAAGGAATAGGGGCAGGTGTAACATTTGGAATGGTTGCAGAAATCAGTGCAAGGAGGGAGATGGGTGTGAAGGGAGTTGGAGCGATCACTGCAGAAAGCAGAGACAGTAAGAGGGAAAGATGTGCCTAGTGCTGGGCACTCATTGGAGATGGCGAATATTGTGGAAAATAATGAATGTGTCATCGTTTATCCTATTCTTTCACTGAGCCAACCTTCCACCCACAACAATATGCCATTTTCTACTCTCTGAGATTTTATTTCCCTCGGTTGGTTCACTCAGATGGCTCTTTATCAAAAATATTCTCTGGAAATCTCAGCCCAGAACATCCACAAGTTACCCTATATCAACAGCACTTGTACTTCTTCAAAGAACTTGAATTGATTGGTGGAACACAATTTCCCTTTCACAAAACAATGTTGACTTTGTTTCTTTAAGTGCCCTGCTGTAACATCTTTAATAATGGCTTCTGACATTTTCCCAATGACAGATTAGGTTATTTTTCCATGCCTAGAATTGATACATACGAAGTTAGTTTCAGTTTGCTATGCCTTCATAGTTGCTTCCACTACTTTTTTAGCTGGTTACAATCTCATTACATCTAGTTTTAGCCCAGATTAATTATGTCCTTCTGCACAGATGACATTTGGTTTTTTTCAGCTTTATGTTGTGTTTACATAGTTAAATGAACACTTCGACTATTCAAAGATTCTTACACACAGCAAGTCAGGCGGCATCTATGAACAGGAATAAAGAGTCAACATTTCAGGCAGAGACCCTTCATTGGGACAGTGGTAGAACCCTCTCCATAAATACCGCCTGACCTGCTGAGTTCCTCCAGCATTTTATGTGCATTGCTCTGGATTTCCAGCATCTGCGGAATCTCCTGTTTTTATTTAAAGATTATTTTGTGATTAATCATACGCATTTTGGTAACATAAACATATCTAGGCATCATTGTAGCCTGAAAAATCATTGGAGTTGATTTAAATATTTAAGATAGTTTTCTGCAGGTGAGAAGCTCCTGCAGAGCATTAAACATTAAATACCTCTGACTCTGTCACCTGAGCATATTTGTGTTACAGATCTAGTTTGGTTAAAACTTTAGCTTCTACCAACTCTGCACATGCACTTTGTGAAACCGGCAAGTAGTACAACTTGTCATCAAATGCTTGGTTCAGTGCCAGTTTGTAATCCCTAGATGTTCAAGTATCTGGTCCACTTTTAACTAGTACAATTAGCATTGACCCTTCGGCCTGAATTCCTTTTGCTGAATTCTGCTCAATGTTAATTTATTTATCTTTTCCTCCACGTACAATACTGTGCAAAAGTCTTAGGCACATAAGATATATATAGCTAGCGTGCAAAAGACGTCTGCACTGTACTACTGCTGCAAAAAAAATCATGACGTGTGAGTGATGATAAACCTGATTCTGATATGGGTTTCTATTGTGGACTGAGAGTGGGGAGGGGGCAGGGAGAGGGGCTCATGGTTAAGAAAGGAAAAGGGAGAGGGGAGGGAGGGGGAAAAAAAACAGAGACTTTCTGTAATGATCAGTCAACCAGTTGTTTGCAATCGAATGATCTTGCCTGGTGTCTCAGGGCTGGGTGTGTCTGCTCTTGCACCACCCCCTCACCCCTGGCACTCTCTCCCTGCCACCTGTCCCACACCCCTCCTGCAGCGCTCCACCCTTGTCATTCCCAACATCCTTTGCTCCCGCCAGATGTACGAACTCTCTCTCTGCTCCACATTGACAAATACAATACTGCCCAAAAGTCTTAGGTGGCCCTATCTATACATATGTGCCTAGGAATCAGAATCAGATTTAATGTCTCCAGCATATGTACGTCATGAAATTCATTAACATTACGCAAGCAGTATAATGAAATAAATGGAGTTACATTAGGTATATATGTTTATTAAATAGTGAAGTTAAAATAAGTAGTGCGAGATAACAGAAATAAAAAGAGTACTGAGGTAGTGTTCATGGGTTCAGTGTCCATTGAGAAATCGGGTGGCAGAGGGGAAGAAGCTGTGTCTGAATTGCTGAATGTGTGCCTTCAGGTTCGTTTTGCACAGTACTCTACTTCTTCAATAGATATAGAAAATTGTTGGCATGTACAGTAGATTAGTTTCATAACTCTCCTGAAAAGAATATGGATGGGACTTGTAACCTGCATAATCATCCTCAAACATTTCAGGACACTTTCCAAAACTCTGCCTAAAAGTAATCTTGAAGCATTGATGCTGAATACCATCTGATCTAAACATCTCAATGCAGAGCCTAACTCTCCTCACTTAGCAACGTAGTCAAAGCATATCAAATTATCAGAGGCATAGATGGTGTAAATCAAGTATTTTTCTCAGGATGAAAATGTCAAATAACAGCGGGCATAGCTTTAAGGTTAGTGGGGAAAAGTTTAAAGAACATTTATGCGGCAAGTTTTTTTTGAAACAGAGAGCAGTGAATGCCTGGAATATTTTGTCAGGGAGATGGTGGAAGCAGATAAAATAGTAACATTTAAGAGGCATCTAGACAGGCACGGGAACAGACAGAGAATTGAAATATAAAATATGTGCAAGCAGATGTACAGTTTAAATTGGTATCATGGCTGGCACAGATATCGTGGGCTGAAGGGCCTGTTCTCATGCTGTTCTGTTCTATATTCTTTGTTCGGCAATCCTTTGACAATACACCATGGAGTCTGAATGTGTCTGAAAGGCTGAATGTTCTCTGTGCAGTAGTGAGTAATCTGTACCATAGAAAGTGGTTTCAAAAACGTCAAAATTGCAATGATCACAGTCTCCTCCGATTCTTTATTCCAAATCCCCATTTGGTCAAGATAGTGCCAGCATTCAACGCTTTCTTGGCTGACATCTTTCAGATAGCAAATGAAATCTGCTTTTCACCTTGAATTTGTTTCTGGGACTGTTCGAGCCTGTAATTTACTGTTTGGAGATGTTTCAGTGATCCAGCACTTTGCGGTCTCCAAGAAGATTCCAGGAAGCGAACACGTACTCGGATAGCTTTGATGCAAAGAAATTTTGAGTTGGGGTGCAAGCCAACGTTTGACTCCATTTTGCCATTTAAAGTGTCCATTAATCGCAGATTAAAGCATTGAGGAAGATTGAGACATCGAGGCAAATGCAGAAGACGAGCGAGAGCTTCTGCACTGACTGCCTGCCTTTTGATCACTGCCCAAGAAGGAGTCTGCGAGCGGCCCATCACTGTGTGTCTCGCTGTGGCCTCGCTGCCTCGTGCGGTGTCCCTCTCTTTTGATGAATGTCGGTGATATCACAGGATGGTTTTATGGTTCTGTGTTTGTGGATTGGGCTGTTGCATCTATAGACTGTGGGCTTTTTTCAGACATGGTTTTTATACTCTGTTTTTTTAATCACCCGTTTCTTTTCCATTTTGTTGTTCGAGGGGAGGGTGTTTAGGGTTGATGTTCTGTTAGCTTTTTGGTGCAGGGGAGGGGCTCACTTTGTGAGTCGATGTTCCTGATCTGCTTTTTGTGGGGGTGGGGCTGTGTGCTGGGGGGGGGGGCAGGGAAGTGATTGGGACACCATTCTTTTTTGTATGGGGGAAGTGAGTTTGATATTTCTCTCTGAACGACTTTCATGTTCCTTCTTTGTTTCGTGGTTATCTGGAAAATACGAATTTCGGAGCGTGCTTTTTTAATAAATGAACCTTTGAGCCCATCTCCCTCTCTGATTTCTAATGGCTTAGGATAAAAATTATCAGTCCTGATGAAGGGTCTTGGCCCAAAACATCCACTGATCATTCCTAACACAAACAAGGAAAAAATCTGCCAATGCTGGAAATCCGAGCAACACACACAAAATCCTAGAGGAACTCAGCAGGCCAGTCAGCGTCTAAGAAAAGAGTACAGTCGATGTTTAGGGCTGAAACCCTTTGGCAAGACCTCTCCATGATGCTGTCTGACCTGCTGAATTCTTCCAGCATTTTGTGTTTGTTCCTCTGGATTTCCAGAATTTGCAGAATCCTTTGTGTTTATAGAACCTGTCCTCTAAGCTCCAGACTTCTTCAATACGCAGTACTAACAGATAAAACATGAAGCATGTTTCAGACCAGTGGCTGCTAAGAGATCGCCTTTCTTGCAGCCCCACATAATGTTGTTTAGTGCAGATTCATATTTACTGTCACTACCACTTTTGACGTTCTTGTTGGCTGGAGAACACGTCAATACACTCTGTGAATGAACTGTTAGTCTATACAACCAAACTTCATACAAAGCATATACTTACAATATATGTTATATAGTCATAGTCATACTTTATTGATCCCGAGGGAAGTTGGTTTTCGTTACAGATGCACCACAAATAATTAAATAGTAATATGTAAATTATGCCAGGAAATAAGTCCAGGACCAGCCTATTGGCTCAGGGTGTCTGACCCTCCAAGGGAGGAGTTGCAAAATTTGATGGCCACAGGCAGGATTGACTTCCTATGACCACACACCACCACCCACACCTGGCACTCCTTCTCTGCCACATGTCCCATATCCCACCACAGTGCTTCACCCACAACATTCCCGACATCCTTTACTTCCACCAGATTTATATACTCGCTTGCTGCTCCATGTTGACAAATACAGTACTGTGCAAAAGTCTTAGACACCCTAGCCATATACTGTATATACTGCATGTGTGTGTATATGTGTGGTAGTGTGTGTGTGTGTGTGTGTGTGTGTGTGTGTGCGCGCGCACACGCGCGCGCACGTGTAAGATTTTTGAATAGAACTGAAACTACAAATTTTCAGTGCTGTTTTCTGTCTGGAAACAGAAGAGAACGAAGTCAAGAGAATAAGGTTATACTATCTCACAAATACAGCCCACCCAGCTGAAGTCATTCATCATCACGATGGTCAAAACAGGTAATTGCAATCGCAACAACCCTTGCTATGATAATTAATTGAAACTTTTTCTTCAAACAATTGTTTGTTTCTTTCAGTTGGACAATACCGGGTATGTTGACTATACCAAGGTATATTTATTTTCAGTCCCACTTTAGAAGTGGGACTGAAAATGCAATTCGCGATACACAAAAACAACAAAAGCTCACTGAATTACCAATGCTAAATGAGCCTTCAACTAGGTATATACTCAGTGGGCATTTTATTAGGAATCTCCTTTTCAGAGATGCTCTCCTGCACAACACTGTGGTAACATGTAGTTATTTGAGTTACTGTCACCTGCCTGTCAGCTTGAACCAGTCTCGCCATTCTCCTCTGATCTCTCTCATTAACAAGGCACTTGCACCTACAGAACTGCCACTCGCTGGATTTTTTTTGATTTTGCTCAATTCTCTGCAAACTCAAGATAATGTTACATGTGAAAATCCCAAGAGATCAGCAGTTGCTGTGTGACTCAAACAGCACCAACAATCATTCCATTTGTCAAAGTCACTTAGATCATATTTCTTCCCCATTCTGATGTTTGGTCTGAACAACAAGCGAACCTCTTGACCATGACTGTATGCTTCTTGCATTGAGTTATTGCTACATGATTGGCTGATGAGATATTTACATTAATAAGCAGGCGTACAGGTGTACCTAATAAAGTGGCCATTGAGTTTAAATAGCCTTGGCTTCAATTGTCTGCTGAAGTCCATTTGGTTTCATCCTGTTGTTCAATTAGGTCACCAGTGCGGCAATGCCAAGGCAGTAACACGAATTTCAAGAGGCTTCCAAGCAGTGGCATCCAGCTTCTCAACAAAACGCATTCAGCTGTTATACCCTAACTGTCCCTAAACAACAAGTCTTTCCTGCTCTCCTTGGTCTGTTGATAATTTTTGAGTCTGCGCACATGTTCACATTTACTTACTGAAAGCTTGATTATTGACATTTGCACATGTGACTATACTGCTGATTGTTGATTGACCTTGGCTGTTTACACTATTGTCTTGTAAATTACTGGTTGCTATTGTGTTTTCTGTTACGGTATTGTCTTGTATTTTATGCTTGGATTGATTCTGTTATGCTTGACATGCTGGCAATAAAGCGATTCTGATAAGTTTTTAAACTGCACTTTTTCAAGTAAAAACCCTACAATTACGTCCTTGCACAACTTTCATGCTAGTTATTGCCATCACATACGAAGCTCATTGCAAAGGGAGCTAAGAAAAACAGAATGCTTTAGTGAACGTTCAGGCCGTAGAAAAGGAAGTGGAAGTTCATTATGTGATGTGTGACGTCAGCTCATTGAATTGGTACCTCACTGGAACCTTGAGCTTCACTTCAAAAACATACGGCTTCTCACTTTCCAGCCTTTATATGTCTTTCAATGTGTCATGGTCCGGTCCGTAAAGTCCGCATTCCAGTTCACAGTCCGGTCCGTGGACTCAGGACTCCGGGTCTTCCAGCTGTCCCTTGTTTCAGTTGGGTTAATCATAAGCATCTGATTCCTATCTTGGGGCTTGGAATATAAGTAGCCTTGGGGTTGCGTGTGGACTGCTAGTTTATCTTGTCAAGATTTCCTGGGAGCAACCTGCCAGTGGAAGGCTAGCGCGGCCACTTGCCATGTTTAGGCTGCGTTGGAGAACCATCGCTTCATGGAGCCTTGCAGTCAGCAGTCGGAGCTGCCTTTGCAGTATGGATTCAGCCGTTTCCCAGGCCAGCTGAGTGGCCGTCAGCCACTCGGAGCTAGGTAGGGATCCAGCTGTTTCCGTAGCCAGCTGAAGTTGCTGGCTGTAACTGTGACTCGGAGCAACCCCGATGCAGAGATGGAACTGTCTGTCATTCTTTGGTGCTTGTCTCTTCTTGACCTAGCCTCCGTGGGGTAAGTCAGGCCGTTCTACTGTTGCCCTGCGGGGGGATCTGTCTTGTCTTGTCCTTGCCTCCATAGGGTAAGTCAAGCCGTTCTGCTGTTGCCCTGCGGGGGATCTGTCTTGTCTTGCCTTTGCCTCTGTTGGGTAAGTCAGGCCGTCCTGCTGTTACCCGACGGATGGACCTGTCCCACCTTGGTGTGGAGATAAAGTTGAGTCCCGGCTTGTCTAAGGATGAGTCCCGGCTCTATGTCTATATACTGTCCAGTCTCATGTTAGTGTCGTGTTAAAGATGAGTCCCAGCTTTTCAAAGGATAAGTCCTGGCTCTATGTTGATGTACAGTTCCCAGTCTGTCTCGGAGCTCCAGCCTCCGAGTTATCAGCCTCCGCATTCCAAGCGTCCAGCCTCCAGCCTCTAGCCCCAAGCCTGCAGCCTCAAGACCCAAGACCCCAAGCCTGCAGCCTCTGGCTCGGAGTCCAAGCCCAGGCTTCTAGTTCATAGTTCCCTATCTGGGATCCCTGTTTCTTGTCCATATCCTAGCCCAGGTCCTGCATCCTAGTCCTGTTCCTGGTACTTCAGTGTCTGCGTTTTGCATTTGGGTCCGTTCCCAGCGCCCACCTTGTGACAAAATTGTTGTAAGTGGCGGCAGCTACAATGAAACGGCCAGCAAGCCTTTGGAAGGTTGAGCCCACAGTTCTCAGACAACACCATTGTGGCATAATATTTAGAAGAAACATGAAAAAACAACAAATTAGATGGAATTGCAATCACAACAGGCAGCTCCAATGAAAGTTAGCACGGTGATACAAATATTATTTTTGTTTCATATCCAGTACATTAAAATTTTAAAAACTTAACTCGTCTAAGTTGCTGCAAAACAGATAATCCTGCCTCTTTATGATAATCTTTCTCTTTAAGCAATCTAAGCTTAATGATTATGTTTGTTAAGACAATTTCAGCCCTATCAAAGTTCCAAGTTCAAAGTAAATTTACTATCAAAGTATATATATGTCACGGAGGAAATGCTTCTTATAGTGGGGAAGTCTGGGACCGGAGCTCATAGCCTTAGAATAGAAGAATGTCCCTTTAGAACAGAAATTAAGAATGTCTTTTGCCAGAAGGTGGTGAATCTGTGGAATCCATTGTCTCATGTGGCTGTGGAGACCAAGTCACTGGGTATAGTTAAAGCAGACATTGATAGGTTCTTGAGTAGTAAGGGTGTCAAAGGTTACAGGGAGAAGTCAGAGACGGATAATGAAACAGCCAAGATGGAATGATGGAGCACACTCAATGCACCAAATGGTCTATTTCTGCTCCTATGTCATATAGTTTTATGGTCTAATACTATCCTGAGGCTCATTCTCTTGCAGGCATTCATGGTAGATACAAAGAGATTCAATTGAATCAATGAAAAACTCCACACAAACAGAGATAGACAAACAACCAATGGACAAAGAAGACAAACTCTGCAAGTACAAAAAGAAAACAAATAAATAAATAAAATGTAACATTGAGAACATGAGCTGTAGAGTCCTTGAAAAAAGTTTGGAGGCCAAGGCAGGATGGAATGTTTCAAAGCGTTTATAAAGATCAGCTGTGGGAACAATGTTCACAAAGAAGAAAACTGGATGAAGGAGATTTGCGAAACAGTTCTGGTCTGCGGAAAATACTAAAAACGAGCCCAGATGGCCTGAAATAAAGCCAGAACAATGCTGGAAATACTCAACATATCCAGGCAGCCTCTGTGGAGGAAGAAACAGAATAATAGAGTGTCTGTGGAAGGAGATACTGGGCAGTACAATAGTGCGGTGGTTAGCATAATGCTTTACAGCGCCAGCGATTGGAAGGTTGGAGTTCAATTCCTACTGCTCTCTATGAGGAGTTTGAACATTCACCCCATGACCACATGGGTTTCCTCCTTGCTACACTCGTGCTGGAAGCATGGTGACACCTGCGGGCTGCCCCCAGCACATCACAAATGATGACGCAACGTACATGTGACAGATAAAGCGAATCTTCTTTTCTTTAAGCACTTCAGCTTGAATAACTTCCATCAGAGCTAAAAAACAAATATCTCTGCAATGAAAACTATACCTTATCAAGCTACCTATTCAATAATATTTAACAGGGAGGTGAGCTCTGAAAAGTCAGCAGAGAGAAACCGACAGGTTAAGTGAGTGGGTGAGAAGACAGCAGATTTAATCTAATTGGGAAAATATGAGTTCCTTCGCTTGTGTAAAGAATAAAGAGACAGGGGAAACTATAACATATTAGAATACAGAACGATTTTTGTTTTGTTAGTTCATAAGAAGAGAGCAAGCATTAAGATAAACACTGATACAAACACTTCAGCCTTTATTGTCAATAGATGGAGCCTGACCTGCTGAGCTCCTCCAGCATTTTGTGTTTATTGCTCTGGGTTTCCAGCATGTGCAGAATCTCCTGTGTTTATGGAATGAGATGGGGAGAAATATGAGGAGGGCACTGTGAATCTTTGGAATTTTCCGTCCCGGAAGTCTATAGATGGTTGATTACTGATTGTGTTGGAGGCTGCTGTTGATAGGCCAGTTAGTGCTGAGGAAGCAATGCGATTGCAGCAGGACTCAGACAAGTTGGAAGAATGGGCAAGAAAGTGGCAGATGGAACCCAGTGTTGGGAAATGTATGATATTGCATTTTGGTAAAAGGAACAATAGTGTGGACTATTGCAAAGGGTTAATTTACAGGTTGGGTCTGTGGTAAAGTAGGCAAATATAATGTTGGCATTTATTTCAAGGGGAATAGAATATAACAGCAAGGAGATGATGCCGAGCCTTTATAAGACACTAGTCAGGATGCAGTTAGAGTACTGACAACAGTTTTGGGCCCCACATCACAGAAAGGATGTGTCGTCATTGGAGAGGGTCCAGAGGAGGTTCACAAGTATGATTCCAGGAATGAAGGGGTTAACATATGAGGAGCATTTGGCAGCTTTGGCCCTGTACTCACTGGAATTTGGAAGAATGTGGGGATCTCACTGAAACCTACCGAATGTTGAAAGGACTAGATAGGGTGGATGTGGAGAGGATGTTTCCTATGGTGGGGGCATCCAGAACTAGAGGGCACAGCCTCAAAATTGAAGGGTGGCCCTTTTTATAACAGAGGAAAGGAGGAATTGTTTTAGCCAGTGGAATGCTCTGCCACAGACTGTGGTGGAGGCCAGGTCCATGTGTATATGTAAGGTGGAAGTTGATCGTTTCCTGAATGCTCAGGGCATCAAAGTATATGGCGAGAAGGCAGGTGTATGGGGTTGAGAGGGATCCAGGATCAGCCATGATGGAATGGCGGAGCAGACTTGATGGGCTGAATGGCCTAATTCTGCTCCTATGTCTTATGGTCTTATATATTTTTCTACACTTGGAGAATCAGGGGATTTAAGAATTGCGTAGGAAAGTGGAGTTAAACTATGATCTGACTGAATGGTGGTACAGCCTTATTCCTGCTTCAGTGTACTTGTCTGGGCTTAGAAAAGGCAAATAACAAAATGCCAAGGAATGACAAAGTAGAGAGATACTAACCACCTATCATTAACAATCAAGGCTATTACAATTGCTGACACCCCTAATATCAATATTCTAGGGGTCACAGTTGATCTGAAGTTTGACCAGCCACCCATAAACACCATGGATACAAAAGCAATTGAAAGGTTGGGTATTCAGTAACATTTCAGGGACTGGGTATCCTGCAGCAAGCAGCTCAGTCCTGACACACTGAGGTGTTACACCATCTACAAGACAACTCTCCATTTGCTGGGATGAGTTCAATGGCAATAACTATTAAGGTGCCTGATGGCATCCAGGACAATGAATCCTGCTTGAATGGCATCCGATCCACGACCCTAAATATTCCTTCTCTCCCCCATTATTTCAAATGAGGCATTATGTGCCTCATTAACAAAATGTACTTTAGTCACTAACCAAGGCTGCTCTAACAACACTGTCCAAACCCACAACCTCTACCACCAGAAGGACAGGACAGCAGGTAAATTGGAAAACCACCATCCGTACACCGAACATAGAACAGTACAGCACAGGAAGAGAGCCTGTACAGCTCACAGTGGTTGTGCCGAACCACATAAATTTATAACTAAGTGGCCAACTAAACTAATCCCTTATGCCTACGCATATCCCTCCATTTTCCTCACATTCATGTACCTATCTAAACATCTTTTAAAAGTCCCTAACGTACCTGCCTCTACCATCACCCTAGGCAGCATATTCCAGGCACCCACCACTCTCTGAGTAGAGATCTTGCCACTCACATCTCCTTTAAAATTACCCTTTCTCACCTTAAATGCAAGGCCTCTAGTAATAGACATTTCAACCCAGGGAAAAAGATATTTCGTCTGTACTCTCTCAATGCCTCTAAGATCTTATAAACATCTATCAGATCTCCCTTCAGCGTCTACTGCTCCAGAGAAAATAACCTATGTTTGTCCAGCCTACACATGCAGAATGCTGGAGGAACTCAGCAAGCCAGGCAGCACCAATGGGAGAAAAGTACAATCAGGTTTCAGGCCAAGACCCTTTGGCAGGACTGGTGGAAAAAAAGATGAGGAGTATGTTCCTTAAGTTCATAAGAATTGTACCTGTGTTTGTAAGTCCTTTGTATCTTGTAAATCTTTTGGAATTTGGAAATCTTTTATAAATTAATAATCCTCTATGAGCATTAAATGTGTTAAGAATTATTTGCATAAAATTAAATGTGTATTATTAAAAATATGTTTAAACTACTTAGCTAGCTGGAAGTATCCCCTCCCTGGTAGGAGAGGGGGACTCACCACTCAAGCAGTGGCTATTGGCAGCTAATTGCCGAGGCTAGACAGGCAAGTAAGCCAGCCTTCGAAGAGTAGATGGTACAGTATAAACTCCCTGCAGTGAGGGTACCCATCGATAGCCACATTAGATAGGGCTTAAAACCTTCTTTTGAGTTTAAGGCTTTGCGAATAGCATCTCACTATACAGACACCATACAAACATAGAAACGTAGGAAACCTACAGCACAATACAGGCCTTTCGGCCCACAAAGCTGTGCCAAACATGTCCTTACCTTAGAAATTACCCAGGGTTACCCACAGCTCTCTATTTTTCTAAGCTCCATGTACCTATCAAGGAGTCTCTTAAAAGACCCTATTGTATCCACCTCCACAACCATCGCTGGCAGCCCATTCCACGCACTCACCACCCCCTGCGTAAAAAAACTTACCCTGACATCTCCTCTTTACCTACTTCCAAGCATCTTAAAACTGTGCCCTCTCATGCTAGCCATTTCAGCCCTAGTAAAAAGCCTCTGACTATCCACACGATCAATGCCTCTCATCATCTTATACACCTCGATCAGGTCACCTCTCATCCTCCCTCACTCCAAGGAGAAAAGGCTGCGTTCACCCAACCTATTCTCATAAGGCATGCTCCCCAATCCAGGCAACATCCTTGTAAATCGCCTCTGCACCCTTTCTATGGTTTCCATATCCTTCCTGTACTGAGGCGACCAGAACTGAGCACAGTATTCCAAGTGAGGTTTGACCAGGTTTCTATATAGCTGTAACATTATCTCTTGGCTCCTAAACTCAATTCCACGATTGATGAAGGCCAATACACTGTATGCCTTCTTAAACACAGAGTCAACCTGCGCAGCAGCTTTGAGTGACCTATGGACTCGGACCCCAAGATCCCTCTGATCCTCCACACTGCCAAGAGTCTTACCATTAATACTATATTCTGCCATCTTATGTGAACCACTTCACACTTATCTGGGTTGAACTCCATCTGCCACTTCTCAGCCTAGTTTTGCATCCTATCAATGTTCCACTGACAGACCTCCACACTATCCACAACACCTCCGACCTTTGTGTCATCAGCAAATTTACTAACCCATCCCTCCACTTCCTCATCCAGGTCATTTATAAAAGTCACGAAGTGTAGGGGTCCCAGAACAGATCCCTGAGGCACCACTGGTCACCGACCTCCATGCAGAATATGACCTATCTATAACTACTCTTTGCCTCCTGTGGGCAAGCCAGTTCTAGATCCACAAAGTAATGTCCTCTTGGATCCCATGCCTCCTTACTTTCTCAATAAGCCTTGCATGGGGTACCTTATCAAATACCTTGCTGAAATCCATATGCACTACATCAACTGCTCTACCTTCATGAATGTGTTTAGTCACATCCTCAAAAAATTCAATCAGGCTTGTAAGGCACAACCTGCCTTTGGCAAAGCCATGCTGACTATTCCTAATCATATTATACCGCTCCAAATGTTCATACATTCTGCCTCTCAGGATTTTCTCCGTCAACTTACCAACCACTGGTCTGTAATTCCTGGGCTATCTCTACTCCCTTTCTTGGATATGGGAACAACATCTGCAACCCTCCAATCCTCCGGAATCTCTCTTGTCCTCATTGATGATGCAACGATCATTGCCAGAGGCTCAGCAATCTCCTCCCTCACCTCCCACAGTAGCCTGGGGTACATCTCATCCAGTCCCAGTGACTTATCCAACTTGATGCTTTGCAAAAGCTCCAGCACATCCTCTTCCTTAATATCTACATGCTCAAGCATTTCAGTCCACTGTAAGTCATCCCTACAATCTCCAAGATCCTATTCCGTAATGGATACTAAAGCAAAGTATTCATTAAGTATCTCTGCTATCTCCTCTGGTTCCATACACACATCTCCACTGTCACATTTGATTGGTCCTATTCTCTCACACCTTATCCTCTTGCTCTTCACATACTTGTAGAATGCCTTGGGTTTTCCTTAATCCTGTCCACCAAGACCTTCTCATGGTCCCTTCTGGCTTTCCTAATTTCATTTTTAAGCTCCTTTCTGCTAGCCTTATAACCTTCAAGATCTCTATCATTACCTAGTTTTTTGAACCTTTCCTAAGCTCTTCTTTTCTTCTTGACCAGATTTACAACAGCCTTTGTACAGTTCCTATACCCTACCATCCTTTCCGTCTCATTGGAACATACCTATGCAGAACTCCACGCAAACATCCCCTGAGCATTTGCCACATTTCTTCCATACGTTCCCCTGAGATCATCTGTTTCCAAGTTCCTGCCTGATAGCCTCATATTTCCCCTTACTCCAATTGAATGCTTTCTAACTTGTCTGTTCCTATCCTGCTCCAAAGCCATGGTAAAGGAGATAGAATTGTTTTCACTATCTCCAAAGGGCTCTCCCAATGAGAATCTGACACCTGACCAGGTTCATTTCCCAATACCAGATCAAGTACAGCCTCTCCTCTTGCAGGCTTATCTACATATTGTGCCAAGAAACCTTCCTGAACACACCTAACAAACTCCACCCCATCTAAACCCCTCGCTCTAGGGACATGCCAATTGATATTTGGGAAATTAAAATCTCCCACCACAACAACCCTGTTCAGAATCTGTAACATTACCTCTTGGCTCCTAAGCTCCTTTCTAGAATCGGTCTTCCTATCTACTCCTTGACGTCCCTGTTACTATTGGGTGGTCTATAAAAAACACCCAGTAGAGTTATTGACCCCTTCCTGTTCCTAACATCCACCCACAGAGACTCCATAGACAATCCCTCCATGACTTCCTCCTTTTCCAAAGCCACCCCCCACCTCTTTTGCCTCCCTCCCTGTCCTTTCTGAAACATCTAAAGCCTGGCACTTAAAGTAACCATTCCTGCCCCTGAGCAATCCAAGTCTCTGTAATGGCCACAACATCATAGCTCCAAGTACTGATTCACGCTCTAAGCTCATCCGTTTTGTTCATAATACTCCTTGCATTAAAACAGACATATCTCAACCATCAGTCTGAGCACATCCCTTCTCTATCACCTGCCTATCCTCCCTCTCACACTGCCTACAAGCTTTCTCTATTTGTGAGCCAACCACCTTTTCCTCCATCTCTACTATTCGGTTCCCACCCCCCACCAATTCTAGTTTAAAGTCTCCCCAATTGCCTTAGCAAACCTCCCCAACAGGATATTGACCCTCTGGGATTCAAGTGCACCCATCCTTTTCATACAGGTCACACCTGCCCAAAAAGAGGTCCCAAGGATCCAGAAATCTGAATCCCTGCCCCCAGCTCCAATCCCTCGGCCACACATTTATTCTAGTATATATTCTAGTGTATATTCTAGTATCTAGTATGTATCCACGTATATATTCTAGTCATATGAGAAAGATGGATGGTGAAGAATTGTTGTATTAAACGTGCCAAATGACCAGAAAGGGAGGAAAAATAAATAAACTTGAATTTAATTGCCCGGACTGAATTGTGTCTTTGACTGGATGAACCTTGCCCATTGCCAGCTTCTCTTTCTCTACAGAAATATTCCTCCTGCAGCGTCCCATTTCCTCAATGTTCTATGCATTCAAACTCTTTTATATCCCTTAAGTGGAAATGTCATAAATGTTCTGTCAATAAACATTTTTCAATTATATCCATTTAAAGGCCTATGTTTAATTTGGACTCCAGTTGAGGAGAAAATATATTATTTTTCTCAAGTCGGCCTCAAGAAAGTTAATGAAGAGAAAATTCAGCTTGGAATTCATTGATGGGCAACTAATGAAAATATTACTGCTGGAATTATTTTCTTATTTTACGGTACACTAAGGTCCTTTTTTTTGTTAATCAAAGCGCTGCTGAATGTTAGTATTTCTACAATGAAGCATTAGCTAGTGAACAAATCCCAACTTCAACTGTATCCCCAGGTACAAAATACCACTTACTGAGCATATGTAATTGACTCTTTTTCATATTCATTCATGGGATAATTCCAAGGAAGTGTTGCCAATTTTCTGCCAACTTGCGGAAAATGGCTCTCAGTTTTGCCTGTGGCATCGTACCTCGCAAAACGTGAGTAGAATTCAATGATTTCAGATAATGTTTCCAGTTCTATCTACACCTATCATTTTCTCCTTATCCTGTTCCCGTGGTACTATAGAACCCGCCAAAAGCTGGCCAGACATTTTAATTCTGGTTCTCATTCCATCATGTCAGTCCGTGGCCTCCTCTTGTGCCACGATCAGACTCCCTCAAGGTGGAGGAGCAACATCTTATATTCCACCTGGGTAGCTTCCAACCTGCTGGCCTGAATATCGATTTCTCCTTCTGGTAGAACATTTCCCTCCCTCCCTCTCCTCTCTAGTCATCTGCCTATCACCTCCCCCTGGGTCCCTTCCTCCATCCCCTTCTCCTATGGTCCACTCTCCTCTCCTATCAGATTCCTTCCTATCCTGCCCTTTATTTTTCCTACCCACCTATCACTTTCTAGCTTTCCTCCTTCCCCACCTGCCGCCATTCCATTCTGGCATCTTCCCCCTTGCTTTCCAGTCCTGAGGAAGAGTCTCAACCCGAAATGTCGATTGTTTATTCATTTTCATAGATGAAGCCTGACCTGCTGAGCTCTTCCAGCTTTTTGTGTGTGACCTTTTTTATTAGTTGCTGTCTAACCTCTCTTAAATAGTACCTGCCACAGACCTTCCTGTTTGTTCTTTATTTCCTGTTCAGATGTAAAATTATGGAAATAACTCTGATCCTTTCTCCACCAATTCTGTCTAAGTATATTTTTGTGTTTCAAAAGCAAAACACCACAAATTTTACAAATCTGAAAAAAAAATGATTTGACCAGAACAATCTTAATGATAATTCATCAAACTGAAACACTAACTATTCATCTCAATGAACATTATGAGGGGTAAATTCCACCCCATGCCTTATCTGGGACACGGGGCACCAACCTTGCCATTTCTTTAGCTTTTGTCTGTTTCTCAGGGCCGAGTTGCTAGTATGACGCTCAACCTAGCATGGGTGGAAAGCATCCAAGGAGCTGGCCAGACTCAAACCCTGGATTTCCTGTTCTGAAGGCCGGTGCGGATACCACTACACCACCAACGCAGTCTATGAGGGGAATAGGCAGGGTAAATACAACCAGGCTTTTCCCACTGAGGTTTGGTGAAACTGGAACTAAAGGGCATAGGTTAAGGACAAATGGTGAAGTATTTCTGGGGAACATGAGAGGGAAGTTCCTCACTCAGAGGGTGGAACAAGCTGCCAGCAGAAGTTGTGGATGCAGGTTTAATTTCAACATTTAAGAGAAGCTTGGATAAGTACATGGGTGGGAGAGGTATAGAGGGCTATGGTCAAGGTGCAGGTCAATAGGACTAGGATCATGGAGTAGATGGGCCAAAGGGCCTGTTTCTGTGATGTAGTGCTCTCTGGCCCTATGACCGTCTGAGATGCTACCCTACATACTGAATATATCCAGCTTGCTCTCTTTTCACTTCGCACATTTTCATTATTCATTTCTGAGTTCCAACATCCACAATATTTTGCTCTTGTCAATTAAGATAGGGATCAAGGGTATCGAAATCCACCCTCTTCTTATCTGTCCCATGCCATCAATATTCCAGCAAAGGTCTTAGAGGTGAAGGAAGTGACAGTTACATTAATCGTCTCAAGGTTTTTCAAAATGAATACATCAAGCATAAACTTATTGAACAGATTGTGGCAGTTTCAGAGCGTGCTGCCAGATCATATACACCAAAGCCAGCCAGGATCTATTCGCTAAGCTATTTTGAAAGGAACATGAAGGCAAGATGATATACCAATGAAGTTCCATGTGGTGAAGTTTCCAACATCTCTCAAAACACCACGAACAAATTTCTGTTTGCTTGGCTAGGAAATTTATATTTTAAACTAGGAGCACTATGTCTGGGGATGTTAAACCAACACATTTTATAAACAAAACTTGTTATACCTTAAATATAACCAATTGCACACTGATAAAGAAAATGCCTTGATCTCTCATACATGGGGAATTATGTTGCAGTCTTTTTGGGCATTGGGTAAAACTATAATATCCTGTTTGTTGCAAAGCTAGACTCTGTCTGAACACTGCATGCTATCCAGGAAACTTAAATATCACAGAGCCAACTGGTAAAAAATATAGACACAGAACCAATACTGAACAATATAAGAAATTGGCCAGAGTTAGCTCAACAATCTGGATATAGTTCACAGTAATGCAAATGTAGGCCGCCAAAGATTATTGATTCTTTACAATAGATGAATGAATTATTAATAGAAACACACTGCCAAATTAATAGAGAATCAGACATAGATTGACAGGACATAATCTGTTGTTCTCCTGCAAGCACACTCACTTTATCTTGGTGTGTTTCATGTTAAAATCAATTATTTAATATACAGGTTCATAATTGATTGAATATTTCAGACAAAAGTCTATACACAGTGGAGTATTAACCATATTTATGGTTTGGTTCTCATCAAAAAATAAATATGATTAACTTTGAGTTCAACTTTGCAATATAAAAACACAGATCAATTAATCCCCTTAACCACCACAAAATTGCCCAAAGCCACATCAAAATAAAATCTTATTAATTATTTCGATGACCTTCCCTGAATGTTTAAAGCTTTAATTTGTCTTTGGTTCAATTATATCTGCTGCAGGCACAGACCCAAGATTACATAATCATTTGGAAGTGTTTGACTTTTGATTAATATCAATGAGGAAAACGAGAGTGTTTTTTATGGAACACATAACAGGCTTTAAGCAAAAGATGCCCTTGATTTTTTTTTTTTGGAATAAAGCTGTTTCTCACTTTACAAATCAGATGTGTTTCTGGAAGAGAATTTGTTGAGCAAAAGTTCATGATTGAAAGTGCTGGACAAAATGCACTATAGGGCATTTTGTGCATAATCCTATGCAGACAATGATTTTAACAAAATGTTGCTTTGTCAAGGAGTCAAGGATGTTATGGAAATAATTCAGAAATCAAATGTGAGAAACAAGTTCACATATCCTCCAATACAAGAGGCAGTTTGGCTTGTTAGTAACACTTCTGGAATTTTCACTGACAATGATGTTCTGTGCAGTTTGTCAGAGTATGTAATGTTTGCAGGAGTCATTGGGGCAATAAAACACAGTCCTAACTTGTAAAAGATCTTAAACACCCAGTATTGTTTACTTCAATATTTAACAACAGTTTGGTGTGATAATGTTCACCATGTTAAAATGTTTTGGTTCTCATCAAAAAATAAATATGATTAACTTTGAGTTCAACTTTGCAATATAAAAACACAGATCAATTAATCCCCTTAACCAAATGTAAACTTAAATTCGCCGGACCAAATAACCACAGCACAAAAAGATTGTTACTTATCTTTTCACCAGTTATTTCTTCGAGCTCAGCTGGCGAGGGAACTTGATCCCAACATCAGGGGGAGAAGCGTTCTCATCCCTCTGGCCATTCAAACAAGTTCACTGCTTGATTTCCAGAATTGTTACAATTCATAAGGCCACCAATACAAAAGAACAATCACTTCGATAGACATTCCAGTTGCTCAAATAGAACAAGACTTAATAACTTAGATAAGACACTCCACCAAATTTAAGCTTTAATTAAGAAAGGAATGTTCTGTTTTATCTTCATCAGCAACCACCTTTGGTCAAAACCAAAAGGTGTGAAAAAATCAAGAGATGTCTTTTGTGGATCTGTGTGACCTTTATCCCTTATCTCCAAAGAAGCAGCTGTGAGACATCATCTTAAACATGCAGTAGCCATTCACAAACCGGAATACACAGACACAGTCGGTACTCAACCTTAACCCATTATTTACAGGAATCTGAGAATCCCTCAATTCCCTTGAAACTTTATCAGAAGCAGATACAATTGAGGCATTTGAAGTACTTACTCACACATATTGCAGAGAATTGAGGGATATGGACATTGTGTAGGCAGAAGGAGTGAGTTAGGCATTTACTTGCTAGTTAGCTTGGCACAACATTGTGGGCCAAAGGGCCTGTTCCTGTGCTGTATATTTCTATGTTCTACTTCAGTGTGGGGTGCATAAATTTCTTTAAATAAATAATGATTCCATAGTTGGGGGTCTGTGCCCCAAAAGCTTATACCTCTGCATTAATTTCACCAAGCATTCTAAGAGCAAATGTCTATTTACTTTGTTTCCGTTATATCCTTCGGATTCAATTATGACTGTTCTTGATTCATCAAAACTTTGCATTTAGTGTTGGTGGCAAATCAAGCTGCAAAGACTCTGCAAAATTAGATGAAAGTGGGCATAGAATAGTCTCTGTGTTTTTCAACCTTAAAAGGGTAAGGTATAACCTGCAAGGGATTCAACCAAATTCAGACCTGTTGACATTTGCTGTAGGAATCAGAGAAGAGCCTTGAATCGACACTTCTCATGGCAGCCACATGGAGGTAGTACAAACTGGCTGTATCACAGGAAAGAGACAAAGGAATGTTCATTGGTGGGGGGCTGTGCTGGACACTGTAGGGCCAAGAAACCAGCTAGAACCTTGACTAATATGAGAAATTCCTGGAGTGATCCTTCATAATGAGGGTAGGTAATAATAGTAGATTTTAACTTGCCCAATGTTGACTGGGCCAGCCATAGTGTAAAAGACTTGGAGTGAAATTTGTGATGTGTGTCCCAAGAAAGGAGGGTGAGTGCAGGTTGGTGGGACTAGAAGGGCCAAGATGGCCTGTTTCCGTGCTGTAATTGTTATATTGTTATATGGTTATATAAGAACTATTCAAAGGAGAGCTTTCATTATCCTACCACTTGCTGTCCTTTAACTAACTCTACCCAATGAGCTGATTATTGAACTCATTTACAATTGTGGAATAATGGAAAACTACAGTCTGTACAGCAGGAAACAACGTGCCAATTTGCTACCACACATATTGCACTTCTGCCACGTCACATTTCACCCGTAGACTTTTTTTTATTTTTGGCGCTTTTTTGTATGAAGATCTTGGTACAAGGATCCATTTTGTTCCTGTTTGATACGCTCTTATATCAGGTAAGGTAGTGTCATCAATAGCAGAGATAGTAGGAAACTGTTCCCCGTAGCAGATTGTCCAAACCCAAAGGGATAGATTTAGGGAAATATAGAAGGCTTAGAGGGGATCTGAGGAAGATTTTTTTTTCATCCAGAGGGTGTTTAAAACTTGGAAATATACTGTTTGAGTGGGAGGTGGAGCCAGGTATTCTCTTAACATCTCAAAAGTATATAAGGAGTATTTCAATCACCACAGCGTAGAAGGTAATGGACCAAGTGCTGTAAATTAAATTGTTGAAAAGCATAATGTTAGCAAGTTCATTTCTGGTACTTGATGGTTGAAACATAGACGTAAAGGGCCAAGTCATGCATTGCAAACACGAGGAATTCTGCAGATGCTGGAAATTCAAGCAAAACAACTCAAAGTCCTTCGACACTTCACCTGTAAGTCGGCTGGGGTGATATACTGCGTCTGGTGCTCCTGATGTGGCCTTCTATATATTGGCGAGACCCGACGCAGACTGGGAGACCGCTTTGCTGAACACCTACGCTCTGTCCGCCAGAGAAAGCAGAATCTCCCAGTGGTCACACATTTTAATTCCACATCCCATTCCCATTTTGACATGTCTATCCACGGCCTCCTCTACTGTAAAGATGAAGCCACACTCAGGTTGGAGGAACAACACCTTATATTCCGTCTGGGTAGCCTCCAACCTGATGGCATGAACATCGACTTCTCTAACTTCCGCTAATGCCCCACCTCCCCCTCGTACCCCATCCGTTATTTATTTTTATACACATATTGTTTCTCTCACTCTGCTTTTTCTCCCTCTGTCCCTCTGACTATACCCCTTGCCCATCCTCTGGGTTCCCCCCCCCCCGTCTTTCTCCCCGGGCCTCCTGTCCCATGATCCTCTCATATCCCCTTTGCCAATCACCTGTCCAGCTCTTGGCTCCATCCCTCCCTCTCCTGGCTTCTCCTATCATTTTGGATCTCCCCCTCCCCCTCCCCCTCCCACTTTCAAATCTCTTTCTAACTCTTCCTTCAGTTAGTTCTGACAAAGGGTCTCCGCCTGAAACGTTGACTGTACCTCTTCCTAGAGATGCTGCCTGGCCTGCTGCATTCACCAGCAACTTTGAGCTGTGTTGCTCAAATCATGTATTGATTGACTTTATGATAACTTTTCTTACAAGGATCACCAGACATTAGCTTAAGACCTGGAAACAGGCAACAGTTCAGACAAAGTCGATAGAGGAAGAAACAAAGTTGAAGCTTCCACTGACCTCAGATGATAGTTATGCTTCCATCTTCATACCAGGGTGGTGAACACTTGCAGCAGTTTTTAATCTGTATTTCAGATCTTCAGTGTCTCTAATATACCACACTTTTCTTTGGATACTTGGCAGTAGAGGAAGATCAGGCTAATATATTTTCAGATCACTAAGCAAGGACCACCAAAGAAAACTCTTTCTAGCTGATAGAACTGAGAACCTGCAATGCCCCAGATCATCCATTTTATTACTCAGAACATGTAGTCATTGAGACATTGGAAGTTTAAGAGTAGTTTATACTTTATTTCCAATAATAGCTGGCTATATAAAATGTTCCTGTTTATTAATACTTAATTAGAACAAGTAAAAATTAATTTATTTTAATTAATGGAAATAAACAGAAATAAAATGCCTATTAATATAAGGGTCCACATACAGTGCCTGGTTACTGGCTACTCCGATTAGAGTCAGGGAATTCTGGGGCTGGTTACTTTGTTTTAGGTATTAGAAATTGTGACAGTGGATCTTCCTGTAAGTTCAGAAGGTGTTACTGTTTCTTAGTGATGAAGTTCTTCTGCAAAGTTGATTTACAGGAGCCTCGTGTCCTTGAAAGGATCTGTGCTAGCCAGGCAGTGATCTTGAGTGCCTGCACCACTTTCCCTGAGGTCTCACTGGGTATCATTGTGACCTAGTGCTGAAAAGAGAACACCTATTTTAGGCATGGCCTCTATCTGTCATTTTCACGCAGTGTAGGAAATGGCTTGTGGAACCGCTACAGGTCGTAAGAGAATGCATGTGAGCCGCTTTAGGCTATGACTCGCGTGGCATTTTCTTAAAAGGACAATGTCATATTTTTAATCAATAATAAAAGTGTTAGTTGGATACTGTGAGATGCTGCTGAAGGAAATAGATATTACACTGCAAGTGTTCAGCAACTGAAGTAAATCTCACTTTGAACAGCAGTGTTAAATAATACTATAAAGCCAGAAGATACTGGAGCAGAATTAGGCCATTTGGCCCATTAAGTCTGCTCCTTTATTTCATCGTGACTGATCTATTTTCCCTCTCAACCCCAATCTCCTGGCTTCTGCCCGTATCCTTTCATGCCTTGACATCAAGAATCTATCAACCTGTCTTAAATATACCCAGTGACCTGGTCTCCACAGACGCCTGTGGCAACAAATTTCACAGATTGGAAATTGAGAAAGATAAATGTTAAGCAGCTGAATTATTATTGATCATTTTATACAATTTCTCCATTAAAATTGCCTTTTTTATCTCCATACTTAAAAACTGTTTTTGAATCATGTTAAGCCTCCAGATCCTTTGAACATGCTTGCAAAATGCAACCACAATCATATGATTCTTATTATGTTCTTCATCCTGATGCTCATGGCTCAAAACTGTCAAATTTCCAAGTGTATAAATATAACATTTTAACAGGATGCACCACGAGCCTCACCCAGGGGCGGTACACTTGGCGGCATAACCAAGTTCTCAAACAGCTGGCATCAATCTTGGAACAGAGGCGAATCACTACTAATGTTCTTCCACAAACATCGGCAGGAAATGTCCACATTACACGATTTGTACCAGCAGGCCAACCTCCAGAGCATCATATAACATCAAAAGATGTAAGCATTCCGCAGGTTGCTCGGGAATGGAAAATGAACATGGACTTAGAAAAAAGGCTTGTGTTTCCCCCAGACATTGAGGCTACAACATTCTGGCCAGATATGGTCCTGTGGTCCACAACAGCCAAGCTGGCATATGTTGTGGAATTGGCAGTACCATGGGAAGATGGTGTCGAAGAAGCTTATGAGAGGAAGAAGACCAAGAACTCTGAACTGGCAACTGAAGCTGCCCAGAATGGCTGGAAGACCAAGATTTTCCCTGTAGAAGTGGGATGCAGGGGATTCGTTGCTACATCTACGACCAGTCTATTGAAGAAGATGGGGGTGGGGGTCACTCCCTCCAAAAAGTAATCAAGTCCTTGTCAAATGCAGCAGAAGAAAGCCGCAATTGGATTTGAATTAAAAGGAAAGACAACAACTGGGCTGCAAGATGAAGATAGGAGGGTATGGAACTGAGGGGGTTGTATCTGGGACGCCAGGTAGCACCGTTGAGCCCTCTGGCGACGTCATGGGCTTATCAACGAAACGTCAAAGAAGGAGGGTGCCCACCTGATGACCCCGATGACGTACTTACCCTCCCTTCTTGTCACCACTGCAAGCCCACTGCGAACATCGAGAGTGCCAACTTACCATAGGGATTGAAACATCAAGTCCTAGTAGCTCTACTAATACTACAGTATTTCTTCACTGGCAGTGGGTTCTCGCTCTCAGAAATTGCTGAGCGGCCTGGCATTTCGATATCGCCAGGTGCAGCCCTGTGGACGATTCAATTTCTTGCCAATGATGCCGTCTGAAGTACTGAGGGAGATTGAAACATAGAGAAAGCAGTGTATACTGCTGTCAAAAGAAGCCCCCTGCACTGAACAATCTCTCTCTCTTTTTTCCTTGATGGTGAGTGAGAACCTGTTGGTCCACGAGTCGGGGAAACTTGACTCAATTAAGTGGCACTGCAGATTGTAACATCCAAAGAGTGAGCTTTTGGTCTCCCCTCTCATCTGCTGCAGGAGCAATATCTCTCTCTCCCTCACTAGCGAGAGACAGAGCCTACCTGAGAGGTCGAGGTGTTGGGATGGACAGTAGTTTTGGATGGACTCTAGATCATGGTCTCCATGGGCTTTGCTATTGCTTGCATGGAGGGTGGTGGGGGAGTTGATGCTTTTACTAGACCAAGTGGGGGAAGGGGGAAGGGGGGAGGGTTGATTCTTTTGCTGCTGCTTGAACGTGGGAGGGGGAGGAGGGGCTTCAGGAAAAGTTTTTCTGTCATTCATTCTTTGGGATTTTTCCTGTTTCGTGGATATCCATGAAGAGTAAGAATTTCAGGTTGTATACTGTATACATTCTCTGATACCATATTGAACCATTGAATTTCCTCAAGGCTTCGTAGGATTATCAATGATAGCATAGTTAGTGCTGCTACACGGCAGCTCTAGCGTTCTGATTGCTATCCTGTCCTTGGGCAATTTCTGTGGAGATTTCATATTCTTCTTGTGTAAATATAGGACTATTGATCTTTACAAAGAAGCAGTTTTACAGACTTACATTATAGAGAAATAGTTTTCTCCTAGATAATCACTGAAGCAGTTTATTAGACAAGAGAGAACAGTTTATCAATCAATGATTAATATAACATTGGAGTTTGGCGTTGCACAAGTAACAAAGGAGGAGCTTTTAACAGAACATCATTTATTGAAGATAGTGGGCTTTCAACAAATAAAGTTTGATACAATAATGAATCAAAGAACATACTATAGAGTGCACAACTTTAAAAGTAAACTAACATGTACTGTATCTTTAAGAATTGACAATTATCAATCACAAATCACCTAAACTATCAGAAATACTAAATCGATAACTGACAATAGCAATCAAAAAAATCTTTACTGAACTGGTATGACACTGCTCCTATGAAATTTGATACCATTTTTCTCTGTGATAGATCTTCCATTATGTCAAGATGTTTTGATTCTCAGGGCAGTTTGCAGCTTTTGTGTTCTGAAGGAATAAAACTCTTTTTGTTAATTCCAGTCTGCAGGTATGCTCTGGGAACTAGAGAGCGGCCACCACTTTCATTAGAATGTGATAACAGATCTTGAATCCAAAATCTGTGCTGCCCAGAGGAATCTTCTTCAAATCAGCAAATATTGTTCAAGAAGTTATAAGCTACTTATCCGGTTATTTTGGTTCAAACAAGCCTTATCACTGAATTACCGAACAAATTCAACAATCTGCAGCTCCACTGTGAAATGAAATGTCACGTTCTAGGTCAAATATTCTGAAGAATTGAACTTGCTAACATCATGCTTTTCAACAATTTAATTTACAATGTACAATGTCAAGTATTAACTTGTTTACATGTACGTGCTTGTAAGATCCTCAATAGCATCAGCTTGAGCAGCCTTGCATTCAACATTCTTCTCTGAAAATGCAGTTGTTATATAACATAAAACCATATAACAATTACAGCATGGAAACAGACCATCTCAGCCCTTCTAGTCCATGCTGAACTCTTACTCTCACCTAGTCCTACCGACCTGCACTCAGCCCATAACCCTCCATTCCTTTCCGTCCATATATCCATCCAATTTAACTTTAAATGACAACATCGAACCTGCCTCAACCACTTCTGCTGGAAGCTCGCTCCACACAGCTACCACTCTCTGAGTAAAGAAGTTCCCCCTCATGTTACCCCTAAACTTTTGCCCTCTAACTCTCAACTCATGTCCTCTTGTTTGAATCTCCCCCACTCTTAATGGAAAAAGCCTATCCATGTCAACTCTATTACAGTCATAGTCATACTTTACTAATCCCGGGGGATCAATCCCCCTCATAATTTTAAACACCTCTATCAAGTCCCCCCTCAACCTTCTACGCTCCAAAGAATAAAGACGTAACTTGGTCAACCTTTCTCTGTAACTTAGGAGATGAAACCCAGGCAACATTTTAGTAAATCTCCTCTGTACTCTCTCAATTTTATTGACATCTTTCCTATAATTCGGTGACCAGAACTGTACACAATACTCCAAATTTGGCCTTACCAATGCCTTATACAATTTCAACATTACGTCCCAACTCCTCTACTCAATCAACAGGAATTCTGCAGATGCTGGAAATTCAAGCAACACACATCAAAGTTGCTGGTGAACGCAGCAGGCCAGGCAGCATCTCTAGGAAGAGGTGCAGTCGACGTTTCAGGCCGAGACCCTTCATCAGGACGAAGGGTCTCGGCCTGAACCATCGACTGCACCTCTTCCTATACTCAATGCTCTGATTAATAAAGGCAAGCATACCAAAAGCTTTCCTTACCACCCTATCCACATGAAATTCCACCTTCAGGGAACTATGCACCATTATTCCTAGATCCCTCCGGTCTACAGCATTCTTCAGTGCCCTACCATTTACCATGTATGTCCTATTTTGATTAGTCCTACCAAAATGTAGCATCTCATATTTTTCAGCATTAAACTCCATCTGCCATCTTTCAGCCCACTCTTCTAACTGGCCTAAATCTCTCTGCAAGCTTTGAATACCTACTTCATTATCCACAACACCACCTATCTTAGTATCATCTGCATACTTCCTAATCCAATTTACCACCCCATCATCCAGATCATTAATATATATGACAAACAACATTGGATCCAGTACAGATCCCTGAGGCACACCGTCCTCCAATCTGACACACAGTTATCTACTCTCTGGTGTCTCCCATCCAGCCACCGTTGAATCCATTTTACTACTTCGATATTAATGCCCAACGATTGAACCTTCCTAACTAACCTTCCATGTAGAATCTTGTCAAAGGCCTTACTGAAGTCCATATAGACAACATCCATGGTTTACCCTCGTCAACTTTCCTAGTAACCTCATCAAAAAATTCAGTAAGAATTGTCAAACTTGACCTTCCACGCACAAATCCATGTTGGCTGTTCCTAATCAGACTCTGTCTATCCAGATGATTATATATACCATCTCTAAGAATACTTTCCATCAATTTATCCACCACTGACGTCAAACTCACAGGCCGATAATTGCTAGGTTTACTCTTAGAACCCTTTTTAAACAAAGGAACCACATGAGCAATACGCCAATCCTCCGGCACCATCCCCGTTTCTAATGACATTTGAAATATTTCTGTCAGACCCCTGCTATTTCCACACTAACTTCCCCCATGGTCCTAGGGAATATCTTGTCTGGACCCAGAGACTTATCCACTTTTATATTCCTTAAAAGCGCCAGTACTTCCTCTTCTTTAATCGTCATACTTTCCATAACTACCCTTCTTGTATCCTTTACCTTACACAATTCAATATCCTTCTCCTTAGTGAATACCGAAGAAAAGAAATTGTTCAAAATCTCCGCCATCTCTTTTGGTTCCACACATAGCCATCCATTCTGATTCTCTAAGAGACCAATTTTATCCCTCACTATCCTTTTGCTATTAATATAACTGTAGAAACCCTTTGGATTTATTTTCAGCTTACTTGCCAAAGCAGCCTCGTATCTTCTTTTAGCTTTTCTAATTTCTTTCTTAAGGTTCTTTTTACATTCTTTATATTCCTCGAGCACCTCATTAACTCCAAGCTGCCTATAATTATTGTAGGTCTCTCTCTTTTTCCGAACCAAGTTTCCAATATCCCTTGAAAACCATGGCTCTCTCAAACTTTTAACCTTTCCTTTCAACCTAACAGGAACATAAAGATCCTGTACCCTCAAAATTTCACCTTTAAATGACCTCCATTTCTCTATTACATCCTTCCCATAAAACAAATGTTCCCAATCCACTCCTTCTAAATCCTTTCGCATCTCCTCAAAGTTAGCCTTTCAGTTGTTCACTGATTCTATTGTGTTTCTTTGTATTCATTGTGAATACACCCACAAGAAAATGAATCTCAGGGTAGTAAATGGTGACATATATGCATTTTGATAATAAATTTACTTTGAATTTTGAACTAAAGTAATCCAATGGTCCACTCAATTCAAGCCGTAAAGCTTACATTTAAGGCTCTAACAAATTTATATACATGTACTGTGGAGAGCAAGGGGGCGGGGGGGGGGGGGGCACTGCACGAGATTGGAAAAAGCTGCAGAGAGTTGCAAACTCAGCAGGTTCCACCATGAGCACGAGCAACTCCAGCATTGAAGACATCTTGAGAAGGTGATACCTCAAAAAGGCGGCATCCATCATCCAGGATACGCGCATTTAGAGTGTGGTCTTACGTAGCTCCTGTGGACTTGATTTCTCCCCTGTTTTGCCAACTGGAACATCGCAGATTGGAACGTTGAGGCAGTGGGTGCAGCTGGTGGACGCCTCTGCACTCCAGTGATTTCTCTTTCGAAGGAGGTGACACCTCGGGGAGAGGGGGAGGGGGAGGGGGAGGGGGAGGGGGAGGGGGAGGGGGAGGGGGAGGGGGAGGGGGAGGGGGAGGGGGAGGGGGAGGGGGAGGGGAGGGGGAGGGGAGGGGGAGGGGGAGGGGGAGGGGGAGGGGGAGGGGGAGGGGGAGGGGGAGACATTGAAATCGGTTTTGATGGACCTTGATCATGGTCTCTGGGGGCTTTGCTGTTACTTCCTTAGTGCATGGTGGGGAGAGGGAGGGGAGGGGGATGAGGAGGCTTGATTCTTTGCTGCTGCTTGTGTGTGGGATGGGGTAGGGGAGCTTTGGAGATAATGTTTTTCTATCATTCATTCTTTGGGATTTTCTTCTGTTTTGTTGATGTCTGCCAAGAGTAAGAATTTCAGGTTGCATATTGTATACATTCTCTGATATTAAATGGAACCATTGAACCATTGTCTGCTACTATAAAACAACTTTCACAACATATATCCGTGGCCAGAAACCTGATTCTGATTATACTTTCAGAAGGTTTGTTGTTTTTGCATCCTATATATATTACTTGCTGTACCTAATCACCTGTGAATGCCCTCCCTTACTTTTGATTGCATTCCATATGTAAATTTTAACATAAATTTCATGGGTACTGAACCCACTAACAGATTTCGACATCAACTTTGCCTTTTTCTAAGAGGTTGGTCCTGCTACAATACATCATTTGATTGTCAGATTGTATTTCATATCACAACCTGATGGTGTACCTGGCCACTTTTTGAAAATTTACTCTAACCAGCTGGCTAGAGTGTTCAAGGACATCTTCAACTTCTCACTGTTGTGGTCTGTGGTTTTCATATGCTTCAAAAGGGCAGCAATCATACTAGTGCCCAAGAAGAGCAGGACTATTGACTGGTAGCACTCACACCCACCATAATAAGTGCTTCAGGAGGTTGTATATAGTTTGAATTAATTCCTGCCTGAAGGACTTGGACCCATTGCTATTTGCCTACCCCCACAACAGGTTTACAGCAGACATAATCTCACTGGCTCTTCACTCTTCTTTGGAAGCATGTAGACAACAGCAAAATCTATTTAGTCTGTTGTTTCTCAATTATAGTTTGGCGTTCAATGCCTTCTCCTTAGCACTAATCATTAAGCTTCATAACCTGGCCTCTGCATCTTTCTCTGCAACTGGATCTTCAGCTTTCTTATCGGGAGACAACAGTCAGTGCAGATTGGTAATTAACATCTCCTCCTTGCTGTCAATCAACACAGATGCACCTCAAGGAGGTGTGCTTAGCCCACTGCTCTGATCTCTCTACACTTATGACCCTGTGGGTAAACACAGCTGAAATTCAATCTATAAACTTGTCGATGGCGCCACTGTTGTTGGAAGAATCTCAGATGATGACAATGAGGTGTACAGGAGTAAGACCGATCAGCTGGTTGAGTGGTGTCATAGCAACAACCTTGCACTCAGCATCAGCAAAAAGAAGGAATTGGAGATTTCGGGAAGAAAAAGTTGGAAGAACACACGTCAGCCCTTATTGAGGAGTCAGAGGTAGAAAGGGTGAGCAGCTTCAAGTTCCAGGGTGTCAGAATCTCAGAGGAGATATCCTGGGCCCAATACATTCTGGTAAGATGGTGGCGTGCTCAATCGCAGCAGCTATTTATTTCATATATATGTGAAATATATATATGTTTTTCAACATCAAAAATATATGTGAAATGCCTTGCAATTAATTATGTATTAATGAATATAATCCATAAATTTTCTAAATAATATTAGTACCATGCCTTTACTTTGAAACAATTTATAGCTGCAATGATCAGTGTTAATAAGCTACCAGCCCGCTGAGCATTGACAGCGTCTAGGTTTGAAAGTTTATGAAACATGAAAAATTTTCTTTGTTATACTATATTTCATTATAGCCTTCAATTAATAAATAAAATTGATTTTATGCGATTTTTCAATTTTCAATCTAAATATTCATAGTACTCATATTACAAAAGTGCCACACAATTTTCAGGCCATGTACAAATTTCCTGCTCAGAGCAATTGTCGGTCTGCACAGCTGTATAAAAATTAGAGGGAAATTTGATCACAATGTGACATGGAGGTTCCAATGCACAGAATTACGAGAGGCTACAGAGGGTTGTAGGACTCTACCAGCCTTTCAAAGGAACAATCCTCCTCACCATTGAGGTTATTTTCAAGAGGCAGTACTTCTAGAAGCACCCTCACCATCTGCCTCATACCCTTCTATTGTTAGACCATCAGGGAGGAGGTACAGGAGCCTTAAGTTCCACACCAAGAGACTTAGATACAGCTTCTTCCCCTCTGCCATCAAATTTCTGAACAGTCCATGAACCCATAAACACTTCTCACTTGTTTCTATTTTTGGCATTATTTATTTTTTTAATAATTTATAGTAATTTTAAGTAATTGCAGCGTGCTGCTGCAAAACACAAATTTCATTTCATACAAGTCAGGATTAAAATAGACCTGATTCTGATGATTTTGATTCTGGTATATAATTATTGTACTGTCTGTTACAGTTGTTAATAAAGATGGTATAATTCATATGCATAAGTTTCAGTCCTGAAACCCTCCACTAACATGAACAGTCTCACTATCTATTCTGTTCAAATGTCTGTCAGTTTATATATTTTTATCAAATCTCCTTTCTACCTTCTCTTTAAAGAAAGTACTCCTGGTCTCAGCAAACCATCCTTGCGTCATGCAAAGAACCATTCTGCTAAACATCCTCATGAACACTTTCCACCACCTCCACATTCTGTGATTATGAGATGACCAAGATTGAACATTATACTCCAGCTGGGGCCTTATGAAGATTTAGCACAACTTCCCTGCTTTTTAATCTCCATGCCTTTATTTTTAAAGCACAGAATTTTGAGTGTTATATTAACTGCTTTATCAATTTGCAATGGCTTGTGCACCCATATTCCCAAGTCCTTCTGCTCCTGATTCTCTTTACTCGATGTGGCCTCACTTCACTTATCCTATTAACTTCATTTCTTGACTTTACATTTCTTCACATTAAACTTAAAGATAAAGATTAGCTTTATTTGTCTTTGAAACGTACGGTGAAATGTGTTGCTTTATTTCTGTCAAATCAAATCAGCAAGGATTGTGCTAGGCAGCCTGCAAGTGTTGCCACGATCTGATCCTGGCGTCAACATAGAATGCTCACAACTCACTAACCCTAACCCATCCGTCTTTGGAAAGTGGGAGGACACCTGAGGAAACCAGAGCAGCTAAAGGAAAACCATGCAGTCACAGGGAAAACATACAAACTCCTACATCTATTTGCCTATATAGTGATAACTGTATCTACTTGTATCACTGGATCCAGATTTCCAAGGTCAAGAGAGTGCAACTGTTACAGTGAAATGGCTTTTCCACTTTAATAACTCTCCGGCACAGCTTTCACTGCCATCACCGGATACAACAGACAACCCACATGCTGGTGCATTCTTTTGATTGACTGCAAATGAATAAAATTAGCGCAGACACCTGGTGCAGATAATGGACTGCATTCATGTAATGTTTTTGATGATTGCACCCTCCGAATCTTCACTTTCATTGTAATATCCAAGATGATTGTTGATACCTTTGCAATTCTTCATAGTTCCTAACTTGTTAAAATAGTGAAATAGCTTCGTTTTCATTTCCGGCCATTTCAGGCATCTCCAAGCCTGAATGCTTGAAATCGCAGTGAGCAAAGCAATTCAAAATTGTTTTACTGCTTATTTCTCGCCAACTATCAGTAACAAAAATCACTGCTTTTTCAACACAAACACACACAAACGATGCTATTTAAAAACTAAAACAACAGGAATTCTGCAGATGCTGGAAATTCAAGCAACACACATCAAAGTTGCTGGTGAACGCAGCAGGCCAGGCAGCATCTGTAGGAAGAGGTGCAGTCGACGTTAGTTAGTCCTGACGAAGGGTCTCGGCCTGAAACGTCGACTGCACCTCTTCCTACAGATGCTACTTGGCCTGCTGCGTTCACCAGCAACTTTGATGTGTGTTGCTATTTAAAAACTGTTTGCTCTCAGCATGGTGTAGTCTCAAACAGCCACACAATTTAATGCAACAGACACCAGTTAGAAACTGTTCAGCAAAAGTCTCCTGTCCCAATTAGGCAGCATATTGTCCCAAATAAACAAAGGAAGTCCTGGGTACTTTTTGATTAGTTTTTGTTCTTTAAGAGTTGTTGCAAATAAGCTGCTGTCCTGATTAACTGATTGAGCAAATAACCAAAGTCAAAGATCTTAAGTACATTTATTATCAAAGTAGGTATACAGAATACAACTCTAAGATTCATCCACCCACAGATAGCCATGAAACAAAGAAACACCATGGAACCAGTTCAAGAAAATGTCAAACACCAAAACACGCAAGAAAAAAAGAACAAATTGCGCATATGGCAAAAAGCGAGAGAGCAACGCATAGAATATTGGAAATCAGAACAGTAGTAATCAGCTTAGTTCAGTCCAGCACTGCGCGATTAGCCAATGCAAATCACAGGGCCGTTCTTTGCCAAAGCGCCCCAGTCTGCATCGACTGCCCCAATTAAACTGCTCAAAAATAGCAAAAAGAGTACAGTAACCAGAATTCCAGGAACACGTGCAACATATACAGTGCAGACAGATATCTACATATATACTTCATCTACCATACATCTCCCCATTCTACCTGCTGCAATTTATCTAAATATTCTTTGCTGTTCAGCATACAGCCATGTTTTGTGTCAGCTGCAGATGTAGAAATTGCGGGATACACTCTTATATCAGAAAGGCAATGGCCTTTACAATCTCTGGGTGTACCACCACTCATATTGCAGCAGTCCAAGAAACAACCATTCATTATGATTCCGATTACTGAGCTGCCTTCCAATCTATGTTTACTTCAGTACCCCTTTATGACATCAGCTTTACTTTTGCTAACATACTTGTTATTATAGAGCACCCTGAGATGACTTGACAGGATAAATGCGGGAGAATTTTTAGAACAGGAGTCAATGTTTAAAAGAAAAAGGTTGTCCATTTTAGAGCTGAGGTGATTTTTGTTTTCTCTCAGAGGACTGTTAGTCTTTGAGAACTCTCTTCTTGAAAGTGAAGCACCTTGAAAGTGCTGAAGGCCGAGGTAGACAGATTCTGGATGTGCAGAGGGCTGAAAGGTTATTTCATTTAGAAAGTGAAGTTGAGGTTACAATCAAGTCAACCATGAACTTAATAAAATGTGAAGCATGCTCAAGGGACCAAAAAACCTACTCTTGTTCCTAATTCCTACACTGTTATGTTTGTAAACTGCTTCAGAATACAAAGCCTTTTCATTTTGCTGCTGCTCCTTTGCTAGCTTTTCAATCAGTGCACTTGGCTGTTTTCATTTTGACTGGTTTAAATGAACTCAGTGTTTCCACGATGAGGTCTGAGCCCATAATCAGGGTACAAGTTGTGTACAAAAGATCACACAACAATATCTACAAGAAGAGGCGCAAAATTCTTCTGAAACAGCCTTGGTAACACCTGATCTCTCAATCACAATCAGTAAAAATTATGGCTTATTTACCTGCTACCAGATTGGTGATTGTGGAAAATCGTATTCAAATTAACTACTACATTCCTTCATTCCAAAGGAGGCTTCAAGGAGGATTCACAAAAATGATTCCAGGATTGAATGGCTTGTCATATGAAGAACATCTGCTGGCTCTGGAATTACATTCACTAGAATTCAGAATAGTGAGGGGTGACCTCATTGAAACCTATGAAAGATGGATAGAGTGGATGTGGAGAGGATGTTTCCTATAGTGGTATAGTCTAAGACCAAAGAACACAGTCTCAGAACAGAGGGGCATCCTTTTAGCAGAGATGAGGAGGAATTTCTTTAGCCAGAAAGTGGATAATCTGTGGAATTCTTTGCCACAGACAGCTGTGGAGGTCAAATCTTTGTGTATATTTAAGGCAGAGGTTGATAGACTCTTGTTTGGTCAGGGCATGAAGGGATATGGAGAGAAAGCAGGAAATTGGGGCTGAGTGGGAAACTGGATCAGCATGATGAAATAGCAGAGCAGATTTGATGGGCCAGATGGCCTAATTCTGCTCCTATATCTTATGGTCTTATATTATAAACACTGATCATAGTTTAGAAGAGCTTGGTGGATTCAGAGTGGATATAAAAAAATTGGGATATTTTGGAATTGCAAAAGATGGGAGAGAATTCAAATTTTGATCTACGGTATATTCATGTTCCCTAATTCTGATTTAAGACAAACTTCAAATGATGGAATTTGGAAACAGGCGATGAGCTCTCTGGCGTATACTATCAAGGCATAGTTGCCCCGACAAGTACTTACGAATACTGAGGTTACTGCTTGATGGCATATCAGCCACAGTACTCAGCAACAGTGGCACTAAATCAGAACCCTTCCAACAATACTGTATGGAGCTGAATCTTGGATCGTCTACAGAAGGCACCTGAAAGCCGTGAACAATACCACCAAAGATCTTAATGAAAGATTTTGAGGATCTGTTGGAAGGACAGACACACTAACACTCTCCAATGTCAGTGCATCCTTTCTTAGGTAAAGGGCCCGAAACTGCTCACAATACACCAAGTGAGGTCTCACCGGTGCCTTATTAAAGCCTCACCATTACATCTTTGTTTTATATTCTAGTCCTCTCAAAATGAATGCTAACATTGTATTTGCCTTCCTCACCACTGACTCAACTTGCAAGTTAACCTTCAGGAAATTCTGCACAAGGACTCCCAACTCCCTTTCCACCTCAGATTTTTTAAATTTTCTCCTCATTTAGAAAATAGGCTATGCTTTTATTCCATCCACCAAAGTGCAAGGCGGTAAACTTCCTGACATTGTATTCCATCTGCCACTTCTTTGTCCATTCTCTGACGTCTCTATCATCATTTTCCAGCTGTCCAATGTGCACCCTTGCCTCTCTTTTACTCTTTATATATCTGAAAACATTTTTGGTATCCTCTTTATTGGCTAGCTTACCTATATTTCAACTTTTCCCTTTAATGGATTTTTAGCTGCGTTCTGTTGGTTTTTCAAAGCTTTCCAATCCACTAACCTCCCATTAATTTTTGCTCTATTATATGTCTCTCTTTTGCTTTTATGTTGACTTTGACTTCCCTTACCGGCCATGTTTGTGTCATCCTGGCTTTAAAAACCTTCTTTGTGATATATCTATCTTACACCTTCCAAGCTGTTCGCAGAAACTCAAGCCGTCATCACAGCTAGTGTCCCCTTCCGATCAACATTGGCCAGCTCCTTTCTCATGCCTCTGTAGTTCCCTTTACCTCACTGTAATACTGCTACATTTGACTTTAGCCTCCTCCTGCTCAAAATGGACTGTGAATTCAGGTTTATAGTCACCGCCATGTGTCATGGAATTGTTAACTTAGCAGCAGTTCAATACAATACATAATGTAGGAAGAAAAAAATATTATTTAATTACAGTATACATATAATGAATAGATTAAAAACCGTGCAAAAACAGAAATTATATTAAAAAAGTGAGGTAGTGTTCACAGGATCAATATACATTTAGGAATCAAATGACAGAGGAGAAGAAGCTGTTCCTGAATCTCTGAGTGTGTGCCTTCAGGCTTCTATACCTCCTACCTGATGGTAACCATGAGAAAAGGGCATGCCCTGGGTGCTGGGGTAATAACGGACGCTGCCTTTCTGAGACACTACTTCTTGAAGGTGTCCTGGGTACTTTGTAGTCTAGTACCCAAGATGGTGCTGACTAAATTTAGGACCTTCTGCAGCTTCTTTAGTCCTTTGCAGTACACCCCCCCCCCCCCAAGACAATGATACAGCCTGTCAGAGTGCACTCTATGATACATCTATAGAAGTTTTTGGGTACTTCTGTTGACATACCAAATGCCTTCAAACTTCTAATGAAGTATAGCCGCTGTATGTCCTTCTTTATAGCTGTCTCCTATGAATTCCTTTACCTTAAGCATTCTAATCAAATCTGGCTCATTACACAACACCAAATCCAGAATAGTTGATCCCCTATTGGGCTCAACCACAAGCTGCTCCAAAAAAAAATCTTGTAAGCATTCTACAAATTCTCTCTCTTGGGATCTAAAATCACTACTAACTTGATTTTCCCATACTAGCTGCATATTGAAATTCCCCCCGCCATGACTATTGTAGCAATGCTGATTTGACATGAATTTTCTATCTTCCATTGTAATTTGTAGCCCACATCCTGGCTACTGTTCAGAGGCCTGTACATAACTCTCATTAGGGTCCTTTTACCCTCGCAGTTCCGTAACTCTGCCACAATTCTTCATCTTCCAATCTTATGTCACCTCTTTCTAAGGATTTGATTTCATGTTTTACTAAGAGAGTCATCCAACCCCTCTGCCTACCCACCTGCCTTTCAATACAATGTGACTTCTTGGATGTTAAGCTTCTAGCAATAATCTTCTTTCAACCATAACTCAGTGATGACCACAATGTCATACAGTACCTGCTAATCTTTAACTGTGCGACAAGATCAAATGCCCTATTTAGTATACTGCGTCCATTCAAAAGTAAAACATTCTGACCCATATTCATCACCCTTTTTGATTTTGTTACCGTTAGACTGCAGCTCATCCCACTACCTGCAATTTTGCCCTGTCATCTGCCCATCCTTCCTGATGCACACTTTCCCCAAAAGAGATTCCAGTTATCCACAAATCAGAAAGCCTGCCCCCTGCACCAGTTCTTCAGCCACCCATTCATCCCAAATCATCCTACACTTACCCTCCCTGGCATGTGGCACAGGCAGCAATCCAGAGATTACTACCATGGAGGTCCTGCTATGCATCTGTCTACCTAGCTCCCTAAAATCTCTCTTCAGGACCTCCTCACCTTGTCTACCTATGTCATTGTGCCAATATGTACCAAGATTTTGGGCTGTTCACCTTTCTCCTTTAGAATGCTATGGACCTGATCTGAGAATTCCCCGAACGTGACAGACCATCCAGATGTCTCTATCGCTTCCACTGAATCTTGTAACTACTCCTCTAACTATGGAATCCCCTATCACTACTGCAGTTCTCGTCTCCTCAATTCCCTTCTGAACCACAGCACCAGACTCAGTATCGGAGACCTGGTTACTGCGGCTTCCCCCCAGTAGGTTATTACACACACACACAACAGTCTCCAAAGTAGTACACTTACTATTGAGGGGAATAACCACAGGAGTACTGCACAGGCTGCTCATATCCTTTCCCTCTCCTGACACCCCTCCTGTAACTTCGGGGCGACTACCTCCCTGTAGCTCAGTTTTCCATATGGGCCAAAGGTCATCGAGCTGCAGCTCCAGTTCCTTAGAACACTCTCTGAGGAGTTGAAGCTCGATGCACCTGATGCAGATGTGGTTATCCATGTGGCTGGAGGTCTCCCAGAATTCCCACATCTCATACAAAGAACACAACATTGCTCCTGGAGCCAGTCTCACTGCTCTAACTACGTACTAACAGACAAAGAATGAAGAAGGAGAAACTTAGCAGATACGTACCTCTCCCAGGCCGGTTCTCGCCGAAGCCTGATGAGCCAAAGCCTTCCCACTCTAACACTGGTCCATTCACACAGTGGCCGCTCTTCTTATTTTTGTTTGCCTTGCTAATGAATTGCTATTTGATTGGTTTGGTCTGCCAGTGAATGCCGAAAGCCTGTGAATACTCCTCTAAAAATCTCACTCATAGACCTGTGAGTTGCCTCCTCCCCTGCTCCTGATTCAATTGGGACACCGGAAGAACTCCCAGTTTACTTTCAGTTTACTTTCTCAGAGTGTAAAGTTAGGGTTGAGAGTCATTTTCAATTTTGTTTGAAGCAATTTGAAAATATTTAATGGCAATTGAATGAACAAGTATGATCAAGTAAAGGAGACAAGATTTACGGTCATTGCCTTTACTCTATTGATTAGTCTGACAAAAACTAATTGCTGGATGTGTTTTAATAAGCAAATGGCTTTTGGCTACAGTTATTAAAGTAAATAAGGCACAGTTTGTAATGCCAAGCATTAGAATGCAAAAAAAAATGATTTATTTTTGCTGTGTAAGCTATTCTTTCAACCCACCGGGAGTTCAAAGTGAAATAATGGTCAACAAATCATAGAAGGGTTGAAAGTAATTGAATTAAGTCAATGGATTTTTAAGGATGGCTTCATTTGTGAAAAAGATGAAAATTCAGAGTGACCTTACAATTGTTTGTAGAATGAGGAATAGGTTTAATCCAAACTCATTATTACCAATGGCCAAATGGTTGAAACAATAGCAAATGTGGAAAAATAAACGCAAGTCATCAGGAACAATTTCTGCACAAAAGCACAACCTAGGAGTGACTTGCTTTTCCACATCAGCAGCTTGAATGAAAAACTGGTTGCTCATACTTGGTAAAATACACCTGAGGAGATTACAATCTACACCTTGATGGAATTTAATTGTCATAGTCATATTCATACTTTATTGATCCAAGGGAAATTAGTTTTCATTACAGTTGCACCAACCAAGAATAGAGTATAAATATAGCAATATAAAACCATAAAAAATTAAATAGTACTATGTAAATTATGCCAGGAAATAAGTCCAGGACCAGCCTATTGGCTCAGGGTGTCTGACCCTCCAAGGGAGGAGTTGTAAAGTGTGATGGCCACAGGCAGGAATGACTGATTAGCACACTAATTTCAAAGTTCAAAGTAAATTTATTATCAGAGTACATCTGTATGTGTCACCATATGCCGCCCTGGGATTCATTTTCTTGTAGGCATTCACAGTAGAACAAAGAAATACGTAGAATGAATGAAAAACTGCATACAAGGACTGACAAACAACCAATCTGTAAAAGGCAAACTGCGCAAATACAAAAAAGATATCAAAAATAAATAAGTAGCTGAATAGATAGATTGATGGATAAACTGACAGATAAATAGAAAGGTAAATAGATAGACATTTAGATAAACAAATAATGCCGAAGACGCGAGTTGTAGAGTCCTTTAAAGTGAATCCATAGCTTGTGTTCAGTCATCATTTCAGTGTTGAGGTGAGTGAAGCTATCCACACTGGTTCAGGAGCCCGATGGTGTGGGAATTTTCAGGAGACAATGAGAAGCCACAGCATGCAAAACTTGACTGTTACTTTCTTACCTTTTTCTATGAACTTTCCTGTGAACTTTCTTCAATATTATTAAAGCCTCAGTATCCTCCATAATCTCTGCACCATTCCACAACTCTCAAGGGTTCATGTACAGCACCCTGAAAAGGGGAGACAAATGAAACACAAACTCTGATGTTCACGCATCGGTCACTTTAATGGTGAAAGACTACGGCGTGTACTGTCCCTCCCCAGGCATTCTGGCAGGCATGAGCAATCAATCGCATGCTGAAGATTGAATGCGAGCCCTTACAAATCGATGGCAGATTCAGTTCTCAAAGTATTGAGAATATCTTGTATACAGATTCTCAGAATTTTCAGCAATTAAACACATCTATATGTTTTAAAGTAATATGCCTTTTTTCTCAACATGAAATAATATTCATATTAAATAAATTATTTTAACCCGAACAATTCTTTATAACTAAATTGAACAGATTTCAACCTTGTCACACATGCACCAAGACTAGAGAAATAACTGGAATACATGAACTTGCCAGGACTCTCAGAACAGCTCAACCAGTTGCTTTTGAATCAAGGGGCTAAAGTCTCTCCATTCTAAAGTAACCACTTGAATTTTATGGAGCATGAATGCCACAACAAGGCAGTGGAAAAGATAAGAGAGAAAACTCCAAAGCTTCAAGCCTCAGTAACTAAGGTCACATATCCAATGGAGGTGCAGTAATGACTGTTATTCCCAAGGGACCACATTTGGAACAGCAGCGATTTCTGGGGCAGGTGGAGCTAAGCAAAGATACACAGGTAGAAATAAATGATCATTGTGATGATTTAAATAGAACCTCATCTACCACCTACCTGTCTGTAGTGTGTCCACTGGCACTACAGCATAGAAACAGGCCCTTCAGTTCTTCCTGTCCATGCAAACTATTAATCTCCGTCATTCCATTGACCCTGCACATGGACCAAAACTCTCCACATCCCTCCCAACTTCTCTTAAATGTTGAAATCAACATTTTAAAAAAACTCTTCTGGTTTAAGGTGGCACTACTGAGGATGAGCAGCAACTTACTGGCAGTTTTTAAAGCAAGAAATACAACTAAATACTTCTCAAATAACACATTTTCCATTTTAAAAAAAGAACAAAATTATGGTAAGTGATCATTGGAAACAATGAAGACATGAACAAGGGCGAGGCTGAGTCGAGGGTCAAGGAATGCGGGTGCGATGCAAAGTCAGAGTGAGGTAGAAGCACGTTCGAGACCGATTTGGTGCATGTGGAGCGGAGAGAAGTTGGAGTGGAAGAGTTTCAGAGAGTGAGGGTTGTCCGATCTAAGCGCTGGGAAAAAGGTCGGGTACAGGCCAAAGTGTGGCGGCAGGGTCCAGGCCCAGAGTGAATTGATGCAACAGGGCCCCGGTCATAGACTGAGGAACGACCCGATATCTGGATGACTTAAACACCAGGTTGGATGGATTGAAAAGGCAGAGTGTTGGGACTGGCGTCAAGGATCAGGCTGGTATTTTTCACTGCTCCCTGATGCAGACATCCCATCCTGCAAAAACTCATTTCAGGGAGGTAGCACCATCAATTTGCGGGAGACTTCCGGGAGAGGTGGGATGTCTGCAATAGAGTAGCTCCTTAGCAGCTGGCCAGCTAGTTTAAATAACGTTAGCTATGCTAATGAACGAATGATGCCTGTTAAACTCACCTCAACATGTCTTTTACATTTTAACCCACCATGGGCAATAGAAAAGTCACTGTTGCAAACAGTGCAGTGAGCAACACTGTCATTATTTTGACCCCTATTAGGCAGGGGTACACTTTAGTGTAGTCTGGGGTGACGTACGTTTTATATTTTCTTGGAACACTACCATGGCGCGCTCATGCTTGCGCGCTCTCTCTCTCTCTCTCTCTCTCTCTCTCTTTCTCTCTCGTGGTCGCTTGAACGGTCCCACGCACTCTCGCTTGCTCTCGCTCTCACTCGCGCTCTCGCTTGCTTTCTCTCTCGCTCGCTCTCAAAAAAATTGATTTCCGTGATATTGTGTATGATTTGCGGGCATCAGGGAGCCACCATTAATATGTGGGAGACTCCCAGAAGTTCCGGGAGAGGTGGGATGTCTGCTGATGTTTATTCTGCTCTTTGCTGCACTGAGGCTGAGGCTGTGGGTCTGCTCCAGCTTCGGGTCTGAGGACTCACTTTTGTTCTAAATGCTATTTGCTTAGTTTTATTGTTTGCATGATTTGTTTTTTTTTCTCTTCTCTCTTTGCACATAGAGTGTTTCTTGGTCTTTTTTAAAAATAGGTTCTTTTGGGTTTCTTGCTTTGTGGCTGCTTGTAAGGAGGTGAATCTCAAGGTTGTATAATGTATACATTGATAATAAATGTACTTTGAAACCAAATCCACAGCCACCAACTCCACTGGCTGCTTGTTCCTCACTTGCATCACCCCCTGAGTGAAGAAGTATCCAGTTTGATACTATAGCAAACTTCAGAATCCGTTCCCAATTCCAAAGTGCACTTCAATCAAGTTTATAACAAAGAGTTTCAACCCTAGACTTTATAAATCACTAATCCTCATTTCTTTACTCATCAATAAACTTTGTTTCACTACAATCCTATTTTTCCAAAATTCCTCCATTTCCAAGCCATATGCTTGCATTCCTCTTAGTTCCATATTCCATGTCTTTGCCAACAATGACATTATTAAATGCTTCCTTGGAAATCATTTTAAGATAAAGTTTTGGCAGTTGCTTTATTGTTTGAAGCAATTCCATAACGTTAGTCAAAGTCAATAATCTTTTAGAATTCAATAATGATCAATATGCTTCCTGAAGTACTTTAATCCTATCGAAGTTCTTTTGAAGGTTTTTTCCTTATCACCTGCATGTTCTTTGACATTTCTTCACTATGTTAATGCTGTTGTCCATTTTTCTCCAGAGTACTTTGAGAAACTCACAAAGCTAACATGGACACCCCTTCATAACATGATTGGGCATCGCTTCGTCAATTTGTACCTTCATTAACAAGTACAACATCCTTCAGGAGATAAAAAAGACAGACTCTTTCCTGCATGGAAAATCCAAGAAAAGCGCAGGAAGAAACTGTTGTACATAACCTTGTATAACCTGACAAAGGTTTTTGACTATGAGGCAATATGGAAATCCCTTTTCAAATCTTCCAGATCTCAGAAATTCATTACCACTCAATCCCATTTTACCACAGGAGCAGAATCGGGCCATTTGGCCCATCAAATCTGTTCTACCATTTTAACATGGCTGATCCATTTCCCTTTCAACCCCATTCTCCTGCCTTCTACCCAGAACCTTTCACACTCTGACTGTTCTTGATAATCAAGGGTCTGTAAACATTTTCCTTAAATATACCCAATGACCTGGCTTCCACGGGGACTTGTGGCAATGAATGCCACAGCTTCACCACCCTCTGGCTAAAGAAATTCCTCCTCCTCTCCGTTCTACATGGGCATTCCTCTAATCTGAGGCTGTACCCTCTGGTTCGAGACTCCCCCACCAAAGGAAACATCCTCTCCACATCCACTCTATCTAGGACTTTTGACGTTCGATAGGTTTTTATGAGATTCCCCCCTCGTTCTTCTAAATTCTAGTGAGTAAAAGCCCAGAGCCATCAGTCACTTCTCATTCAATAAGCTTTTCATTCCCAGAATCACTCTCGTGAACCCTCTCCAATGTCAGCAATTCCTTTCTTAAATAATAAGTGGTTCAAAACTGCTGACAATATTCCAAGTGAGGTCTCAACTGTGCCTTATAAAGTCTCAGCACTAAATCCTTGTTTTATATTCTAGTCCTCTTGAAATGAACGCATCAGCAATCCTAACCCACAGGCCAATCCCAGTACAGACTGAGGTCAAGCTAAAAAGTGTTCCACCAAAGCAAAGTCAATCTACAGAACAAACAAGAAACTGTTGAATGTTTAATCAGACTCCCAGCAGAAATACAATCAGATTCCTAGCAGAATTACAATCATCCAGCTTCAGTCTCTGGCATGTTAATCAGATTTCCAGCAAACACAATTGGATTCCTAACAGACACTTGTTAAAATGGCATCCCCTTCTCTCAGTTCCCCTGTCTCCACTACACTTGCTCTCAGGATAAGGTTTTTCATTCAGAATGAAGGAGTTGTCCTCCCTCTTCAAAGAAAAGGGCTTCCCTTCCTCCACCATCAACGCTGTCCTCTCTTCCAGTTCACTCACATCTACACTTACCCCATCCTCCCACCACACTACCAGGGATAGGGTTCCTCTTGTCCTCACCTACCACCCCACCAGCCTCCGCATAATTCTCTGTAACTTCCACCATCTCCAACGGGATCCCACCACTAAGCACAGCTTTCCCTACCCCTACTTTCTGTGTTCCCCAAGATTCAGTCCCTACGCAACTCCCTTGTGGATTCATCCCTCCCCACTGATCTCCCTCCTGGCACTTATCCTTTCAAGTGGAACAAGTGCTACACCTGCACCTACACCTCCTCCCTCACTACCATTCAGGGCCCCAAACAGTCCTTCCAGGTGAGACAACACTTCACCTGTGAGTCTGTTGGGGTTATCTACTGTATCCAGTGCTCCCGGCATGGCCTCTTGTATATCAGTGAGACTCGATGTAAATTAGGAGACCGCTTCGCCAGGCACCTACGCTCCATCCGCCAGAAAAAGCTGGATTTCCCAGTAGCCACCCATTTTAATTCCACTTCCCATTCACATTTCACTTGTTCCATCCATGACCGCCTCTACTGTCGTGATGAGGCCACATTCAGGTTGGAAGAGAAACACCTTTTATTCCATCTGGGTAGCCTCCAACCTGATGGCATGAACATCGATTTCTCAAATTTCCAGTAATGACATCCTCCCCTTCTCCATACCCCATTCTCTCTTCCCTCTCTCACCTTATCTCCTTACCTGCCCATCGTGTCCCTCTGGTGCTCCTCCCCCTTTTTCTTTCTTCCATGGTCTTCTGCCCTCTCCTATTAAAGTCCCCCTTCTCCAGCCCTGTATTTCTTTCACCAATCAATTTCCCAGCTCTTTACTTCACCCCTCTCTTCCAGTTTCACCTACCACCTTGTGTTTCTTCCTCCTCTCCCCCCACCTTCTAATTCTGGGTCCTCATCTTTTTTCTCCAGTCCTGCTGAAGGGTCTCAGCCTGAAACATTGACTGTACTTTTTTTCCATGGATGCTGCCTGGCCTGCTGAGCTCCTCCACCATTTTGGGTGTGTTGCTTGGATTTCCAGCAACTGCAGATTTTCTCTTGTCCACAACCATCTGGCTTCAGCCCTAGCACATTAATCAGATTCTCAGCAGAAACACAATCATATTCCCAGCTGAACCACAACCATCCAGCTTCAGTCCCTGGTACGTTAATCAGATTCCCAGCAGAAACACAATCAGATTCCCAGCTGAACCACAACCATCCAGCTTCAGTCCCTGGCATGAGTGTGTGCACGTTCAGAGACTGAACCTCATTAACTCTTTTGCTGAAACATACAACAGAATAAATAGGTCTTTCACTCAGACGAAGGTCCTTCACCAACCTGCCCTGATGCACAGCACTATCCCCATTCAATCAAGATTCAAAGTGAGACTCCAGAAAAGTGATCGCCTTTCCGTATCTCTGAAAGCACTTTTCAGCAAAGGCCAACTTTAATGACGATGTCTCCATCATTAAGGATGCCCACCATCGAGGACGTGCCCTGCTACTGTTGTGAAGGAGATACAGAAGCCTGAAGGCACACACTCAGCCATTCAGGGACAACTTCTTCCCCTCCGCCATCCAATTTCGAATTGGACATTGAACCCACGAACACTGCCTCACTACTTTTTTATTTCTGTTTTTTTGCATTAATTATTTTAACTTAACCATTTATTAGACATACATATACTTAGTGTAACTCCGTTTTTTCTCTATATTTATTTATCATGTGCTTCATTGTACTGCTGCCGTAAAATTGACAGATTTCACGACGTGCTGGTAATACTAAATCTGATTCTGATGCTGATTATCTACAGTGCAGCAGTAATCTGTGTTCTCCTTTGCAGTGTCTACTGTATATTGCCAGATCTGCATGTTTCAGAGATGTGGACAATTTACAGTAGATAGTACAAAGCACTTGAGACATACCACCATTTCTGTCTCCACAAGATCCTCCAGATCTATTGGCAGACTTTGTGAACCAATGCCAGCTCCTCTCCAAGTGCAACACAGGGGCTTTGATCATGCTAAGCTCTCTTTGTGGACCACATGGCCCACCTGCCTGACACCAGGCACCTAACAAATACACTGAGCTCTGTCATGAACAAATATATCCAAAATGGGTGGAGAAAATACTTCTAGAATGTTCTCATAATCTCCTTGAGAAAGCGTAGCATTTGACTGACTCATGAAGATCCCCAGACAGAAGCTGTTAACATGAAGAACACACTGAGCAACTAGGGTCCCACTGACAGGAGGGCATGAATGAACAACAGAAAGTGGTCTGAACCACCCACCCACTTGCCACATCACGCTCCCCCTGCTGCACCAGTCAAACATCTGTGAGTCCTGCATTGGACCCATCCGCCATCTCACAGCTGACAGAATAGGAGCGACAGCAAGTCACATTTGACCACAATGGCCTGCCTAAGGAGAAGAGAGAAGATGCAATGGTCCCACATTAGATGGAGGTATAAGGATAAGGACAGGGTTACTAGTGAATCTGGAGATATTCACATTTCTCCTCAAGGACACCAGAGAACTTATTATTGTGATTTAGAGTAGATAGATTAGACTTGATTAGATTATGAGGACACTCAGTCCTCGTTTATTGTCATTTAGAAACGCATGCATTAAAAAATGATACAACGTTCCTCCAGAATGATATCACAAGAAAAACATAGGACAAACCAAGACTAAACTGACAAAACCACGTAATTATAACATATAGTTACAACAGTGCAAAGCAATACCATAATTTGATAAAGAGCAGACCATGGGCACGGTAAAAAAAAAAGCCTCAAAGTCCCGATAGACTCAGCATCTCATGCAGGCGGCAGAAGGGAGGAACTCTCCCTGCCGTGAACCTCCAAGCACCGCCAACTTGCCGATGCAGCACCATTGGAAGCACCCGACCGCGGCGAACTCTGAGTCAGTCCGAAAACTTCGCGCCTCCGACACAGCCTCTCCGAGCGCCATCCTCTGCCGAGCGCTTCGACCCCGCCCCAGCCGCCGAGCAACAAGCGAAGCTGAGGACTCGGGGTCTTCCCCTCTGGAGATTCTGGACCACACAGTAGCAGCAGCAGCGAAGTAGGCATTTCAGAAGTCTCACCAGATGTTCCTCCATGCTCTCGCATCCGTCTCCATCAAATCAGGATTGTGCACGGCACCCTACTTGAAAAGTAACAGACATCACCAAGAACATGGAACAGTACAGCACAGTACATGCCAATCAGCACATAATGTTGAGCTGATCTTTTAACCTACTCCAAGATCAATCTAACATTTCCCTTGCCTATAACCTTCCAGTTTCCTTCATCTATGTGCCTTTCTAAGAGTTTCTTCAATGTTCCTAACCGCCAGGCCTGATAGTGCATTCTATTCACTCACCACTCACTGTGTAAAAAACCTATCTCTGACGTCCCCCTGTGCTTTTCTTCAATCACCTTGATATTATGCATTCTCGCATTGCTACCCTGTGAGAGAGGTGCTGGCTATCCACGCTTACTATGCCTCTCAGCAGGATACTTTCAGGATCACTGGTCAGTACACTCAATTCACAGTGCACAGTTGCCTGTCCACATGAATATCAACACTACATCAGGATTCCATATACAGCGTCTATAAAATGTATTCAAACCCTCCCCTTTGGAAGTTTTCATGTCTTATTGCTTACAACATTGAATCACAGTGGGTTGAACTTGGCTTTTTCCGACACCGATCAACAGAAAAAAAAAGCTCTTTGGTGTTAAAGTGCAAACAGGTCTCTACAAAGTGATCTTAATTAATTACAAATCTAACACACAAAATAATCGATTGGTAAGTATTCACCTCCTTCGAGTCAGTATTTAGTAGATGTACCTTTGGCAGCAATTACAGCCTTGAGTCTGTGTGGATAGGTCTCTATCAGCTTTGCACATCTGGTCACTGCAGTTTTTCCCCATTCTTCTTTACAGAACTGCTCAAGCTCTGTCAGATTGCATGTAGGTTGTAAGTGAACAGCCCTTTGCAAGTCTAGTCATAAATTCTCAATTGAATTGAGGTCTGGACTCTGACTTGCCCACTCCAGAATATTAATTTTGTTGTTTTTAAGCCATTCCTGCGTGTATTTGGGTTTATTCTTGCGGTCATTGTCTTGCTGGAAAACAATCTTCTCCCAAGTCACAGTTCTCTTGCATACTGCATCAGGTTTTCCTCCAGAATGTCCCTATATTTTGCTGCATTCATTGTACCCTCAACCTTCACAAGCCTTCCAGGGTCTGCTGCAGTGAAACAGTAGAGTCAGTGTGGATAGAACTGAGAAACTGTAAGGGCAAAAAGACACTAATGGGAGTTATCTACAGGCCCCCAAACAGTAGCCTGGATATAGGGTGCAAGTTAAATCAAGAGTTAAAATTGGCATGTCGCAAAGGTAATACTACGGTTGTAATGGGGGATTTCAACATGCAGGTAGGCTGGGAAAATTAGGTTGGTACTGGACCCCAAGAAAGGGAGTTTGTGGAATGCCTCAGAGATGGATTCTTAGAGCAGCTTGTATTAGAGCCTACCAGGGAGAAGGCAATTCTGAATTTAGTGTTGTGTAATGAGCCAGATTTGATAAGGGAACTCGAGGTAAAGGAGCCATTAGGAGGTAGTGACCATAATATGATAAGTTTTAATCTACGATTTGAGAGGGAGAAGGGAAAATCGGAAGTGTCAGTATTACAGTTGAACAAAGGGGACTATGGACCCATGAGGGAGGAGCTGGCCAAAGTTGACTGGAAAGATACCCTAGCAGGGATGATAGTGGAACAACAATGTCAGGTATTTCTGGATATTATACAGAAGGTGCAGGATCAGTTCATTCCAAAGAGGAAGAAAGATTCTAAGGGGAGTAAGGGGCGACCGTGAATGACAAGGGAAGTCAAGGACAGTATAAAAATAAAAGAGAGGAAATATAACATAGCAAGGATGAGCAGGAAGCCAGAGGATTGGGAGACTTTTAAGGAGCAACAGAAGATAACTAAAAAGGCAATACTTGGGGAAAAGATGAGGTACAAAGGTAAGCTAGCCACGAATATAAAGGAGGATAGTAAAAGCTTCTTTAGGTATGTGAAGAGGAAAAAATTAGCTAAGACCAAAGTTGGGCCTTTGAAGACAGAAACGGGTGAAATTATTATTGGGAACAAGGAAATGGCAGACGAGCTGAACAAGTACTTTGGATCTGTCTTCACTAGGGAAAACACAAACAATCTCCCAGATGTAACAGTGGCCAGAGGACCTAGGGTAATGGAACAACTGAAGGAAATTCGCATTAGGCAGAAAATGGTGTTGGGGAAACTGATGGGACTGAAGGCTGATAAATCCCCAGGGCCTGATGGTCTGCATCCCAGGGTACTTAAGGAGGTGGCTCTAGAAATCTTGGACGCATTGGTAATCATTTTCCAATGTTCCATAGATTCAGGATCAGTTCCTGCAGATTGGAGGGTGGCTAATGTTATCCTACTTTTTAAGAAAGGACGGAGAGAGAAAATAGGCAATTATAGACCAGTTAGTCTGACATCAATGGTGGGGAAGATGCTGGAGTCAATTATAAAAGATGAAATAGCGGCATATTTGGATAGCAATAGCAGGATCGGTCTGAGTCAGCATGCATTTACGAAGGGGAAATCGTGCTTGACTAATCTTCTGGAATTTTTTGAGGATGTAACTATAAAAATGGACATGGGAAAGCCAGTGGATGTAGTGTACCTGGACTTTCAGAAAGCCTTTGATAAGGTCCCACGTAGGAGGTTAGTGGGTAAAATTAGAGCACATGGTATTGGGGGTAGGGTACTGACATGGATAGAAAATTGGTTGGCAGACAAGAAACAAAGAGTAGCGATTAACGGCTCGCTTTCAAAATGGCAGGCAGTGACTAGTGGGGTACAGCAAGGCTCGGTGCTGGGACCGCAGCTATTTACAATATACATTAATGATTTAGATGAAGGGATTAAAAGTAACATTAGCAAATTTGCTGATGACACAAAGCTGGGTGACAGTGTGAAATGTGAGGAGGATGTTATGAGAATGCAGGGTGACTTGGACAGGTTGGGTGAGTGGGCAGATGCATGGCAGATGCAGTTTAATGTGGATAAATGTGAAGTTACCCACTTTGGTAGCAAGAACAGGAAGGCAGATTACTATCTGAATGGTGTCAAGTTAGGAAAAGGGGAAGTACAACGAGATCTGGGTGTCCTTGTTCATCAGTCACTGAAAGTATGCATACAAGTACAGCAGGCAGTGAAGAAAGCTAATGGCATGCTGGCCTTCTTAACAAGGGGAGTTGAGTATAGGGGAAAAGAGGTCCTTCTGCAGTTGTACAAGGCCCTGGTGAGACCCCACCTGGAGTATTGTGTGCAGTTTTGGTCTCCAAATTTGAGGAAGGACATTCTTGCTATGGAGGGACTACAGCGTAGGTTCACTGGGTTAATTCCAGGGATGGCAGGACTGTCATATGTTGAAAGATTGGAGTGACTGGGCTTGTATACACTGGAATTTATAAGGATGAGAGGGGATCTGATTGAAACATATAAGATTATTAAGGGAATAGACAGGCTAGAGGCAGGAAACATGTTCCTGATGTTGGGGGAGTCCAGAACCAGAGGCCACAGTTTAAGAATAAGGGGTAGACTATTTAGAATGGAGTTGAGGAAAAACATTTTCACACAGAGGGTTGTGGATATGTGGAGTGCTGTGCCTCAGAAGGCAGTGGAGGCCAATTCTCTGGATTCATTCAAGAAAGAGTTAGATGGAGCTCTTAAAGATAGCGGAGTCAAAGGATATGGGGAGAAGGCAGGAACAGGGTTCTGATTGTGGATGATCAGCCATGATCACAGTGAATGGCGGTGCTGGCTCAAAGGGCCAAATGGCCTACTCCTGCACCTATTGTCTATTGTCTATCCCCACAGCATGATGCAGCCACCACCATGCTTCATGGTAGGGATGGTGTGTTTTGATGATGTGCAGTGTTTGGCTTATGCCAAACATAGCAATTAGTCTGATAGCCAAAAATCTCAATTCTGTTTTCATCAGACCATAGAAGCTTCTTCCAGCTGACTCCAGAGTCTCCCACATGCCTCCAGCAAACTCTAGATGAGATTTTATGTGATTTTTGTTTTCAACAGTAGTTTTCTCTTTGCCACTCTCCCATAAAGCTGCAACTGGTGAAGCAGCCAGGCAACAGTTGTTGTATGCACAGTCTCTCTCATCTCAGCCACTGAAGCTTGTAACTCCTCCAGAGTTGTCATAGGTCTCTTGGTGGCCTCCCTCACTAGTCCCCTTCTTGCATGGTCACTCAGTTTTTGAAAACAACCTGCTCTAGGCAGATGTACAACTGTGCTATATTCTTTCCATTTCTTGATGATTGACTTAACTGCACTCCGAGGATATTTAGTGACTTGGAAATTTTCTTGTATCCATCTCCTGATGTGCTTTTCAAAAACTTTTTTGTGGAGTTGCTTGGAGAGTTCTTTTTCCTTCATGGTGTAATTTTTGCCAGGATACTGACTCAACCACAGTTGGACCTTCCAGATAAAGGTGTATTTTTACCACAAACAATTAAAACTCCTTGACTGCACACGGTGATCTCCATTTAACTAATTATGTGACTTCTAAAATTAATTGGCTGCACCAGTGATGATTCGATGCGTCATATTCAAGGGGGTAAATACTTATGCAATCAATTATTTTATGTTTTATATTTGTGATTAATTTAGATCACCTTGTAGAGATCTGTTTGCACTTTGACATAAAAGAATCTTTTCTGTTGATCCGTCAAAAAAATGCAAGTTAAATCCATTGTGTTGCAATGTTGTAAAACAATAAAACATGAAAACTTCTGGGGGAGGGGGGGTGAATATTTTTTATAGGCACAGTAGTAAACAAAGTTGACTCGCACTTAAATCAGACAAGCACTCTTTTCACAGTCTGTTGAACACTTCCTGGCTTGCTACTTCCCCCATTCCCTCAGAAAATTTAGATTAGATTCCAGATCTCCAATGCTGATTTCACAGCACTAAGTGTGTCACCTCAGTGGAGTTAAATCCAAGGAGGTTGTCGGAGATTGTGCACAGAACCTCACAAGTGCATTAAGCATTTTATGAAACCGCTGACGCAATTGTCTCTGAATTTATAGCAGGGAAATGAGAAATTTTGTTCCTTGGATTTTCCATTGCCCACTTTTGACTATCTTTTTGGCAATAACAAATTTTCTTCTTCCTTTCACTATTTCAAACAGACAATGTGCAGAAATTGCAAATCTAAGATTAAGGAAGCCTATTTACTTTGTATCATTACACGTGCTGCGATCGATAGCAGGGTTTTTCCTCTAAAATACTGCCTTTGTGTAAAGTCTCCTTCCTGGAAGATTGCTTTTAACTTAATAATTTTTTTAGAATCTGACATCACTAGCAAGCTCGGGATTTCTTGCCTCTCTCCAATTACCTCTGGGGAGGTTTGTTTAACTAAATAGATCGCTAGGCCACTTCTCAGCATCACAAAAGATGATGAGCTTTGGAGTCACAGAAAGGCCAGAGCAATTAGAACTAACCTAGAATTTACTCCTGAAGGACATTAATGAATGATTTATTTTCAAAAATCACAAAAACAATTACCGCAAATTTCAAGATATCAACTAAGTTTAAATTTCATGCTGTTGTAGTGGGATTTGAACTCTGGTCATTTTTTTTAACCCAGTCCTCAGGATTACTCATCAATTAATTGAGCCAATGTGTTAATTGCTTACTGCTCCCACTGGAAATCTCCTTATCTACAACCAGAATATGAGACAAAGGCTCAGGGGGTGGGTGGAGGCAGGATGACTTCTTTTGCTGGGGGTTCCTCAGATTGAGAAAACCACTTGAAATTCATGTCAATGATTTAATAATCTGATAGTAAAGGAGAGAAAACTGTTTTTGTCTAATTATCCAGCTTTCACACTTATTTTCCAATCAGCAACAGGCGAAAACATCAAACCAACAGGAAAAGACATCTAATAACATAAGCATTAAAAAGCTAAATGATTTCAGAAAACTGTGGATGTAAAGCAATTTCATTTTGTAATATGAAGACATAAGTAGGTGGAATCAATGGTGCTGATAGATCATCTGTGACTGTTTAAAACCTGTGAGTGGGTATATACTAACTTAGCATTGAACTCCTAAATCAAGATACAACCATCACAGTGTAGTGGTGGACTTGTATTGGAAAGAGACAGATTTTGGACTGATATTAGTGAAGTGTTCACACAAAAGACAACAATATTGTCTTTACAGGGGCATATAAAATAGCTGATTTAACATTAGCCTCTTGTACATTTCCCAGATTTTCACTTCCTTGGTAAAACAAGCAGAAATAATCTAGTAGGAAAGAAAATGAGGAGGAAGGAAGATTTTGCAGTTCTATAGCAACCTCTACAACTCCCTCAGGGCTTCAGAATCAACCATGTACATATAAAGTGCAGTCAGTATTGTACTATAGAAAATGTGGCAGCCGCTATGTACATTGCAAACTCTCACAGCTGGCAGAGTGAAAACAGACATTTTTGTTATTTTTATTCGATATCGAGCATTAAACCAGAGAGTTGTTTGTTATGTCTTCTCTCTCGCTGTGAAAATAGGGACACCTCTTTCTCCATTATTAGGGAGAGAGAGAACCTGTGGTATGTCGAATGCCAGGTGAACAATGTGGTCTTTGGGGTAACTGCATGTCTGTGTCTTTACTTGCACTTTAGTGCTCGGTGGCAGCTCTGATGGAGTTTTTTTTGCCGCTGGGGGGAGGGGGGATTGTTGCTTGCTACCACTTACGCATGGGAGGGAGGAACTGTGGGGGGGGGAGGATTTTGGGGTTCTAACATTTTACTGTCGTTCATTCTTTGGGGCACTCCTCTGTTTTCTGGATGGTTGCGAAGAAAAAGCACTTCAGGACGTATATTGTATACATTTCTCTGACATCAAATTGTACCTTTGAACCTTTCGAACAGTACCGCAAATGAACAGATCCTTTCTCCCACAATGTCTGTTCTGAGCACAATACTGAATTAAACCAGATCTCCCCTGCATATATATGATGCATACCTCTCCATTCCCTGCATATTCATAGAACATTACAGCACAGTACTGGCCCTTCTGCCCACAATGTTGTGCCAACCATTTAACCTACTCAAAGATCAATTCACATGTCTGTCGAACAGCCTCCTCAATGTCACTGTTGTACAGCACTTCCCCTGGCAGCCTGTCCCAAGCACCTACCCCTCTCTGAGTTAAATAACATGCCCCTCACACCTCCTTCCCTCAGAAGCATAGCGGTTAGCGACACTATTTCAGTTCGGGGCGTTAGAGTTCAGAGTTCAGTTCCAGGGCTGTCTGTAAGGCATCTCTGTATGCCCTCCCCATGGGATGTGTGCACGGAATCCAGGCGTGAACTCCAGAAAGCCATTAAGGGCACCAAGAGGCAATATCAAGCCAAGTTGGAAGCCCAGGCTAACCAGAGGGATGCCAGTAGACTATGGCAGGGTCTAAATGAGACCACGGGGCGCAAAGAAAAGGCTGGGAATATCAATAACTGTGGCGCTTCTCTTCCTGATGAACTTAACGTATTCTACGTAAGATTTGAACAGAAGAGGAGCGTCCGGCTCCCTCCGGATGAACCAGATCTGGTGCAATCGAGGTTCATCGTCACCGAGGAGGACGTTAGAAGGGCCTTCCTGATGATAAGTCCAAGGAAGGTGATGGGCCCAGATGGCGTTCCAGAACGGGTTCTCCGGGCCTGTGCAAGTGAGCTAGCTGGAGTGTTTGCTGACATTTTCAACTGCTCCTTGCTTCAGTCTAAGATCGCCTCGTGTTTTAAGAAGGCAATGATAATCCCAGTGCCGAAGAAGAGCAAGGTGGCATGCCTGAATGACTATCAACCCGTGGCTCTGACATCAATTGCTATGAAGTGCTTCGAGAGATTGGTTATGGCACACATCAACCACAGCCTACCGGTCAACTCGATGCTTTGCAATTCACCTACCAGAGCAACAGGTCAACGGCAGATGCCATCTCTCTGGCCCTACATTCCTCCTTAGAACACCTGGAGAATAAAGAGGCATACATAAGGCTCCTTTTCATTGACTACAGCTCTGCCTATAATACCATCATTCCAAATAAACTGATTCCTAAGCTCTGGAACCTGGGCCTTAGCCCTCAGATCTGCAGCTGGATCTTCAGCTTCCTCACAGTCAGGACCCAGGCTGTAAAAATAGGGAACAAGCTCTCCTCTACAATCACTCTGAGCACCAGTGCCCCACAAGGCTGTGTACTCAGCCCCCTGCTGTATTCACTGTACACCCATGATCGTGTAGCCAAGTTTCCATCAAGCTCAATATATAAGTTTGCTGATGACGCAGCAATTGTAGACCATATCTCGGGTAATGATGAGTTTGAGTAGAGAGAGGAAATTAAGAACCTGGTGGCATGGTGCGAAGACAATAACCTATCCCTCAATGTCAGCAGAACGAAGGGATTGGTTGTTGACTTCAGAAGGAGTAGCGGACCACACGACCCAATTTATATCGGTGGTGCACAAGTGGAACAGGTCAAAAGCTTTAAGTTCCTCGGGGTCAACATCACAAATGACCTGACTTGGTCCAACCAAGCAGAGTTCACTGCCAAGAAGGCCCACTAGCGCCTTTACTTCCTGAGAAAACTAAAGAAATTTGGCCTGTCCCCTAAAACCTTCAACACACATCAAAGTTGCTGGTGAACGCAGCAGGCCAGGCAGCATCTCTAGGAAGAGGTGCAGTCGACATTTCAGGCCGAGACCCTTCGTCAGGACTAACTGAAGGAAGAGTGAGTAAGAGATTTGGAAGTTGGAGGGGGAGGGACGGAGCCAAGAACTGGACAGGTGATTGGCAAAAGGGATACGAGAGGATCGTGGGACAGGAGGTCCGGGAAGAAAGACAAGGGAGGGGGAACCCAGAGGATGGGCAAGGGGTATATTCAGAGGGACAGAGGGAGAAAAAGGAGAGTGAGAGAAAGAATGTGTGTATAAAAATAAGTAACAGATGGGGTACGAGGGGGAGGTGGGGCATTAGCGGAAGTTAGAGAAGTCGATGTTCATGCCATCAGGTTGGAAGCTACCCAGACGGAATATAAGGTGTTGTTCCTCCAACCTGAGTGTGGCTTCATCTTTACAGTAGAGGAGGCCGTGGATAGACATGTCAGAATGGGAATGGGATATGGAATTAAAATGTGTGGCCAATGGGAGATCCTGCGTACTCTGGCGGACAGAGCGTAGGTGTTCAGCAAAGCGGTCTCCCAGTCTGCGTCGGGTCTGGCCAATATATAAAAGGCCACATCGGGAGCACCGGACGCAGTATATCACCCCACAACCCTCACTAATTTTTATAGATGCACCGTAGAAAGCATTCTTCTAGGGTGCATCACAACCTGGTATGGAAGTTGTCCTGTCCAAGACCGAAAGAAGCTGCAGAAGATCGTGAACACGGCACAGCACATGACACAAACCAATCTTCCGTCCTTGGGCTCATTTTACACCGCACACTGTCGGAGCAGTGCTGCCAGGATAATCAAGGACACGACCCACCCAGCCAACACATTTTTCGTCCCTCTTCCCTCCGGGAGAAGGCCCAGGAGCTTGAAGACTCATACGGCCAGATTTGGAAACAGCTTCTTTCCAACTGTAATAAGACTGCTGAACGGATCCTGACCCAGATCTGGGCCGTACCCTCCAAATATCCGGACCTGCCTTTCAGTTTTTTTTTGCGCTACCTTACTTTCCATTTTTCTATTTTCTATTTATGATTTATAATTTAAATTTTTAATATTTACTAATTTTTACTATTTTTAATATTTAATATTTGTAATCCAGGGAGTAGGAAGTGCAGAATCAAATATCGCTGTGATGATTGTATGTTCTAGTATCAATTGTTTGGTGACAATAAAGTATAAGTATAATAAAGTATTTTGTCCCTGTGTTCTGGTTTCCTCTGACAATCCAAAGACATACCAAGTAGGCTAATTGGTCATTGTAAATTGCCCCATGAATAGGTTAGGGTTAATCCGGGTTGCTGGGATGGTGAGGCTCTATGGACCAGAGGAGCCTATTCCACACTGTATCGCTAAATTAATTGTTTAATCTTTCACCTTAAACGCATGTTCTCTCACAAATGATATTGCCTGGACTTGGCACTAAATAGTCATAGTCATAGTCATAGTCATAGTCATACTCTATTGATCCCGGGGGAAATTGGTTTTCGTTACAGTTGCACCATAAATAATTAAATAGTAATAAAACCATAAATAATTAAATAGCAATATGTAAATTATGCCAGGAAATAAGTCCAGGACCGGCCTATTGGCTCAGGGTGTCTGACCCTCCAAGGGAGGAGTTGTAAGGTTTGATGGCCACAGGCAGGAATGACTTCCTATGACGCTCTGTGTTGCATCTCGGTGGAATGAGTCCCTGGCTGAATATACTCCTGTGCCCAACCAGTACATTATGTAGTGGATGGGAGACATTGTCCATGATGGCATGCAACTTGGACAGCATCCTCTTTTCAGACACCACCGTGAGAGAGTCCAGTTCCATCCCCACAACATCACTGGCCTTACGAATGAGTTTGTTGATTCTGTTGGTGTTTGCTACCCTCAGCCTGCTGCCCCAGCACACAACAACAAACATGATCTCACTGGCCACCACAGACTCGTAGAACATCCTCAGCATTGTCCGACAGATGTTAAAGGACCTCAGTCTCCTCAGGAAATAGAGACGGCTCGGACCCTTTTTGTAGACAGCCTCAGTGTTCTTTGACCAGTCCAGTTTATTGTCAATTCGCATCCCCAGGTATTTGTAATCCTCCACCATGTCCACACTGACCCCCTGGATGGAAACAGGGGTCACCGGTACCTTAGCTCTCCTCAGGTCTACCACCAGCTCCTTAGTCTTTTTCGCATTAAACTGCAGATAATTCTGCTCACACCATGTGACAAAGTTTTGTACCGTAGCCCTGTACTCAGCCTCATCTCCCTTACTGATGCATCCAACTATGGCAGAGTCATCAGAAAACTTCTGAAGATGACAAGACTCTGTGCAGTAGTTGAAGTCCGAGGTGTAAATAGTGAAGAGAAATGCACACCAACTACCATGCACATACTTACACCAATCCCACTTTGCTTTCTTTGCATTCTCAACCAATTCCTGCCAGATTTTACCACTCACTCACACACTCAGAGCAATGTGCCTACCAGACAGAATGTCTTTGGCATCAGGGAGGAGACCAATGTACCTCGAGGAAACCCAAGGGAGAATGTGCAAACTTCAAACTGATAGTGCCTGGGCTCAGAATTGAACCTGGGTCACAGGAGGTGTGAAGCAGCAGCTATACCAGCTGCACCACCATGCTGCCAAGTCAATCATTCTTTGTGCAGGAGAATTAGTCTGAAACCAGTATATTTAGTCCTCCAAAAGGACCACAACCTTTTTTTACGGTTTGGAGACTTGCATGCTTCAATAACCCGGAGAGCTATGTTGGCTGGAGTAAGGGCTTTGAAATTTGGCTCTTGGTAGGGTCACCCATGCGAAGCAGGTAAAAGGGTAGAAACTGGACTGTGAGTGGTCCACTGATCCACCAGGTTTGGGGGTTCACCTCAGGGCTAATGACCCTGACTGGTCAAAAATAAATTGTTACGGACACAACAATGAAGATTCTTTCTACGTGGCCAAGGTCAGACAGAAATGAAGATGACTTTAATTGTTGCCCTAAATGCCAGCGGCGTAATGGACAATTAATTAATGAATAATTAATCAGTATATTTAGTAGTTCATCCCACTTTAGAAACAATAGTGCATAAATCAGGCTAACATTTCAATCCAGTTTAGAGTGATTATATAGTCACGATTGTTTTGATTACCAAAGGTTTGGATGAACTGGTGAATCGATCGGCTAGTTTAGAGATTTTGTGATTTAATTAGCTTGGTCACATGCAGAAATTTAGTCCAAATATGCCCACTAATGTGGATCAAAGATAAGGTCCAAGGTTTTTCTATTACGATAATTGCTCACTGCTCATTAAAATGTATAATTAGTTGTGCAGACCACAGCTTGTTCCAATTTATTATGCCTCTGGTTGTTTCCATATACGTTGAACCTTCACTAAATGGATATTTTCTTATAGGTAATAGATTTCACTCTTTTCTATATGGACATCATAAATTAACAAATGACATAACTTCCTCTGGTTTAAGCTTGATTAATGGCATCCATAACAATTTGGAAGAAAAATGCTGAATTTCATTAACAGGCAGGATTGCAGTCATGGATTGTCTGTGATGTCAGCTATGGGCATCAAGCTAATGAAAATTTTTCTATCCTTGAATTAAACATGATTGTTTTCTGACAATGTTCAAGATCCTTACAATGTTCAGCCATAAGACCCACATAGATAATAGGAACAGAATTAGGCTATTTAGCCCATCTAGTCTGCACTGCCATTTGATCAGGCCTGATTTATTATCCCTTTCCTGCCTTCTTGCCATAATCTATGCACCATTACCAGTAAAGAACCTATCAACCTCTGCTTTAAATACACCCAATGACTTGACCTCCAAGGCCATCTGTGGCGATCGATTCCACAGATTCACCACCCTCTAGCTCAAGAAACTCCTCCTCATCTCTATTCTAAAGGGATGTTCTATTCTGAGGATGTGCCCATTGGTCCTATGTTCCCCCAATATTGGAAGCAACCTCTCTATGTCTATTCTACCCAGGCTTTTCAATATTCAATAGGCTTCAATGAAATCCCCCTCATTCTTCTGAAGTCCGTTGAGTACAGGCCTAAAGCCATCAAATACTCCTCATATGTTAGCCTTCTCATAAACCTCTTCTGGATCCTCTCCAAACTTCGCACATCTTTTCTTAGATAAGAGGCCAAAATTGCTCACAGTACTCAAAATATAATCTGACAAATGCCTTATAACGTCTCAGTGTTACTTCTTTGCTTTTATATTCTAGTTCTCTTGAAATGAATACTAAAAACACATTTGCCTTCCTTAGTATCGACTCATCCTGCAAGTTAACTTTGAGGAAGCTTGCACTCGGACTTCGTACTGCTGATATCTGAGTTTTCTCCCTGTTTAGAAAATGGTCCATGCCTTTATTCCTTGTACCAAAGTGCACGACCTTATACTTCCCCATACTATATTCCATCAACCACTTCTTTGCCCATTCTCCTGATATGTCCAAGTCCTTCTGCACACTTCCTTCTTCCTGAACACTATCGGCCTCTTCATCTACGAGAGAAGACTTACAGATGCTGAAAATCCAAGCAACACACACAAAATGCTGGAGGAGCTCATCAGGCCAAGCAGCATCTATGGAAAAGAGTAAACAGTTGATGTCTCGGGCTGAGAGCCTTCATCGGGACTGGAGAAAAAAGATGAGAAGTCAGAGTAAGAAGGTGGGGGAGGGGTGCAAGAAATACAAGGCAGTAGGTAATAGGTGAAACCGGGAGAGGGGGAGAGGTGAAGTAAAGAGCTGGGAAGTCAGTTGGTGAAAGAAATAAAGAGCTGAAGAAGGGGAAATCTGATAGGAGAGGACAGAAGGCCATGGAAGAAAAGGAAGTGGGAGGAGCACCAGAGGGAGGTGATGGGCAGTTAAGGAGATAAAATGAGAGAGGGAAATGGGAATGAGGAATGGTGAAGGAGAGGCGGGACATATTACCAGAAGTTCGAGAAATAGGTGTTCATGCCTTCAGGTTGGTGGCTACCCAGTTGGAATATAAGGTGTTGCGTCTCCACCCTGAGTGTGGCCTCATCATGGCAGTAGAGGAGGCCATGGACTGACATGCCAGAATAGGAATGGGATGTAGAATTAAAATGGGTGGCCATTGGGAGAGTCCGCTTTTTCTGGTGGATGGAGTGTAAGTGCTCAGTGAAGCGGTCTCCCAATCTACATCAGGTCTCACCAATATACAGGAGGCCACACCAGGAGCACCGGAGACAATAGATGATCCCAGCAGACTCTGCTGGAAGGTCTGTTTGGGGCCCTGAATGGTAGTGAAGGAGGAGGTGTAAGGGAAGGTGTAGCACTTGTTCTGCTTGCAAGGATAAGTGCCAGGAGGGAGATCAGTGGGCAGAGATGAACAGACAAGACAAGGGAGTTGTGTAGGGAGCAATCCCTGTGGAAAGCAAAGAGTGTAGGGGGAGGGAAAAATATGCTTAGTGTGCTTAGTTGGAGATGGGGGAAGTTGGAGATGGTGGTGTGTTGCCCCTTCCTGGAGATGGTGGTGTGTTGCTGTTATATCAGCAAAGATGGCCACAAATCTATCAATTCCATCATCCAGATATTTAACATATAACGTGAAAAGTAGCAGACCCAACACTAACCCCTGTGGACCAGTAGTCAAGCAGAAAGTTCCCTCTTTATTCCCACCCTTTGGTTTCTTCCAGTCAGCCAATCTTCTATCCATGCTAGTATCTTTCCTACAGTACCATGGACTCCTATCCTGTTGAGCTGCCTCATGTGTGGCCTTCTGAAGATCCAAGTAAATAATATCCATAGACTCTCATTTGTCTACCTTACCTGTAGTTTCCTCAAAAAACTCCAACAAAAAAATTACTGGACAAGATCTCGCTTTAAAGAAGCCACGGTGACCATGGCTTATAATGTGCCTCCAATCATGCCAAAACCTTATCTTTAATAATAGACTCTAACCTTGCCAGCACTGAAATCAGGCTAACTGGCCTATAATTTCCTATCTTTTGCCTCCCTTCCTTCTTAAAAACTGGAGAGACATTTGCAATTTTCCAGTCCTGCAGAGCCATTCCAGAATCTAGTGATTCTTGAGTGATCATTATTAATGCCTCCACAATCTCTTCAGCTATCTCTTTCAGAACCTTGAGGTGTAGTCCATCAGGTCCACGTGAAATACTGTATCTACTTCTGACCTTTCAGCTTCCCAAACACCTTCTCTTTAGTAAGAGTGAAAATATTCACTTCAATCCCCAGACATTCCCAAGTTTCTGGCATGCCACAGTGAAGACTGATACAAAATACTTATTTAGTCCATCTGTTATTTCTTTGTCTCCCGTTACTATCTCTCCAGCATCTTTTTCCAGTACTCTGATGTCCACTCTTGACTCTCCTTTACTCTTTATGTATCTGAAAAAATTTTGTTAACGTGTTTTATATTATTGTCGAGCTTACCTTCATATTATTTCCTTATTGCTTTTTTAGTGCCTTCTGTTGTTTTTTAAAAGCTTCCCAGTTCCTTAGATTCCCACTAACTTTTGCTATATTCTTTCATTTTTTATGGTGTCTTTGACATCCCTTTTCAGCCACTATCATCTCATACTCACTTTAAAATGCTTTTTCTTTATTGGGAAGAAGCAATCCTATATCTTCTGAATTACCTTCAGAACTCCAGCCTTTGCTACACTACCATCATCCCTGCTGGTGTCCCCTTTCAATCTACTTTGGTCAGCAACTCTCTCAAGCCTCTGTAGTTACCGTAACTAAAGTATAATACTGATAAATCCAATTATAGCTTATCCCTCTCAAAATGCAGGTCAAATTCTATCATATTATGATCATTGCTTCCTAAGGGTTCCCTTCCTTAAGCTCCCTATCGAATTTGGTTCATTGCACAACACCCAATCTAGAATTGCCTTTTTCCCCAGTGGGCTCATCACACTCTGCTCTAAAAAGCCAGCTCGTTGGCATTCTACAAATTCTTTCTCTTGGGATCCAGCATTGGGTATATTGACTTCCTCTTTTGCTGAAGACTTAGGAATTAAAATTCCATAATCTTGCTCTATTTTTTTTGAGTACCAGCTGAATAGGAAAAGGTCTTGAGTGATTGTTGGAATATAATTGGTAGATTTGGGCAATAGCAAGATCAGTTTATTTCCCTAGCACCAGTGTACCAATGTTCCTCTTTACTTATCTGGATGCTCCACCCAGTTCTTGGTGCATGTCCCAGCTGCTCTACATTATATTCCCCAAGTAAATAGATCTGACAGCAATAGGACCAAATTGTGTGAGATGATTAGGTCAACTTCATTCCCAATAGGTCAAAGAAATGGGGGTCATCAACAACATTAAGTCTGAATGGAGAATGAAGTGAAACACCACATCACAATATACAAGTGCAAAGAATAACATTAAGGCTCAAGTTTAATACTGGAATGAATTATGGTTTAATACACAAATATTACAAAAATGATTGATTCTGATGAAGGGTCTTGGATTGAAATATCAAATGTTTATTCCTCTCCATAAATGCTGAGTTCTCCAGCATTTTGTATGTGTTACTCTGGATTTCCAGCTTCTGCAGACTCTCTTGTGTTTATGTTGATGATTGATTCTTGTTGTGGAAAGAAGCACAATTGCTGCATTCATTTATCAATGGCGAATCATAACTTCAGATGGGACATAAAACAGCTTATAATATACCGGTCATCTATTTCCCATCCAACCCAATTTTCTTTTCATTAAATCTAATTAAACTGGTAATTATTTGGAGTGTGCAATGGGCCACTTAGATTATCACTTCTGTATGGTAAGTTTTCCAATACAAGTGAATTAAAACTGAACTGCCTTTTAAAATAATTTGTTTTTTATGGCTTTAGCTGCTAAGGCTCTTATGTTTAACAAGTAGCATTTCATGTCATTTCAAAGTTAGCAAAAGGTATTTGCAGGCTGAACTAGATATCATCATCATCATCATACATTATACTTTATACTCTTACTTTCTACTTTATACTTTATTGTCGCCAAACAATTGATACTACAATGTACAATCATCACAGCGATATTTGATTCTGCCCTTCCCGCTCGCTGGATTACAAATCAATAGTAAATATTAAAAACTTAAATTATAAATCATAAATAGAAAATAGAAAAATGGAAAGTAAGGTAGTGCAAAAAAAAACCAAGAGGCAGGTCCGGATATTTGGAGGGTACGACCCAGATCCGGGTCAGGATCCGTTCAGCAGTCTTATCACGGTTGGAAAGAAGCTGCTCCCAAATCTGGCTGTATGAGTCATCGTCAGTATGTGTCATGTTGTATGACATGGGTGATCGTGGTCTTCCATCGGTCTTTAATCTGTTTTTTGCCTGTGGGGAAGACCCCCCACCCCCTCCACCCCGCACTGCTGTTTATATTCTTTTCTCTATCCATGACCATGATTCTTCTTGGCAGATTTTTCTGCAGAAGTGGTTTGCCATTGCCCTCCTCAACTTTTTTTTCTCCAGTCTTGCCATAGGGTTTCGGACCAAAACATCAACTGTACTTTTTTTCCATAGATGCTGCCTGGCCTGCTGAGTTCCTCCAGCATTTTGTGTGTGTGTTGCTCGGATTTTCAGCATCTGCAGATTTTCTCTAGTTTGTTATTTCCTTCTCCTGGGCAGTGTCTTTATAAGATGAGTGATGTTCCCACCCCCCAACCCCCAGCCATTATCAATACTCTTCAGAGATTGTCTGCCTGGTGTCAGTGGTCGCATGACCAGGACTTGTGATATGCACCGGTTGCTTATCTGACCATCCACCACCTGCTCCCTGCTTGGGGTCTAAGCGGGTGCTACACCTTGTCCAAAGGTGACATCAGACTCCGCAAAACTTAATAAATTGAGGTGAATTGAGTTGTAGAATTTCAAATCTAAATGAATTTCCAATTCTATCAGCTTGTAATTCCTCAGCAAAAGAGGTATGGAGGGCTATGGTGGAGATGCAGGACAGGACGAGGCAGGATAATAGTTTGGCTTGGACTAGATGGAACTAAATAAGAATTAATTTCCACTGCTAATTCTCTAAACAAGGCTTCCCCACCAAATTTAATCCTATCTATATATTATTCTGTTCCTTTCTAATTTATAATGTCACCCCCAAATGTTAGTGTGCTCAACATTCTGAACATCTTTCCAAACTCTTCATGGATTTGTTATTCATTATAATCTATCGATGATGCCTTTTATACTCCCTCCATAAGTGGAACAATTTTGTCCAGTCTAACCTATTAAAATCCTTCATGATCTTAAAAAAAATCACCTCAACCTTCTATACTTTCAGAGGAATAACTACAATGTGTTTTGATATCTTATCTTCTCAGTCTGATGTCAGTCTCATAAACCTTTTTTTAACACTTCTTTCTTTTGTTTAAAAAAAGAGACCAGAATTATGCAGAGTGCCATCACATGTGATCTAACTACAGTACAATTTAATACAGCAAGGTTTCTGTATTTTAATCCTATTCCTCCAGAAATTTTCTTCAGTGATTGATTTTCATTTTAATTGCTTGATTTCCCAATGTTGTGTGTTTAGTACATTCACAATTGTATTTCTAGATGCCTTTGTTCCTTTAATCTGCTTAGACTTGTATCATCAAAGCAGTGTATGGTTTAGTTATTGCCCCAGAATACACTCTCTCACATCCATATTGGAATATATATCTCCAGTTCCACTGTTGTAAGCCACAATAATTTCTACACCAATCCCTGTGAAATATCATTACTCTCCTTGAAACGGTCTGAGAAATAAACCTTAATTTCCAGACTCAATAACTGTTTTGTTGCCCACTCTGCTACCTAAATCTTAATTACCCATGGTCCTCAGTTCGAACTTCATAGATAAATGCCTGAAAATTCATCTACATATTATCTACACAATTTTCTCGTTTAGACTTTCTGTTGTTTCTTCAAAGAATTTAGTAAGATTGGCAAAGAGTGATTTTTTCCTTTCGAAACTCATGTGCATTAGCCCATGCCAATGCTTTGCCCATTTTACATTCAGTAAATGAGTATAACGTTTACAATCTCAATGTCTCTGCTTTACAGCCTAAACTTGCCATACTTTCATTTTTAACTTTGTGAGTCAGTTCTAGTGAAGGGTCTTGGCCCAAAGCGTCAACTGCTTATTTTCCTTCACAGATGCTACCTGGCCTGCTGAGATCCTCTAACATTTTGTTTGTTTGTGATTGTCGGTTTCCACAGATTAATTTGAATTAATGTTTTTTTTTAAAATATTAACAACTAATTAAGAGAGTTAGCTAATATGAAGGCTGAGATTATATGCTTTGCAAGTTGTTTCCAAAGATATGTGAAACACATTATTTTCCTTGAATAAAAAGGGAATGCCTACTCAGTACACCTTCTCGTTAATGTAAATATCTAATCAGCCATTCACGTGGCAGCAAAGCAATGTATAAGAGCATGCAGACATGGTCAAGAGGTTCAGATGAAACATAAGGATGGGGAAGGAATGTGATCTAAGTGACTTGACTGTGGAGTGATTATTGATGCCAGATGGGGTGGATTGAATATCTCAGACACTGCTGACATCCTGCGATTTTCAAGTCCAATATTCTGTAGAGTTTATAGAGCATGGTACAAAAAAACAAAAAAAAAATCCAGTGTGCAGCAGTTAATGAGAGAGGTCAGAGGAGAATGGGCAGGCTAGCTCCAGCTAACAGGAAGGAGACAGTAACTCAAATAACCATGCATTACAACAAGGGTGTGCAGAAAAGCTCCTCTGAACACACAACACATCAAGTAGATGGGCTACAGCAGCAGAAGACCACAAACATACACTCAGTGGCCTCCTGTATTAGACATAGGAGGCACCTAATAAAGTGGCCACTGAGTGTAAGTGTTCATCTATAATATTTCTGCAGAGATCAACATAGATGTATGTGAGCTGTTAGTTTGCTGCTGATTCTTCTGCACTACAGCCAAGTAAGGATTTCACAATTTCTTCCCCTCCCTCACCTTCTACACCGAATTTCTCCCTTTCTTTCCAGTCCATATGAAGGGTTTAAGCCCAAAATGTTGACTGTTTTTTCTTCTCCATAGATGCTCTGTGACCTGCTGAGTTCCTACATCATGTTGTGCCTGTTTCACAGTTTAATTCTGTCCATGGTGTTGAGTACCATAACTTCTTTACTTTATACTTCATTGTCGCCAAACAATTGGCACTAGAACGTACAATCATCACAGTGATATTTGATTCTGCACTTCACACTCCCTGGATTACAAGTATTAAATATTATAAATATTTTAAATAGTTAAAGTTAGTAAATATTAAAATTTTAAATTATAAATCATAAATAGAAAATAGAAAAATGGGAAGTAAGGTAGTGCAAAAAAAACCGAGAGGCAGGTCCGGATATTTGGAGGGTACGGCCCAGTTCCGGGTCAGGATCCGTTCAGCAGTCTTATCACAGTTGGAAAGAAGCTGTTCCCAAATCTGGCCGTGTGAGTCTTCAAGCTCCTGAGCCTTCTCCCGGAGGGAAGAGGGACGAAAAGTCTGTTGGCTGGGTGGGTCATGTCCTTGATTATCCTGGCAGCACTGCTCCGACAGCATGCAGTGTAAAATGAGTCCAAGGATGGAAGATTGGTTTGTGTGATGAGGACCAACACAGATTTGAGGATCAACCCTTCATTTCCATCTGGGAACACCGCAACTCAGTATAAAATTCTACACTTTTTGGTAGTCACTCTCTTTTTCTTTCTACACACAGTGGCCACTTTATTAGGTACACCTGTACACCTGTTCATTAATGCAAATGTCTAATCAGCCAATCATGTGGCAGCGAGTCAATGCATAAAAGCATGCTGATGTGCTCAAGAGGTTCAGTTGTTGTTCAGACCAAACATCAGAATGGGGAAGATATGTGATCGAAGTGACGTTGACAATGGAATGATTGTTGGTGCCAGATGGGGTGGTTTGATTATCTCAGAAACTGCTGATCTCCTGGGGTTTTCATGCACAACAGTCACTGGAGTTTACAGAGAATGGTATGAAAAGCAATAAGACATCCAGTGAGTATCAGTTCTATGGGCAAAAATGCCTTGTTAATGAGAGAGGTCAGAGGAGAATGGCAAAACCAGTTCAAGCTGACAGGAAGGTGACAGTAACTCGAATACCCATGTGTTATAAGAGTGGTTTAAAGAAGGGCATCTCTGAATGCACAACAGGAAGAAGTTTGAAGTGGATGGGCTACAGCAGCAGAAAACCCTGAACATTCACTCAGAGGCAACTTTATTAGGTACAGGATAAAGTGACCTTTGAGTGTATTTGAGAACCGGCCAAACCAGCCTGGAATGCATATTGGATTTGTTTATTTACTCTCCTATTTGTATAGTCTGGCCTCCTAGACATGTCATACTGCCCTGCCACTGACTAAACACTTTACAGATAAATAACAAATATCCTGGTAACAATCCACCCATTTGGGTTCACTTTGTCAGATGTTCTTTGTGCTGTAACCACCTGCTCCCCTTCAGAAATCTAATTTGTTTTTCTTTTTTTTTGGACCTGAAATATTAACTGCTTTTTCTTTCCAAATGGGAATTTCTAGCACTGGATGTAGTAAAACATGGCAGTTAATGTGTACCTGTTCTCATAGAGGGATCAGAAAAGAAGAGAAGTGAACAATTTCAAGTTCCTGGTGTCAATATCTCTGAAGACGAAGCCTGGATCCAGTATATCAATGCAGCTATAAAGAAGGCAAGACAGTGCGTATATTTTATTGGGAGTTTAACGAGATTTGGTATGTCACCAAAAAAACAAAAACACTCGCAAATTTCTACAGGTGTACTGCGGAGAGCATTGCAGCTGGCAGAAGCACTTTCTGGTATGGGGTGGGGTGTGACAGGCTACTGCTCAAGATTGAAGTAAGCTGCAGAGAGTTGTAAAATTAGTCAGCTCCATCATGGGCACTAGCCTCTGTAGTATCAAGGACATCTTCAAGGCAACGTCCATCATTAAGGATCCCATCACCCAGGACATGCCCTCTGCTCATTGTTACCATCAGGGAGGAGGTACACAGGTCTGAAGGCACACACTCAATGATTCAGGAACAGCTTCTTCCTCTCTGCCACCTGATTTCTGAATGGACATTGAACCTAAGAACACTACCTACTACTTTTCAATTTCTAATTTTTGAACTTCTATTTAATATATATATATTTACTGTAATTCACAGTTTTTTCTCTATAGTTATGTATTGCATTGTGCTGCTGTTGCAAAGTTAATAAATTTCACGACATATGCTGGCGATATTAAACTTGATTCTGATTATAATTTTGTTAATCCACTTGACATTGATTAAAATTGAAATATTGTTCTCAAAATCATCCCTCTCACTTCTCCTTCCCCCACCCATCCACCTTCCCCCTCTTTTTCCAGCTTGCACTCCTTCCCTTCCCCTTCATTTCCCTTCATGAAGGGTCTCAGCCCAAAGCATCAACTCTTTATTCCTCCCCAAAGATGCTGTCTGACCTGCTGAGTCCCTCAAGCATTTTATGCGTGTTACTCTGGATTTCAAGCATCTGCAGAACCTCTTGTGTTTAAAAAATCATCCGTGCTCTCCTGTGAAATATGGCATCTTATTTTATGTTCAGCTGAGCAGTTACACAACATGGCACCACAGTGGTGTTGTGGTCAGTGTGACACTATTACAACTCAGGTCATTGGAGTTCACAGTTCAATTCTGACATCTCCTGTAAGGAGTTTGTATGTCCTTGTTATGAATGCATGGATTTCCTCCGGATTCTTTGGTTTACTCCCACAGTCCAAAGACAAGTATGTTGGTAGGTTAATTGGTGGTTAGGGTAGGGTTAAATAGGTGGGTTGTTGTGCGGTGCAGCTCATTGGGCCAGAAGAGCCTGTTCCACACTGTAGCTCTAAATTGAGGGTCTCCAGTTGGTCGGGATTGACCATGGATGTTGTGTCCCAGCTATCTATGTGATTCCCAAGCTAAGGTATGGAGAGCAAGCTATTGCCCATGTAGCGGGCTTCCCCTGTCCGTGCAGCTGATGAATCCAAAAGGACGGCAGAGACTGATAAACTTTGGCACCCTATGTCACAGGAGTTGCCAGTCAGCGTTGACTACCTTGGGGATTCTAGCTCTGGATTTTTCCTTGGCATTTACTCCCAAAGCCTTCTCCATGACTGGGTATAGCTGCAAGGCAGGGAGGTTTGAGACCAGAGGTTTCCTTCTTCTTAGTTGAGCTACCAACCGCGGCGCATGATCTCCATCTGCCCAAAGCAACTGGTTTTAACGTGTCTGGAACCACCTTTGTCCCTTCTACTGTCAGTAGAAATGGTTCCACCTTGAAGCTAAGCCACACATGAAGGCCAGCAGCTGGACTTTGTTGTCAGAGTCTATTTGAGACGCACGCCTTTCCCTGCTCAATGGAACATACCTATGCTGAACTCCATGCAAATTTTCCCTGAACATTTGCCACATTTCTGCCATGCATTTCCCTGAGAACATCTGCTCCCAATTTATGATCCCAGGTTCCTACATAATAGCATTATATTTCCCCCTACCCCAATTAAATGTTTTCCCAAATTGTCTGCTCCTATCCCTCTCCAGCGCTATGATGAAGGAGTTGTGATCACTACCTCCAAAATGCTCTCCCACCGAGAGATCTGACACCTGATCAGGTTCATTTCCCAGTTGGCTTATCTACATATTGTGTCAGGAAAGCTTCCTGAACATACCTAACAAACTTCACCCATCTAAACCCATTGGGAGCATTTAATAGGTAGCGAGAGCTTATCCCTATTAACAGCCCTGGCTATAATAATCTTAAGTAATCTATTTCTAAATTTAAAATAATAAATAAAAACATCTAAGTCACCAAAGGCAACACATCTTTTCAGTGCAGTAGCCCCTCAGTACCACATTGAATTGGCTGGGATATTTTCTGCTCTCAGGTCTCCACAGTGGAACGTGAATCCAGAGGCAAGCATGTCCCAGCTGAGGGACAGATGACATGAAGAGCACACACCATACAAAGGAAATGTGGAAGAGGGGAGCAAAGTCAATCGATGGCTACAGCCTTAGGTGACCAAGGTTAAAAGAAAACATCTGTTGGAGCCTATCCCCAATATATTATATTTTCGCACATCTTCAGGTTGTGCCAAGCCTGCCAGCTTTGCTTGGGGTCCGAAGATCAACATTTTCACACAGTGGATGGATCATATATGGAACATGCTGCCAAAGGTGAGTACAACTCAACTTCATCATCATTATGTGCCAGGTTGTATGACATCGGAGATCATAGTCTTATCCATGACCATGGATTGTTCCTGACAAATTTTTCTATGGGAGTGGTTTCCCATTACCTTCTTCTGGGCAGTATCTTTAAAAGATGGGTGACCCAGGCCATTATCAATACTCTTCAGAGATTGTCTACCTGGTGTCAGTGGTCACATAACCAGGACTTGTGATATGCACCAGCTTTCTCATACAACCATCCACCACCTGCTCCCATGGTTTCCATGATCATGATCTGGGGTGCTAATCAGGCGCTACACCTTGCCCAAGGGTGACCTGCTAGCTAGTAAAGGTAAAGAAGTGCCTAACACCTTCTTTGGTAGGGATGTGTCTCCAACCCGCCACCCAACTAAGAACAACAAAGGCATATAAAAGACATTTGGGTAGGTTCATGGATAGGAAAGGATTAGAGGTATATGGGTCAAATACTGGTAAGTGGGACTAGCCTAAGTAGGCAACTTGGTCAGCACGGATGAGTTGGGCTGAAGGGCCTATTTCTGTGCAGTCTAGATCTATGACTTGATGACAAATTAGAAACATGCAGGCCTGTAAATTAATTGGTCACTGTAGGTTGCATCTAGAATGCAGGTGAGTGGGAATTAACGGCAATGTGGGGTAAGATAAAAAGGATCCAGTGTAGGATTAGTGTAAACGGGTGGTTGGTGGTCAGCAAGATCTCAGGGGCCCAAAAGGGTTGCAGAACTCTGTGAATCAATGTCTACCAGAGGAAAATGAGACATCTTGCATCTCTTTGAGAGGAAAATTGGATCAGACATGATGAAATGGTGAAGCAGACCTAATTCTGCTCCTGTGTCTTAAGGACTTATGGACTCAAAGACCTAACCTCTCAGAATGGCAGAAGACTAGTAGTCCAAACTTACAGCCACTTAAATCTTCTGCTTTAACTTTTGAGAGTTCTGATTCAAAGTTCAAAGTAAATTTATAATCAAAGTACTTATAAGTCACTACATATAACCCTGAGATACATTTTTCTTATGGACATACACAGTAAATTCAAGATTCTACTTTAGAAATTCCAGAATACTTCAGAAGGTTAAGTTGCTGATACAGCTGAAATAACATTAGAAATTATGGTATATCAATTGCAATATGAACAATGGCTACCTCATTACCACAAGAGTGATGTTAATCAGACTCCTCAGCCTAAAATTGTCTGTCAACAAGCATTCTCAGCTTAAGTGCTGGAATTGCACCACACATCATTCAACAAGACAAATAAAATTCAGGACCAGTGGACTTGCTTGTGGCCCAGCAAAACTTTAAAAAATCTGAAACTATTTCCAAGATGGCCTCTGCTGAATTTCGACACCTACAACTTATTTATCTCTTCATTTTACATGCAATCTGCAAAAATATTGAATTCTAAACATTACCTACTGGTTCTTTTGAAGTGCTGAACTGTTTTGGTACATTATTGAATTCTACTTATTATTCAGTATATTAGTATGTAAATGAATATTCATTACCAGCACTGATTTTCATCTATAGGATATGAAGAGCACAAACTTCCTAATGAAGTGGAAATTGCTCTGTTTAATATAACAGTGACAAAAGACTAATTTTGGTATCGAATCAAAATTATCTTTCATGGAAGTATTCTTCAAATGCAAGAAGCTGAAAATAGTTGGCACCATTCTGCCTATAGCCTCTTGTCAAGACTGGGAAATGTTGCACAAATAGATGCAAGAGTTTCAAATGCTGAATAAAGACGCAAAATGCTGAAGGAACTGAGGAGGGTAATGTTCAAAGTTCAAAATAAATCTATTTTCTAAGTACATACTGTGTATGTCACAATATACAACTCTGCATTTCGTTTTCTTGTGGGCATACTCAATAAATCCAGTAAACGTAATGGAATCAATGAAAGACCGCACCCAACAGGGCAGACAACCAATGTGCAAAAGACAACAAACTATGCAAATACAAAACAAAAATGAAATAGTAATAATAAATAAATAGGCAATAAATATTGAGAACATAATATAAAAAGTCCTAGAAAGTGAGTCCATAGGGTGTGGGAACAGTTCAGTGTTGGGGTGAGTGAAGTTGAGTGAAGTTATCCCACTAGTTCAGGAGCCTGATGCTTGAGGGGTAATAACTGTTCCTGAACCTGATGGTGTCAGTTCTGAAGCTCCTGGACCTGCTTCCTTATGGCAGCAGCAAGAAGAGAACCATGACCTGGGTGGAGAGGTTTTCTTAATCATGGATGCTGCTTTCCTGTGACAGCACACATGTAGATGTGCTCAGTGGTGGGGAGAGCTTTACCTATGACGGACTGAGTGGTATCCATTACTTTTTATAGGATTTTCCACTCAAGGGCATGAGTGTTTCCATACCAGGCTGTGATGGAGCCAGTTAATATACTTTCCACCACACATCTATAGAAGTTTGTCAAAGTTTTAAATGTCATGCTGAATCTTCGCAAACTCTTTAGGAAGTAGAAGCGCTGCTGTGCTTTCTTCATAATTGTACTTACATACTGGGCCCAGGGCAGATAATCTAAAATTTAAAATTGCTGAGGAATTTAAAATTGCTGACCCTCTCCACCTCTGATCTCCGCCCCCCCCCCCCCCCACCGCCAAGTGAGAACTGGCTCATGGACCTCTGGTTTTCTCCTCCTGAAGACAATAATCAACTTCTTGGTCTTGCTACTTTGAGTAAGAGGTTGTTGTTGTGGTACCACTCAGTCAGATTTTCAATCTTCCTTCTATACGCGGCTTCATCACCACCTTTTATTCGAGCAATGACAGTGCTGTTGTTGCAACTCTGGAAGATGTGCAGTGCTGCAGGATAAATTAGGCTGAAATGAACAAAAGCAAGAGGCCACCAGAAAGGGTGGAGGCGGGAACTGAAGAGGACTGATGTTGCAAAGCTCCTCCTTAAAGTGATCCACCAAAACCATTGACGTTTCTGCTAATAGGAACAGTGCAAGCTCACAAGCACAGCATTGGTACAATCTTTTCTTTGTCCCTCTGTCTGAGGTTGGAAAATAGCTGATAATTCAGATCAACAACAAATTTGCTCTATTAACTGAAAGGAAAGTTCATTATCTTTTGACCTCACCATTTACTGTGGAATAAAAACCGAAAATGATCACAACTTTCAGTGAGTCAGGCAGCATCTATGGAGAGAGAGAGAAGGGAGAAAGAGAGATGGGGGGGGGACAGAAAGAGAGAAAGAGAATGTGTGTGAGAGAGAGAGAGAGGGAAAGAGAGAGAGGAAAGAGAGAGAGGGGAGATAGTGGGAAAGAGAGAGAGGAATAACATTTCAGGTTGATGATCCTTCTGCATAACTGGGTATGTTTAGATAATAGTCAGGTCTGTTGTAGCGTGGATGAAATCACTGGCGAGATAGAGTCACTGGTAGATACAAAGCAGCTTCTTTATTCGACACAACAAGGTACAGCAGGCATCTTACGGATGGAGACGTTTTCTGCAGAAAGGTCTGCTAGCTAAAATGTGGGCTCGATATTTATATGTAAACACAAAGGCAATTGCTACTTAAAAAGTTACAGACAATGCATAGACAATGCTTCCTTTTGAAGCTACATACAAACATCACACCTTCGGATTTCATCCTTTCCTTCTGACGCCAACATGTCTGGGTTGGTATCCACAGCCTTTAGTTCAATCCACAATACACTTATTTGGTATTTTACATGCTAACATAGAAGACAATTAATATTTATAATGTATAGATAATACTGTCGTCAAAACTACAGCATCAGGTCAAACTAAAGGACCAGAAGCATCTGGTACTCATGCCCTTTTAGGAAGCCCATTGTGGTGGACTCAGTCCACAATACCTTGTTAAGTAGAAGTCTGGTGGCCAAAGTCATTTAAGTGTAAACAAATCATCTACCCAAAAAACTCACTCTAACAGGTCTATATAAGCAGGAAGGGATGGAGAGATCGAAGGGAAAGTCTGTGAAAAGGTATAGACCAAGGTATAGAACAACAGATGGTGCAATCCGGGTCATATTACGATCCAGGAACGTGTTTGTAGACCGGATATTGAACTTTTTGCTTTTGGACTCTGGCTATATTCCACCGAGATACAACACTGGGCGTCACGGGAGGTTGTTCCTGCCTGTGGCTATCAGACTTTGCAGCTCCTCCCATGGAGGGACAGACACCCTGAGCCAATAGGCTGGTCCTGGACTTATTTCCATCTGGCATAGTTTGCATTTTGTCATTTGATTGTTTGTGGTTTTTGTATTGCTATATTTACGCTCTATTCTTGGTTGGTGCAGCTGTAACGAAACCCAATTTCCCTCGGGATTAATAAAGTATATCTATCTATCTATCTGTCTATCTGAAGACAAGGACACAAATAGGCGTCATCTAGGACATGATACAGAACAGAAAGGTTGTTGATGGCAGTTAATCTGTCCAAAACAGCAATAAGTAGAAGGAAGACAGAAGAAAGACCAATTTGACCAAGGTGGGAGTAAGTTCAAAGAACTGGCCAAAAAGAAGAGAAATTATTCACACATTTTCTATTCTTCTCACTGAATCAGGTTTCAGATTCAGAATCAGAATGACACATGCTTCACCTTGGTGACTGAGAGTAGTTTTCTCCAGAGAGAACAAAATAAACTAAGCAAGATGACATAACACCAAATGAACTGTCACATGGCTAGAAGTTCATTCTAAAGCAGCAGCTTTCACAGTTAATTCCAAAGTTTAGATTCTGTGAGCGACACAACTTGAGGAAAAGAGACAGAAACACTTGGTTCTTTCCTGTAACAGAAGGAGGAAATTTGTCCCATCAAGTTTATGCCAGCTCTCAACACATTCTCATTAATCCCATTTCCACACCTATTTTCCCTTAATTTATTCTCTCACATGTGAGTTGATCAGCAGATAGACCATGTGGAGGAAATGTGAGATGGTAAATAGTTTCCAAAACAACAACATACAAAATGCTTTTGAAGAGTTTTAGCCTGAAGAACTATTGTTTATTCCTTTCCATCGCTGTTAGCCCACCTGCTGAGTTCCTCCAGTATTTTGTGTTTTGTACTCTGGATTTCCAGCATCTGCAGGATCTCTTGTGTTTGCAAAGCAAGTTGGGCATCTCTGATGAAGGAATAATATCTTGCTGTAATTTTAATTGAATCCGTCTTGAACTAGTCTCATTTTGATAAGCTTTTATTTCAAAATGTCACCTTCATTTGAAGAATATTTAACATAAAGAGACATACAATAATTCACACTATAAATCATAATCTACATACTACTTAGATACTTCATGAATGTTTTATGTAAAATTGGACAAACTTGAAAATAGCTGAGTGATAATATCCAAATTTACTGTCCAAATCTTTGATTATTCCAACAGATGCCTGGTTGTCCTTAATTCATTCCCATGAAGTCATGATGAAGGGTCTCAGTCCGAATCATCAATTGTTTATGTCCCTCCATAGATGCTGCCTGATCTGTTGAGTTCCTCCAGCATTTTGCATGTTCTTGTTGTGCTGTCTCATCCTGCTCTCTGTAAACTTGGCATCCTAAACCCTGCTTTCCAAGTCAAAAGTTCAAAGTTCAAAGTAAATTTATTATCAAAGTACATATACGTCACCATATGTAACTCAATGATTAGCAATACACACAAAATGTTGGGGGAACTTAGCAGGCCAGGTAGCATCCATGGAAAAGAGCAAACAGTCGACATTTCAGGCCGAGACCCTTCTCTTGTTTGCAGACATCCCACCTCTCCCGGAAGTTCCAGGAGTCTCCCGCATATTAATAGCAGCTCCCTGATGTCTGCAAATTATATAAAATGTCCCGGAAATCAATTTTTTTGAGAGGGAAAGTGAGCGAGCGCGCGCACATGCGCGAGAGAGAGAGAGAGACAGCAAGACAGCGAGAGAGAGAGCGAGCGTGCGCCGTGGCAGAGTGTTCCAAAAAAAAATATAAAATGTACGTCACCCCAGACTACACTAAAGTGTACCCTGCCTAACAGGGGTCAAAAATAATGACAGTGTTGCTCGCTGCACTGTTTGCAACAGTGACTTTTCTATTGCCCAGCGTGGGTTAAGACTGTTAAAGACATGTTGAGGTGAGTTTAACAGGTGACATTCGTTCATTAGTGTAGCTAACGTTATTTAAACTAACTGGCTAGCTGCTAAGGAGCTACTCTATTGCAGACATCCCACCTCTCCAGGAAGTTCCGGGAGTCTCCCGCAAATTGATGGTGCTACCTCCCTGAAATAAGATTTTGCAGGGTGGAATGTCTGTAAACCCTAAGTTTCATTTTCTTGTGGGCATACTCAATCCTGGCTTGCTTCAAGCCCAAACACTCCTTGATTTTAAACGTCCCCAAATGAGTTCAAATCCCTCCCATGGTTTGTCCCTCCCCACCTCCGTAACTTGCTCCAGACCCAGGTTCTCTAAGCTGGCATGTTCCTCTGATTTATTTCAACATGCCTGATTTAAATCACAGTTCTGCTGTTGACTCTGCCTCCTGGGTTTATGCTCCCCTGGGGAAGGAAACTGTTTTCAAGAATAAAGATCAAGTTACCGATCTGTACAGCTCTAGAATTCTCGCTGCCTCCTTTCCACTTTTATGACGTGCTGCTTTGAACAACGTTAGTAAACCTAAGGAAACTCTGAAGGGACTTAGCATCCTTTCTTTGTTAGTTTGAGAACCCTCCTGTGACTTGGGCTGTATTCACAATATTAAAGCAAAACATCAATGAAAATTGCTGTTGTCATGTTCCATGCCTACTTTTAGGCTTTGAGTATTGATCTGTGTGGTTTAGTCAAATCTTGTCTCAACAAATGTTTTCAAGCTGAGATACATACCAGTGATTGAAAGGTAATCTTCAATAGCTCAGCAGAATTGTGCAAAGTGTCTAAATTCAGGAAACACTGAGGTATACTGCAGCAGAACTTACAAGGTAATATCACAAATTACTTCAAATTACTTTTCAATTCATTTAATATTAGTCAGCTGCTTTACATAATTCAAAAAATTGGGCAAAGGTTCACAGCATTATGGGTTGTTTGAGGAACCCATAGCCAGAATATGGTCTTTCACTATGTAGAAAGTACATTTTAAAGACATTATCAAGAGCTATTCTCACTGGACTTTCTTGATTATAAATTCCAAATGAAAACCTGATCAAGAATAATGAGACTTTTACCACAATACTCTACAATAATTCTTATTTATAGTTCAGTTTTGATTGCATTGCAACGTCATTATTTTTGAAGTAGGTGATTCATATTTAAATAAGTGAAATTTATTGCTGAATTTTTGGTAATAAAAGCATTGCTTTTAATATATGTAAAGAAGAGCATTTTCTTCAGGAACTGTAGTTGGTATATATCAGATTGTGCGTGTTTACCATAAATATAATAAAATGGAGCACACATTTTTTTCCCAAATCGTCAGAGTATTGGGCCTGGGCATGTGAATCAGTCAGAAGATACTCTTCTTCCTCCTATTTACCTTTTCTATCTATCATCTCCCAACTTCTCATTTTATCCAGCCTCTACTACACACCCACCTTCCTCCTCACCTGGCTTCACCTGCCAACTTGTACTCCTTCCCCTCCTCCCAAATTCATATTCTGGCTTCTTCCCCCTTCTTTTCCAGTCCCGATGAAGGGTTTTAGGCCAAAACATTGACTATTTATACCTCTCCAGAGATGCTGCCTGACCTGCTGATCTCCTCCATCATTTAGTGTGTGTTACTCTGGAGTTTGCAGTTTCTTTGTCATAATACCTGCAGTCTACATCGAGTGGTCTCAAACAGACTTGCAAAAGCTGGGCATCCTTTGGCAGGCCGTGGACACGTGTGTGGGGAGAACATGGCACTGGCTGAAGATGGCAGTCTCCAGAGCAGTCATCCTGACTTCTCTGCTGGATGGCTGTGAAACATGGACTCCATACTACAGGCACATCAAGCTGCTTGAGAAGTTCCACCTGCGATGCCTTTGCAAGATCATGGACATCTCGTGGCAATACACAGTCCCCACCACAGAACTGCTATGAAGGGCCGAGAGCTTTGGCACAGAGACACTGATCATGAAGGCTCAACTTCGATGGGTTGGACATGTGGTCCAGATGGAAGACAACTGCCCCCTTTTTTTCTCCCTAGGCCTCCCATCTCATGATCCTCTCCCTTCTCCAGCCTTGTATCCCTTTTTCCAATCAACTTTCCAACTCTTGGCTTCATCCCTCCCCCTCCTGTCTTCTCCTATCATTTCAGATCTCCCCCTCTCCCACTTTCAAATCTCTTACTATCTCTTCTTTCAGTTAGTCCTGATGAACGGTCTAGGCCCGAAATGTCGACTGTGCTTATTCCTATAGATGCTGTCTGGCCTGCTGCGTTCCACCAGCATTTTGTGTGTGTTGCTTAAATTTCCAGCATCTGCAGGTTTCCTCATGTTTGCACCTCCCAAAGATGGTATTTTTTTCTGAGCTGGCACATGCAACCAGAAGGCAGGGAGGACCCACAAAGCTCTATAAAGACTACATGAAAGTGTCCTTGATGGCAAGCAATATCCCCGTGACTGGTTGGGAGAACTTGGCCAAAGGCCACAATGCCTGGCGCTCGGCAGTCTACAAAGACACCAGCGCATTCGAAGAGCAGCAACTGAAGGACCAGGAACGCAAGGAGAGACGACCCACCCCTTCATTGACCATAACGTGCCCAAACTGTAGGCGCACCTGGGCTTCCCAATTCGGGCTTCGCTCACATCATAGGCGTCACTGACATCATCGTCATTCCCAGTGGACTTCCAAGAAGAAGAAGCAGACCTCATCCAGCATTGCATACTTCCACCAACACACACAAAATGCTGGCAGAACGCAGCAGGCCAGACAGCATCCATAGGAAGAAGCACAGTCGACGTTTCAGGCCGAGACCCTTCGTCAGGACTAACTGAAAGAAGAGATAGTAAGAGATTTGAAAGTGGGAGGGGGAGTGGGAGATCTGAAATGATACGAGAAGAAGGGAGGGGGAGGGATAGAGTTAAGAGCTGGACAATTGATTGGCAAAAGGGATACAAGGCTGGAGAAGGGAGAGGATCAAGTGACGGGAGGCCTAGGGAGAAAGAAAGTGGGGAGGGGAGCACCAGAGAATGATGAAGAGCAGGCAAGGAGTTATAGTGAGAGGGACAGGCAGAGAAAAAAAAGAAAAAATAATAAACAAACAAACAAACAAACAAACAAACAAACAAATAAATAAATAAATAAATAAGGGATGGGTTAAGAAGAGGAGGAGGGGCATTAACGGAAGTTAGAGAAGTCAGTGTTCATGTCATCAGGTTGGAGGCTATCCAGACAAAATATAAGGTGTTGTTCTTCCAACCTGAGTGTGGCTTCATCTTGACAGTAGAGGAGGCCGTGGATAGACATGTCAGAATGGGAATGGGACATGGAATTAAAATGTGTGGCCACTGGGAGATCCTGCTTTCTCTGGTGGACAGAGTGTAGGTGTTCAGCGAAACGGTCTCCCAGTCTGCATTGGGTCTCGCCAATATATAGAAGGCTGCACCGGGAGCACCGGACACGGTATATCACACCAGCCGACTCACAGGTGAAGTGTTGCCTCACCTGGAAGGACTGTCTGGGGCCCTGAATGGTGGTGAGGGAGGAAGTGTAAGGGCATGTGTAGCACTTGTTCCGCTTACAAGAATAAGTGCTGGAAGGGAGATCGGTGGGAAGGGATGGGGGGGGCAGCGAATGGACAAGGAAGTCATGTGGGGAGCGATCCCTGCGGAAAGCAGAAAGTGGGGGAGGGAAAGATGTGCTTGGTGGTGGGATCCTGTTGGATGTGGCGGAAGTTACAGAGAATTATATGTTGGACCCGGAGGCTGGTGGGGTGGTAGGTGAGGACAAGGGGAGCCCTATTCCTAGTGGGGTGGTGGGAGGATGGGGTGACAGCAGATGTGCATGAAATGGGAGAGATGCGTTTGAGAGCAGAGTTGATGGTGGAGGAAGGGAAGCCCCTTTCTTTAAAAAAGGAAGACATCTCTTTCGTCCTGGAATGAAAGGCCTCATCCTGAGAGCAGATGCGGCGGAGACGGAGGAATTGCAAGAAGGGGGTGGCATTTTTGCAAGAGACAGGGAGGGAAGAGGAATAGTCCGGGTAGCTGTGAGAGCTCGTAGGCTTATAGTAGACATCAGTAGATAAGCTGTCTCCAGAGATAGAGACAGAAAGATCAAGAAAGGGGGGGGAGGTATCGGAAATGGACCAGGTAAATTTGAGGGCAGGGTGAAAGTTGAAGGCAAAGTTAATGAAATCAACGAGCTCAGCATGCGTGCAGGAAGCAGCGCCAATGCAGTCGTCGATGTAGCGAAGGAAAAGTGGGGGGCGGATACCAGTATAGTCTTGGAACACGGACTGTTCCACGAAGCCAACAAAAAGGCAGGCGGAAGGGTCTCGGCCTAAAACGTTGACTGTGCTTCTTCCTATGGATGCTGTCTGACCTGCTGCATTCCACCAGCATTTTGTGTGTGTTGCTTGAATTTCCAGCATCTGCAGATTTCCTCGTGTTTGCATACTTCCACAATTATTTTCTTTGAATTTTGCCGAATCCTCAGTCTTCAATCATTCCAAAATCTGTGGCCTCGCCTTCAGTTGCCTTAGATTTAAGCTTTGGAATACCCTCCATGAGCCCCTGTACCTTTGCCTGTTGTTTTAAAGCATTCCATAAAGCCCATCTCTCTAAGCAAGCTTTATCTCACTTCTTCAACTAGTTTTGAACATATTTGCATAGTCATAAAACTATGTTTGATATGACTCCTGAAGGATATTTTACAATGCAGTGGGTGCTGTGTAAATGAGGTTGTTGCTGGGAAGAGGATCACAGGTTCAATTATTCTACCCATAGCAGGCATTGGTCTTGTTAAAAAAAATCCATCTGGCTCATGACTGTATGCTTGCACGGTCTCATGTTCGTTTCTTGTTATCCTAACAGAGCTGCCAATTGTTTTCACTAGACCTACAAAGATCACATAACTTAATTGGATGCCTTCAGGCTCCAATTGTTCCTGGCTTCCTTCAGCTCCAGATTAGAATGAACAGACGGCGACTCAGGGCAAACATTCATCAATCAAATTCGCTCCATTGTGAGCTTTGCAAACAACAAACTTTCAATGGCTTCTTTTCACCAGTAAAGCGCAAGAATGAATGTGAGTTGTGCAAAATGGGGCAAGGAATGTTGAAGGAAGATTTTGACTGCACAAGAGCATGACAGGTTTGGACAGGGTAAATAAAGAGAAGCAATCAGCAGATGGTTCAAAGGCTAGGTAAGGCAGGTTTAAAGTAATATGCCTCGGATACACAGGGAATTTAAAGAAAACTTTTCATGCATAGTGAGTATCATCAGGAATCACTGTCTGTGATGCTGCTGGAAATGGAAAGGATTGGTCAGACGATAATAAGAAAAGTAACATGCAGGACAAAAAAACCCACAAGAAATAGGAGCAGAATTAGGCCATTCGGTCCATCGAGCCTGCTCTGTGATTTCAATGAGATCTTCCCTCGTTCTTCTGAATTCCAGTGCGTACAGGCCCACAGCCACTAAAATGCTCCTGATATGATAATCCTGGAATCATTTTCGCGAAACTCCTTTGAACACTCTTTAGTGTTAGTTCATCCTTTCGTAGTTACGGGGCCCAAAACTGCTCACAATACTCCAAATGAGGCCTCAACAGCGCCTTATAAAGCCCCAACATTACATTCTTGCTTTTATATTCTAGTCCTCTTAAAATGGATGCCAATATTTTGTTTGCCTTCCTCACCACTGACTCAGCCTGCAAATTAACCTTTCGGGAATGTTGCACAAGGACTGCCACATCCCTTAGCACCTCAGATTTTTTGAATTATCTCTCTATTCAGAGAATTGTCTATGTTTTTATTTCTTCTACCAAAGTGCACGACCATACACTTCCCAACATTGTATTCCACTGCACGCATCTTTGCCCATTCTTCTAATCCTTGCAGGGGAATGAGATTTCATGGATCGATCCTACGAAGGCAGGCATCAGTCGGATGGGCTAAATGGCCTCCTTTTATGCTATAACAACTCAATAATGTTTTGAATTTAAGTTTCTAGCAACAGTTGATGAAGACATGCGGCAATTTGCAGGTGACAAAATGGGCTTCAAGTCAGGAATTTGTAACACCCTAGAGTTAAATGAGCTCTTGTACACATAAAAGCTATCTGGGTTGGTTCTTACAGTTTGGGATATCCAGAAATATGAAACATACAATTTTTAGATTCATTTGTCCGTAGATTCAATTAGCTGGAAGTGGCTGGCTGTACTTCTCAGGTTTATTACAAGTTGTCCACTAAAGATAAAGACGTTTACATTTATAGAAGGCCTTTCAGAATCAGATTCAGATTTATTATCACTAACCTATATGATGTGACATTTGCTGGTCTGCAGCAGCATTACAGTGTAAAGGCATAAAACTACTAAATAAAGAAAGACCTCCTTCAAAAAGGAGCAATTGGAACTTTAAAATCCATCTTACTAGCAACAGTTCTGAACATTCTTTGCATCGAGAAGTCTCTGGAACGGGACGCTAACACATAATCCTCTGACTCAGTGAGTTCTACCAGCCATCACTGAGAGTTTGATAGAGTACCCACTACTGGAAGTGGTGGGAATATTGACATGTCTTCCACACGTCACCATTAGCTCATATTCATGAACGCATAAAGTATTAGAAACATAATGTACAATCTTCTTTCAGGAAATTCTCCATGCTGGAAGAACACCAGGAATTTATTGCTGTGATTTACAATGTTCTACGGGGAAAACTACTTCAGATCATGGAGAAGCATAACCTGAAGCAGCTTTCAGAGCGGTTTTCCTTTACTGAGGGAGTTAGGTTCAAGAGCACACAATTACTTTTTATATATTTGCAGCGTTAGAATCCATGAACCCATGATGGAAAACAAACTTCCAAAAGATTTTGTTTAAAAAAGTAAGAGTTGAACCGGTTAGTGAGGATAACAGACAGGTTAAAACTTACAATGAGATTTTATAATTCAAAGCTGCTTGTAAAGGTCACCTTCCATGTTTCTTTTCGTCAAAGTTAGCACCACCTGGTTTTCTGGTTTGACACTGGGATCTGGGTTGTACTACCTTCCTTCATCATGAAGCCATAATTATCTGATATTTTGCCCACATATCAGGTTGTCACATGTAAGACTGAGATGGACTTTGCATGATAGGCAGCAAGTCATGGCATTCCTTTGCATTTTAGGTTTGCTGAACTGATTCTGTTACTTCCTAATGAAACGTACTTGCAAGGTTCCTTGTGTTGTGCATTCAGCGATGCTCTCCTGCACACCACTGTTGTAACACATGATGATTTGAGTTACTGTCATCCTCCTCTGACCTCTCCCATTAACAAGGCACTTTCAACCACGGAACTGCTGCTCACCGGATGCCCCTTTGTTTCTCATATCACAGGCTGGAGACTGATGAAAATCCCCGGAGATCAACAGTTTCTGAGATTCTCAAACCACCCCATCTAGAACTAGCAATCATTCCACGATCAAAGTCGCTTGGATCACATTTCTTCCCCATTCGCCAAAATGATTGGCTGATTAGATATTTGCATTAATGACCAGGTGTACCTAATAAAATGGCAGCTGAGTGTATGTATATCAGTGATAAAACAGCACTTCAGAGCTTTAAATAGGGAGCAATAACTTAGTTGGAGAGGCTAAACTTTGGGAGAGGACTGGAGCAAGGATCAGAACTGTGCAGAGGGGTTAGTTCAAGAATGCTGTAGTCAGCGACCAGCAAGAGCACACATCCATTTATGTGTATGCATCTGCGTTAACTCCAACAAAGCATCTTAACTTTGAGCAAAAGAAGAATGGCACCTTCTGAAATAAAATTACTTGTATTTTTAAAGACTCTTTCATCATGAGTAGTTTGTAGCTATCAAAGCACTTCTGAAATACAGTCACTGTGGCAATGTGCTAAACAGCTTGTTCACAGGAGATAGTGACCAGATTAATTTGGCTTGTAGATGATAATTGAGGGATAAAAATTGACCTGGATGTAGAAAGTGATTCTTAGAAATAATGCTGTGGGATATTCTATATCCACCCAATAAAACAAAGGATTGAATTATTCCCCTGACTCTGAATACTTTAGTTACAAGAGATTTTCTTATGCCGCCAATAAACAAATCAGTAAATCTCACACGTGACAATAGGATTTCCCAGAGCAAATTGATTGAACAATCTGTGTATCCCATTCTCCTTCTACGAGGACAACTGGAAATATGAATCGCTGAAAACCAGATCATCACAATCAATGTTGGTATGTTTTCACCAAAGTAAATTATCTGATGGAATTGTTACTTGGAGACTATAAAAGCACCATAGCAGATCCTTCTGGCCCAATGTGCTCATGCCGCCCAGCTACACCGATTTGACCAGTTAACCTACTAACCCATATGTCCTTGGAATGTGGAAACTGGAGCACCCGGAAGAAATCCATGCAGTCATGGGGAGAGCATGCGGACTCCTTACAGTGAATGGCAGGAACTGAATCTGGGTTATTGGCACTGTAGTAGTCTTATGCTAACCAATACACTACCGTGCTGCCCCAAAAATATCTTTTGAAAATCCAAGTAAACTATTATCAGATACCATACCTCATAGAATCATAGAGTCATAGAAAAGTACAGCACAGAAACAAGCCCTTCAGTTCATCTAGTCCCTGCTGAACCATTTAAATTGCCTTATCCCATTGACCTGCACTGCAACTCCAGCCGTCCATTTCCCTACTGTCCTCCTCCCCCTTTATCCCTCCTATCCATTATATCAGAGGGATAGGAAGGTAGGCAGAGGGGCTGGTGTGGCTCTAAAGGATGGCGTCAAATCAGTAAAAGGATGTGACATAGGATCAAAGGATGTCGAATCCTTGTGGGTTGAGTTAAAAGACTGGAAGGGTAAAAGGACACTGATGGCAGTTATATACAGGCCTCCAAACAGAGACTGGGGTGTGCACCACAGATTACAATGGGAAATAGGAAAGGTGCGTCAAGAGGGCCATGTTATGATAGTCACAGGGAGATTTCAACTTGCACATTGTTTGGGAAAATCAGGTTGGTAAAGGACTTTGTTGTGGCGTGGATGAAATTTCCAAGAGAGAGTCACTGGTAGATACAAAACAGCTTCTTTATTCGACACAACAAGGTACAGCAGGCATCTTAACGGACGGAGACACTTTCCGCAGAAAGATCTGCTAGCTAAATGTGGGCTCAATATTTATATGCTAAACACAAAGGCCATCGCTACTTAAAAGTTATAGACAATACTTAGACAATGCTTCTTTTTGAAACTACATACAAACATCACACCTTCGGATTTCATCCTTTCCTTCTGACGCCAACATGTCTGGGTTGGTATCCACAGCCTTTAGTTCAATCCACAATACATTTATTTGGCATTTTAAGTGCTAACATAGAAGACAAGTAATATTTATAATGTATAGATAATACTGTCTTCAAAACTACAGCATCAGGCACCAGAAGCATCTGGTATTTCCACCTTTTAGGAAGCCCGTTGTGGTGGACTCAATCTACAGTCCTTTGTCAAACAGTTAAGATAGAAGTCTGGTGGCCAAAGTCATTTAAGTGTTAACAAATCATCTACCCAAAAAGAAATCCACTCTAACAGACTTCAAGAGAGTGAATTTGTTGAATGCCTACAAGATGGCTTTTTAGAGCAGTTTGTCGTTGAGCCTACTAGGGCATAGCTATACTGGATTGGGTGCCATGTATTGAATCAGAGGTTATTAGAGGGCTTAAGGTTAAAGAACCTTTAGAAGTCAGTGATCACAATATGATTGAATTCAACTTGAAATTTAATAGGGAGAAAGTGAAGTCTGACATATCAGTATTTCAGTGGAGTAAAGGAAATTACAATGGTATGAGAGAGGAGTTGGCCAAAATTAAATTGGAAGGAGATGCTGACAGGAATGACAGCAGAGCAGCAATGGCATGAGCTTCTGGGAAAATGAGGAAGATACAGGATAGATGTATTCCAAAAACAAAGAGATACAGTAGTCAAATGGCAATATAGTACAACCGTGGCTGACAAGGGAAGTCAAAGATAATGTAAAAGCAAAAATTAGTGGGATGACAGAGGATTGGGAAACTTTTAAAAACCAACAGAGAACAACTAAAAGAGAGATTAAGAGGGAAAAGATGAAATATGAAAGAATGCTTGCAAACAATGTCAAAGTGGACAGTAAAAGCTTTTTCAAGTATGTAAAAAAATAATAGAGAGATGAGAGTGGATATAGAACAGTTAGAAAATGAGGCTGGAAAAATAATTACAGGGAACAAGGAGATGGCAGATGAACTAAGTGAATATTTTGCACCAGTCTTCATTGTGGAAAGCACTAGCAGTTTTCCAGATGTTGAAGGGTGGGAGGGAAGAGAAGTGAGTGCAGTTACTATTATAAGGGAGAAGGTGCTCAAAAAGCTGAAAGACATAAGGGTACGTAAGTCACTCGGGCCAGATGAACTGCACCCAAGGGTTCTGAAAGAGACAGTGGTAGAGATTGTGGAGGCATTAGTAATGATCTTTCAAAGACCATTGGCCTCTGGGATGGTGTCAGAGGACTGGAAAGTTACAAGAAAGGAGGAAGGCAGCAGAAAAGAAATTGTAGACCTGTTAGTCTGACCTCAGTGGTTGGTAAGATGTTAGAGTCAATTGTTAAGAATGAGGCTATAGAGTAATTGGTGACACAGAACAAGATAGGACAAAGTCAGCATGGTTTCCTTAAGAGAAAATCTTGCCTGATGAACCTGTTGGAATTCTTTGAGGAGATTACAAGTAGGATAGATAAAGGGGATGCAGTGGATGTTGTATATTTGGACTTTCAAAAGGCCTTTGACAAAGTGCCACACACAAGGCTGCTTATCAAGTTAAGAGTCCGTGGTATTACAGGAAAGTTACTGCATGGTTAGAGCTTTGGCTGATTGGTAGGAGGTACTGGATGGGAACAAAAGGATCCTTTTCTGGTTGGCTGCCAGTGACTAGTGGTGTTCTGCAGGGGTCGGAGTTGGCACCGCTTCTTTTTTATGCTGTATATCAATGATGTAGCTGATGGAATAGATGGCTTTGTTGCCAAATTTGCAGATGATATGAAGATTGGTGGAGGGGCAGGTAGTGTTGAGGAAACAGGTAGGCTGCAGAAGGACTTAGACAGATTAGGAGAATGGACAAGAAAGTAGCAAATGAAATACAATGTTGGAAAATGCATGGTAGTAGAAATAAATTTGCAGACTATTTTCTAAATGGGAAGAAAATCCAAAAATCTGAGATGCAAAGGGACTTGAGAGTCCTTGTGCAGAACAACCTAAAGGTTAACTTGCAGGTAGAGTCAGTGGTGAGGAAGGCAAATGCAATGTTAGCATTCATTTCAAGAAGTGTAGAATACAAGAGCAGGGATGTGATGCTGAGGCTTTGTAAGGCACTAGTGAGGCCTCACCTTGAGCATTGTGAACAGTTCTGGGCTCCTCCTTTAAGAAAAGATGAGCTGGCATTGGAGAGAGTTCAGTGGAGGTTCACAAGGATGATTCTGGAAATGAAATGGTTATCATAAGGAGGAGCATTTTATACTTTAGGTCTATACTCACTGGAATTTAGAAGGATGAGGGAGGATCTCATTGAAACCTTCTAAATGTTGAAAAGCCTAGACATGGTAGATATGGAAAGGATGTTTCCCATGGTGGGGGAATCTAGGACAAGAGGGCACAGCTTCAGGATAGAGGGGCATCCATTTAAAAGAAAGGTGTGGAGAAATTTCTTTAGCCAGAAGATGGTAAATTTGTGGAATGTGGAGGCCAGGTCGTTGGGTGTATTTAAGGCAGAGCTTAATAGGTTCTTGAATGGACATGACATCAAAAATTATGGGGAGTGTAGCTGAGGAAGGGTAAAAGGATCAGCCATGATTGAATGGCGGAACAGACTGGATGGGGCAAATAGCCAAATTCTGCCCCAGTGTCTTATAGTCCTAACTACCCTGATTGTAACCTGCCCACTACAGACCGCATGAACTAACAAACTTTATCCCTTAGCTGATAAATTCTGCTTCTTGTCGGGCATGTTTTGTAATATAAATTCACTAGCTGAAGCAAATGAATTTCAGTGATAAAATGCCAGCAAAATGATATTTAGAATCAAAATATTTATTGAATGAACCACTGACGTTCAGTTACTCCCTTGCAAGTTTGTCCTAGACTTATCTTGACCTTTCACCCCTTCAACAATGTCCTGACCTGATTGCCAAGGTACGAATTACCACTTGCCACCAACCTTCTACAAATAAAGATTCAGCCTTTCATCTCCTTCCGTGCATCTCTCACACTGCAAACCCTGATTAGACACATTACTGAGTTCATTGTCATCAGAAGAATCATTTTACACATTTCATATCATATAAGTCATTGCACTGAATCTCAAAACAGAGTTTTGATGGGATGTGTTGGATTCATGTAGAACTGCTTTTTTTTTGTATTTTTCTCATAATTAACTTTCCTTGGCTTCCCCTTCTCGCAATTCCTCCGTCTCCGCCGCATCTGCTCTCAGGATGAGGCTTTTCATTCCAGGATGAAGAAGATGTCCTCCTTTTTTAAAGAAAGGGGCTTCCCTTCCTCCACCATCAACTCTGCTCTCAAACGCATCTCTACCATTTCATGCACATCTGCTCTCACTCCATCCTCCCGCCACCCCACTAGGAATAGGGTTCCCCTTGTCCTCACCTACCACCCCACCAGCCTCCGGGTCCAACATATAATTCTCCGCAACTTCCACCACCTCCAACAGGATCCCACCACTAAGCACATCTTTCCCTCCCCCCTGGTCTGCTTTCCGCAGGGATCGCTCCCTACGCAACTCCCTTGTCCATTCGTTCCCCCCATCCCTCCCCACCGATCTCCCTCCTGACACTTATCCTTGTAGTGCTACACATGCCCTACCCTTCCTCCCTCACTACCATTCAGGGCCCCAGGTAAGGCGACACTTCACCTGTGAGTTGGCTGGGGCGATATACCACATCCGGTGCTCCCGATGTAGCCTTCTGTATATTGGCGAGACCCAACGCAGTCTGGGGGATTGTTTCGCTGAACACCTACGCTCTGTCCGCCAGAGAAAGCAGGATCTTCCAGTGGCCACACATTTTAATTCCATGTCCCATTCCCATTCTGATATGTCTATCCACGGCCTCCTCTACTGTAAAGATGAAACCACACTCAGGTTGGAGTAACAACACCTTATATTCCGTCTGGGTAGCCTCCAACCTGATGGCATGAACATTGACTTCTCAAACTTCCGCTAATGCCCCACCTCCCCCTCGTACCCCATCCGTTATTTATTTATATACACACATTCTTTCTCTCTCTCTCTCCTTTTTCTCCCTCTGTCCCCCTCACTATACCCCTTGCCCATTCTCTGGTTCCCCCACCCTTTCTTTCTCCCTAGGCCTCCTGTCTCATGATCCTCTCATATCCCCTTTGCCAATCACCTGTCCAGCTCTTGGCTTCATCCTTCCCCCTCCTGTCTTCTTCTTCTATCATTTTGGATCTCCCCCTCCCCCTCCCACTTTCAAATCTCTTACTAGCTCTTCTTTCAGTTAGTCCTGACGAAGGGTCTCATCCCGAAACATCAACTGTACCTCTTCCTAGAGATGCTGCCTGGCCTGCTGCATTCACCAGCAACTTTTATGTGTGTTGTTTCCTATGCTTGTTTGTGTTTGTATATATTCATCTATATATGTGTAATAGTTCAGAGAATTTTCCAGAAATTGTGGATTACTGCTTCTGAATCTGCATATTTTATAGGTTAATTATTATCACTGAAACGTTATTATTTAAGTCAGAGCTAGTTTTGTAGAAGATGACCACGATTTCTCTCTTCTCTGCTCTTCTTTCTTTCTTCGTTCTTTGTTCTTGTAGCACTTAATAAAGTCGCCACAAGCAACAGGTTTTGTGCCTCATTCGTGACTTCTGAACCTCCAGACTGCAAAAACACCAGGATTAAGTGGGCAGTTGATTGTGTCCTTTTCTGAGCATTCCAAGAACCCAGGAACACGACCCCTACTTTTTCCTTTCATTATTTATTTATTTGCAATTTATAGTAAAATTTGTATGTCTTTCACTGTACTGCTGCCACAAAGCAAACACATTTCATGGCATATGTCAGTGATACTAAACGATTCTCATTCACTCTTCACTCCTCCCATCCATTACTTGTCAAAAGCATCACCCTTACCAGAGCAATTTCAAGGCCATGGTGAATTCAGTAGCAGTGAACCACCATGTCATCACACCCTCAGCGTAATGTTATTTTTCCCTATTGTCATTGTTTTTCAAAGCTGCCAAACTTTTACAAACTGAAACCTCTGAACCATCAGCCAAGAATAGATGACACTATAATGCTCTTAATAGAAGGACATTGCACCCTTTGCCTATCAGTTGACTCCAAACCCATGACCGTCTATTTGCATCTGAAGTTATTGAACAGGTAGATTGTCTGGGAATGGAAAATTGTCACAATATTTTTAATGAAATTGGAAAAAGATTGAAAGCCTGTGGGCATTTTATGATACCAAGTAGTTTGCATACAATCAAAATTACTGAGAGTATCTCAGTTTCAGCATCTTGTGAGCAGGCTCTATCTTTATTCCTTATGTCTCATATTTGGGAAAGATTTTTCTGTCCTTGAAACCTCCTCCACCTCTCCAGATCTCCATGCATTCCTCCATTTCTGACTCTGGATATTATATTCCCTTTGATCCACCTTTGTTATCTGAACCTTATTTGTCTCGGCACCAATATTTAGGGTTACTTCTCTATAAACTTCCCCTGTTCTCCTTTAGGACACTGACTACAACTATGTATTTCCACTACAGTTTTGGTCACTTCTCATCTGTCCAGCATTTCCCTTTGGTGTCCTTCTCTTTCTCTTTCTCCCATAGCCTACTGTCCTTTCCTATCAGATTCCCTATTCTTCAGCCCTTTACCTCTTCAAACTATCACCTCCCATCTTCCTACTTCATCTCCTTTCACCCATCCACCCACCGACCCCCTCACTTGGTTCCACGTATCACTGGTCAGCTTCTACTCCTTCCCCTTCCCTTGCCCCCACAATCTTATTCTGATTTCTTCCCCCTTCCTTTCCAGTCCTGATGATGGGTCTTGGGCCAAAATGTCAAAAGTTTATTCATTTCCATAAATGCTGCCCGACCTGCTGAGTTCCTCCAGCATTTTGTGTGTGTTCCTCAAGATTTCCAGCATCTGCAAAAATCTCTTGTGTTTATGGTCACTTGACCTAACATCCTCTTTTATGAGTTGGAACATTATTTTTCATTGTTATAGTTTCCAAGTTTCATTCTTCATTATTAAAATTTATATTGTTGCTTACAATCCTTTAAGGGGAATAGTAGCTCAGTGGTTAGTTACTGAACTAGCAAGCAGGAGTCTGGACTTCTTATCAAACCTCACAATGACAGCCTGAACATTTCAAAAAAAACAATAGATTCTGCAGGTGCTGGAAATCTAGATGAATACACACAAAATGCTGGAGAAACTCAGCAGCATCTATGGAAAGGAATAAACAGTCAGTGATTCACACTGAGTTCTGATGAAAGGTCTTGACCCGAAACATTGTCATCTTTTTCCTTGTTACAGATGCTGCCTGACCTGTTGTGTTCCTCCAGTATGCTGTGTGCTGGACATTTAAATTAAATGAATATGGAATGAGATATTAATTAGTGAAGTTACCTATGAGATTAACAGATTGTTTTAAAAGTCCTTACATCCAGTAAAGAAAATTTGCCATCTTTACTCCATTTTCCTCAATTGTGAAATGGCCCAGCAAGTCATTCAGTTCACTGAGCAATGAAGGTTGAACAATAAATGCTGACCTCACTAAGAATGGCTATATCCCATACGGGTAAATAAAAATAGACGTTCTTCTCCAACCACCAAATAATTGTTTCATATAATATTTAAAATTATTTAAATTTCAAATCTCATTCTATTCAGTACTTGCAAAGACTCTGTTGTGATCTTTCATTCCCAGGAGATGATGCCCCCGTGAGACAATGTTGGATAAGGTCCAAGAGAAAGAGGCTTTGCAATGGTGTTTAGGTTTTGCATTTGATTTACGTTTTAGATTTTTAAAAAATATCTCTCAAAGATACATACAATTTTTTTTTATTGTGGTCTACCTTAGAAGATATGAATCCTTATTTTGCATCCTCAATTAATATCAATAATGGAGAAAATCAAAGCAATAATTTGTATAGCAAATATTCAAATCTCATGTCTCAGCTAGAATCATTGAACATATTTGGCTCTGTCTGTGCTGCGAATATGATTGTTTTCAGTTTAGCTCCTCTTTCTGTGTTTTATGCTTTATCCTTTTTTTAGGTGTTGGCACATTTAGTTGGCACAGGTTGCTGGTGATCAGATGCACTGTGCTGCAGAATAGGATTATTCCAGCTGGCCTCACTGTAAGCTCCTGAACACATTTCTGCCATCGCTCAGGGAGAGGGAGGGAGAGAGTGAAAGGGACAGAGGGAACGCGAGAAAGTTACAAATCGGGAGCAGTCTTCAATTAGCTCTTGGTTTGACGTCATATTAAGCAACATAAACCTTCACGTTCCCCCAGGCAGACTGAGCACATCCAAAGACATGGCAAAAAGTCACTCACTTGAACCTTGCAGTTTAACAGCCTGGGGAGATCTGTCATCTGCCTCACCAGTCTGTCCTCTGACGTTCCACTTGTAGATGACTAAAGTTGGATCATGGAGGGTGTGACTTACAGGCTTTGGAAAGCATCAAAATGAACATTCTGGCAAACATCACAAACATTAGCTATGGAGTCTGTCTCCCTTCTTCAGGTAAAAAGAGTTCGGCTGCAGGAGATCAGTAACATAGATGAGGGAGAAAATAGAGTCACTCAACTAGAAATAATCTAGTCATTTTATCTGTGGCGGGAGTTTTCAGCTATCATCTTGGTAGCAGTGTATGTTCCACCTCAGGCCCGAGTCAAACAGGCTCTAGACTAGGGATTCCCAACCTGAGGTCCATGGACTCCATTGTTCATGGTAGTGGTCAGTGGCATAGAAATTTGAGAACCCCTGCTCTAGACAAACCATGTGACATAATCAACAGTCATGAAACAGTGCAGTCTGATGCCCTCCCCATCATTCTGGGAGATTTTAATCAGACCAGTTTGAAAAAAGCCCTTAAATAATTATCACCAGCTTGTCCTCTTATGGAACCCAAGGCAGAAACACACTGGACCACGGTTATACTACTTTCAGGAATGCTTACCATGCCATCCTATGCCCACACTCTGCGAAGTCTGATCACCTGGCTGTACTTCTACTCCTTGAGTCTAGGCAGAGACTGAAGACCACAGCACCAGTAGAGAGGACCAAGAATGTAGGTATGGACAAGGAAGGTAGAGGAGTGCTTACAGGACTGTTTTAAGTCAGTGGACTGGATTATACTTAGGGATTCATCTTTGACTCTGAATGAGAGTGTCACAGTTGTCACTGACTTCAACAAAACCTATGTAGATGAGTGTGTGCCTACAAGGACATACCATACGTACCCGATACCCGAATAAACCAGGAGATTCGTAGTCTGCTGAGGGCTAGATCTGTGGCATTTGAGTCATCCAGGGCTATACAAGAAGGCCAGGTACAACTTACAGAGGGCTATCTCAAGAGCAAAAGAACACCTCTGATCGTGGCTAGAGGCAGAATTGGATGCACGTCAACTCTGCAGAGTTTGCACAGCTTTTCTTCCTATAAAGCTAAACCTAACGTCTTGAAAGGTGGCGATGCTTCACTCCCAGATGAGCTCAATGCCTTTCATGCGCACTTTGAAAGGGAGCATGAAACCAGAGCTCTGAGGATCCCTGCGGCATCAGGTGACCCTGTGATCTCTGTTTCAGAGGCTGGCGATGAAACATTTTTCAAGAGGGTGAACACTCGAAAGGCAACAGGCTTCGATGGTGTACCTGGTAGGGCGCCGGCCTACCGGCAGGCATGCTCAAAGACATTTTCAGTCTCTCAATGCTACGGTCAGAAGTTCCCACCTGCTTCAAAAGTGAAACAATCATGCCAGTGCCCAAGAAGAGCAAGGTGAGATACCTTAATAATTATCAGCCAGTAGCATTCAAAGATGGTGATGAAGAGCGTTAATAGGTTAGTTACAGCTAGAATCAACTTTTGCCTCAGTAAGGACTTGGATCACTGCAACTTGCCTATCACCACAATAGGTCTACAGCAGATGCAACCTCATTGGTTCTTCATGCAGTCTTGGCTCACCTGGACGATACTAATACTTACGTCAGGCTTCTGTTCATTGAGTGCAGCTCAGAATTTAACACAATCATACCTACACTTCTGATCAAAAAGCTCCAAAGCCTGGGCCTCTGTACCTCCCTTTACAACTGGATCCTCAGCTTCCTCACTAGAAGACTGTCTATGGGGATTGGAAATAACATCTCCACCTCACTGATACTCAACATTGGCACACCTCGAGGATGTATGCTTACCCCTCTGTTCTAGTCTCTCTACACCCATAGACTGTGGCTAACCACAGCTCAAATGCCATCTATAACTTTGCTGACGACACAACTATTGCTGGCAGAATTTCAGATGGTGAGAAAGGGACATACAGGTTGAAGATAGATCAGCTTGTTGAGTGATGTTGCCGCAACAACCTTGCCCTCAACATCAGGAAGACCAAAGAAATGATTGTGGACTTCAGAAAGAGAAAGACAAGGGCACATTCACCAGTCCTTCTCAATGGATCAATAGTAGAAAGGGTGAACAATTTCAAGTTACAGGGCATCAACATCTCTGAGGATCTATCCTGGGCCCAACGTATTGATGCAGCCACAATGAAGGCATGACAGCTGCTATATTTCATTAGGAGTTTGAGGAGACCTGGTATGTCACCAAAGACACTCTCAAATTTGTACAGATGTACCGTGGAGAGCATTTTAACTGGCTGCATCGCCGTCTGGTATGGAAGGTGGAGGGGCACCACACAGGATCAAAATAAGTTGCAGCAAATTAAAAACTCAGCTTCATCACAGTACTAGCTTCCGCAGCACCCAGGACGTCTTCAAGAAGTGATGCCTTAAAAAGGCAGCATCCATCATTAAGGGCCCCATCGCCCTCTTCTCATTGCTACCATCAGGGAGGAGGTACAAGAGCTTGAAGACATAATTCAAAGACAGAGGAACAGCTTCGTCCACTTTGCCCATTAGATTTATGAAAAGATATTGAACTAATGAACACTACCTCACTATTTTTTTTTCTCTTTTTGCACTATTTATATAATATATATATATTTACTGGAATTTACAGTTTTTTATTATGTGTTGCAATGTACTGCTGCTGCATAGCCACAAATTTCACAACATATTCCAGTGATATTAAACCTGATTCTAATACTGATTTATACTTGCTGTCACTCAGGATTTCTTTTCTCTGTGCTCAATGCAAAGCTGTTGCACAGAATAATCTTCTCCAGTGGAATGGGCAAATACAGTAACGTCGTGGCTGGATTGCTGCTTTGCAAGCCCAATTAGCAGCTTGGAGAACTAATAGCCTTGTTGGAAGACACTGCCACTTGGAGAACTGTGGGAAAAGGACTGGAAGGGGACGTCAAAAAAATACGAGTCTGATTGCCTGCATCAATGGATTAGTGACATCAAAGGGAAGCAGTGACATTCCAAAGTCAAAATAAATTTATTATCAAAGTACATACAGTATGTCACTATATATTACTTTGAGATTAAATATTTGCAGGCATTTACAGGAAAATAATGAAATACAATGTAATTTATGAGAAGTTATACTTAAACAAGTACTAACAAATAACAGATATGCAAAAGAAGACAAACTATGCAAATAATAGAAATACTGAGAACATGAGTTGTAGGCTTCTTGAAAGTGAGTCTGTAGGTTGTGAAATGTGTTCAGAGCTGAGATGAGTGAGCTATCTATGTCGCTCAGGATGTTAATCAACGTAGGATCTCAAAATATCATGCATTAATGGGAGATTGTGGACTACCTTCACGTGTATGTACAGAGGAAATCCAGGAAATACTTATAGTATATTGTAGAAGCCCACGAGTGAGCACGTAGAATTTCATACAAAACTGGTTAGCTTTCAAAGAGTGAAAATGTCCATTTGAATGGTCTCCAAGCCTGAACAAAAATAGGTGGGTAATAATTTGGGTTCAGTCCTTCAATTCAGGGGTTTTTAAACATTCAGCAGATGAAGTACCTTTTCTGAAAGGAGAAACATAGGCGACATGTCAGATCAACACTGTTCACCAAATCACTGGAAAAGAGAATCACACAAGTTTTAAGTTGGTGGAAGGGTGCAGGAATGGCTAGGACAACTAAAAGCATCGTGTATTTCCTGGGAAATTCATATACTTCCTGTACTCAATATCTATAGCTTCACCAACAAGAGTAAATCTGCAGATGCTGGCAATCCAAGCAACACACACAAAATGCTGGAGGAACTCAGCAGGCCAGGCAGCATCTGTGGAAAAAAGTACAATCGACGTTTTGGGCCAAAGCCCTCCGTCAGGACTGGAGAAAAAAGCTGAGGAGTAGATTTAAAAGGTCGGGGGAGGGTAGAGAGAAACGCCCGACAATAGGTGAAATTTGGAGGGGGAGGGATGAAGCAAAGAGCTAGGAAATTGATTGGTGAAAGAGACAGAAGGCCATGGAAGAAAGAAGAAAGGGGAGGGGGAGGTGGAGGAGCACCAGAGGGAGGCAATGAGGCAATGGGTGGGCAAGGAGGTAATATGAGAGGTAATGGGATGGGGAATAGTTGTGGGGTGGGGGGAGGTTGGAGGCATTACTGGAAGTTTGAGAAGTCAATGTTCATGCCATCAGGTTGGAGGCTACCCAAACAGAATATAAGGCAGTGTTCCTCCAACCTAAGTGTGGCCTTATCTCTCCACTGTCGGAAGGATAGTGACAGAAAAAGAGTATAAGTATAGACAGTAGTTCAGGCTTATTAGGAATGGGGTAGGGAACATCAAGAAGCATGAATGAAACACGGGGTGAACAAGAATCCATTCCTCTGGCTGAAATTTCTGCAATTTGTTCATCTGGATCATTATTATGTCTTATAAATTTATAGAAATTGTACCTATGATTTGGAATGCTTTATGTTTTAGAAGAGCCTTGTGTTTTATTAGTGTTTGTAATTTGGAATGTTTGAGATAGAAATCCACGGTGAGCTTTAAATTTGTTTTAAGAGTGTTTTTTTGGATTTAAGCATAAATCACTGAAGGTAAGTGAACTGTGTTTTAAACTAGTCTGTTAGCTGGAAGTATCTTCTCTTTGGTAGGGAGAGGAGATTGGCGGTTAAATTTGCAATGGAGAATAAAAAAGGAAGTGAACTAGTCTTTGAAGATTGAGTGGCTACAGTAATAATCTCCCTTTAATGAGAGTACTTGTAGCACTCTGGTTTTGTGGGTTCGACATGGCTGGTTTGAGAGTGGTAGATTTCTCCACTGTTGAGGCAGTAGGAGACACTTCTCCCACTACTTGCACAAGGTCTGTGTGCTCCTGATGCACAGCCTTGAGGTCCTCAAACCAACCATTTGGGTAAGGCTCCTGGAGATGCTCACCGAATAGACCTCCAGTGAGTTCATTACTTGTCAGATACCCATGGTGAAATGCCTATTGTTGACAGAAGCAAGATCTTGAAAGCACTTATCACCAGGCTCAAAGACAGCTTCACTAGTCCAATAAGATAGACTTTTGATATCAAATGACCCAGGACCCAGGACAGATGGACAAATTGCTGAGGCCGAATTTGGAGTATTGTGTGCAGTTTTGGTCACCTAATTACAGGAAGGATATTAATAAGGTTGAAAGAGTGCAGAGAAGGTTTACAAGGACGTTGACGGGACTTGAGAAACTGAGTTACAGAGAAAGGTTGAATAGATTAGGATTTTATTCCCTGGAGCGAAGAAGAATGAGGGGAGATTTGATAGAGGTATATAAAATTATGATGGGTATAGATAGAGTGAATGCAAGCAGGCCTTTTCCACTGAGGCAAGGGGAGAAAAAAAAAACAGAGGACACGGGTTAAGAGTGAAGGGGGAAAAGTTTAAAGGGAACATTGGGGGGGCCTTCTTCATGCAGAGAGTGGTGGGAGTGTAGAATGAGCTGCCAGATAAAGTGGTAAATGCGGGCTCACTTTTAACATTTAAGAAAAACTTGGACAGGTACATGGATGAGAGGTGTATGGAGGTATATGGTCCAGGTGCAGGTCAGTGGGACTAGGCAGAAAAATGGTTCGGCATAGCCAAGAAGGGCCAAAAGGCCTGTTTCTGTGCTGTAATGTTTCTATGGTTATCTATGGACATGTTCTCTTCTCATTACTACCATCGAGCCTGAAGACATGCACTAAACATTTTAGGAACAGCTTCTTCCCCTCTGCCATCAGATTTCTAAACAAGTAATGAATCCATGAACACGACCTCACAAGTTTTTGCTCTCTTTTGGCACTACTTATTTATTTTATAATAAATTTAGAGGGCCGTCCATTTAAAACAGAGATGCAGAGAAAGTTCTTTAGCCAGAGAGTGGTGAATTTGTGGAACTTGTTACCACAGGCAGCTGTGGAGGCCAGGTTGTTGGGTGTATTTAAGGCAGAAATTGATAGATTCTTGATTGGACTCGGCATCAAATGGGAGAAGGCCAGGAAATGGGGTTGAGGAGGAGGAAAAAAAGAATCAGCCATGATTGAATGGTAGAGCAGACATGATGGGCCAAATGGCCTAATTCTGCTCCTGATTAGCTCCAATCTCTGCTAATTTGCAGACAATACTACATTGATTGGCCTTATCTCAGATAATAATGAGGCAGATTACAAAGAAGAAGTCATCACCCTGACACAGTGATGTCAAGAGAACAACCTCTCCCTCAAGATTGCAAAAACGAAGGAGCTGGTTGTGGACTACAGGAGGAATGGGACAGGCTAACCCCTGGTAACAGCAGTGGATCTGGGGTTGAGAGGGTGAACAGCTTTAAGTTCCTTGGCATACACATCACTGGGCACCTCACGTGGTCTGTACATACCAGCTGTGAGGTGAAAAAAGCACAACAGTACCTCTTTCACCTCAGACAGCTGGAGGAGTTTGGCACGAGTCCCCACATCCTAAGGACTTTCTACAGGAGCATAATTGAGGGCATTCTGACTGGCTGCATCACTGCCTGGTATGGGAACTGTACTTCCCTCAATCGCAGGATTCTGCAGAGAGTGGTGCGGACAGCCCAGCCCATCCATAGATATGAACTTCGGACTATTCAGGATATTTACAGAGACAGGTGCGTAAAAAGGGCCCGAAGGTTCACTGGGGACCCGACTCACCCCAACCACAATCTGTTTCAGCTGCTACCATCCGGGAAACGGTACCGCAGCATTAAAGCCTCTGGGACAGCTTCTTCCACCAGGCCATCAGAGTGATTAATTCATGCTGACACAATTGTATTTCTATGTTATATTGACTGTCCTGTTGTTTTAGATTAAAGTCTGTCACGAGCCTTGTGGCCCATCAGGCCAGTGCTTATGCCAGTTTCCGTGGCATGAGGCGACTGAGAGTACAAGAATCCCCCACCCCAGCCCCGGATAGGACGCCAGGATATCACGAGGTTAACCTCCAGCATTTTTGCGGTACCCATTCTCAGCTGGGTAGACTGGAGCATTGTGTAGTGAAGTGCCTTGCTCAAGGACACACACGCTGCCTCTGCCGAGGCTCGAACCCACGACCTTCAGATCACTAGTCCAACACCCTAACCACTTGGCCACACACCACACTGTCCTGTTGTACATACTATTTATTACAAATTAATATCAATTGCACATTACGCATTCAGACGGAGACGTAACGTAGAGATTTTTACGCCTCGTGTATGTGAAGGATGTAAGAAATATTGTTATTGTAATTTATAGTACAATTTATGCATTGCACTATACTGTTCCCTCAAAACAACAACTTGTATGACATACAGTATATCAGTGATAATGAACCTGATTCTGATTCCTATTCCGTTTACCTTGTTATGACCTCACACCTTACTGTTTACCTGCACTGCACCTTCTCTGCAGTTGGTGCACTTTATTCTGCATTTGTCATTGGTTTACCACAAATATTAATCTGATCTGTATAAACAGTATTCAAGCTTTTCACTGTACCTCTGGCGATGTGACAATAATACACCAATTCCAATTTCAATTCCAATAATGTTTTTCCACAGTGCCACTTTTGGGAATCATGCTTGTAGGCACTTGACTAGAAAGGGCAACTTCGAGATAAGCTTCACTGATTAAAGAATTGTAACAGAAGCAATTTTATGTGATTGTTCATCTCCCTCATGCGAGGTTCAGTGTTTAAATCTATCATGTGTGAAATCCATACAGTATTATGAAACATTACATCCTCCTTCAGGAGCCAAGCACCTTCTGCTGCTAGTTTCAGTTTTGCGTTTCCCTATAATTCTCCAATTCCAGAAACCTGAGTCCCACAGCCCATGTTCACCTCCACTGTGAATAATACTGAAGATTTCTCCTCCTATGAAGCCTGCAAACCTTGACTCACCCTGCTCCTCAGTAAATGGAGTTCAGAACATGCTCCCATGGTGTATAGGCTCAAGCTGCCCTCTGATCACAGAGCTGCCAAGTCTCATTATGATACAGACCAGTAAGTAGAAATACATAGACAACTTGATAACTTTGACTAGTGGTTTGTGACCTGCAGAATGTACTAACCTGCAAAGCTCCCTGCTGACGTAATGATATCACCTCATCCTCAACAATTTTTCCCTCAGCTCCTCCCATTTTCTCTAGACTCGAGGGGTAGCCATGGGCACTGGCATGGGCCCCAACTATGCTTGACTTTGCATTGGCTATGTCGAACAGTCCATGTTCCAAGCCTTCCCCAGTTATGCTTCCCAACTCTTCCTCCGCTACATTAACAACTGCATTGGTGCTGCTTCTTGCCCCCACGCTGAGCTCATCAATTTCATCAACTTTGCCTCCAATTTCCACCCTGCCCTTAAACTGACTTGGTCCATTTCTGACACCTCCCTCCCTTTCTTGGTCTCTCAGTCTCCATCTCTGGAGATAAACTATTGACTGACATCTTTTCTAAACCTACTGATTCCTATTGCTATCTTGACTATACCCTGTCTCCTGGAAAATACTATTCCCTTTTCTCAGTTCCTTCATCTCCACTGCATCTGTTCCCAGGATGTGGCTTTCCTTTCCAGGACGTCCCCCTTCTTCAAAGAACGGGGGTTCCCTTCTTCCACCATTGATGCTGCCCTCAGCACATCTCCTTCAGATCCCAAACATTTATACTCACCCATCTTCCCACCATTCTAACAGTGATGGAGTTCCTCTTGTCCCTGCCTACTACTCCAGGAACCTCTGCATCCAACACATCATTTCTGCCGCCTCCAAAAGGATGCTGCCACCAAACATATCTTTACCTCCTCCCACCAACCCCTCCCCCCCACTTGCTGCAAGGATTGCTCACTCCATGATTCTCTTGTCCATTTGTCCCTCTCTACTAATCTCCCTGCCGGCACTTATCCTTGCAAGCGGACAAAGCGCGACAGTGCTACATCCGGTCATTCACCTCCCTGTCCCCTCCGTTCAGGGCCCCAAACTGTCCCTCCAAGTGATGCAACACTTAACCTGCGAATCTTCTGAGGTCGTCTATTGCATCTGGTGCTCCGGAAACGGCCTCGTCTACATTGGTGAGGCCTGTTGTAAATTGGGGGACTGCTTCATTGAGCACCTCCACTCTACCCGCCAGAAAGCTGAAGTTACCGGTGGCCAAACATTTTAATTCTGATTCCCATTTCCATTCCCATTCTGACATGTCGATCCATGGTGTCTTTTTGTGCTAGGACAAGGCTACCCTCAGGGTGAAGGAGCAACACCTTATGGGTAGCTTCCAACCTAATGGCGAGAATATCGTTTTCAACTTTCCAAAATAAAAATTCCACTCCTCCCCTCTTTTATTCCCCACTCTGGCCTCTTACCTCTTCTCACCTACCTATCACCTCCCTCTGGGTCCTCTCCTCCTTTCCTTTCTCCTATGGTCCACTCTTCTTTCCTATCAGATTCCTTCCTCTCCAGCCCTTTACCTTTCCCACCCACCTGGCTTCACCCATCAACTTCTAGCTACCTTCCTTCCCCTCCTCCCAATTATTTTTCTGGCATCTTCCCCTTTTCCTTTTCAGTCTTGAAGAAGGGTCTTGGCCTGATACGTCGACTGTTTATTTATTTCCATAGATGCTGCCTGGCCTGCTGGGTTCCTCAAGCATTTTGTGTGTGTGTGTATTGCACTGGATTTCCAGCATCTGCAGATTTTCTCATGTTTGTATATTACCTTCAATGTTCCCTTCCTGATTTTGTAAAGTGTGTTACAAACCAATAAGGTACTTTTAAATGGCAGTCACTATTTTGTAAAAAACTCAGCTTAATCTTGCATGATGTAAAGATCCCATAAAATCAAATCAGAATATAAACAAATAATCAACTATTTTCACAGTGACCCTCTTTCTCTCCCCTCTGATACCTCTTAATTTACTGTGAACTTACAGTATCTTCTGTTTTTGATTTGGATCTCTAGCATCTGCAAATTTTTTTTGCACCATTACTTTTGTAGAGGTGTTGGATGAGGATTAACACTGGTCAAGAGACTGGGGACTACTCCTTTGCACTGCTTTGGCACAGTGCCAGATTGTCTCTTACATCATCAATGAGAACAGAACTTTATTGGAACAGGTCATTTCAAAATCGGCATCTCTGACCAAGTAAAATCCACCTCTGCACTAATACCTAAATAGTGCTATTTTTCTCTCTGTGTCACTTTCAATAGCTTGGTAGTATGAATGGGAGCCTCATTCCATGAGAAGGCTGGGACCTTTCATCGTTCAGGACCAAGTGACTGGCAGACTAGGACTGACCTAGAGCCATACTGCGGCTTGTGGATTTCAAGGGAGAACTTCAGTTTCTCTCAGTTCCCACAAGAATACAGACAGCCTCTGAGCTCCTTTTGGGCTAATCAGTGTGACCTCCAACCTGTTCAGTTCTAACATGGCCTTTGTGACCATTAACACATGGCTGCATTTCTAATTACTTGTTAACAGGGCCTGATTCAGTGCCTTGATGGAGCAGCAAACCTTTGGGAGGATAGCTTTGATCAAATTATTTTCGGAAAAGGGGAGTTAAGTTTCCATTATTTTCAGAATGCATTCCTGCTTCCCAAAGAATGGCCTGAAAACCTACATCTGCAACTATTCTTCAGATCTTACATTCCTTACCTGCAGATACACAGAATCTCACTACTTGGTTTAAGTTACTCAACAAAGCTGCCTTAGCATGAATTGAGACATTGAGGCACTGAGTCTCATCATTCTATGAGAAGCCAATAACAGATAATGGAACCATAATATTTTGGGGTGTATAACATCAATAATGTCAGTTACTATACAGAGAGACTGGAAGTGTGGTGTTGCAAATGTAGTTCTATGGTCTTTAGCCATTTTATTCCTTAAGAGAGATCATTATTGGAATTTACATATTTGTCACCAGGAAGGAAATGCCTGTTGAACAACTACAAAGCTTTCCATGTAGTGGTAACTTAACAGCATTGGCCAGTCCTGGAATATAAAAATTAAGTCACTGTTGGATAGCTGTGACTAAATGTTTAGCCACTAACACCAACTTATTTCTTTATCACATGAAAAATTAAAAATTTCCTTCAAACAACCTGTGATAGAAAGTCGAGAATATAGTCATGGGTTCTAGTGAGAATATGCTATGTATTTGTAACCGGATTACGTGATTGATGAGGAATGGAAGTCTTGATCCACTTGCTGCAGAAGTATCCTCAAAAAGTCATTGTCCTATCTTTTCCCGGGTTCCAAAGTGATCTAGAACACTGACATTACACCGAGCAGCTTTCTGTAGGAGAAATGGGCCACCTTAAAGAGCCCAAAACTGCCCCCCCTCCACCCAAGTGGACTGATCTAGACTTGACGTGATGGTTTATGCTACAATACCTGAGATGTGTAAAATGCAGCAGAAAGCAAGTTATTCAACACCTCTTCAAGGACAGCCCACACACAATGTTTACCATCCTGCCAAGACTAACTTGTCAGCTTTGTGATGCATCCATGAAAAAGATATCTGACTTTGGTAAATAGATATGAGAGGGAAAGACACATGATTAATCTGTTAAACTGCAATGAGTGCCTCTAATCCCCTTAAGATCAAGGATAATTATTGAAGTTATCCCAATGCAAAATTAATATTAGCAGAGGGAAAGAAATCATAGGTGTAAAGTCAATAGATTTTGAGTCTATTAGTCACAGAGTTTTTCAACAACATTAATGATTTCCATATATGTGTATGTGAATTTTTTTAATGCAGTCTGCAGAACTATTGTAGGAGACACTTGACTGGAAAATGTAGTTACTTTCCTTACAGGTAGCCAATGAGATTCAAATTTATCACTTACTATAAAGAAAGCAATTGTACTGCACCTTTTGCAATCTCACGTCATTCCAGGGCACTTTACAGCTAATGGGATAGTTTTTAAGTGTATTAACTTTTATAAGAAAGGAAGAAGTCAATTTCTACACAACAAGCTGTCAAACACAGTTGCAAGATCATGAAATCTGGGGTTTCTTACGGTGTGATGCATAAGGTTACATGGAAATCTCAGTGATCATCCAGTATAAGATCAACACGCAGGTCAAACCTACAGTTTACTAATACTAAAATGATATGGTTGAACAATAAACTGCTAAGATTTATTATTTGTGTATAAACTATTTGAGCTTTCAATGCAAGAACTGATAAAAGGCATTCTTTTGTGGAAAAGTGCATTTGAAATAACCACAGTATTAAAGAAAGTTAAGTGACTATAGTTTTAATTTTGATATAAAGTGGCAGAAATAGTCTTCCTTAGAAAAATGGTACTTTTACTTATTTACATTTTTACATCAGATTTTCTGGCACAATTGACAACCTATTTACATCAAATGCTGTAGCAGTAAACACTTTGAACATTCAAAATCCATTCCAATTGTAATTTCTACACATCTACAATGGAAAAGAAAAAAAAACGCATATTACAGTTTTAAAGACAACCTTGGCAAATATTACAGTTAGAGTTCATATAAAGATCAAAACAAATGTAAATACAGACTTCGATAGCAGATATGTTTGAAATCTACACTGCCACAAAGTAATAATTAGTGTTTTCTCATCTAATGAAGGAATAGGCAGGAATCAAATTACTTTAGTACCAATAATCAAACAGAATATCATTGTGAATGATTAGCAAGGCAAAATGTGTGTCCAATGCTTTCACGTCCAAGTTACACATAACTGTTAATTGGATGAGCATGACATATATTTTATGACTGAGGACAACATGCACACAGCCAAAGAACATTTCAGACCTAAACTTTTGGTTACTAAGTTGAATTCACTCTGTTTAGCAAAATATACATCTTATAATTATTTATGCTCTGTCCTTGCCAAATATCTCACTGAATCACTTTGTGTAACTTCCTCTCTAGTGCAATCTAAAATATGTCACTTGCATGACTATGACCCACATCAAATTTCAAGGTAACATAAGATCTCTTCATTTCAAGAGAAAAAATTAGGGGGCACAATTAGAACAGAGAACAGTTACAAACTGAAAAAAGGACATGGACATTAAAACAATAATATGTTTTGGATGATGTTGAGTTACAGCTTAATTTCCTTGACTAAGAAAACCAATTTTGCAAACCAGGGACTGAATTAGTGCCAGCCACCATTGTACCTGAATTAAACATGCTGTGTGTGGCAATGGGATTTCCACAATATCATGTTACTTCTTGAACCTTAGAAATCATTCTATGCTAAAGAAGGCAATAACCAATGGGAAATAATAATAAAACCAATCAATATATTTCTGCTAAATATATATTGAAATCTACTACTGTGACTTATCTATAAAGTGGAAGATCCAGCATTAATGGGCGCGGATAGGGATGAGAAACTACTAATTGGATTGTGCAGTAGAAATGTACGATACTTCGTTACATTTTTAGCTGCGCTAATTACCATAGAGTGGGTTTTATTTGATTCGTTATGTAAATGATGGTTTATAATTTTATTAACCATTTTTCACATTCATTGCTATAATACAGTTATAGAAAGATCAAGCTTGTTGCAATTTACAGCTGAAATATTACTTATGCCTTTATATAAAAAGTGTTCAGGTAATGGCAAAATAATCAAGCTTTTGAAAGGTCTTTCCTTATTTTTGCATGAGAACCAATTTACACATATTGTGGTACAAAGCCAAACTTTTCTTGAGTAATCTGGCAACTGTTCAAGATATTCTTAAGTAATGTCAGCTGTTTTTCTACATGAGATTATTCTATTACAAAAGAATATCATTAAAAAGCAGAGATTTTATTTTTTAAAAAACAGCAGTTTCTAAAGGAAAACGAATGACTCGGTCACTAGTTCAAGAGACTGAGACTTGGATAATTCCTATCATGAAATTATATTCATTGAGGAAAAAATAAAAACTATTTTAATACATTATTATATGTGAGGCAGGTTTCATGGTAATGTCAAATGTTTAGTGATCATAATATGAGACTATTCCTTCTGTAACAAGTTTAAAGTGTCATAATTCCTGAACAATTGGTAGTATTCTTTTCATGCACAAGACATTATCAAATGATTCTCTATATATGCCTGTAGCCTGCATGTTAAAAAGATTGGCGTGCTGCAATTTCTAGCAATGATTCAGTTTACAAGGAAGGTTGCTAAAATGGAAAGGAGGAAGTTTCATGGAGCATACTACTTTGTAGTAACTTGCATTATTGTTGGAAATTATATTGTGTGATGAGTGGGAAGCAGTATTATATTAAAAAGCATGATAGCATTGTTAAAATTGTATTCTCTCTCCTTTTTAACACCTTTCTCACAAGTCTGGTGTCAGAGAAATCGGGAATGTACTAGAATTAAATTTGAATCTTTAATAGAGCTTTAAAATTCTCATATCAATGATCATATTATCTTTCAGTGTAAACACATGAACTGCTTTCTAGGGAAGACACTATTCACTGAGTAATGACTCTCTCAGCAGTGATCACTCAATGTGGCCACTCAGCGGTTTCACTAAGCGGGAGTGATTAAGATTAACGATCATTAAAACCTGTATTGCAAGAAACTGCTAAAACCTCTGTTAGCAATCACTGAGATTACTATATTCCTAAAAATCACAGAATATCATTTAATTTTTTTCTAATTTATTTTTTTTTCTGTGCTAAGTTTAAGGAACCTTAATGTGATTTCCAGTGAATTAATTTTGCTCCTAAGTTAAGACATCCACATTCAAGTAACATTTCCTGGGTTTGCTGGCAGATTGGAAATTAATTACCTGGCATCCTGTGGTAAAATAACATTTCTATTGAAGTCAAATCTAATCAATTGACTGTTGTATTCCTGTATTTACCACTAGTAATTGAAAATACTTTCCTAATACATTTTATTTTGATAAACATTTTGCTGAGATGTTCCTTTGAGATAATTAACATAGAGACCTCAGAGTAAAACGTGGTATTTTGGAATGAAATGGGGAAGGGATAACTTTCAGAGATACTATTTATGCTGAAATCATCTTTTTTATGTTACGTTATTCACATGATATTGTGAAAAACATCATAAAACAACATACAGGTACCTTTAAGCCTTAAATGGATATATTCAATGGCCGAATGATATTTTTCCCTAATTTAAGCATATCACTGGTACTCAAAGTCATAAATTCCAGCCCTTTCAGCATACAAAATGCCCATAGTGTGCTGGTAGTTATGGAAGTTTTTATTCAAAGCCGTGGGCATATTTCACTTATCAAGCAGCAAAGTTCAGCACTGTTAAAAATCTAGAGTTAACTGAAGATACTTACATATACTATTTTTAATAATTATATGCTCTTTTCTATAATGGTGACAGTCTAATGTTTGTTGCCCTTAGGGGCATATTTTATACCCCCATTGCCATATTAAAAATAATCAGTTTAAGTTTACATGATAAATATACAATACAATGGGAATATACTGCAAAGAGATGGACTATCAGATTTGCTCACAATTCATGTCTATCAAATCTGGGGAAGAGTTAAAGAATTCAGTTGAAGTGAATCCCCAAGCTAACAGCATATAAATTACATTTTGCAGCTACCCGAATTTATTAAAATCTATAATGCAAAATCCCTGAACGTTCATGCCATGCATTTTATTAGCAAATTTCTGTTGCTCCTCAGCAGTTAATCTTTTCACTGCTGGTCCATAACTTCTTCAAGTGAACAGACTTGAGTAAGCAACAAAGGCTGGAAAAAATTACTAGGTGGAACAATAGAAAACAAGTCTCAAAATATTACGATTGTAGCACTGTTACACAATGTGATGACTGCTATAGTGTTGTAGGAATATTATGCTTAACATTGGAATCCTCATAGTACTCTATTCAATTGATGATCATAAAGGGCTTTTCCCCAGGATACATTCACACAGTTGAGAAGGTTGGCCATACAAGATGAGCTATGCACTCTGGATTTTGATTATTTTCTAAGGAAAAGAAATTATGACTCTACCAGAGGACCCATTTGTTCTCAGAATCTCTAAAGTATGCTATTAGCTGCTTTAGCTCAGGGTTTCACTTTGGGAAACAGTTGAATTGAAACATTTCAGCAGTTACAGAACTGGATTACATATAATAGCATAGTTGCCAACTCCCTACATTTACACAGTAATATTGAGCTTGTCGTCTATTTCTTGCTTACTTTACATAACCAGTGTTCTCCTAAGATTCAATGGCCTGCCTAGTGTGGTCTGTTACAGATTAATGCACCGTAAAAGGGAGACAATAATTCCACTAGGTCATTTTATGGAGTCTTCATTTGCAGCAAAGCTAACCAGTTGGTATGATCATCAACATGTATCTCTTTTCTGTTGCTCCTTTGCCATCAGATAGTAGGAAAGGCCAGTCAGCCCTATCTATCAGAAAATAGGAGAAAGAAGACAATGTTAGCAACGACTGTCTGGCAAAGCTGCCCCTTAATGTCTCCTAAGTTCCTACTTCAAAATGTTGGCAACTATGTACATCATTAGCTACAGCAAATGAATAGCTTAAATGAAGAATTAGACAAACAAATGAAGAGTCAAACATCTGATTCAATACTAGGCATTTTTTTGTAGACACGTCTATTGCTGGAAGAATTCAAAACCCTGGGAGTACAGTAAATACTATTTCTGCTTGATACATAAGGCATAATATGTTCTGAAATGTACATATCGTTAGGAACTCGTCCATCTCGGGAGCAGTAAGATGCTGTCGACTTAATGGATGATCTAAAGTGATTATCGTAGCATGCCTTTGATGCAGCGGACTGTTTATATATGTCGGAAGAACTTCGCCCATGGACCAGATGCTGATCTTCACGGAAGGAGTGCCAGAATGGATTCTCGGAGACATGGTCTGGATACAATGACTTACTCCGCTTGCTCTCTTCCAGATGGTGGTCAAAAACAGAAACCTTCGTGCTAAAGGGTTTCTCGGGTTTAATACTGAATACGTGCGCATAAGGGTCATCCTGAAATCTGTCCTTTTCTTTCAGGCTCACGCTCCGGGCAGGTCTTCCGAGATCCACTTCCTTCGGCTTTTCAAGGATATTGTCGAAGGAGTGCTGCCTGCTAATTCTGAGTCTGTTTACCCTCTGCATGCTTGAGACGTCAGAAGGAGCCCAATGATGGGCGAAGGATTCTTCGGGGCACATGGGGCTTACTGGCTCTTGTAACATGTGATCTTCACTAATGTCATACAAGTTTGCCGTGTGTACACAGGCATCGCATCTGTTATAGGGAGACCTGACCGAATAGTGTGTGGTGTAATTAGGCAGCTTGGAAAGGCAGCTTCGGCAGTGTACAGTGGGCTGCTTGTACCTATCACTGTACTCTACCGGGGAAATATTTTTCTCCTTCAAGCTGTAATGCTTATTGTACAGGCTGTATTTGTTTTCAGCATTGTCCTCATTATGCTGAGGAGTCCTATTTAGGTGCAGAACTGCTTCCTGCTTCCTGTAGTTCTCATTCTGATCGTGATACACTGGGGGGTAGTCCAAGTCTTCAGGAATTGGCACGCTTTCCCGGTAATGATGGTGATCTGAGTGATAATTGGACTCTCTGTCAGAATCAATAGTGTACACTTTCTCACGATGGTGCTGATACCCTTCTTTGGCCTTAAGATAAGAGAGCTCGATCTCGCTGCAGTCTCGGGGGTACTTGGCCATCATGGACTTCTTTTTGAAGGGTTCCTTATACTTATGATACTTTTGATTGTTATCAGGGTCCTTGTGGGAAGTAGTACGGCTAGAACAGTCCGACATATCAGAATGGCCAACTTCTTCTGGTAGGTACCTTTGATTTTTAACGGGTTGCTTGGGCTCCACGTTGACATTTTCCACCGTCGATCCCTGGTTCTGCCGCAAGGTTTCCACGGACTTTTTCCACAACTGCCTAGGCCTGGAGTTAAGTTTTGGAGTTTCCGAGCTCACAGTAACCTCCACGGTGTTTGGATTTGCTTCGTTTAGAGTCAATGGGTGCTGCCCTTGGAGGATATAATTGTTTCGGTTGTCTTTCTGTCGGCTTACATTGAGCGCTAACATTTCACTGGTGTTGTCGTTGAAGCCTGTCTCCTTGGGTTGATAGGGCCTGTTGTCAGAATACAAGAAATTCCCCTTTTGGTCAACCACGTCAAGGAGCAAAGACCCTCTCTGAATGAAATTGGAAGTTCTTTTAGGAGAGTTTGCTCTTGAAGCATTAAGGTTTGATATATTGGCCATTGGCTTTGCTGTGTTAAACAGCCTCAGAATGTTTGTTTGAGGGCTGTTTATATCCAGGTTTGGAGACTTCTTCTTTTCCTCATTGGGCACACCATGTATACAGCTCCAGATTCCCTGTAAAACAAAATGGAGCGAAGAATTAGCATAGCCAGTGTGAACGCATCAAGCTAAATGTTCTCAGATTTTCTCAGACCAACAAGACTAGAGCCAAAGAATCTAATAACCATTTTTAAGGTGTTGATAACTATAGAGGGATGTCCATTACACCATTGTACAATATTTTGTACACACAATGTGTACACAATTACGCCTCACTCAATTATGTACACTGCAAACAGAATTAAAACGTAGTTAAATAATAATATTCAGATGTGAACTGTTTATCATTTAAAATAATGATTGAGTGGGCTAACTTTGTAACCTCACTTGGAAAGAAGGAATAACTCTGAAAGCTGACTGCTTTTCCACTAGAGGGAGCAGGGGAATTACAGAGAATTCATAACGTAGAAAACAGAAAAGTTGCATCTGGTGCTGCTATATTATCATGGCTGATATATTATCCGTCTCAACCCCATTCTTCTGCCTTCTCCCCATAACCTTTGACGTCCCTACTAATCAAGAACCTACCAACCCCTGCTTTAAATATACCCGGTGATTTGACCTCTACAGCCGTCTGTGGCAATGAATTCCACAGATTCACTACTTTCTGCCTAAGGAAATTCCTCCTCATCTCTATACTAAATGGACATCCCTCTATTCTCAGGCTGTGCCCTCTGGTCCTAGGTTCCTCCACTACAGGAAACATCATCCCCACATCCACTCTATATAGGCCTTTCAATATTCACTAGCTTTCAATGCGTCCCCCCCCATCACCCGCGAGACAGGTTTGCATAGCTTGCATACCAAACTGCAAGGAAATGACTGACAACTGGCCCATATGCTTTGTGATTCAACTCATTAGCTTTTTTTTTAGTTGTTCTACTGTAAGTGGTGGGAAAGCACCTGCTCACATTCTCTGAAGATTTATTGCAAGCCATTCCCATGTTAAAGAGGGGATGTGTCCCTAGAAAAGTGCCTTTAATGGAAACCCACTTTTTCCATTGAATCCTATGCTATAAGCAGATACCTATCCCTAAGGGATGCTTTTCACTCACATTAGGAAATTTTATTGCCAGTGAGAAAAAATGACAACGACTGTTATTTTACAACTGAGGCCAACCAACATTCGGGGGATGTACAAAGCTTGTAAAGACAACTGAGCTTGCCAATTTTCATTTTTCGTCACTCAATACTCTGGGCAATAAGATTTGGGCATAAGTCACAGCCGAACCGCTGCCTTGCCATGTGCTCTCCAATCAGAGGACACAAACAGAGTGTAGCACTGCCATGCTCTTCGCCTGCGAGGCAATTTCTCCAATATGTATGGCTCTGGATTAGAAAAGGCAGGGATTTGAGGATCAGCGTTCAAGGGAGAAAGGTGGTGTAATACCATAAGATCATCAGACCATAAGCCTTAGGAGCAGATTTAGGCCATTTGGCCCATCAAGTCTGCTCCACTATTTCATCATGGCTGATCCATTTTCCCTCTCAGCCCCAATCTCCTGCCTTTCCCCCATATCCCTTCATGCCCTGACCAATCAAGAATCTATTAATCTCTGTCTTAAATATACATAAAGACTTGGTCTCCACAGCTGCCTGTGGCCACGAATTCCACAGATGCACTACTCTCTAGCTAAAGAAATTCCTCCTCATCTCCATTCTAGAAGGACACCCATCTATTCAAAGGCTCTCTCCTACCACAGGAAACATTCTCTCCACGTCAACTCTATCAAGGCCTTTTATTATTCGATAGGTTTCAATGAGGTCAACCCTCATTCTCCTGAATTCCAGTGAATACAGGCCCAGAGTCATCAAGTGCTCTTCATATGACAAGTCATTTTATCCTGGAATCATTTTTGAGAACCTCCTTTGAAACCTCTCTTGTTTCAGCACATCCTTTCTGGAATAAGGGACCCAAAACTGCTCATAATATTCTAAGTGAGACCTCACCAGTGCTTTATAAAGTCTCAAATTTACATCCTTCGTTTTGTATTACAGTCCTCTTCAAATGAATGCTAGCATTGCGTTTGCCTTCCTCACCACAGACTAAACCTGCAAATTAAACTTAAGGGAATTCTGCACAAGGACTCCCTAAAACTATTGTGCCTCAATTTTTTTTGTATTTGCACTCTATTTATAAAATAGTCAACCCTTTCATTTCTTCCACCAAAGTACATGAACATACAGTTCGTGACACTGTATTCCATACAGCATTACTTTGCCAATTCTCCTAATCTAAGTCCTTCTGTATCCTCTCTGCTTCCTCAGACCTATCTGCCCCTCTACATATTTATTATTTATGGTGCAACGGTAATGAAAACCAATTTCCCCCCGGATCAATAAAGTATGACTATGACTATATCTTCATATCGTCTGCAAACTTTGCAACAAAGCCATCAACTCCATCACCCAAATCATTGACATATAATGTCAAAAATCCGTCCCAACACAGACCCCTGTAGAACACCACTTGTCACTGTCAGCCAACCAGAAAATGCTCCCTTTATTCCTAGTTTTCTTCCTGCCAATCAGCCACTACTTTGTCCATGCTAGAAACTTTCCTGTAATACCAGGGGCTCATAGCTTATGAAGCAGCCTCATGTGTGACATCTTGTCAAAGGCCTTCTGAAAATCCAAGTACACAACATCAACCCAATCTCCTTTGTCTATCCAGCTTGTTATTTCTTCAAAGAATTCCAACAGATTTCTCAAGCAAGAATTTCCCTAGAGGAAACTATGCCTATTACAGCCTGTTTTATCATATGCCTCCAAGTATCTCGAAACCTCATCCTTAAGAATCAACTCCAACATCTTCCCAACCACTGAGGTCAGACTAACTGCCCTATAATTTTCTTTCCTCTGTCTCTCTCCCTTCTTGAAGAGTGGAATGACATTTGCAATTTTCCAGTCTTCCGGAACCATTCCAGAATCTTGTGATTCTTGAAGGATTCTTACTGATGCCTCTACAATCTCTTCAGCCACTTCTTTCAGAACCCTGGGGTGTACACCATCTGGTCCAGGTGACTTATCTACCTTCAGACCTTTCAGTTTCTCACGAACCTTCTCTCTAGTAATGGTAACTACACACACTTCATGACTCTGAACACTTGGAACTTCCACCACACTGCCAATATCTTCCACAGTGAAGACTGATACAATATACTTATTCTGTTCTTACACCATTTTCTTGTCCTCATTACTACCTCTCCAGTGGTCCGATATCCATCTTTATCTTCTTAATGAGTTTTTTAGTTGTCTTCTGTTAGTATTTAAAAGCTTCCCAATCCTCTAACTTCCCACTAATTTTTGCTCTATTATATGCCCTCTCTTTGGCTTTTATGTCGGCTTTGACTTCTCTTGTTAGCCACGGTTGTGCCATTTTGCTTTTAGCATGCTCCTTCCTCTTAGGGATGTATGTAACCTGTGCCTTCTGAATTGCTTCCAGAAACTTCAGCCATTGCTGCTCTGCCATCATCCCTGTCAGTGTTCTTTTCCAATCAATTCTGGCCAAATCCACTCTAATGCCTCTGTAATTTACTTCACTCTACTGTAATACTGACACATCTGACTTTAGCTTCTCCATCTCAAATTTCAGGGTGAAGTTGATCATATTATGATCACTTTAACTGAAGGGTTCTTTTACCTTAAGCTTTCTATTCAATTCCGGTTCATTGCACAACACCCAATCCAAAATAGCTAATCTCCTCATGGACTCAGCCTGCTCTAAAAAGCCATCTCGTAGGCATTCTAGAAATTCGCCATTTTGGAATCCCGCACTAACTTGATTTTCCCAATCTATCTGCATATTGAAATCCCCCATGAATAATGTTACTTGTAACATTTCGCTGGTGGCATGCATTTTTATATTCCATTGTAACTTGTAGACCACATCCTTACTACTTTGGGAGTCTCTATATAACTCCCATCAGGGTCTTTTTGCCCTTGCAGTTTCTTTGCTCTGTCCACAATAATTCAGCACCTTCATACCTATGTCATCTCTTTCTAATAATTTAATTTCAGATTTTACTAACAGAGCCATGTCACCTCCTCTGCCTTCCTGCTTATCCTTTTGATACAGTGTTAATCCGTGGAATTAAGCTCCCATCTATAATCTTCTTTCAGCCGTGATTCAATGATGCCTCCAACGTCATGAAGTGTAGAGCGAGCTCAGGGGAGGAATGGGTTAAACTGCAGTGACTTCATGGAAGTGGAGTAAATGTTGGAGGACTGCATTATAGTGCTACCTATGGCCTCTGTGGTTCCCTGCAGTGCATCAGAGAAAATCCCAATTAGTAAATTCCATAGGGGTGTTGTTCAATTATCTGAACACCCATCACATATCTGATGCACCAAGGGTTGCAAACCCTGCCAGCTCCATCATAAGCTGTAGCCTCCCCAGGGTCAAGAACATCTTTGAAAGGTGATGCCTCAGAATGGCGGCATCTATCATCGACCCCCATCACCCAGGTTATACTCTTTTCTTATTACTACGATCAGAGAGGAGGTACAGGAGCCTGAAGGCATGCACTCAACATTTTAACTTCATTCCCTCTGCCATCAGATTTCAAAGCAGACAATGATCTGATCCATGAACATTACCTCACAATGGGTTTTGCACTAATTTATTTTAATACATATTTCTTATTGTAATGTACAGTATTTTTGCATTGCATTGCACTGTACAGCTGCCACAAAACATATTTCATGATAATTCAATAATACTAAACCTGATTCTGATTCATCTACTGCATATTCCCAAACACATCTCCCTCATAAAGGAAAATGTCACTGCAAGACCCTTTGTGAATAACACTTGCTCGTCAAAGATGTAAAAGCATATGATGATTTCAGCAACAGTTGTTTATGAAGTGTAGAGAATCAATGAGCATGAAATGAAGAAGATTTTGTACTTTCCTTTGCTGTTAGCATATGATTATAATGAGCTTGATGCCCTGAAAAGGCAGTATCCTTATTAAGGCCCCCATCACCCAGGTTATGCCTTGTTCTCACTGCTACCATCAGGAAGGTGATACAGAGGGCTAAAGTCACACACTCAATGACTCAGGAACAGTATCTTCCCCTTTGTCATCCAATTTCTGAATGGACATTGAACCCAAGACCACTACCTCATAGCTTTTTTTATTTTGTATCTTTGTATACTTATTTAATGTAACTGTTATTTTTTATATATTATATATATAATATAAAATGTGGGCACGTGGCCAAGTGGTTAAGGCATTGGACTAGTGACCTGAAGGTTGTGAGTTCGAGCCGCAGCCGAGGCAACGTGTTGTGTCCTTGAGCAAGGCACTTAATCACACATTGCTCTGCAGTGACACTGGTGCCAAGCTGTATGGGTCCTAATGCCCTTCCCTTGGACAACATTGGTGTCGTGGAGAGGGGAGACTTGCAGCATGGGCAAATGCCGGTCTTCCATACAACCTTGCCCAGGCCTGCGACCTGGAGAGTGAAGACTTTCCAGGCGCAGATCTCGCAAGACTAACGGATGCCTTAATATATAAAAATATTAGTATATTATATAGTATAGTTTACAGTTACTGTTCTATAGATTTGCTAAGTACGCTCACAGAAAAAGAATCTCAGGTTTGTATGTGGTGACATGCATGTACTCTGATAATAAATTTTACTTTGAAGTTTGAATAGTATACTATATATAATATATAGAGTACTTACTGTATTTCACGTTTTTTCTCTATTATTATGTACTGCTGCTGCAAAGTCAATGAAGTCTCATGACATATGCTGGTGATATTAAACCTGATTCTGACTCAGATGCACCAGATCAGCTTGATTTGACTAAAACTGTCTCGGTAAGCCATCAAACAGGTATTGTGAAAAGTAACATCATCATGACAGTACGGGAGAGGTGATGTCATTGTATGGGTATTAGGACAGATGATATCATCGTACAGATAGAGGGAGAAAGCACTAGCTAAAGAAAAAAAATTGTGCATTCTGAGGAATTTGAAGACCTAGTCAGCCACTTAGCTCACGGTGCTAAATCCTATTGATTAGTATCAATACTGATTTTTGCCAGCTTTTAAACTCTGGCAGCACATCAATAAATGGCTTAGGATGGCAAAAGAGCAAACTTCATTTGATTCTGAAATGGCAGTGCCTAGGTATTTACTAACAGGCAGTCAGATCACCACAATGTATAGATGACGGCATAAGCACTGAGGAATTGTGCAGCCATCCACAACTCTCTCTGATGCTAGATCTGAGGTCATTCCTGAGTAGGGGTTATTTCAAGCCATTATACAACTCGGAATAAGCACTTCAGCCCTTCACCCAGCAACCACCAATTTAACTCCAGCTTGATTACTGGATAACGTACAATTCATTTAATTTTAAGTCATTTATTTTGTTTGTTTTTTGCTGCCATTTGGAGTTGTCGTGATAAATGTAGAGCTAATATGCTTCAAGCAGCTGATGAACAATGATATTCATATTGCATATTAACAGATGTGTAATCACTATAATTTTGCAAGTGATAATCAACTTGGCATGAATTATAGACATTACATCTGTAGTGAAATCCCTAGAGAGCTAGCACACTTGGTAGGTTTCTAGATCGAGATTTAGATTTCGAGATACAGCATGGTAACAGGCCCTTCTGGACCAACGAGCCCGACTGCCCAGTTACACCCATATGACTAATGAACTGACTGACCCATCCATTGTTGTAATGTGGGAGGAAACCAGAGCACCTGGAGGAAACCCACATGGTCACAAGGAGAATATATAAACTCTTTACAGGCAGTGGCAGGAATTGCACCCCTGACGCTGGCACTGTGTTAGCATTATGCTAACCCATCGCTTCTGTATCACTCCTTTCATTCCACTTTGGCCTTCCATTACCGTACATATTCTTGCCTTTAATAGCTAGTAGAATATATACAATCACTATTGTCTAAATTTAACAAGTTCCAGCACTGCATGATAGGTCAGCATAAAGAATGCCAACTAGCTAACTTCATAATGCCAACATTAATCAGATCCATACAGATGTGGGAAGCAGTGCAATACAAAATGAAGATCTCACTATATGTTGGAGCATAGATTAGCCATACCTGTATGAGCCAGTTTGATAATTATTCTTGATAATGTGAGGGTGAAATAGCACATACTGACATTGATTTAACAGCAGGAATTTAAGTTATGAAGAGCAATTGTCACAGGTTAACTTCTTGAGAAAAGTAGGTGAATTTGGGTTTAAAACAAATACAAAATATGCAAGATTATGGAAGAACAAAACTGACTATCTTGTTGACCAAGGCAAAAATGAATGTTGCAAAATTAAGACCATGGGAATAAGGTGGAGAGTTCAGGTAAAGCTCTGTACCAAAGCCCCAGATCTCATTGCTATTATAGAATTTATAAAAAATGATAAAATATATTACTGGAAAATGAATGATGTTCTTCTATCCCTATAAATTCATGAATTCAAGTGGAACGGTTTATTCCATCCCTGTAAAGACTTTTGGGATATATCAAAGGTAAACTAATTGCAAATTGTTGTCAAGATAGAATATTGTGTGCATACATAAAGAGCAATGTTAATGATGCTGTAACAGCATTCTGCAGTAAAGAGTTTAGCCCATAATGATTTTTTTGTACGCAACTCTAAGCTTGAGATATCCTGAGATTATGGAAGTGCAATATACACTTAGAGACCACATTCTCCACCTGCTCATTAATGCAGATATCTAACCAGCTAATCATGTGGTAGCAACTCAATGCAGAGATGGTTCAGTGTTTGTTCAAACCAAACATCAGAGTGTGAAAGAAATGTGACCTAAGTGATACGACTGTGAAATAATTGTTGGTGCCAGATGGGGTGGTTTGAGTATCTCAGTAACTGCAGATTTCCTGGAATTTTCACTCACATCAGTCTCTAGAGATTAGAGAAGGGCATAATAAATGAAAAAAAAATCCAATGAAGAGCAGTTTTGTGGGAGAAAATAGCTTAAAGAGAGAGGTCAGAGGAGAATGGCCAGACTGGTTCAAGCTGCCAGGAAGGCGACAGTAATTCAAATAACCACCCATTACAACAGTGGTGCACAGAAGAGCATCTTTGAACACACTACACATCAAATCTTGAAGTAGGTGGGCTACAACAGCAGAAGATGACAAACACAGACTGAGTGGCTACTTCATTGGGTACTGAAGGTATCCGATAACATGCCCACTGAGTATAAATCTAGGTATTTCTTATTTTTATGAAGAGAGCAGCTTAAGTAAGTTTTGGAAGATCGGCAACATTTTGAGATATATATATATATATATATATATATATATATATATATATATATATATATCACACTCTCATCCATCTTCCTTTTGATGAATGTTAATGAAATGCAACTTCCCTGGAGAGGATTCAGCATAAAACCACACATAAATATCTGACATAATAGGGAGTTCACTTTTTGTAATAACTTCGCTGTCTCGTCTGTCAGGGTAAATGCACACTGGACAAATAGTTGGTTGATTAAACTTAAGTGCGATGAGATCAATGGAGACTTGTGATACTGTACCATAATGCAGCATCCTTCACCATTATACTTTGCCAAAAGCAATAAAGATAATTGTCTCCCTACTCAAAAGAATTATTCACTCTGTCACTGGTATTGTGAAAGATCCAGTTCCATCTTTGCTTACGATGCTGGATTCAATTTTTCTACTAGCTCACTCCATGGTACATGCAAAAAGTTTTTAAAAAACACGAAATGAAAAGAAAGCATTATTCCAAATTACACATTTTTTTTGTTGTTTTTCTGCTTGCCCTGGCCGTTATAACTCTGCTTAAGCATTTACATCACACTGATACTCAACAAAGCTTATTGAAGCACCTCTATACAAACATCACATCTCCTACATATGGAATATTAAAGATTTAAAAGCTACACCACAGTTAACCTTTAATTCTTGTATTCTTCTACAGCGATAGTCATATGTCGCATTGAGGATGTATAACTATTGCCTTTTTTGTGGACTGAACCCTGTGAGAAACTGCTTTCTTGTGTAGTTATAACAACATGCATTGTGGAAAATTCCAGTCACAGCATGCCACAGTGAGAAAAGCTAGACACTTTTCTTATTTAACAGCTTATCTTCACCACTTGGATGAATTTCCATCCATTTTCTTGTACTTTAAAGAGATATTGAAACATATTCCTTTGGAAAGCTCATGTTTTTTCTAAGTATTATATTTTCAATATACTACTGTTTTAATTTCTTGGTACAACTATTCTTGTTAAATGTGCACTGCAAATGCAGGGTCTTGTCCTGCAGTGAAAAAGTACAAAGTGCTAGGCCATTTTATCCCATAGGGCGACAGTGAATGCAGCAATAACTGTCCCGCAGATAAGAATATTGAGGGGAGAACAGTGCAGTGCATCACGGTCTCCAGCATCAGACTTGCAACCTTTTTATTAATCTGATTGTGGTCCTTTTATTCAAACCCCCATGTCACAAATGTTCACCAAGGTGTTTACATTTTTAAACAGCCAGTGTGCTAGAGCGCTCCTGGCATGATGCCAGAAACTGACAGGGACCTCATTGATTAGGAGGGTGGAATATCTATAAATATGACCAAATTCAAATCATTAAAAGGCAGGATATGGAAGAGGTATCAGCTTGGAATAAGAAGGTAGGTATTTTTGTAGACACAAGAGATTCTGCAGATACTTCTGTAGAGTAGCACACATAAAATGCTGAGGGAACTCAGCAGGTCAGGCAGTTTCTTTGAAAAGAAATAGAGTTGACATTTCTAGTCTAGGCCTTTCATCAGGACTCAAGGATGCTATGAAAATATTTTTGTAGCATGAGGGGCTTTGATCTTCAAAATCTGTAAGCAAATGTTGCAGGAAGATTGCCAGATCTGTATCCAGTTTTCCCAAACCCCTAGAATGGTCATGTTGTGATTTGTGCAAGCCATGTTTATCAGCAGGATATTTTCTAGGCAAACTAATATTCAGCACTGTTGATTCAGTGGAACTAAATGTTAATCATCACTCACATGTGTCATTAAATTTGGTTTTGTTTGTGGCAGCAATACAGTGCAATGCATAAAATTACTACTGTACTGTGCCCTAGCTATATACAATGTGTCCATGACTTTTGTACTGTATGTCCCTCCCAAGCTCTGTGATTCCCTCCAGACCTATAATCCTTCTTCTGAACTCCTTTAACTCTAATCCCAATTTTTTCCCCCTCAGCTGATGGTGCCGTGCTTTCAATTCCCTGAACGCTAAACTCTGAAACTCTTCTCTAAACCTCTGCATCTCCAAAAGTTTCTGCTCTTCCAAGAGACTTATTTCCTGTTCTCAGTTTTATTAAGTGGCTATATCGTATGCTGTTTGTTAATGTTCCTTTCAACCATAAGGACAAATGAGAGGCAGAAGCAGGAGAAAGTTCTATGACCCCTCAAGTCATTCAGTAGACGAGAGCATTGGCTCAGTATCATGCTTTTGCTTGTTCCCCAATGCCCCTGAATCCCCAATTGTTTGAAAATTTGTCTATCTCATCCCTAAAAACATTCAATTATGCAGCTCCTGAAAATTCTTGAGATTTACGATTTCTTGAGAGAGGAAGTTTTTCTTTATCCCTTATGTTGATGACTCATTGTTCAAAACAACACTTCTGGTTCTGGACTCACTCACAGTTGGAGACATCCACACCCTTTGGGTGCTAGGATGCATTGAAAAGTGTTTTTTTTAAATAGACGTAGCCATTAATGTCATGACAGGATGGAGCTACGACTCTACTAACAAAAGTATAAGGTGCTTCCTCCCTCTGCTAGTCTGCAGGTCACCCTCGAGCAAAGTGTAGCACCTGCTTAGCTCCACGATCAGGGTCAGGCGAAGCCATGGGAGCAGGCATGAGCAGCGGAGTGCCTATCTCAAGTCCTGATCATGATCAAGCCGATCTCTGAAGAGTATTGATATTGACTGGGGTCACCCATCTTGTAAAGACACTGCCCAGAAGAAGGCAATGGCAAACTACTTTTGCAGAAAAATTTGCAAGAACGATCATGGTCAAAGACCCTATCCGCCCACCTCCAACAACATGGCACTTAATAATGATGTGCCATTAGTATTTGAAGTGATGCAATCATTTGGTCAAAGGGAACAAATCTGTTGGATCAAAATGGCTGGAAAGTAACCCACTCATATCAAGAGATGCAGAAAATGACTGTCTTACAAACGTTTTAATTAGTTTATCACTAGGAGGCAAAACTGTTGGTGTATTCAGGATTTTATGCATTTGCTTCCTAATTTTCAAAAAAATTTGATTATTTTTAAACAATTAAAATAATTTGTGCAGATCAAGTGAATTAGCCGATTATGTCAGAGATCACGTTTCCCAGTGGTTCCTTTTTAACAGAGCAACCAGAGTATTAATGTTCAAAGCTAATTTTTTGTCTGGGATATTACATTAAAATTTATCTCATTTGCTTATTTAATTTCATTTGAGCTTGGAATCAAAGCTGGAGAACTTGTGCCTCAAATATCAGAAAGAAAATTAAATAGAGTCATGAATTAACAGCTCACTGATTCAAAAAAATTGTCTGAAAAACTCATTCTTTAGGAAGGATGCCAAAAATCTCCTCTGCACTCTTTCTAATGCTTCCACATCCAGCCTCATTATAGGAAGAATGTGGAGGCTTTAGAGAGGGTGCAGAGGAGATTTACCAGGATGCTGCCCAGATTGGGAGCACGTCTTATGAAGATAGATTGAGTGTGCTGGAGCTTTTCTCTTTGGAGCAAAGGAGGAGGTGACTTACAGAACTGTGAGGCTGGTCTGAGATTCCCCCACTATAGGAAACATACTAATTTTCCTCAGTGTTTTATTTATCCTAAAACAATGTAACCTACCAGTACTGGTATTTGGTACCCAACATGGCACAAAATTGCAATGTGAAAGCTTTCGACTTACTAATGTGTTAATCTGTGGCAATGGGATCATATCTCTGAATTCAAAAGTTAATACAATTCATGAGTGGGAAATAAAGGAGACGTGAAATTGGGCTGCCTATTCTCGCATGTATATGAACATTACCTCTAGAGAAAACAGTCCGGAATTACAAACAAGAGAAAATCTGCAGATGCGGGAAATCCAAGAAACATGCATAAATGCTGGAGGAACTCAGCAGGCTAGGCAGCATCTATGGAAAAGAGTACAGTCGACATTTCGTGCTGAACCCCTTCAGCAGGACAGTGGGTTATTCCGACTTTGTGGGAATGCCCTTTGAGGAACTGAACATTATCAGTTCATCTCTGAGTGAGAGTAATTAAAACTCACCTTATAGCTACCTAAGAACTAAGTACTTCTTTCTTAGAAGCAGCATTATACAATTTTAAGAGCATCCTTTACATCTCTCTATTTATGCCACAGACACCGTGCCCAATCATTTCTAAAGAGTCAATGAAGTATCAATACCTTTCCAAACTGCAGCTAGAAGACTAGAAGACTTTAATTTCCTCCCAAGTCCTTTTTTTGGTTATCCTGGACTTCCATAATCATATTCCAATGAGCTAGTTTACCAAAACGACTAAATGCTGCTTCACTGCTGATTCACAGTGACTTGTAGTCTTCAATCAGGACGACAAGGTCAACGTCCTCAAATAGAGGTAAAAAAATATTTGCCATCATGTGGAGTAGGGGACCACAGCAAGTGGTAATGCTGCAAGAAGTAGAGTCCAGATAATAAAACCAAAGCAGTACCATGTTACTCTCTTTGATCTCCTGAAGAGCTCCAGGAACACTGAACTGTGGACTGTGCAGGACAGCAGTTCATCTTTGAGCGTTTCACGTATATCACCCTTCCCATCTCAGGTAAATTCAAAGTTCAAAATAGATTTCTTATCAAAGTACGTACAAAATGTCATCATATACAACCTTGAGATTCATTTTCTTACAGGCATTCACAGTAGAACAAAGACATATAATACGTTTGTAGAACCAATGAAAAACTGCACGCAAAGACTGCAAAAGGAGAACATATATGTTAGTAGATTAGATTAGATTATGAGGACACGCAGTCCTCTTTTATTGGCATTTAGTAATGCATGCATTAAGAAATGATACAATATTCCTCCAGTGTGATATCACAGAAACACAGGACAGACCAAGACTGAAAAACTAACAAAACCACATAATTATAACATATAGTTACAACAGTGCAACAATACCATAACTTGATGAAGAACAGGCCATGGCACAGTAAAAAAAAGTACAAACAAATAATAATAATAACAATTAAATGGCAAATAAATAATACTGAGAAGGTTAGTTGTAGAGTCCTTGAACGTGAGTCCATGACGATGGATGCTGTTTTGTTGTGGCAAGTTGTGGAACCAATTCAGTGTTAAGGTGAGTGAAGTTATCCATGCTGGTCAGGAGCCTGATGGTTGTAGGATAACAACTGTTCCTGAACCTGGGGATGTGGGACCTAAGGCTCTGAACCTCCTCCCTGTGGCAGCAGCAAGAAGAGAGCATGGCAAAGATGGTTGGGGTCCTTGATGATGGATGCTGTTTTATTGTGGCAGGAAAACCATTTCTGTAGGATAACACCACCACCCTAGTCTTACAGACTTCCACTCAGCCTAGTCTTACAGATTTTCTTCACCTCACTTCAAAATCCAACAGAAGTACTGAATGTAAAATGCAATATATCCAAAGCTCAATTTTGATGGTTCCATTCCTGGACTTTCTTCCCTATGTCTCTATCTTCAATATATGGTGTACCTCAAGGGTATCCATCCCCAATACAATGCCTGCATACCATGACAACGAAACATACATCTGAGATACACACCACAATACATCATGATGAGGTTATGATAGGGCAACCCTACCCTCTAAAGTAGGGACACCCAACCCTTTTCATATCATGGAGTCTTACCATTAACCAAGGGGCCATGGACCTCAAGTTGGGAGCCCCTGCACTAAAATATCAAGTTGAACATTTTTGAATAAACTAACATCCATATAAACATGATAAAGCTGTTATCTAGTCCAAAGAGACTGTTCGCCATTACTGGTGACTTCTTCATCATTGTTCATTTAGTTCCATTGAAAATGTACATGGAGAAATATCTCCCATGCTTCTACTGTAAGTCTCCTTAGCATTTTCTGATTTCTATTGGGTAATGCAGTTACTTCACTGGAGTGTCATAGGTGATGTTGTTTGAGGTTTACAACATACCCACCAGCCAGGCTGCAGTTTCCTATTTCAATTCCATAGACTTGAAATAGGGAGCAGAAGTTAAAAAAAAAATCTTGACAAACGCCTATCAGGAACATGGAGAATAAGGTGCAAATGTTTTGTTGTAACCAAATATAGATTGTTTATTTATTTATTTAGCAATACAGCATGAAGTAGTCCCTTCTGCCCCTTTAAACCCACGTCACCACAGCAACCCGAGAACTTCAATTAACCTTATTCCAATCACGGGACAATTTACAATGACCAATTAACCTATCCTGTACATAAGACCATAAGACATAGGAGCAGAATTAGGCCATTTGGCCCATCGAGTCTACTCCACCATTCAATGATGGCTGATGCTTTTTTCCCCTCCTCAGCCTCACTCCCCAGCCTTCTCCCCATAACCTTTGATGCCGTGTCCAATCAAGAACATATCAATCTCTGCCTTAAATGAACCCAACGACCTGGCCTCCACAGCTGCATGTGGCAACAAGTTCCCTGGACTGTGGGAGGAAACCGGAGCACGTGGGAATACACACGCATTCCATATGGAGGATGTAAAGAGACTCCTTACAAAATGGCACGGAATTGAACTAAGAACCTCGAGATACCCCGAGCTGTAATAGTGTCATACTGCTATGCTACAATGGCACCCTAGGTTTTAGGAAGAGCTTTACCATGCACTGCAGGGGTAAAGAGTGCCACAATTTTAGGCCAAAACCACCCTCCAAGATACGATGGACACCAAATATTGTTATATCTAACACCTGCTTCACCACTGGACAGAGATGGACAGGGGTGAGAGCTTTCAACATAGCGGGTATACAAAAGCCTTTCAATGGGGATAACCTTCATTTCACAAAGTTAAGCTTAACTAATGTTCTTACAACAAAGAAAATGAAGGAGGAAATCAGCTTGTCGAACAGCAATGGGCAGCTGATGCTTTGGATCAAAGCCCTTCATCTAGAATGCAATAGCATCACTGACAGGGTCTTGACCTCCAAAGTCAACTGTCCATTTCCTTCAATAGATGCTGCCTGGCCTGCTGAGTTCCTCCAGTGGTTTGTCTGTTGCCTCAGATTCCAGCATCTGTGGAGAGAAGTGCACAGATGCTGGAACCTGAGGCAACATTTAATCCACTTAAGGAGCCTCTTGTGTCTCCTTCAGGTTTTTTTTTTTGGGTGTCTTTGTTTTATTATATATTCATTTTACTAATTGATCAGTGAGGTAATCATGCAATTTTAACCAAATTTATTTTTAATTACTACTTTAATTTTTGTATAAATTTATTCAATTTCAACAGTTTTTAAATGACCTTCAGAAGTTCAAAGTAAACTTATTATCAAAGTACATATATGTCATCATGTCCAACCCTGAGATTCATTTTCTTGCAGGCATACTCAATAAATCCATAGAAAAATAACCATAAAATAATCAATGAAAGAATAAACAACTTAAATTGCCAGCTCAGTAGCCATGAGGACAACCTTGGGACAAAGGCTTGGCGTTCACCGCCTCAGGCCTAGTTACCAGTCATGCACCTGCTCTACTTTGCAAAACTCCTGCAGAGCACTGGCCTCCAACAAAGCCCATCGTATATTGGAGCTACTGACAAGTGTAGACACAGATGGGTCAGGTGGAGCACAGTCTGGTCTAATTGTGGTTTGACTCAATTTCATTACCAGCATGATGCAGTAAATGTAAAATATAACTATGGCACTGGCTTTTTTTACTCCACCTCTGAAATTCATTCTATTGGAATTAGTGGAAACATTTTATAGACAGAGTAGAATATGCACCGGTGTGACTGTCATGTACAATTTGTGATGATAACTAGGCATGAATTTCTAGCTATTTCTAACCAAAAACCCCACCCCAGATACTTTCTCTTCTTCCCCTCCCACTGAGCAGCAGATACAAAAGCCCGAAAGCACATACCACCAGGCTCAAGGACAGCTTCTACCCCATTTGTTATGAGACTATAGAATGGTTACCCAGTATAAAAAAAATGGACCCTTGACCTCACAATCTATCTTGTGATGACCTTGCGCCTAATTGTCAGCCTGTACTTTCTCTGTAACTATGACACTATACTCTGCATTCTGTTACTATTTTACTTTGGACTACCTTTGCACTATCCTAATGATTTGATCTGTATGAACAGTCTGCAAGGCAAGCTTTTCACTGCACCTTGGTACGTGTGACAATACTATAGCAATTTACCAATGTTTTGATATGTGTTAATCTTATCCAGTTGCAGTTACATTTCAATTCTTGTACAAATCCTTCCTCTAATGACTTAGACAAAAGGCAAAGACAGTAAGCACTTAGGGAGAGGAATAGGCAGTTGATGTTGTGAGCCGATGAAGGGTCTCGGCCCGAAACATCAACTTTTTATTCCTCTCTATAGGTGCTGCCTGATCTGATGAGTTCCTCCAGCATTTTGTGTGGTGGCCTTATATTTGAAGTGACTAAAACAATGTATTAGCTCTTTTGATCACTTCTCATCACCTGTCCATCACCTCCTTCTGGTGCCTTTCTCCTTCCTTTTCTCCCTTAGTCCACTCTCCTCTTTTATCAGATTCCTTCTTCAGCCCTTTACGTTTTCCACCCATCACCCCCCTGCTTCTCACTTCATCCCCCTTCCCCACCCCACCTACCTTCCCCCCTCACCTGGCTTCAACCAGCTTGTACTCCTTCTCCTCCCCCCACCTTATTCTGGCTTTTTCCCGCTTCCTTTCCAGTCCCGATGAAGGACCTCGGGCTGAAACACTGACTCTTTATTCCCCTCCATAGACGCTACCTGACCTGCAGAGTTCCTGTGGTATTTTGTGTGTCTGGCTCTAGATTTCCGGCATCTGCAGAATCTCTAGCATTGTGCAAAGACAGTGAGTGGTCTGAAACACAAAGGATGGTGGACGCAACTCAATAAAAAATGTTCAGATGGGAACTGGACCTCCACTTAGAACATAGAATAGTACAGCACAGTACAGGCCCTTCGGCCCACAATGTTGTGCTGACCCTTAAACTCTGCCTCCCATATAACCCCCTCCACCTTAAATTCCTCCATATACCTGTCTAGTAGTCTCTTAAGTTTCTTAAGAAGGGGATATCTGCTGGGCTACAAGGAAATACCGTAGCAAAGTGGTCGAAGAAGTGGGCAGGTCCAGTGCAGGCAGTGGAGAGAGAACTGCAGCAAAGGTGTGGATTATTTTTATATTCAATTAAGGGACATGGACTTCACAGGCTGCTCTTGAGAAGGTGGCCAAAGCTGCCTTCTTGAACTGCTGTAGCTCCTGACCGGCGGGTTTTATTCAAAATGCTATTTAGGAGAGAGTTCCGGGATTCTGACACAGTAATGGTAAAGGAATGGAAATATTTCTAAGTCAGGATGCTTTGTGGCTTGGAAGGTAATGTTCAGGTCTTGATGTTCCCATGTTTGTTCTGCCTTTGTCTTTCTAACTGGGAGAGGTTGAAGTTTGGAAGGTGATATCTTAGGAAGTCTTGGTAAGCTACTGCGGCACAGACAAGGGGAAGTTGCTATGGCGCACAGGTGTTGGAGCAACTGAATGGTTGTGGACAATGTGCCTATTAAGCTGTCCTTGTGATGTTGGGCTTCTCAAGTGTTATTGAAGCTGCACCCATGCAGGCAAGTGGAGAGCATTCCATCCCTTTGCTGATTTGGCCCTTGGAGATAGTGGTTGGGTTTTGGGGAGTTGGGAGTTGAGCTACTAGTCTCTGGCCTGCTCCTAGAAGCCACGTTGTGTATATGCTACTCCCGTTCAGTTTGTGGTCAACTATAACCCCCAGGATATCAATGGTGGGGTGTCAGGGGATGATGGATGGATTTTTCCTTGTTGAGCATTGCAATTGCTTCTTACTTGATTGGTGTAGATGTTACCTGCCACCCATTAGTACTTCCTCATTGGTAGTGGACTGCTTCATTATGTGAGGAGCGGATGGTGACGAGCATTTCTAATCATTAGTGAACTTCCCTACTTCTGACCTTACAATTGAAAGAATGTCATTAATGAAGCAGCTGAAGATAGTTGGGCCTAGGGTACTACCCTGAGGAACTCTTGTGGCTGAGATAATTGTCCTCACCCATCACAACCACCATCCTCCATTATGCAAGGTAAGATACCAATTATTTAGATGATTAGTTCAGCAAGTTGGGACATAATGTGCTGAACAGCCAGCTTCTGTACCATCTGATTGGAGGTGAGAGAAATGATTTGATCTAGGGCTCTCCTTTTATCCTAGTGGTAGATGAACTGTATTGGATTGATTGCAAGAATGTGGTTAGCATGCATGTGGCCGATTGATCACGCGGAGAATCGCTCGGGACTCCTATACACAGAAGGCTCTCTCTTTATGCATGGGGTTTTGAGTGTGCTTGCTTTCATCTCAGTGGGCTCAACTCCTCACTCCCGCACTGTAAGTTGCCCTGCATATACCACGGCTAACATTAAAATGCTTAATCCTACTTCTTCATTGTTATTCCTGCATTACACATAAGTAACAGTAGATGACACGAGTTGATGCACTGGGAAGAATTTAACTTCTAACCATGATATTAGAAGAAAACAGTACAGTGTATAATGGGTGGCAGGTGAAATATCACACCATTTACATCATTGCTCTGTTAAAATTACTCCCACTCAGTGTAAGAATCAATGTTCTTGTTTGAATAACACTATATTGCAAGTTACTTTTTTTCTAATCTGACAACAGAATGCTTCAGCATTTGATGGTAATTTTTACAATGAGGTGCAATTATTGTATTGCCTTTAACATTATTAGATGAAATGTTACTTATCTTAAAAGTGAACACATTTCATACTTAAGATCTAAAAATACAAAGGCGCAAAAAGAAAGCAATTTAAGAAGTTCAGGCAACAGCCAAAAGTGGACCAGGCCACATTTGTCCTCACTCACCCTGCTGATTGAGAAGAGGAGTCCTGGTTTTCCAGTACAGGTTCCCATGAAGCAGTGTCTCAGGCTCCAGTAAAACCAATGCTCCCACACAAAGGTGATCAGGCTCAATGCCATGGCTGCGGCCAGCATGTAAAACACACCCGCCATATTGTCAACATCCAATTGGCTGCTCATTACTTCGTTCTTCTCATTGTGGCAGATTCCAGTCAGCCACAAACTCTCCAGCTCTTCCATTTCACCTGCAAGGGAAGCGAAGAAGGGTCCTGAGTCAATACAGGTATAATCATCTGTCAAATGGAGTAGACTTCATTGGCTTCATCTACTACCACATTTTAGTCCTAATGACTAACTCCAACACAGTTTCGAGATCAGGGGCTGGTCATTAAAGAGTGAGTTGAAGAGAAATATATTTTCTCAGAGAATTCTCTACCCAAAGAGCTAATAGAGACCAGTCATTGAGTGTTCAAAGACAAGACTGATAGACCTATGGATACTTCAGGACTTGGGGTATTCCAGCGACTGAGACTATGTACTGCCTTGGTGAATTCTGCGTCACAACGATAGGAAGAGCCAAAAATCGAAGGATCAAAAGATGACATCACTATAAATGTTTGATCAGTGTAGACTATTAGTGATGTTGACTCCTAGGAACCTGAAGCTCTTAACCATCTTCACCTTGGCACCATTGATGTTAGCAGGAGTGTGTGCACCATCCCACATCCTGAGGTCAATGACCAGCTCTGTTTTGACATTGATGGAAAGGTCGTTGTCATGACACCATGTCACTAAGCTCTCTATCTCCTTCCGGTGCTCTGACTCAATGTTATTTGAGATGCAGCCCACTACGGTGTACTATCTGCAAACCTGTAAAATGCGGCTACAATAGCAAGGCTGTGAACTCTCATTAGACTATCCTGTTGTGATCAGACAAGAAAATGGATGAGCCATTGTGACATGACTGACTGATGAAGCATGCCCAAAAAACTTGCTACTTCTATTTCTTAAGTTTTTACTTCAGCACCAATTGCACATTTTAGAATGAAAATCTATAAAATTAACCACATAGCTTCACTGCAGAGACACCACAGAGTTGATTAATACAATTAGAAAAATAATATCCCATTTTAATTTGAAAACAGATAGATGAAGATTGAAGTGCAAGTTAACAGTGCTTTTCCCTTCTCAAGTCACCCTAATCTTCTGCACCGCCTGGGAGAAGAGGTTATTCATCAGTCACAAGCACTGAACACAAGGTCAACCATGGAAGTGTACTGTAATCCACCGCTGAATTTCAGTTTTTTAAACTTTCTTGGTCCTGAATTGCAGTAGAATACAGCATCATTTTAGTAGACAAAATTATGAATGAATTTATACCATGAGTTCACTCCAAATATGAAAATATCTGTAAAAATGGAAACTTGAAAGATGGAAAGCAATTTCTGCTAGCCTTTCATCAGCACTTCACAGTCAGTGGTCACTTTATTAGGTACACCTGTACACCTGTTCATTAATGCAAATATCTAACCAGCCAATCATGTGGCAGCATTTCAATGAATAAGAGCATGCAGACATGGTCAGGAGGGTTTGTTGTTGTTCAGGGCAAACATCAGAATGGGGAAGAAATGTGATCTAAGTGACTCTGACTGTGGAATACTTGTTGGTGCTAGATGGGGTGGTTTGAGTGTCTCAGAGACTACTGAACTCCTTGTATTTTCATGCACAACAGTCTCTAGAGTTTACAGAGAATGGTGCAAAAACCAAAAAATATCCCAATCAGCAGCAGTTCTATGGGCAAAAATGTCTTTTTAATGAGAGAGGTCAGAGGAGAGTAGCCGGACTGTGTGCACAAGAACATCTCTGAACACACACACGTCAAACCTTGAAGTGGATTGGCTACAGCAGCAGAAAAACACACTGGGTTCCATGCCTGTACCTAATAATGTGGTCACTGAGTGTACGTTGTAATCTACTTACAACAGTAGAAGATTCATAGCCAGAATAGATTTATACTATTAAATATTAGCCAGTGACTATGGAAAATTTTCTCTGCATTACTATCTTTAACAAGGCATTGAACTGTTTAAAAAAACAGGGTTAATGCCTGCATTAAAATAACACAAAGGAGCATGTGAATGCTAATAACTAACCCAGATACAATGTTATTCCAAGGCCAATAGCTTTGATGAGGCAAATGGAAGATCATTAAATTAACTAGAATATAGAGACTGCAGGCAGCCACCATTATAAGATGTTACCTTGAGTTAATGCTGCTTCACAAAGCAAGTGCATAAACAGGTGTGAGATTTACAATGAATCTTAATTCCATTTTTCACAGAGTTGCTGGTAAAAAAAAACAATTAACTGGATTTTAAGTCCTTAATATGGTTGTGATATAAAATCAAAAAGGGCCTACTTAGATTTATAGAAAACTCAGTTGCTTCCAATTACCCATACTGTTTGCTCATCTGTCAGGGTATATGTGGGAATTGCAGAGATCATTCAGCCTCTTGAATCCCTTCCTCCATTTATTCAAATCAAGTCTCATCAGTAGGAGAGAACAATCACCAACAGTTGTGCTCTTTGTTCTCATGCTTATGCTCCACAAAATCAGGTTCAATCTTGACGCTTTCAAATGCTTCAGAGTTGTGGCAAACTAAACTTATTGTCAGTTTTGAAGTCCTTCTGAGGTCTGTTGGATTTTTTTTAAAAGGAAGTTCACAATATGAGCTGCTTGTAAGGAGTTCGTATGTAACTTCCCACGACTGCATGGATTTCTTCCCGTGTGCCCCAGTTCCCACTCACGTTCCAAGGGTTATGGTTTAATGAGTTGTGACCATGCTACGCTGGCAACACCTTACGGGCTGCCTGACGGAACCCTTGCTGATTTGCTTTGACGCAAAACGGTGCATCTCGCGGTAGGTTTGGATCTTTTCATGTACATGTGAAATATAAAGCTAATCTTTAATCTTTGCAAAGTATTATTGAGAAATGAAAAATGGAAAGTGACAGCCTTGAGCACTGCCGAATTTCTAGGCCAGTCAAAAAGCACATTAAAAAAAACTTAATTAGGTCAATAAATAGAACACCCGCCGCAAGATCTGTACCTTGTGGAAAGACAATATTAATCACCATGAATCGTATTATTTGTCATGGTTAAATCCTCCTGAAATAGTACTTCTTGCATATTCCTGGAATTTTGTTTACTTCAGGAACACTGCAATGTAATTTGAGCTAAACGTATTTATTAATGTTAATCACAGAACTAACTTCTCAAAACACTCATACAGTCCAGAAACATCAGTCACTATTCTTTGCCACAGGAGTCTGAATAAGGGTGGGAATATGGAAAGGTCTAGGAATGCCGAGGTTAGCCACCAAAGTTGATCATAAGATGTCGGCTCATGCCTGCAAAATCTCCCGTGCTGAAGTTAGCTCAGTAGGCCATTGTGGGCAGTCAGCAAGCAGAAACTGAATGCCCCACAAAGTTACAGTGTACATTTATTATCAAAGTACACATATGCCACCATATACAACCTTGAGGTTAATTTTCTTGTGGACATTCAAATAAACACACAGAAACATAACAGGATCGATGAAAACTGCATACAGCAAGATAGACAAACAAGCAATGTGCAAAAGACAACAAACAATGCAAAAACCAAAATAAAATATTAATAAATAAGCAATAAATATCAAGAACATAAGATGAAGGGTCCTTGAAAGTGACTTCAGAAGTTTTCTAATGACTCTGCCATAGTTGGATGCATCAGCAAGGGAGATGAGGCTGAGTACAGGGCTATGGTAGGAAACTTTGTCACATGGTGTGAGCAGAGTTATCTGCAGCTTAATGTGAAAAAGACTAAGGAGCTGAGGAGGGCTAAGGCACCGGTGACCCCTGTTTCCATCCAGGTGGTCAGTGTGGACATGGTGGAGGATTACAAATACCTGGGGATAAGAATTGGCAATAAACTGGACTGGTCAAAGAACACTGAGGCTGTCTACAAGAAGGGTCAGAGCCGTCTCTATTTCCTGAGGAGACTGAGGTCCTTTAACATCTGCTGGACGATGCTGAGGATGTTCTACAAGTCTGTGGTGGCCAGTGCTATCATGTTTGCTGTTGTGTGCTGGGGCAGCAGGCTGAGGGTAGCAACCACCAACAGAATCAACAAACTCATTCGTAAGGCCAGTGATGCTGTGGGAATGGAACTGGACTCTCTGACAGTGGTGTCTGAAAAGAGGATGCTGTCCAAGTTGCATGCCATCTTGGACAATGTCTCCCATCCACTACATAATGTACCGGTTGGGCACAGGAGTACATTCAGCCAGAGACTCATTCCACCGAAATGCAGCACAGAGCGTCATAGGAAGTCATTCCTGCCTGTGGCCATCAAACTTTACAACTCCTCCCTTGGAGGGTCAGACACCCCGAGTCGATATGCTGGTCCTGGACATATTTCCTGACATAATTTACATATTATTTAATTATTTATGGTTTTATATTGCTATATTTATACTACTCTATTCTTGGTTGGTGCAACTGTAACAAAACTCAGTTTCCCTCAGGATCAATAATGTATGACTATCTATCTATCTATCTATCGTAAGTTGTGGTTATAGCTCAGTGTTGGGCAGAGTGCTGAGAATACTAGTTATGAGCCAAATCTTTGATTTTGTGGGGATCCCTCTAAAGGCTTTGATATGAACTCACCTGGAGAGTGCCAGTGTTCAAAGTCGGACATACAACATGGAATGGCAGTTCACTATAGTCCCATTAACATAAAAAGGCAAAATCAACATACCCAGCAATCAAGGCAAAGAATTTGGAGAATTAATTTGAGAGCTACTAACCCTTCAATAGAAGTAGTCTAGAAATTCTAATGCACTTGAATTGGTGTGCCTGATGGTCAAGGTTGAAAATTACCATAACCATTTGTCCGAAAACATCGACTGTACTCTTTTCCATAGATGCTGCCTGGCAGGCTAAGTTCCTCCAGCATTTTGTGCGTGTTGTTCAGATCCAGCATCTGCAGATTTTCTCTTGTTTGTCATTTGTTGAATGTCAGCTATTGAGTGGGTGCTGAATATTTTCAGGAACAAAAATGGACCAAAATTAAATTCCTAAGGTGGTCAGGGGTGGCACTGTAGGCTTGTAGGCTTGTAGGCTAGGTCAGCATTGAAAGTAAATGACCTGGGGGCTGGGGTGAGCGAGGAAAGTCTGGTGCAGGGCTGAGACGTATAAAACGGGTAGAGACTGAAGCCCTAGTGAAGCAGACTGGGATTCTTGATCCTCAGCAACTCATAGATCACGGAGGCAATATTGCCTTGAGGTGGGTGACTCACAGAACCTACCTCAGATGGGTTCCAGTCCAGCATAACACCGTGAAAATCTGATTGCCACAGAAATGAATAACATCTAACAATTCTTGCTCCGAGGGCAACATTGTCAAATCTCTTCCACAACACATCCAAAGATCATTGGATGGGGAGTTGCATCTACTTCTACACCTACTAGCCTAGAAATTCAGAAGAGTGGCTTTCAGCACAGTGTTTTCTGAAAATCTTCTCTTTTTCCAGAGCCGACCACATCTGTGGCCATTTCTGGGCTGAATCATTCCACACCAGAAAACTAGGTTGTAAATCCACCCCCCTCTGAAAGCAACCACAACAACATGTAGATAAAATTTACGCCAGTAACACACTGCGAGGGGAAGTTGGTGGAAGCAGATATGATAGCAATATTTTAAAAAGCACATGGATACGGAGGAAATGGAGAGAAATGGATCATTTGCAGGTAGATGGGATTAATCTAGTTTGGCACAATGGTCAGCACATGCATTGAAACGAAGGGTCTGCTCTATGTTCATTTGTGAATCGTTCTGTAGTGAGAAATAACACTGCAATATTTACTTGACTAAAATCCAGATGTGCTGCATCAGCACAAGAACTTGTCAAGAACCTTATTTTTCACTTCGAAGGGAATCTACGTGCTGAGTGGGTCTGCACTGCAGACAGGTATTACTGCTGTAAGGGTCCATTTTCTGATACTGTTACAGTGAGTTACCCACAGCTCTTTGACTATCCGCCTTCCTTGCAATACCCCTGGAAGATTTATTTTTAAAAAGTATTTGTAGAAATAAGAAGAAAGGTAAAGGAAGGTTTATATCCAATTGCCTAAATGTTAATCTGGTATCTGTGAACACCACTTTCATAGCATCACAGAAATGTACTGTAATAAAGGAGACTGGTTGGTGCATCATGTCCAAACCAACCAATAAACAGCCACCTAGACTAAACCAATTTCCGTAACCATTTAATATTTTGTCTTGTATTATGTCATATTTCATTATGATGGGGTGTCCATCCAGCCTGTTTCCTAACTCTCAGAGCAACCCAATCAGACCCACTCATTTCCCGACGCGCTCAATCGCCATCAATAAATCTGAGAGAATGTGCAAACACCACACAGCACCAGAGGTCAGGATTAAACCGCACCACTGTCGCTGTCAGACAGCTGTACTAGCTGCAACACCTCTGTGCTGCCTTGCAGGTTGTGGCCAATCTGCTTCCACTATCTTTTCAGACTGATAGTTCTTAACTCCACTCTACTTTAGGTAGAAATACTTCTACATCTAAATTTCTTCTACATCTAAGCCCATTGGTTGTTAGATATCTGCCAAGAGTAACAAATTCTTGATACTTACTCTGTCTAGTCTTCTCGTACATTTTTCTATACACTGTCTACTATGTCCAAAGGGACCAACCCTAGCATTGTAATGTCGCCTCATCCCTGAATGGCTCCTTCCTTCACTAAACCAGACACCAGGACCAGTACACGTTTTACTTTTGGACAACCAGTCTGGCTTCGGATGAAGAGTGTACTTCTGGAGTTCCCGTTGATGGCCTAAAACGTTGAGATATTAGCTGTGCAGATTCTGAACACAGGCAGGGCTTTCAGCAATAGAACTTTCCAAGTAAAAGTAGTGGATGCAGCCCTCCCCACCACTGAGTACATCCACAAAGAACACCGTCGCAGGAAAGCAGCATCCATCATAAGGGACCCCCCCACCACCTAGGTCATGATCTCTTCTCACTGTGCTGCCATCAGGAAGAAGAAACAGGGGTCTCAGGACTCACACCACCAGGCTCAGGAACAGTTATTACCTGTCAGCCATCAGGCTTCTGAACCAGAGGAGATAACTTCACTCAGCTTCACATGTCTCATCCCTGTTCCCTCAACCAATGGACTCACTTTCAAGGACCCATTGTCTCATGTTCTCGATATCCATTAATTATTTATTATTATTATTATTGTTCCCTTTTCTTTCTTTTTTGTCAGCCCTGTTAGTGCAGTCTTTCATTGATTATATCTGCTACGGTTATTTGATTTATTAAGTATGCCCACAAGAAAATAAACCTCAGGGTTGTATATGGTGACATACATGTACTTTGATATTAAATTTACTTTGACTGTTACCATGTCAACATGATTAAAACAAGATGAGAATCTGGCTTTGTCGCACACACGTTCTTGGAAGCTATTGGAACCAGAATGGCTCCAGTGTGACATCCGCTGTGCACACACAAATTAGTGTTTGGACTCATACTACTTTCTCCTTTAAAGATCTGCCTGCCTAAAGGATGCAGTTTGGCCCAACTACGATGTCAAGGATCAGTGAAACAGCATCCATGCTCTCATACCTAATATTCTAGCTAATGTCTCAGAGTCACACAACGTTGAAAGTACATTCAGCAGCAAAGACCACAACTCTCCAACACTACCCCTAATTCACATACGCACCACAAAATAATGTGCAAGTTAAAGAGACCACCCAGTACTAGCCAGTGAGCTTGATTTCCACTAGCTATCTGAGGTCCTGTAGCTGTTTGTGATTTCGCGAAATCCTGAAAGGTAAAGTGAACAGGTGGAACACTCTACCTTTGATAAAAAAAAAGGAATCTGCCAAGGACGTTCAATAATAAATTCTCCTTTTTGAACTTCAGTGAGATGTCTGTGCTTTAGTAATAACGCCTAGGCTGAAGCATGCCACGACCACAGCTTCCGAGCAGTAGGAGACGCGTGTGCCAGTGGCTGTGAAGGTCACTGTGATGATGAACTATTATGCTTCAGGACACTTCCAGCTTAGAACTGTTAATATTTTTAACTATCCCCTGGGTGCACTTCCAAAGAGAGTCAACCATATCTCATTATTCTTTGCCAAAGCGCAGAACACAGAGTGAGCACGCAGCTTCATGAGAATTGTGGACTTCCGTGTCAGCAGACATAGAATGCAATCATTGTCACAATTTTCATTAATTAATTTATTTCTTGAGATACAGCACAGAATTTGCCCTTCCAGCCTTTCGAGCGAGCCACCCAGCAAACCTCGATTTAACCCTAGCCTAATCACTGGACAATTTACAATGACAAATTAACCTACCAACTGATACGTCTTTGGACTGTGGAAAGAAACCAGAGCACCCGGAGGAAAACCATGCGGTCATGGGGAGAACGTACAAACTCCTTATAGACGGCGCTGGAATTGGCGGCACAGTAGCGTAGTGGTTGGCTCAATGCTTTACAGTACCAGGGACCCAGGTTGAATTCCCTCTGTTGCCTGTAAGAAGTTTGTACATTCTCCCCATGACCACGTGGGTTTCCTCCAGGTGCCCTGTTTTCCTCCCATCGTCCAAGGACGTACTGTTCGGTAAGTGAAGTGATCATTGTAAGTTATCCTGTGATTAGGCAAGGATTAAATTGCAGAATGGCATGAAGGGCCGGTAGGACTGATTCTGTGCTATAACTCAATCCATCAATCAATAAATAAATAGATAGGTAGATTAACAAGCAAACAAACCAGAGCATGCGGTGGAAACCCACACGGTCACAGGGAGAACATATCCTTACAGCGTTCCACGTATTAGAAGCACGTGTTAAAATTGAAATTTAGCGAGCCTGGAGGGGATTCCATCTCCTCATTGTCCAGTTAGCATGTGGTCATAAACAAATGATCAATTATCTCTGCGACCAGTATCATGGAACCCCCTTCTGTTGCAGCTCATCATGCCAAGCACAGTTCAGCAATCACAACTAACTTCAAAATATAACCACTGGGAGACAAAGGATATTTGGCGGAGATATAGAACTTTGTATCCACAGCAACATTTAGAAAAAAGGCGCCATGTTACCACATAAAATGTGGTAGAGCAAACCATTGATGTGCTGGAATAAGGATTCTGTTTCCGTGGAGAAGTCCTGCCATATACAGCTAGGTAGAAGACATCATGATTTGTTGGGCACTGCACAATCTCCCTATCACCACTTCTCTGCAAACCGAATATTGAGCAAAAAAAGAACATAGGAATGCAGAAGGTTGTAGACTCAGCAGATCCCACCATCAAGGCCATCTTCAAGGAGTAGTGTTTCAGGAAGGGAGCACTCATCATTAAAAATCCTCACCATTTGGGATATGCCCTCTTCTCGCTACTACCATTAGGAAGGAGGTTCAAGTGCCTGAACATAGAGAAGGGGCAGGAGGGAGAAGAAAAGATAAGGAGCCAATCTATATTGCAAAAATCTGGTCTCAATATCCAAGATCAACTCATTTGACCACAATACCAATACGTAAAGTCCTTGTACTTCATTGACCACCTTACTTTCACCTTGTTGTAGACCAACCTGAAACAATGCAAAATTACAACCAACATAAAATAAATAATCTAAATAATCCTAGTGCTCTTGTGCTTCCCCTAGCGCTATCTGTCCCTGTGTTCTCTGAAATGCTGGCACAGTGACTACAAGTTTGTTGTTGAAGGACGGTGCAGTGTAAGAGTTTACACGTGGCCTTGAATTTCACCTTGACCAGTTCTGGGTCCAAAGGCTGCGTTTTTTCAGTCCGAGTGCCCACAGTCAGGCCTGCAGGCTGAAAGCTAAAACTATAGTTCAAATCAAGTGACACTGGGGTGTCTGTGAATGTGGTCATACTGAGTGAGGTAACAACTTGACAAAGACTCCCTTGGAGCAACACCTCAGCGATCCAGATAAGCATGTTGGAGGCAAGAGCGTTGGACAATTCTGAGAGTTGGGGAGCACCGTTGAACAGTGGCATACATGGGCTTAACAGCAGCAACTTGTGTTAACACGACATCAAGCTGAGCTTGTGTGATAGAAGTTTGAACTGCCAATGCACATCCAGACACTGGGTGGAATCTGGTTGTACTGCAATGGAAGCTGAGATATTGCCTGTCACAGACTGCATTATGGTTCGGCCGAGGGTTGCTCACTGTAAAATGCTAACTGTAGAATGGATGGGCTTCAACTTCTGCCCTGTGCAAAGTTAGTGCAGTCTCCTCCATGCTCCTTGGTATTCAATGCTAACTTTCTGAAAAGCTTCTCAATCTTATTGGAAATGCATAAGCATCCACTTTCCTGCAATTACCTATAAAATAAAGGGATGTTTTACTGGAGGCATAAAACTACTTTTATTGATCTAATGAGCAACCACTGGCAATGGTTTACCTTCATAATGTATTGCCATCCACTCCTGGTGCCAAGATCAATACACATACTTAAAACCAAAATTTGTGACTAGGGCCACAATGCACAGCAAAATACAAAAATATCACACTTTGGGTTCCTGTCAATGAATCAGGCATTGCAATTGGCTATTATTTTTTATCTTTAATGCATTCCTTTCATATATGGCTGTTACAATTTAGTTGTCTTTCCCTTAAACCCCTTGACAGGTCGATGATGAATCCTCTCTGGAACTGCTGCAGTCCTTGTGGCAAGGTTTGTGTTGGTCTTTCTAGCCCATTTCAGAAGGCAGTAAAGAGCAAAGCAACTGGTAAGGACAGCAGAATTTCTTTCCACAGGATTTTAATGAACCTGGATTGGTCTTAAAAGTTACTGGTTGACATTAATGAAAACACCTTCTTAATCCAGATTTTTAAAAAATTAATTAAATTTAAATTCCCCAGCTGCTAAATGGAATTTGAACTCATGTCTCATTAAGACAAGCCTCAAGACTACCAGCTATCAAATTACTACTTTATTACCATCCCTGTGCAACCATTGCAAAAAAGAAACAGCAGCCAGGCAAATTGTCCCAATCTGAAATAATGTTGGAAATGCTCAGCCATCAGGCAGCATCAGTGGAGACAGAATCCTGATGAAATATCTTTGACTTGAACCACTGACAACACTTCTCTCCAAAGACATTGCCTAAACTGCAGAGTACTTAAAAAATGTTATAATTTGGATTTTCAGTATCTGCATTTTAGCTAATTTTGTCTAAAGTAAAATTCAAGTCAGATTCTGCAAATACACTGCAATCAATTCACCTGCTTTGGTAGTAGGGGTTTATAAATCTTTGATCAGACTGCACTTTGGAGTATTATGAGCAGTTTTGGGCCCCGTATCTATGAACAGATCTGCTGGTATTGCAGAGGGTCAAGAGGAGGTTCGCAAAAATAAGCACAGGAATGAAAGGGTTAATGTATGAGTCTGGGCCTGTACTCACTGGAGTTTAGAAGAAGGAGAGGGAATTTCATTGAAACCCATCAAATATTGAAGTCCTCAACAGAGTGAATGTGGAGGGGATATTTCCTGTAACCAGATAGCACAGTCTCAGAATACAAGGATATCATTCTAGAACAGACTTGAGAAAGAATTGCTTTGGCTAGAGTTCAAAGTTCCAAGCAAATTTATTATCAAAGGACATATATGTCCATAAGATATAGGAGCAGAGGTAGGCCATTTGGCCCATCGAGTCTGCTCCACCATTCAATCATGGGCTGATCCAATTCTTCCAGTCATCCCCACTCCTCTGCTTTCACCCCATACCCTTTGATACCCTGGCTAATCAAGAACCTACCTATCTCTGCCTTACATACACCTAGTGACTTGGCCTCCACACCGCTCATGGCAACAAATTCCACAGATTTACCACCCTCTGACTAAAGTAATTTCTCTACATCTCAGTTCTAAAAGGACGTCCTTCAATCCTGAAGTCGTGTCCTCTTGACCTAGAATCCACTACCATGGGAAATAACTTTGCCATATCTAATCTGTTCAGGCCTTTTAACATTCAGAATGTTTCTATGAGATCCCCGCTCATTTACCTGAACTCCAGGGAATACAGCCCAAGAGCTGTCTGATGTTCCTCATATGGTAACCCTTTCATTCCTGGAATCATTCTTGTGAATCTTCTCTGAACCCTCTCCAATGTCAGTATATCCTTTCTAAAATATGGATCCCAAAATTGCACACAATACTCCAAGTGTGGTCTCACGAGTGCCTCAACATCACATCTCTGCTGTTATATTCTATACCTCTAGAAATGAATGCCAGTATTGCATTCACCTTCTTCACAACCGACTCAACCTGGAGGTTAACCTTTAGTGTACCTTGCACAAGGCCTCTCAAGTCCTTTTGCATCTCTGCATTTTGAATTCCCTCCCTACCTAAATAATAGTCTGCCCGTTTATTTCTTCCACCAAAGTGCATGACCATACACTTTCCAACATTATATTTCATTTGCCACTTCTTTGCCCATTCACCTAAACTATCTAAGTCTCTCTGCAGGCTCTCTGTTTCCCCAACACTATACGTTTCTCCACCTATCTATGTATCATCAGCAAATTTAGCTACAAATTCATTAATACCGTAGTTCAAATCATTGACGTACATCGTAAAAAGCAGTGGTCCCAACACCAACCCCTGTGAAACTCCATTGGTAACCAGCAGCCATCCAGAATAGGATCCCTTTATTTCCACTCTCTGTGTTTTCTGCCGACCAGCCAATACTCCACCCACGCTAGTAACTTCCCTATAATTCCCTGGTCTCTTATCTTGCAAAACAGCCTCATGTGCAGCACCTTGTCAAAGGCCTTCTGAAAATCCAAGTACACCACGTCTACTGCATCCCCTTTATCTACCCTGTTTGTAATTTCCTCAAAGAATTGCAGTAGGTTTGTTAGGCAGGATTTTCATTTCAGGAAACCATGCTGGCTTTGGCCTATCTTGTGATGTGCCTCCAGGTACTCCGCAATCTCATTCCTAACAATCAATTCCAACAACTTCCCAACCACTGATGTCAGGCTAATAGGTCTATAGTTTCCTTTCTGCTGCCTCCCAACCTTCTTAAATAGCGAAGTAACTTTTGCAATTTTCTAGTCATCCAGTACAATGCCAGAATCTTGAAAGATCATTGGTAATGTCTCTGCAATCTCTCCAGCTACCTCCTTCAGAACCCGAGGGTGTATTCCATCAGGTCCAGGAGATTTATCCACCCTCAGACAATTAAGCTTCCTGAGCACCTTCTCAGTCGTAATTTTCACTGCACAAACTTCACTTCCCTAACACTCTTGAATGTCCAGTATACTGCAGACGTCTTCCACTGTGAAGATTGACGAAAAATATGCATTCAGTTCCTCTGCCATCTCTGCATCTCTCATTACAATATCGCCAGCGTCATTTTGTATTGGTTCTATATCTATCCTCAACTCTCTTTTATCCTTTATATACTTACAAAAACTTTTAGTATCTTCTTTGATATTAGTTGCCAGCTTCCTCTCATAATTCATCTTTTCTTCCTGAATGACCTTCTTAGTTTCCGTCCACAAGTTTTAAAAGCTCCCCAATCCTCTATCTTCCCACTAGCTTTGGATTCCTTGTATGCCCTCTCTTTTGCTTTTACTTTGGCTCTGTAAGCCACAGTAGTGTCCTTCTTCCCTTTGAAAATTTCTTCTTATTTGGAATATATCTGTCTTGCACTTCCCTCATTTTTCGCAGAAACTCTAGCCATTGCTGCTCTGCTGTCCTTCCTGCAAATATCTCTTTCCCGTCAACTTCGCCCAGTTCCCCTCTCATGCCATTGTAATTTCCTTTATTCCACTGAATTACCAACACATTGGATTTTATTTTTTCCCTCTCAAACTTCAATGTGAACTCAAACATATTGTGATCACTCTTCCCTAAGAGTTCCTTAACCTTAAGCTCTCTTATCACCTCTGGATCATTGCACAACACCCAATCCAGCACAGCCAATCCCCTAGTGGGCTCAACAGCAAGCTGTTCTAAAAAGCCATCCCTTGCATAAGCAACCCTGAGATTCATTTTCTTGCAGGCATACTCAATAAATCCATAGCAGAATAATAACCGTAACAGAATCAATGAAAGACCGCACCAACTTGGGCAGTCAGCCAGTATGCAAAAGACAACAAACTGTGCAAATTCAAAAAGAAAGAAATAATAATAATAATAATAATAAATAAGTAAGCAATCAATGTCAAGAACATGAGATGAAGAGTCCTTGAAAGTGAGTCCATAGGTTGTGAGAATATTTCAGTGAATGATTTGTGTAATCTGTGGAATTCGCTACCATGAATGGCTGTTGAGGTCAGGTCATTGAGTATACTTAAAGGGGAGATTGGTAGGTTCTTTATTACTTAGGGTGTGAAAGGTTACGGGGAGAAGGCAGAAGAATCAGGTTGAGAGGGAAAATAAATCAGCCATGATTGAATGTTAGAGCATACTTGATGTCCTAATTTTGCTCCTATGTCTTAAGGTCTAAAAATGCTGTAATTGCCTGGCAGTCAGGCAGCATCAGTGGAGATAGAATTCTGATGAAATATCATTCGCCTGAATCACTGGCGATGCTTCTCTCCACAGATGTTGCCCAGCCTGCTGAGTACTTAAAAACAAAAATGTTTTCACTTGGATTTTCAGTAGCTGAGGCAACTGTCATTTGTCTCAGGCAAAACATAGATCAGATGCTGCAAATACAATCCATTCACCTGCTTGGGTATAAAGGATGAGGTATGATAATAAACTTGGGTTAATCATGCAAGCCACTGTGGGAAACTCTACAGCCTGTGCTGAAACGTGCACTTGTACAATCTTACAGACCTTCCTAGACACTAAGAGAAACTGATAAGCTTATGATGGATTCATACATCAGTTTCAGCTACAATTGATTTATTTATTTAAAGATGCTGTGCAGAACAGGTCATTCTGACCCAATGAGCTTCCCCACCCAGCAACCCACCTACTTAACACTAGCCTAATCGCAGGGCAATTTACAATGAGCAATTAACTACTAACTACTGTGTCTTTGGTCTGTGGGAAGAAACTGGAGCACCTGGAGGAAATCCATGCATACAAACATTTTATAGTTGGTGCTAACCAAGCTCTGACGCCCCGAGCTGTAGTAGTGTCGTGCTAACTGCTATACTACCATAGCACGAAGTTAAGAAGAAGCTTGCGTGAAGGCTAGCATAGACTATTTGGGCCAAATGGCCAGTTTCTGTGCTGCAATGCAATGCAACACTTTGATAGTCTGTACATCTGTTATGTGAATAAACACAACAGGATTTTAGGAATCTGTCTCCCCTCACATGAATAAAACCTTCTAGCTCAGTTTCACAGTTTGACATTGTCTCAACCTTTTCCTGTGTAACGGAATCCATTCATTTAAAAACAAAATCCATGCAGAGGAATTTGAGCTTAGCTTCAAGTGCACAGCAGGACAAAACTAATAGCAGGGGTCTTTAAGAAGTTCTTAATCTTACATGTCCTTTCAATAAGCAAAGCTATATTAAATGTGTTTGAATACATATTATATCTATATATCAGCATTAATGAGTTGCAATGCTAAATACCAGACACTCATTAAATTGTAACTGGATTTGTTCAGTGGTTTGATTGGTAAGTCTGTGAACGAATTATTGATAACAGCATTCCATTTATGAAGAGGCAAACATCCAGACGCTCCACAACATGAATGGCCAGAAAGAGAGGAAGGAAAAGAACATAGTGAGAGAGAGAGTGAGGAAGGAGTGTCTATTATTACTCTCTGAACTAGCAACTTTTGTGACAACTATATTCTGAGGCGGATGCACTGCAGAAAAATACTGCCACAGTTATGAAGCTGATAAGGCTGTGTGTTGAAGAGTTCTTAGTGTGGCTTAGAATAAAAGAACTACCATGTGAAACACTTTTAGTCACAAGTGCTAAATGACTAGAAAAATATTGGTTGTCAGTGGCACTTGCTTCCCAATATACAGTTCTATGATTTTAAAATAATTAATGTATGGGAGCCCTCCCACTCATTGACTGACTCTCTGTCATACATGGTCAAAGAACTACAAGTGAATTACCTTATATTTGATGTACAAGAAGTATTTCATAAGTATTAACACCATTACCTGGACCAAATTTAACTATGGAGGACATCGAGGGTTTTATTATGTGGTGTGGGCAAGGTGCACTATTTAATCGACTAAAGAACTGCACTGTCCTTGCTGGACAAATGTCTGCCTCCTTCTCTGGTAGCATCATGATAAACTCTGCTCTCAATTAACAGCTATTCTGTGTAGGGCAAAAATGTGTCAAGATTTTCAATGTGCAAACAAAGAGTTAACTGAAATTAACGTGTCAATTGCACCAGCTGAAAGAGCCTTCTCATCTTTTGTATGGGATGTACCGTATGCACAGTGTATGTTTATATTGGCAAAGAAGTTGTAACTTCCTCAGTCGCTTGTATTAACCGTGCATAAATAGGAGCAGCTGCACGTTGTGCTCTGCCTCCGAAACTCGCGTCAATTAACTTTATTTTATCTGCCTGTTTAATACATGTGCTGGAAGATAAATTTCTACTGAACTTTCTTTAGAATGCCCTCATCTGAGTCAGTTCCAAACAGTGTTTTTTTTAAACCGATCTCTACCATTACATAAAAGTATATCAGTGAAGGTGAATCACACCCCAGTGGGAACACAGTTTCCAGTGCCTGGTTTTCAGACCTAATTAATGTTAATTGCAGAGAGATTGTCAGACCTCTAGAGCCATGAACTTCAGACCAGGTGAATAAGCACAGCCCGAAGACGAACAGGGGGTGAAGCAGAGATGGGATGTGCATGGAGAATTTTTATTTTAAATTTTTCTGATACGGCGTCATTTATAAGGTAGCATTCTTAATCAGTCTGAACATATTTGTTTGCTAGTCAGTCAACCATAATTCTGTGACTATGAAGCCTCACACCGTGTCAGCCAGGCCTTGTACGGATGGCAGAATCCCTCCCCAAAGCCCAGTAGTAAACCAAATGTTCTGTTTTAAAACAATCCTCTAGTTCCATGACTATCTATTATAAGACTAGTCTTTTTTAAAAGTTCTACAATTCTGCAAAGTGTGAGTGGCAAAGAAGAGGTCGAATTCTATTTCTTATGGTTCAACAGCAACTTCATTTTGTATTATTTTCTAATATATTTACCTCTTGGACTGAACCTCCAACTACCGTTTAACCACTCATTGACATATGAAAAATGCCACGTTTGGTTGCCTGAAGAAACAACAACCAGTATTCGGCCAAATACAATTGAGGTATCCTCTACGTAACACCCGAAAATGACTGCTGTAGCTCTAAATTTAATTTCCTCCTCAGTTCTGAAAAGATGGTCGGTGATAATAATTTCACCAACTTGGTATTAGTTTGCAGGCTACTCTTACATAGGGAGTGGCAGGCCACCTAGCCCAACAGGATCTTATTATCTGATCATGGCTACTCTGTATTCCATTTCTGTGGGACTACTTAGAGAGTTCTACTTTTTGATACCCTGAGTAAGGATATATTTTCAACTTCCTCCGTGCAGACCTAAAATTTAGATTTGGAATTCAGAAGGAGTCCGTCATACTTCAGCCAAAATAGTCCACCACTGTTCAATGGTTCAGTTCAATATCAGAATACGTATACAGTTTGCAACCTGAAATTCTTACTCTTCACAGACATCCATGAAACAAGGAACTCCATAGAATGCATAATAGAAACATTAGAACCCACAATCAGAGACACAACTGTTCAATAGTTCCTCTACAATCTGCACCACTTTCTCAAGCAATTCTCAGACTGAGAAAGAATTGCTTTGATACTGAGCATTTTTCATTCTTCCCACAACAATGCCACACTTTACAACCAATGAAATAATTCATGAGTGTGGTCACTGTTGTATGGATTGTGGTGGCCAATCTCCATACAGCATCCTCCCACCAGACAGTTTGGTTGTTGAGTGTTAGTTAAGTGATGTTAGTTGAGTGATAAATGTGTTGTTAAGGCTCTGAAGGGAATCCTAGTCCCTACAGCTAGTTGCAAGGCAGCTTGGCTGCGGTTACTTTCATTAAAACTCTGGAAATAACATTCTTGAATAATGACAGTGCTTAAAAAGACAGGAAGGAAATGGGTGCATGGAAAATCTCTTGGCAAAGTGTATCACCAGATTGCTTAAAAAAACACAGATCTTCGAAGAATAATTCATTGTTTAGAAAGCATAATGTCCCTTCGTAGTGTGGCTTACTATAAACTGACAGGGAAAAATGCTTCACCAACACAGAAAACAACATTTTCCTACATTCTCCAACTGCATCCTTGGTACCAACATCCCACAAGGTCATCCCTAACTAACTCAATGATGGGACATCAAATTGAAATACAGGTCATGATGAAAGATCAGAAATCAAGCTTAAAATAGATTTTATCCTTGTGTAAAAGGCAACAAGGAAAGTAACATTTTGACTTCCACAAAACTCCACAGTTAATTGTATAAACTCAAAAGCAGTTCCAATTCTATATGCAATAGTGTGGCATGAGCCTCAAAATCAATTTCAGACTTTGACTGAATTCCTAATAGCTGGGAAACTAAAATTTAAAAAAAACCAGCAAATGCCAGAAACACTCATCAGGTAAGGCAATCTCCATGTAGACAAAATATGGGTTAGTATTCCAACTCTTTATTCTTTCAGCTCAAAGTGTCAGAGGGGATGGGCAAAGCAGGTGGCTGAAATCACAAATATACGTAGGAACCCACATCTAAAATGAACAATAAAACAAATGGGAAAACACTCCATTTTCTGTGATAATTTCTATGTTCATTTTTGAAATGATCCTACCTGAAAAAGTTACATTGCTGTGCTAAGTTTGGGACAGATTTTGGAGTCAACACTCTGCACTACTAAGTCTTATGTCAGCATTTATAATGAAATATGCCTGTGTAAAGTCCCCTACTTTGGTTTAACATCTGAAGGTTGCACTCCAGAGAAATTCCTTTTCACTGGACCTTCATGCTGCGGAGGAATAGATTCATCAAAAGAATTAAATAGGCATGCATACTTAACAGATTCACGAGTTCACGGGTAACATGAAGCACACGTACCGTCACCAACAAATTGGAGGAGAGCTAAATCAATCTGACGCTTCCAAGGTGAGCTTTTCTGCAAAGCTATCCCATAGCCAGTGGTTGAGAAGACGTATCCACTGCCAATTGTTACAAGCTTGCATCCTTCATCTCTTCCAGCCATGTAATTCAGCACTGCTGCGTCATATATGAACGCATCCAACTTTCTAAAATAAAAGAAGTGAAATGACTGAAAAGAGCACCATCGGGTTTGCAGAAAGGAGGCATGCACTCTAGGAGTAAAGCAAGACACAACTGCTGCATACTCAAGTTGTGCTTAATAAAAAAGAATCCCCCAACTTGCATTTCACTAATTCTTATTAGCGACTGATGTCCTAAAGCTGCAACAGAGACTTTAACACTATTCCTGACCATTGTTGACAACATTGGGTAAGTTCTGTGGGATGAAGTTTCTTGGAACAATCGTTGGAAGGACAGTGTCCCAAGAACACCATACTTCCAATCTATTATCAGTCCAAGTTTAGAACTATCACAACAGCTGCAATGGTGTTGCTCCTAATATTACTTCTGAACATTGTGAATTAGTTTAGAGTAATGACATCAAATCAGTTTTACCCTCAGTGTAGGCAGAATGAAAAGGTGGTGGCTAATGGCTCATTACACTGTAACAAGAAGTGCTGCGTGCTTCACATGGCATGATCCAAATTTGAATTGATACTATGGGGTGCCCTTACAGCCTCTGGCAACTTCAGAAGATTGTCCCCATAGCAACTCATCCTGCAATCTCAATAATTGCTAGAGCAAAGTTAGCAAAGTTAACATTTATATTAGCTTCAAACTGTTTAAAGAACAGATCAAGTTATTCCATTCATAATTGGTGTTCACATTCCATCCTTGATTTCTCCCTCTCTTCTAACCCTTATCAACATATCCTTCTGTACTCTTTCATCTTATCCCTAGAGAACATGCCAAAAAGTAACAAAGAATACAAATGTAATTGAACTTTTTTTGGAAGCAAATTCCACATTCTTGCCAGTCTCCTAAGTTTCCTGTTGAATCTATCAGTGTCCAAGTCCCTTACACTTGGTATTTGCTATGATCAATACCAGAAAAATCCTTTGAGCACAGACCCTTTTAAAGTTTTGCACAATCCTGAAACCCTCCAGCAAATTCTTCTAGTCACTTGCAAAGGTTATAATACTGAATGATGTGTTCAGTCACCCCATTCCACCACCTTAATCCCAAACTCTGAAATTTCCATTTATCTATGTCTATGCAAGTGTATTATCAATATTCTCCATTATAAAATCCAATACCACCTTACTTAAAAAAAAAGAACTGCCTATTTGGAAAAGCTTGGCTGAAATTCTTCTCAGATCAGTGGTCATTGAAAGCAGGTGTCAGATATGGAGAAAAGGAGTACAACATGCATTTGCTAAAATGCAACAGACTGGAGATGAACTAATATGCAAAAACTGCAACATACACTCAGTGGTCACTTTATTCGCTACACCTACATACCTGCTCATTAGTGCAAATATCTATCAGCCAATCCTGTGGCAGAAAAAGTTATGCATAAGAGCATGAAGATATGGTCAAGAGGTTTGGTTGTTCAGACCAAACAGCAGAATGGGAAAGAAATGCTATCTAAGTGACTTTGACCATTGAATGATTTTTGGTGGCAGATGGGGTGGTTTGAGTATCTCAGAGGCTTCTGATTTGCTGGGATTTTCATGCACAACAGTCATTAGAATTTACAGAGAGTGATGCAAGGAAAAAAAATCATCCAGTGAGTGGCAGTCCTGTGGACAAAAGTGCCTTGGAAGTGGATGAGGTCAGAAGAGAATGGCCAGACTGTTTCAAGCTGCAGGAAGAGAACAGTAACTTAATTAACAAGGTCACACAACAGTGGTGTGCAGGAGAACATTTCTGAATGCACAACACTTCAAACACTGGAATGGATGGTCTACAGCAGAAGACCATGAAAATGCGTTCAGTGGCCATTGCATTAGGTACAGGAGGTATCTAATCGTGGCCACTGAGTGTATACTGTCAACCAAAAGTGACTTCACTTTTGTATCTCACAGCTCTTCAGTCTATGTTGAACAGAAATTTTGATTAACTCTGCTGCTCGAATTTCTGATAAGTTTTGCCTCTTAGCCACAAATATGCAATCAAAATAATAAGTGAAAATTAGGACAGAATATTTCAAATTAAACTGGACAGTGGATTACCTCGGTATGCTTTGAACCAATTTTTAATACCTTTTAAAATTCCTTCAGTTGAAGACCACATTTTTATAATACCCATGGTCAATCCAATGGGAGATTGACTGATATAATTTTACATTTATTAAATAGATTTAAGAACATTTCTTAGGGCAGCATTGCAAGGGAATTAATTAACCATTCATAATAGTTCCCTAGTGGGTCAAATAGAGTACCATCTTCACAGAATCAATAAAGCAAATATTATGTATAAAGTTTAGCAATCTTCTGACTTTCACTGTTTAGTTCCCACATGGCAAGCTTGTCAAGATGTTCTTCACTAGAATGATCCTTTGAATGGCAATGTTTCCCCTGTGTTAAACTGCACACTAGTTTCAGGAATATAAAGAAAGTTTTGAATGCATTATGGCTTGAAAAATTTGTACCTTATCTTCTTGAAAAGGATATTTCATATAATCTCAAAATTCTGTTATTAATGTGTTAATTGCTTACACTTTACAAAATATCCATGAACTTGGTAATAATTTAACTGAAAGGGGAATAGCAAGTAATTATTTAATAATTCTCAGAGTAACTAAATTTGATGACCGTGTTTCCTACTTTGGATGTGGCAGTGTGTTTATGTTGAGTTAATATTTTGTGCCATTAATTTGCAAAAAGCAAGCACAAGTGCGAAAAAATCTTTCTAACTGATAAAAATGATTTCTCGAGTTTATTTTGATCTTTAGTGGAGAATACAGGATATTATTTATTTAACTCTCACTGAAATTTCTAATAGGATTTTTTAGATCAAACTAAGTCAAAGTACACTTTTACTTAAGGTGTTATTACCAGACAATTTTGTGAGGGAAAACCACTGGAGGAATTTTGATAAGCAGTGAAAGATCTGTTTTCACCTCTTATATTGTACTATGGTGGGAAGAGTCGTCTTTTACAGAAAATTGGGAGAGAGTCTGCTTTTTTGCAGTAATTAATGGTCTGTCAACAAATCACGCACTCATAAATTGCATGTTTTTATCATCCATTCCACTTGATTTCATTACTGCTCCATTAATTCAGTGGATCATTAATTTCAGAGATAAGCAAGCATTCGCCTACACTATTTGTAAACAGGAATCTCAACCCCTTCAAAGATATCTTCATTCTGTCACCATATAGTCCCTTGTCTCTGCTTGTATGTTTTGCCTTGCTGTTGTCATCTCATTCTTCAGCATTATTTTCGTTATTATTTCTATAAGTCGGAGGAAATAGGTTTAGAGTGGGTAACTCCACGGATGTAAAGTGTCAAATTTCTCCTCTCTGTAATTGATTCCTCTGTTCCGTTTTGTTTTCTGAGCTTATTTCTGGAAGGACATACTACTAATCTTGTTTACATCAGCCTTGCTTAACAAAACTAAACACCCTCCTTTACACAATAAACACAACGTGACGCCAATTTCTAATGAGCTACTTTTGAACTGTTAGGAGCTGTTTCATGTAACAGATTCACACTTACAGATGGAAATTTCAGCGTAAAACAAAGAACTGATGAATTTGTTCCTTAAAATAAATGTCAATTATAGACAATGAGCAGAAATTAATTTGCAGTTGGAAGCGCTAAACTCACTTTTCAATCATTTGATTTTATGCAAAATTTTGGAGTCAGAGTACAACTTGCAAAAGAGTGAGCAAGGACAACTTGGTCTCTCAAACATTCTCCATAAAATTAGATACAGAGAAATGTTTCACAAATGTGGATCAGCAATAAAATGGCTTCTGACAACCAAAGCGTCTATCTATTACAATAATTCAATGAGAAAATAAGGGAAAAAATGATCCATATTGTAAAATAAACTACATGTTTAAAGTAGAATATGCTGGTAGAAATTCAAGTGATGTGCTTGCTATTTCAATGTCACATATAATGTGATGTAAAATCCAATCCAAAATATAACTAAGACCTAATATTTTGCCCAGTGAGATGATTTTTGTTCAGGCAGTCCTTTTCTTGTGGTGCACCAACGTATACAGCACAGTCCATTTTAGAACATAGAATATCGAACATTACAACACACTACAGACCTATCGGCCATCGATGCTCTTTGACTTTTTAAACCTACTCTGGTCAGTAAGACCAAAGAACAGATTGTGGACTTCAGAAAGGGTAAGATGAGGGAACACACACCAATCCTTATAGAGGGAGCAGAAGTGGAGAGAGGGAGCAGTTTCAAGCTCCTGGGTGTCAATATCTCTGAGGACCTAACCTGGTCCCAGCATATTGATGCAGCTATAATGAAGGAAAGATGGTGTCTATATTTGAATGTCACCCTAAAACATTCCAATTTCTGCAGATGCAGAGCATTCTGAATGACTGTATCACCATCTGGTATGGGAGAGGGGGCTACCACACAGAATTGAAGTAAGCTGCAGAGAGTGGCAAAATTAGTTAGCTCCATCATGGGTACTAGCCTCCGTTGTATCCAAAACATCTTCAAGAAGCGGTGGCTCAAAAAGGTGGCATCATTATTAAGGAACCCTACCACCCAGCACATGCCATCTTCTCACTGTTGTCATCGGGATGGAGGTACAGAAGTCTGAAGGCACACAGTCAGTGACTCAGGAGCAGTTTCTTTCCATTCTATATATGTAAACTTACTCTAATTCACAGCTTTTCCTATAATATCATGTATTGTATTGTACTGCTGCCGCAAAGTTAACAAATATCACAACACATGCTGTGATATTAAACCTGATTCTGATTAATCTAATCCTTCTACTTAGCCCTCTGTTTTTGCACAGATTTTTAAGAGTTAACAAATCTGTCACCTATTATGTTCTTTCGTTTTTCAAAATATCATTATTGACTAGGTGAAAGACCAGTCAACTTTACTTCTCGTTGTCTACAAAGTTGTAAATTGGGTTTGACTGGTAATATTAACACCATTTCACAGATACTACCTGTCCTGAAAGGTTCTAAGATTTCTGAAAGGTTCTAAGGTTTTCTATTTTCATCTCTGATTTCCAACATGTGTTTCTCTTTGGATTTTCTGTCAGTTTTGGAATTTCGATTTGGAGTTCATAGATTATCAAATTGTTCCTTATCCAATTTAGAAGGATGGTGTCATAATTGCGCTTTAAGTTAACCAGATCATTCCCCGTGCACTTAGTATAAATACAGCGGATTGCAGTTAACTGGGATATATAGGGACCAGTACATTTGGCCCAATTAGCCGAAGTTTCTTGGAAATAGTTCAAAAGGTATAAAGAACAACCATTTAACTGAGTAAAAAAAGTATGCATTTAAATGAAATACAGAATGAATTAGAACACTACCAATGCTACTGGTGGTTATCATCGTATCTGACGATGACAGCAAACCCGTATGGGAGAATTTTTGAAGTGGAAAAGCCATTGCACTGGAGCAGTTCCACTGTCTGTTCCTCAGAATTCTGGGTCCAGTGGAACGAGTAGACATCACAGCTGGGGTCTTCATTGGTTGCCATGGATGACCATGACTTCTTTTGTGCCTCTTTGATGTTCTTCACTCTCCACATAGTGTTGCAGATCTGCCTTCCTGGCCATTGGACCTCATCATAGATCTTATCCGCCCAGTCTGCCGGAGCTTATTTCTCATGTTAGGACTGGCACGTTCTTATCTCACTGGAGTACGTGACCCACCAGCTACCCTCACCTGGTTTAGCCCACTTGTTGAAGCAGTGTACCCGGATGTGGCTGCTATCCCATGCAAAGAGCTACTTGGAGCCACAGATGAAAGCTGAGGATTCGGTGGGAACCAAAGGTAACATTCAAGATTATAGTCAATACCTTCAAATTCTTTATAGTTCCAAACTTGTTGAATAGTGAAATTGTTTCCTTTTCGCTCCCGGCCACTTCAGGCATTTCCAAGTCTGAATGCTTGAAACTGCAGTGAGCAAAACAGTTCTGAATTGCCTTATTGCTTATTGCCCTCCATCAATGTTAAAACTCACTGCTTTTTGAACACAATCACATGCAACTGACGCTATTTAAAAACTGCTTGCTCTAAGCTTGGTATAGTGTCTAACTGCCACACAATGTGCATGCAACTGAAAATGTTCAGCAATAATCTCCTGCCCCAGTAGCAGCATTTTGTCACAAATAAGCAAAGCGAATCCCGCTATTTTCTTAATTTGTTTTTGCTCTTTAAGAGTTGTCTCAAATAAGCAGCTGCCCCAATTAACTGATAGCCCATATAACCAGAATTCACTGTTTTTAATAAATGAAATTCAGATTCATGGCGACTTTAGTAATTCAGCTCTGTTGACTGACTATACGCAGCAGGAGTTTGATTTAAAGCCCTTTAGTGGCGTTGTGGTCAATGTTTACCAATCAATGCTTAGAACAGTCAAAGTTACTTGCTTTTTCTCCATTACTGTTAAGATACAGGGTCACGCTTGGAGTCAGTATGTTGAGACCCTATGACATTTTCAGCAGAATGCAAAAAGCCTTTTGTTTATCAACAGGGAATAGCTCAGGGACCTTGACATTGAAAACTATCTGAAGAAAATCTAAAATCAAAGGAACCTGAAGCAGAATACAAACTACCTGGATTTTATTACAGACATAATTTGCAGAGATCACAATCACAAAGCAAGAATGGACTTGAAGAAAGGGCAGTGACCACATTTGAAACTTGTAAAAATGCCAAGTCATTACAAAATTAGAATGAATTGAAATGCTCTATTAGCCTGAATATTTAGTCTGGACACGCCATTCATACACTATGTCCACACACTCTCCTCCATCCCAACTCAAAAAGATCTTTTGATGTCTCTTGAAGTATTAACACTTAGGTTTTTATTCATTAAATCCAGGTTTTCCCAGTCTGTGTGCCAGAAACATGGAAGTCCCAAAGCCAAACCCAACTAGCAATTTCTTTGCTAACTTCCCTCTGGTAAAGGTTTCACTAGATTTACTCTGAGGAGTCTGCTCTCACATCCTGAATAAGATTTGACCCGACACAGGATCTCTAATCTAACTGATTTCAATAGAGGTTGTAAGGCTGCTCAGAAGAAAGGGAAGATTAAGGCAGAGCAACGTATACAAAATGGTGGAGGAACTCCAAAGGCCAGGAAAAGAGTAAATAGTCGATGTTTCATGTTGAGACCCTTCATCGGCATGGAAGAAAAGATTTTTTACTGTTTACTCTTTTTTTCTGTAATTTCTCTGATATTCTGGAATAATTAAAACCAATATAAAAAAATTTTACGAACTTTGTCGGCTATCTGAACTGGGAGAGGGTGTGGACTAGTGGTATGAAAGTGAAGGTGGAGGTTGGCCTGCTCTCACAGTCTGTGGTGGAAAAGGGATGGGTACGAGTGCTCACTTTGGTTTCTCATGTCTCCACTAATCCAGGTTCTGCATAACTCATAAACTATTAAACATCGATACCAACCTTACATATGTGGCAAAGGTGTGATTGGAGGTGTGTAGAGCACAGTGGGGAAGTATAAGCAGAGAGCAAAATCTCCAAGTATTATTGGTCCTGCCTGTCCATCAGTCTGAGGTTCTGGGGGAATAGAAAAACATCAGCAGGAGTAGTCTTTGATCCACTCCGACCAACAATCCTTGATGTCAAGGACACTGGAATTTAGAAGGATGAGAGGGGATCTGATTGAAACATATAAGATTATTAAGGGATTGGACACGCTAGAGGCAGGAAACATGTTCCCGATGTTTGGGGAGTCCAGAACCAGAGGCCACAGTTTAAGAATAAGGGGTAGGCCATCTAGACCGGAGTTGAGGAAAATCTTTTTCACCCAGAGAGTTGTGGATCTGTGGAATGCTCTGCCTCAGAAGGCAGTGGAGGCCAATTCTCTCGATGCTTTCAAGAAAGAGTTAGATAGAGCTCTTAAAGATAGTGGAGTCAAGGGATATGGGGAGAAGGCGGGAATGGGGTACTGAATGTGGATGATCACAGTGAATGGCAGTGCTGGCTTGAAGGGCTGAATGGCCTACTCCTGCACCTATTGTCTATTGACCGCGGTCGACAGTCCTGATAACGAGGGACAGTGACCCCAATAGGGGAAGGGATGGGGGGCTAGGAAGGGTTTCATTTTTCTGATGTTGAGTCTGTCTTGTGTGTTGGCTGTGTGTTGTCCTGCTGAACATTGTGCACATACTGTGTTAGCACCTGAAGTGTGCTGGCACCTGCGGACTGCCCCAAGCACATCCTCACACTGTTGGTTATTAACACAAACAGTACATTTCACTTTATGTTTCAATGCATATGTAACTAATAAATCTAACCTAATCTAACATTCCTGGAAGTGTTAACACTTTTCTTTCAATGCATATAGTGTGACTGCAATCATCTTTAAATTTAAAATCTTTCTCTGGAGCATTGGGAATCCGCATATTCTCTGGAAACCTCAATGCCCCTCTGTGGTCTGCTCGATTTCAAGGTAGTCCTCCTTGGTACAGAGGGTCGATTTGCTCATCTGCATCTGGAACAGGTTGGTGCAGCCAGGTGGACACACTGGGCAGCGATTTCAGGATAATCTGACCAAATATCTCTTTATGTGGCTCAAGCTACATCTGAAGCACCTGTGAAGTACTCTGAAATATGTCACTGTGTTTAAGGTCCATTATATGGGAACACACAGCCCTGTCGCCAAGCATTGTCCACAATGTACATTATGGCCACCACCACAGGTCTCTGTCGAACTGTTTTTAAAAGGATTTCACCACACTTGCTGAATTCTGATGAACTTAAGTTTCAGGACCAGGAACATATTTCTAAAGTCATTCTGTTACATCAAGCTGATCCATTCTACTGTGCAAAACTGTAATTAATCGTTTGATGACACTGTAACTTTTATTTCATTAAGATTATTACTATTTAAAAGTAATTTAAAATCTCAACATCTATTAAGTTTGATAAATTAGATGTCAGTTTATTCAAACCTGAAACTAATGTAATCACCAAGTTCTACTGCCAACTTTTAATTAATTTTTCGTCCAATGTAGGCCAGCTATCAAAGGAATGAGATTGGGTTTCAAAAGCTGGAGAAGAAAGTTGCTTCCCTTCTGCATTTAATAATTAACAACTAATATCATACATTTTCTATCATGGAACTTGCTCATAACTTTCCCCATTGAATAGATAACAATCCTAACGATTTAGTTATTAGCCAATGTCGTAAGCAAGGGGACATTAATGTTAATGCTTGTAAAGGGTATTAAGGGATGTGGGTCCTTGACAATCAATGGAGTTACATTACAGATGGCCCTCATTCTATCTCATTGATAGATAGACTTCAGTGACTCCTGTTTCAATTCTCATCTTTCCGGAATGCAAAAAGTTTAATTATTTTTGGATGTAAATTGGAATTTTAATAAAAAAACATGCCAGAATAAATTCAGTCTCCAACATACACTAAACTTGCATTGCAAATAGGTAGGAATAATTGAGACGGGATTTCAGAAGCAAGGTTTAAGTCAGATACATATCACATCACATATCCGGAATAAGCAGTAATGGATCAATTTCCACTTTGATACACTCAGTGTCCACTTCATTGGGTGCATCTGTACACTGCTCCTTAATGCAAATATCTAATCAGCCAATCATGTGGCTGTACCTCAATGTATAAAAGCATGCAGACATGGTCAAGTGGATCAGCTGCTGTTCAGACTAAACATCAGAATGGGGAAAGAATGTGATCTCGGTGACTTTGACTGTGGAATGAACATGCTGTCGGACGGGGTGGTTTGAGTATCTCAGAATCTGCTGATCTCCTGGGATTTTCACACATAATTGTCTCTAGAATTTACAGAGAGTGGTGTGAAAAACAAAAAAAAACATCCAGTGAGCAGTTTTTCTGTGGATGAAATGAGAGAGGTCAGAGGAGTATGGTCAGACTGGCTCTTGCTGGCAGGAAGGCAACATTAACTCAAACATCCATGCGTTACTACATGTGGTGGAGAGCAGAGCATTTCTGAGTGTACAAACCTTGAAGTTAATGGGCTACAGCAGCAGAAGACCACAAACATACTCATAGTGGCCACTTTATTAGGTACAGGAGGTACCTAATAAAGTGGCCACCATATGTGTGCTTCAATTTGAGTCTGATTTAGATCAATTAATTCCTGAAATTTTAAAACGGCTTGTAGCTAGCAATTGCAATTATTTCAAGAAGGTTTCTCCTTATTGGTTCCCATGCTTAGGTTGGTGAAAAGGTGAAGATGTTTTGGTGAAACGACACAGTGCTCTCTTCAACCCTTGAGAAATTGAATGAGACAGAAATGAACAAAAGAAAAAATATTCCCACAGGTGACAGGTAACAGAGAGGCTGAGTAAAAATAAAGTCACTGATGTATCATCTAGGAGAGATGAGAAGATAAGTCTAAGGAAAGGACATAAATTCAGGACAGAGGCAGACAACAACTATAATGTAGCTGGAGTCAGTGATTAGAGATGAAAATTAAAACAACCAAATGGAACTTGAGCAAAAAAATAAATCTGAAGACAACAGAGACAAGTCAGACGATAGACTGAATCAATATTTGGGCATGAAGTGATTCTAGAAACAAATAATGGTGGGATTGAAGCTATGGTATGAGACAGAGAAATAGCAAACCAATAGAAATTTTTAAAAGGTGTCAAAGTTCAAAGTAAAATTTATTATTAAACTACGTAAATGCCACCATATACTACCCTGCAATTCATTTTTTGCAGGCATTCAGAGTAGAGCAATGAAATTCAATAGAACCGATGAATTTGCACTACACACAAAGACTGGCAAGCAACCAAAGTGCAAAAGAAGACAAACTGTGCAAATACAAAATAAATAAACAAACAAACAAATAAATAAATAATTTAAATAAATAAGTACTGAGAACATGAGTTGCAGAGTCCTTGAAAGTGAGTCCGTAGGTTGTGTTTAGTGATCAGTTCAGTGTTGAGGTGAGTGAAGTTATCCACGCTGGTTCAGGAGCCTGACAGTTGAAGGGTAACATCTGTTTCTGAACGTGAATCAAAAGAGATTGCTGCAGATGAGATGTGAGCAAAGAGGCAGAGAAACAAATAAGCACACACAAAATGCTGGAGGAACTCAGCAGGTCAGGCCACAGCTATGGAAGTGAGACTCAAATCTGCAAAGACAAACAAAAGGGAGAGAGACGATATAAAAAGTACATAGCTGATGGTGAGAGAGGTAGGCAGAAACAAGCAGAGAGGGAAGAGTGCAATAAAACCCTGTGAGACAGGTAGATGCCCGATCCAAATTCAGAGCCACATCTTAATCAATCCCAAACGTGCATTCGTTTGTTCAACATGTTGTCAGAGCTGTCTGGTCCTAAGCTCAACGTGACAATGTCACAGCCTGTTTGGTAACTGTAGAAGACTGAGCAATTTCTTCACTTGTGTGGAGCTTTCATGCTCTTCTGGTGACCGTCAGGGTTTCCCCGAGGTGCTCTGATTTTCTTCAGGTTCCACAGGCACATAAGTTAATGGGTTAATTGACCACCAACTGCCCCTAGTGTGGGTGGATGGTGGCTGAATCAGCAGGGGTGTTAGTGGGCAAGGAAGAGAGAATAGGGTGCAGGGAAATACGTGGGGGTCTTGGATCACTTTAAGAGCAGGCAGAGAGAGAACCAGCCCCTATGTCTTATGCCACCCTCAGTTGCTGCTGCTTTCCACAACTATATGAAAAATGTTCCTAGGGAACAAGTAAGATTCTATGATGACTGACACAATAGATAAGTGATATTTAATTAATTAATAATATTGAATAGGGTCATTTGGTTTGAGCTAAATCTCAAGACTGTTGAAGGATGCTGTCTAGAGAAAGCAGTATTATTTAACTGATTACACAATCAAGCTCTCCCATCAAGCAAAGGCAGAGCAATTGTGTGCATATAGCCTGCAGTTTTTATGAAAATTAGCAGTTGGAGAATCAAATGATGGTCTCTGATTTCCCAATTTAAAGAACATGCTGGGAGAACATGTGCTTGAAAATGCACTCACTGAGAAAGTCTTCCTAAGCACTTGATTGTTTATACTTCTTGTTTACTCTCTCGCTAATTTTCAGCTCACAGGCTTCTGAAGACTTTTGTTGGATATTGTTTAAAACTTATTGATTAAGACCATAAGACATAGGAGCAGAATTAGGCCGTCTGGCTATCGGGTCTGTTCCACCATTCAATCATGGCTGATCCTTTTTTTTAATCTCCTCCTCAACCCCAGTTCCCAGTCTTCTCCCAGTAACCTTTGATGCCATGTCCAACCAAGAAACTATCAATCTCTGCCTTAAATACACCCAATGACCTGGCCTCCACAGCTGCATGTGGCAACAAATTCCACAAGTTCACCACCCTTTGGCTAAAGAAATTTCTCTGCAGCTTCATGTGTGGCACCTTGTTAAAGGCCTTCTGAAAGTCCAAATATACAACATCCACTGCATCCCCTTTATCTATCCTATTTGTAATCTCCTCAAAGAATTCCAACAGGTTCCTCAGGCAGGATTTTCCCTGAAGGAAACCATGCTGACTTTGTATTATCTTGTCCTGTGTCACCAAGTACTCCATCACCTCCTTAACAATTGGCTCTAATATCTTCCCAACCACTGAAGTCAGGCTAACTGGTCTATAATTTCCTTAATGCTGACTTCCTCCTTTCTTAATGAGTGGAGTACCATTTTCCCTTATTCCACTGAAATACTGCTACATCAGACTTTACTTTCTCCTTATCAAGTTGAACACAATCATATTGTGATCACTGACTCCCAAGGGTTCTTTTACCTTAGACTCCCTAATCACCTCTAGTTCATTGCATAACACTCAATTCGGTATGGCTGATCCCCTAATAGGTTCAACAACAAACTGCTCTAAAAAGCTATCTCTTAGACATTCAACAAACTCCCTCTCTTGAAATCCATTACCAACCTGATTTTCCCAATCTGATTTACTTAATGGCTTAATCTGATTTAAGTAACCATGAACCACAGAATTTTTGGTCCTTGAGAGGATGTTACAACCAAGACCAATCCTCGCTCACATCCACACTTCAGTCTACAACAAGCAATAACAGGGCCAGGAGAGCACACACAAATCTACATAGAGGAATCAACAGTGGAAGGGGTGAACAGTTTCAAGTTCCTGGGTGTTAGTATGTCCTGGGCCCAGCATATTGATGCAACCATAGCAGAAGCTATACAGTACTGTGCAAAAGTCTTAGACATCCTAGCTGGAGTATATATACCAGCTAATATGCCTAAGGCTTTTGCACAGTACTGTCGTCTGTATTGCACTGTACTGTTGCTGCTGCAAAAACAAAAACAAATTTCATGCCGAATGTGAGTGATGATAAACCTGATTCTGATTTGGGTCTCTATTGTGGACTGAGAGTGGGAAGGGGGCAGGAAGAGGGGAATCATGGGTGGGAAAAGGGGAAGGGTGAGGGGAGGGAGTGGGAAGCACCAGAGAAACATTCTGTAATGATCACTTTACCCATTTTTTTTTTGGAATCAAACAGCCTTGCCTGGTGTCTCAGGACTGGGTGTGCCTGCACCCACATCACCACGTGCCCTTGGCATTCCTTCTGTGACATCTGTCCCACACCCCTCCACCCTCAACATTCCCAACATCCTCTGCTCCTGCCAGATTTACGAACTCAGTCTTCGCTCCACATTGACAATACAGAACTATGCAAAAGTCTTCGGCACCCTAGCTATATAGATGTGCTCAAGTTCAAAACTTTTGCACAGTACTGTATTTCTTTAGGAAATTGTTGGGATTTGGTCTGTCACCGAAGTCTCTTGGAAGTCATTTGAATTGGTTGCATCACCATCTGGTATGGAGGTACCAATGCACAGGATTGTAAGAGGCTTCAAAGGATTGTGTGTGGTGCATGGCCAAGTGGTTAGGGCGTTGGACTAGTGATCTGAAGGTCATGGGTTCAAGCCTTGGCTGGGGCAGCGTGTGTGTCCTTGAGCAAGGCACTTAACCACACAATGCTCCAGTCTACCCAGCTGAGAATGGGTACTGGCAATGGGCCACGAGGCTCATGACATCCTTAATCAAAGGATTGTAGATTCAACCAGCTCCAACACAAGCACAACCCTCTCCACCATGAAGGACATTGTCCAAGGCCATGCCTGAAGCAGGCAGCTTCCATTATCTGGAACACTACTACAAGCAGCAGGAGATACAGCAGCTGAAGATACACACTCAGGGTTTTAGGCTCAGCTTATTCCCCTCTGCCAATAGTTTTCTGAATGGTCCACAAACCCATAAGCACAACCTGGCTATTTCCCTTTTGCACTACTAAATTATTTATTTTATTATAAATTATAGCAATTTGTTATGCCTCCACTGCAGTGTTGCTGCAAAGCATCAAATTTCACGACTTCCGTCAGTGACAATAAACCTGATTTTCATTCTGATCCTGAACAGTAGTTGAATGAACAAAAAAATGGCGATCTTTCCAAACTTAGTGGAATGAGCCTACTGTCTGATAACTGTCTTTGTTAGGGTGAAAATGAACACCCTGTTCATAAGTTAGCTGGTAATATTAATTTTCATAACCCTATTTTACAAATGGATTTTCAGATATTCCATTTTAGTTTAATGTTAATTAGAGAGACAGAATATACTCTACGGTTAGTTTAAGTTCTTTACTCAGGCCAATACATCAAGTAGATATCCAACTGGACTAATACCACACAATAATTTTAGGGCTCAACTGTTCTCCAAAGAACGAGGTGGGATGATCTTTCTCCACAGCACTCTGCAGGTCCCCATGAACAGTGCAAGTACTTAAAGTTATTAAAGATATCAGTCCTTGCCACTTAATCAATAATCTATGATGTAGTGCACTTGAATACTGGCCAGGAAGATGAAACCACAGTTTTGTTCGGTAAGGAGCAAATACACAAGATGAAGGATATTCCTCTTTGCCCTTTACATTGGAATTCATAGTGAAGATTTAACAGCTCCAAAGTATTAAAGATGCGTCTAACAGAGAAAAAAAATGTATATAACTGTAGGTGCTGCGGTTGATCAGCTGGACAATACTACATCCTGATAGATGACTCAAGTGACCATTGTGATTTATGTGCTGCAACATTTCGCTGCACTCTGGGGCCAAATTGCAGCCCACAGCATGGAACAGCACTGCAGGCTATCTCACGAATAACAGCAGCTGCTACCAGTCCATGCTTGCTCATTGTAAAATACCACATTAGCTAGTCCTCCCTTGCTTTTCCACGTGCAAGGCCACCATTATGTGGTGCAGAATAAATCTAAACATAATTTTTTTGTGATATGGGAGATTTAAATGGAATGGGTTTAAGATGTGATAATATATTGTGGACAATGGCCTATATCGTTTCCCTGTACCTCTGCTCTAAGTTTCCAGGATAAGTTCATCCCACAAGGCCTGGGAAATGTTAACCTTTTCCTTGTGGTGGGGGAGGTTAAGCAGAAAAAAAGTATCAAAGGGCAGGTGCAAACATGACAGTATTTACAAATGCATTCACCATTTTCACTTTGAGCAGGAATTCCCAACCTGGGGTCCACAGACTCCTCGGTTAATGGTAGGGGTCCATGGCAGAACAAAAGTTGGGAACCCCTGATATTGAGGCTTCTACAACAGTGAGTCTGCCCGAGGATGAACCAGGAGATTTGTAATTTGTCGAAGGCTAGAACTGTCATGTTTAGGACAGGTCATACAGGAAGTTAGTGAATATTTTCCGCCAATGAGGAATGTCACGAGGTCTCCTGACTTCTCTTTCCTGAAGTCAATGATTGCTTTTGTTGATGGTGAGTGAAAGGCTAGTGTTGCAGCACACCTCTGCTAGGTGTTCTACCTCACTCCTCCGCACAGACTTTTTTTCTAGAGAAAGTGAATCAAAGACTGGAAGGTATAGGTTTAGAGTGAGCAAGAAAGATTGAATAGGATATCTGAGGGGCAACTTCTTCAAAGCGTAGTGAGCATGTGGAATGAGCTGCCGGAGGAATGGGTCCAATTTCAGCTTTTAAATGACAGTGGACTGGTGCATCACCGGAAAAGTTTAGAGGGATATAGGCTCAAAGCTGGCAAATGGGACGAGGCTGGATTGACGTCTGAGTCGGCCTGGACGTGTTGGGCTGAATGGCCTGTGTCTGTGTCGTATTAGTCTATGATGAGGCAGAATTTACTGCAGTACATTCCAGTTTCTTATCTCAGGAATTCATGACTGTGACCGGTGAAGTGGGTTGTGTGGATTGTGATATGGGAAAGTGAAAAGAAGAAGATGGCAGCGTGACGCAGCTCGCAGCGGCCACTCCAGTGGTGATGTCTGTTATTTGTCAAGTAGGGTGCCATGCACAATCCTGATTTGATGGAGATGGACGTGAGAGCACGGAGGAACATCTGGTGAAACTTCTGAAATGCCTGCTTCGCTGCTGCTTCTACTGTGTGATCCAGAATCTCCGGAGGGGAAGGCCCTGAGTCCTCAGCTTTGCTTGTTGCTCGGCAGCCGGGACGGGGGTCGAAGCGCTCGGCAGAGGATAGTGCTCAGTGCTCAGTGTCGAAGGGCTGGTCGGAGGCTCGAGGTTTTCGGACGGACTCAGAGTCCGCTGCGGTCGGGTGCTTCCAATGGTGCTGCATCAGCAAGTTGGCGGCGCTTGGAGGTTCATGACAGGGAGAGTTTCCCCCTTCTACAGTCTGCATGAGATGATGGGGCTATCGGGACTTCGCGACTTTTTTTTTACCGTGCCCATGGTCTGCTCTTTATCAAATTACAGTATTGCTTTGCACTGTTGTAACTATATGTTATAATTATGTGGTTTTATCAATTTTAGTCTTGGTTTGTCCTGTCTTTCTTGTGATATCATTCTGGAGGAACACTATATCATTTTTTAATGCATGCATTTCTCAATGAGAATAAACCAGGACTGAGTGTCCTCATAATCTAATGTAAAAGGAGGAAGTGGTTAGACACAGTATTCTGACAGTTATACTGCAGTACAGATTTGATAACCAGTGAATTTATTCCTGCTTGTCGCTTGTCAATTTTCCTAATTCCAATTTTCCTTTGACAAACTTCTATAGATGTGTAGTGGAGAGTATATTGACTGGCTGCATCACAGCCTGGTATGGAAGCACAAATGCCTTTGTATGGAAAGTCCTAGTGGATTCAGCCCAGCACATCACAGGCAAAGAATGCTGTTGTAGGAAAGAAGAATTTATCATAGATCTCCCCCACCCAGGCCATGCTCTGTTCTCTCTGCTGCCATCAGGTAGAAGGTACAAGAGCCTCAGGACTCACACCACCAGGTTCAAGAAGTTACTACCCAACAACCATCAGGCTCTTGAATAAAAGGGGATAACTACCCTCACTTACCCCATCATTGAGATGTTTCCCTCAACCAATGATCTCACTTTAAGGACTCTTTATCTCATGTTCTTGTTATTTATTGCTATTTATTTATATCTGCATTTGCATAGCTTGTCGTCTCCTGCACTCGGGTTAATCTTTCATTGATCCTATTATAGTCATTGCTGAGTGTGCCCACAGGAAAATTAATCTCAGGGTTGTACGTGGTGACATACACGTACTTTGATAATAAAATTCACTTTGAATTTTAATGAAACTCCATTTGTCAGATTTTTTTCCTGCTCAGCAATCTATATCTCTCTGTATGCCTCATTCATAACTTTTATTTATCCTGTGTGCCAACAACAGATTTAGAAACCTTATCTTTGGTACCTTGATCCAAGTCACCTACAGTATATAAATTGTAAGATTTTAAGCTCCCGTCCCTGATCCCTGGAGCATGTCATTCATTAAGTCTTGCCAACCAGAGAAAGACATATTTAAGCCTACTTTCTGTGTTCTGTTAGCCAGCCAATCTTCTCTCCACACCAAAATGTTACCTCCTACACTGTAAGCTGTTATCTTCTACAATAACCTTTGCTGAAGAATCTTCTCAATTGCCTTCTGGAAATTTAAGTATGATACATCCACCAGTTCCTTTTATCCAGAGCATAAGGAAGGGATGAAGAACATCACAGCAGTGAGATCAAGTTTATTTTAATCGTCATCTTTTTTGTTGGTGGAGGGGGGGGATTGAAATGTATGGAGGATGAAAATTTTCATGAACCCTATTGAGAGATAATTAAGGAATGCAACTTCAGTGACTTGAGCTTAGCTTTAACCACTGGTGTTGCCTATATGGAGCCTGCATGTTCTCCCTGTGACTGCATGGGATTCTTGCCATGTCCCAAAGACATGCTGTAGCTTAAGTAGTTCATGTGAATAGCCCCCAAGGCAGTAGAGACAGGAGACGGCAGGCAGGACATGTGCTAAATTCTAAGTTCCAGAAAAGTAAGTGGGAGAATGGAACTGGTGAGAATGAGCTGAGCATTTGCATAGACTTGGTGGGTGAACAGCTTTCTTCTATATACTAAGGAAATATATGAAAAATATAAGGAACCTAGAAAATGCAAAATGAATCAGTGATGCACGTGCCAGCCCTGTATGAAGTGCCAGAATGAAATTCTATCAAGTACAAAGCCCTCGCACTGTGTACTTAAGGACAGCCCTCCACCTAATGACAAGAGATCCTGCTTCACCCTTCGAGAGCTGCATTGTTCATGGGCCATGACTGTGCAGCAGAGTTTTGTGTGAGTGGCTGTCAAACGAGTGACGTGCAGTGTTTGATGCCACTCTGCATGTCTTGCATCCTCCATGCACGAGTGCATCAAGCACACTGCAGACATGGGTCTAAATACTTACACAGCACAACCGGCAAGCAATGTCAACAGTGACATTTGGCAATCAGGACATTTAAAATATTCTATGAGACAATCCAAATAAAACATTTTACTATTTTACACATCAGCAAATAAAGTGAAAAGGGGTTACTGCAGGAAAGTGGCTCCGAGGTAAAAAATCTTTTCGAATGGTGGAGCAGGCACAAAAGGCTGAACCCTATTTCCTATAGTTTTAAAGAGATTCATTTATCACATGTATTGAATGGCAGAGCAGACTCGACGGGCTGAATGGCCTACTTCTGCTCCTATACCTTAAGTACATCAAAACGTACAGTGAAATGTTTGCATTAACAACCAGCACAGCTGAGGAACGTGCTGGGGGCAGCCCACAAGTGTCACCACACGTTCCGGAGCCAGTACAGCATGCCCATGGTGTTTGGCAGAACAACACAGAACACAACAAGTAACCAAAAACAACAGCAAAACTCATGACAACCTTTAAGCCACATGCTGCACACCATATTCAAAGAATATATCGTTGTCACAAAGGCTGCGTTTAAGGACAAGGCTGGAATATAATTTTCCGCATCAAAAGCAGATGGTAGATGCCTGCAAGGATTCTTGATCACCACAAATGCTATATCACCTTGTTACAGAAACATTCTGGCTAAGGAGGTCTGTGGTTGCCAGCTGTTAACTGGCTCCAGTAGTCAAACAACTGATGGAAGGGGTCGAGGAATAAAATCAGAGTTCTGCTGTCCCTAGAATTAAATAATGGTGCTTGGTTGCCAGATAGTCGTTGGCTCCGTAAAATATATGGCTTCTGCTCCTGGGAAAGGATAAGAAAGCAGATTTTGTGTGTGATTCAGAGCCTCATAGTTTATGCAACCACCTGCCAGGCTTTGCAGGGGCTCAGTCAACTATGAAGTTCCACACTTCAACCAGCATCACAGCTTGACTGTTCTCACACACAAGCCCAAAATCAAGTACCAATTAATTAGGAATAATGGCTGGGATTTTCCAGTGAAATACCAGCACTTACTGATGTAACTGTCAGGGTGTACTGCATTTCTGCATGAGTGAAAATAAATACATAAATCCCAAATTTTCTCATGGAGTTTGGAATATAGAACATTACAGTGCAGTACAGGCCATTTGGCTCGCAATGTTGTGTCAACCTTCTAATCTACTCCAAGATCAATCCAACCTTTCCCTGAAACAGAGCCCTTCATTTTCCTTCATTCATTGCCTATTGAAGCATCTATTAAATGTCCCGAATATACCTGCCTCTACCATCCTCTGAGAGCATGTCCCATATACCCACCACTCTCTGTGGAAAAAACAAATACCTCTGAAATCCCCGTATACCTCCCTCATAAACCTCAGCCAAGAGAGACCATATGACCATAAGTTATAGGAGCAGAAGTAGGCCATTCAGCCCATCGAGTCTGCTCTGCCATTCAATCACGGGCTGATCCAATTCTTCCAGTCATCCCCACTCCCCTGCCTTCTCCCCATACCCTTTGATGCCCTGGCTAATCAAGAACCTATCTATATACACCCAAAGACTTGGCCTCCACATCCACTCGTGGCAACAAAATCCACAGATTTACCACACTCTGACTAAAGTAATTTCTCCGCATCTCTGTTCTAAATGGACGTCCTTCAATCCTGAAGTTGTGCCCTCTTGTCCTAGACTCCCCTACCATGGGAAATAACTTTGCCATATCTAATCTGTTCAGGCCACGTGCAAGTGCAGCTAAGAAAGAGAGAGGTAAGCAATGCAGCTCAATTTAATCAATTAACCTTAAGTATGTTTTCTTTTAGAATATAACCAAGACATTTAAAAATATTCAAACTTTTGACAGTGTTGATAGTTAATTCATCTTGGGGCATTTATGTGGGTGGGGCTCGCTATTTATGAGCCAAGGTGTCCGTTTACCATACAGCCTTGCCATTTGGGATGAAACTGACTGCAGGGACTACTGAACCCACTCTAGGTAAGTACAGACCAACAGGTAAGAAAGTGGCAAACATATTTGTCCGCCAGCTCCCAGGAAATTCTGGGTGGACATAAAGAATCTTCCAAGTTAAATATTACCTCCTGAAGAAGGACCTCAGCCCGAAATATCAACTGCTTACTTATTTCCATAGATGCTGCCTGACCTGCAGAGTTCCTCCAGCGTTTTGTGTGTGTTGATTTGGACTTCCAGCATCTGCAGATTTTCTTGCCTCTGTTGCTCTGACGATTCTAATTTACCTCCTGTTGAGAAGTGGTTCAAAGCCCAAAAGCACCAAAGACTGGAGCTGAAAACTGAATATGCTGGTAATATTTAGCAAGTCATAGAGGTTCTAATAAAAGGTCACAGATCTAAAGCCCTGCTTCTTTCACCACTCACTGGTATTTGGTAGGATTCCACCTCTAAATTAATCCTCTCAATATTTCAGTGATGTCCAGCATTAGCAAGAGATTCAAGTTTGTTTCCATCTTATTTTACAACAGATTTTACAGAAAGTACAAGTCACAGGCAATCTCCCAAGCCGCAGGCAATAAAGATCTGAGGTATGGGACCTGCCTTTGGATTGAGTTTATTTTATGAATAAGTGCCTCTTCCTGCCTTTCGTACGTCAGTAATTCCAGTGTCAGCATTTATAAAATATGGTGTGCTCTCTGACAAGAAATATACACAATTCAGATCTTCCTCGGAAATTTCATGTAATCAGCATCTTTTTAAACAATGTGCATTTTTCTTTGTCATCCGTCTGTTTTTGTGAACAGCGATGTCATTAGCTGCCACATTACAGACAATAGATCATCAGTGAGAGATCACCTACATTTGAAGGATGAGATTAAGCCCCAATCTCAGATGAGCAATTCCTAGTCCGAGCAATGTGGCTTGCATCCTGTGGGAATGCATAAAGACTGCAATAACTCACATAATGAGTCCCAGCACAGGGTGGAAGTGTCATACCTTGTCCAAAATGATATTGAATAAACAACGTAGAACGACACAGCACGGAGGAAGAATTTGTGCTCTTGTTCATGCCCTGGCTACTTTTGAAGGGATAACTTTTTAACCACACTTCCCTGACTTTTCCCCACAACGCTATAAATTTTTGCTTTCCAAGAAGATCTCTCTTGGAACATAGTACGTAACCTGTTTAAGCTATCATATCAGCATTGCATTATGAATCATAATAACTTTCATATGAAAACTTTCTTCTCATCTCATTTTTTTTCTGCTAATTATCATAAATATATGCCCTGATTACTGATCTCTAGACATATGAAAGCATTTCATTTTTATTTCATGGTCACTCCCCTTCTCCATCATTCTGAAGGCCTTTGTTAAGCACTACAGCCTTAACCATCTCTTTTCAAGGCGATCGATTCTGTTGTCTATTCTTGCAATTAAATCCTCACCACACTGGCAAGCATTCACCATGTCTCTAAGGGTTATGGTTTCAAACCCTATTCCAGAGACACTGACAGGCTGTTAGAAGAGTTGTCTTTTGAATGAGATGTTCAACCAAGCCCTCAGATAGAGCTACCACATTCAACTACATCAGTATGTAGGAGGATGGGGGAAGTTCAAACTAGTGGCCCAATCAGTGTTTCTTCCTCAATTGATATCACTAAAAACAGATGATCTGTTTCATAATATATGTCAATGATCTGGGTGACAGAATTGGTGGATTTATGGCCAAGCTTGTGGATGATACAATATTAGGAGGAGCAGATAGCTTTGAGGAAGTAGGGAGTCTGTACAAGGACCTACACAGAATGGGAAGATGGCCTGTGATTGCTGGAGTTTAGAAGAATGAGGGGAGATCTCATTGAAATCTATCGAATAGTGAAAGACTTAGACAGAGTGGATGTGAGGAGGATGTTTCTTACAGTGGGTGAGCCGAGGACCAGACGGCACAGCCTCAAACTAGAGGGACGTAGATTTAGAACAGAGATGAAGAGGAATTTCTTTAGCCAAACGGTGGTGAATCTGTGCAATCCATTACCAAGTCATTAAGAATATTTAAAGCAGAGGTTTATAGGTTCTTGATTAGTCAAGTCACCAAAAGTTATAGGGAGAAGGCAGAAGGTGGTAGTTGAGAGGGATAATAAATCAGCCATGGTGGAATGGCAGATCAGACAATGGGCTGAATAGCCTAATTCTGTTCCTATGTCTTATGGTCTTAAACTCAAGAGATTCTGCAAATGCTGAAAATCCAGAGCAAAGCACACAAATTACTGCAGGAACTCAGCAGGTCAGGCATCATCTATGGAGGGGAATAAATGATGACTGTTTATTCACAAATCCCTTAATATTTTGTATATGATAATCTGGTTAATATGGATGGTTCTTTAAAGGGCCATAACATCTGCAAAACTAAGAACCAAGAGCTGAGAAGTGGGATTAATCAAGGTCTGTTATTGGGCAGGGTGGTCCAATGTGCAAAATGACTCCCTTTTATACTGTAAAAGTCAATGATTGTGAGCATGATATGTTGGTACTGGAGGTGTGGGGTCACTTGCATGCTACCGCTACCACATTCGTGAGTGTGTTGGTTGTTTACACAAATGACTCATTTCACTACATGTGACAAATAAAGCTAAACTTGTCTTATCTCTTAACTGATCATCAGAATCAGGTTTATTATCACCAGAAGGTGTCATGAAATTTGTTAATTTAGCAGCAGCAGTTCAATGCAATACATAATATAGAAGAAAAATAACTAAATTACAGCTTATGTATATTGATTAGATTAAGAATAATGCAAAAACAGAAATAATATATATTTTAAAAGGGAGATAGCATTCATGGGTTCCATGTCCATTTAGGAATCAGTTGATAGAGGGGAAGGAGCTGTTCCTGAATCGCTGAGTGTGTGCCTTCAGGCTTCTGTACCTCCTACCTGATAGTAAAAGTGAGAATGATGGTAATATTGCTGTCTGGGAACTTACTGTGTGCAAATTGGTATATATGTCACCTACCTCAAACTTCAGAAAGTACTTTATTAGCTATCATGATCTGCGGTATAGCCTTGAAGATTTTATGCAAATATACACCTATTCCTTTCAATACTTCTGGTGTCACTCTTGAAGATCTGCACTGCGCTGCCTCCAAGGCCCAGACATTCTTCCCAAAGCAAGAAGCTCAAAGTTTTTCCACCTGAAACCATGCTATTGAATTATAAAGGTTTTACATAACTTCCTGGAGAGATGAAATCTATGAACCAAACTGAAAAGTGATTGCCCCTTTCAAGAAAAAGCTTTAAACTGCAGTGTGATAAATCAATAAACATCATCAAATACTTACCCACTCTTCAGGCTAACCAGGGCATCCTGCACTCCTTTTTGGTTGTACTTGGACATGTAAGCATGCATATCTGGATAATTATTTCTTATGTTTCTCTCCGTGCTTCCGTTCGGAACGGTCCCAAATCGAAATGGCGGTGAATGGTCATAAGGCCGCTGAAACTATAAGAAAAAGAAAATTCATGGTAAATGGCTTTATATTACTGTGTAAAAGCTGAAGTGAACAGCCTTCCACATTCTGAACAGTTTCCAGTATTAAAAACAAAGAGACCCAGAAATTAAAGTGCTTCTGTTGAAGGTTACGTACTTACATGTGAAGCACTAAAATCTTCTCATATCCCACTGGCTTAGCTCTTAAGAATTGGGCTTGTCACGTTAGGTGTGCCAAAAGGCCCAAGAGTTGTCTAATTTAATTGAGGAAAGTAACTAGATGATGCCGGGCATAATATCTCAAAAGACACAAGTGTCTTCCTGCCAGCAATGTGCTCTGAGAAAATTTAATCTATGAATTAGAAGTTGCTTCCTTTTACAAGGTTGTTCCAGCTGGGGTTATGGAGTAAAATTTGATCTGTTGTCACTTATCATTAGACCACATTCATATGGCACAGGCTGGCTTCAAGAAAATTGCTGCTGGAATCAAAGGAGGAAAGCAACAGAGTGCACACTCTTCATCAATTCAGTCCATTAAATAATGTTCTTCAATTGAATACTCCATTTGGTGTCTGCCTGCTCTTCTTGTCTTCAGGGTACATCAATGTTTGATGACGAATGTGCATCATCACACAGCGATACGTAATCACGCTGTGACTGGTTATCACTGCATTATAAAGCATTGGCATCATCACTGTGGATTTAAAACCATAATACATAGGGGCAGAACTAAGCCTTTCGGTCCATCGATTCGGCTCAGCCATTCCATCACAACTGGTTGAATAGTTGTTGCCCCGTGCCTCAGTTCAGTCAAGAAGTAGCGCCACTGGTCATTAATCAAATTATCTGTAATACTAAATCCATTCAAAGTAACATGTTTTGTATTAGGGATGTGGCAAAGGCATTCAATGGTATATTCTTTGGCTCTTTCGTTGTCACAATTGTCTATTTTCTACCATTGTGCTTTGACAAAACATTTTATTCCAGCCAGCAGAGATTTAGATACCAGGGAATGTTTTCCATCCACCTTTTAACTTGGCCCACCTTGTCTCTATAACTTCCTTCTGTCCTCCAATCTACTATGATATCTGCAATTATTTCCCTAAGCTCCATGGCCCATTCTTCTGTTTCTTTCTTCTCTATTAGGATGCTCACTAAAACCATTTTTGACCAAGCCTTCCACCCACCTAATTTGAAACCTTTGGTGGCTCTGTTAGTTTTCTGTTTGATGACGCCCCCGAAAAGTGACTCAGGATGGATTGTTACATCGAAGGTGCTATGCAAATGAATGCTGTTGCTGTCGCAACTCTGTCCGTCAGAGAAATATCTTACTGCATGAATCAACGGTGCAAAAGCCTGACACCTGTCACCCCACACCCCCTCATACGTGTACATTTGAGATACTACGAGAAGATAAACCAGAATGAAGGGCGGCCTCTCCCTTTCCCTGTTGGATAAAATCCTGCCAGTTTATTTAACACTGACACTCAATAGTGCAGCATTCATGACAACAAACATTTATGATCTGAGTCAGATTATATAGTAATTTGCAACACACAGGTAGGCAGCATTTAATATTTTAAACATTCCAATTTTCAGGAACCTGTTGTTGCTTTCTTAAGAAAAACCAGTGGAAAGCCTTTTAGTGGCTGAAGCATTTTTTTAATAGAAGTGTTGCAGCTGAGAAACACTGCTGGCCTGACCACAGCTATTCATCACTGTCAGTACTATACAGGAAATTATGGGCTTTGCAGCATCAGGGTCTCCATTCTTTGCAGTGCAATAGATAAACTCAGTCTGTTTATACCAGCACTTAAAGTGGGTCAAGCTCAGTCAAAATTGTGCTGCCGATTCATTTACAAAGACGGCAAAAGGAAGTGCTGTTGTCTGACAGACCAGTGCAAGTATTCTTCAAGGACTGGACTAAGAAGGATTTCCATGTGCTTTTTTATATATAGCCCATGACTGAACCTTAAAGTGGGGCAGCAGGTATTTTGTCCTCATTGGGTAAGTACATAAAGGATAGAGGAGGAGAGAACTTCAGCATAGTTTCAACACCGATAACAGGCAAGAGTTTTTTTAGCAGAAAGGAGTTTTGACCATTTATTCCACACTAAAATCAATAGACTGTCCCAAATTCCTTTATCACCTCCATATTTTATTTCCAATGTTTTCACTTTGGCAAAATATTTTCATTTGGGATTGTGGACTTTCAATGGACATGTTTTTGATAATCATAAACACAAAAGATTCTGTAAATGCTGGAAATCCAGAGTAACATACACAGAGTGCTGGAAGATTTCAGCAAGTTCGGCAGTATCTGTGGAAAGGAAGAAACAGTCAACATTTCTAGCTGAGTTAAGCCCATCATTAAGGATCCCCACCACCCAAGACACGCCCTCCTAACACTGTCACCATCAGGAGGGAGGTACAGAAGCCTGAAGACAGACAGACAGACACACACACACACACACACACTCTATCAGTGATTCAGGAACAGCTTCTTCCCCACTGCCATCCAATTTCTAAATGGACATTGAACCCATCAACACTACCTCACTACTTTTTTTATTTCTGTTTCTTTTACATTACTTATTTGAATGTAACTATTTAAGAGGCATATATAAACTTCATGTAACTCTTTATTTATTTATTTATCATGTATTTCATTGAACTGCTGCCATAAAGTTAACAAATTTTACGACCTATGCTGGTGATATTAGACCTGACTCTGATTCTGATCAGATCCTGAAGATTATTCTCCACCCAAAACGTCAACCGTTTATTCCTTTCCACAGATGCTGCCTGACCTGCTGAGATCCTCCAGCATTTGTTGTGTGTTATTTTGATGTGTGTAGCACCAAAAATGATTTTGCATATGCAGTACCTTCCTCTGACTATTTGCAGCCATTGTTTTTCTTTATGAAGCCCTTCTTGTATCCTGTTGCTCAGAAGCATTTTGATGCTGTTCCTGAAATTTGACCTGGACCAGAGATTCTGCTTGAGCTGAAGGAGTGACTGAGTGGGACAACAGATGGGGAATGGAAAAGGAGGTCAGAGGGCAGGGAGAGGGCAAACATTGAACCTGCCCTACAATACAGTGCCTCAAATCTGAGGGAAGCCTCAGGCTGCTCCAGGAAATTTTTCAAGTTGAGAGTATGTGCGAGTTATATGAGTCCTTTGAAATGGTCCCAAACATAAATGGAGAGAAAATTCAAAAGTCTGAGGTGCAAAGGGACTTGGGAATCCTCATGCAGGAATCCTAAAAGGTTAATTTGTGGATTAAGTCAGTGATGAGGAAGACAAATACAATGTTAGCATTTATTTCAAGAGGACTAGAATATAAAAGCAATGTTGAAGTTTTATGAAGCACTGGTGAGGCCTCACTTGGAGTATTGTGAGCAGTTTTGGGCCCCTTATCTTAGAAACAATGTGCTGACATTGGGGAGGTTTCAAAAGAGGTTCATGAAAATGATTCCAGGATTGAAAGGCTTGTCATATGAGGAGCATTTGATGGTTCTGGGCCTATACTCACTGGAACTCAGAAGAATGAGGGGTGACCTCATTGAAACCTATCGAATGTTGAAAGATCTTGCTAGATTGAATGTGTGGAGAGGATGTTTCCTCTGGTGGGGGACTCTGAGAACAGAGGACGCAGCCTCAGAATAGAGTGGCGTCCTTTCAGATTGGAGATGAGGATGAATTTCTTTGCCAGAGAGTGGTCATTCTGTGGAATTCATTGGCACAGGCATCTGTAGGGGCCAAGTCACTGAGTACATTTAAAACAGAAGTTGATAGATTCTTGATTGGTCAGGGCATGCAGAGGTATCGGGAGAAGGCAGAAGATTGGAGCTGAGAGGGAAAATGGATTACCTATGATGAAATGGCGGATGATAATCGGTGGACCGAATGGCATAATTCTGCTCCTATATCTTAAGGTCTTATACTTCAAACAACTGTAAATAACCTTAGAGGCAACTACTTGTTATGCAGGAAAATGGATCTATTTGGTTGAAAATTTTAAGCAACATCATGAGTTTCCTTTGCAAAGTCACATAATACACAATTTTAAGTTTTCATACTATCACTTTCTGCTTCAACGTCCAGATTATATTTTGCTTGTCAGATTTTGTTTGATATACAAGCTGTTCAAATACATTGGAGAGAATGTATTGCCAGTCAATGGTTTTAAAGTTCTCTTTAGTAGAGTGATTCAGGATAATGGATATGAAACAGCATTTGGAAATCAGAGGCTTTACTATATTTGATAAACCTTTCATCAGTACTCCTCCAAGAGGACCACACCATTGTCGTAGGCTTTGACTGGAGTCAGGGCTTTGTGCTTAGACTCTTGATAGGGTCACCCATGGCAAACAGGTCAAAGGGTAGAGGCCAGACTGAGTTGTCCACCGGTCCAACAGGTTCGGGGGTGCAGCTCAGGGCTAACAACTCTGATTGGCAAAAAGAAACTGTTATGAAAAAGGCATTGAAGAACCCTTCTATATCTGTGTGCAACTGGATGGACAGAGAAAAAGGACCTTCATTGCTGCCCTAAAGGCCAGCTGAACTAATTGGCAGTAAGCAAGTTCATCAGTACTGGCAAAATACACAACTTTCAGTGTTCCAACACCTTAAGACAAGAGGTTGCTTTCTCCTTAATCAAATGAGAAAAATATTGGTCCTGATGCAGGGTTTCAACCCGAAGTATCGACAATATCAGCAACCCACACATGTGCTCCGGCTGCTAAGTTGCATCAGCAGATTGATAGTTGCTCCAGATTCCAGTATTTACAGTTTCTTTTGCTTCCAAGGAAAAAAATTGCACCTTTAACAACCTCAGAAACATTACAATCCAATTTACAGTCAATTAGATTATTCTGAAACACAGCTACTACAAGTTTAATGTACTTTTGTATGAATGATCTGTCTGGATGACATGCAAACACTTTTCACTGCATCTCAGTACATGCAACAATATTATAAACCAACTCAATGACCATTTCACTGTCATTATGCTTTAAGAGAAATTACCTTTTTGTCACTAAGCCCAGTCACTTGGTCAACAAACTCTTCCTGAATCATGAAGGCAGCCAAGTTGGCAGTGTAACTTGCGAGGAATATTACAGCAAAGAAGGCCCATACGGAGACAATTATTTTACTCGTAGTTCCCCTTGGATTCTCGACCGGCACAGAGTTGTTGAAAACAAGGCCCCAAAGAAGCCATATCGCTTTGCCTATTGTAAAGGAGGGGCCATGTGGAGCTACAAATAAAGAATAAAATATAAGAACATGTGCTAAGCAAGAACAGAAAATTTCAAATTAATATGTCCAAACCTTTAACAGCCTTTCAGCTGTGTATCGGAATAACATTGGTCCCAATACATTTCCTCAGATGGTATTCCAGAATCCTATGTCCTTAACTTTAGGGGAATGACTGTACAATGATGTACAGTCACTAAGAGATATCATATTGGATTCTCCACAGGGAGTTCATTTCCTTGACTATTTTAATCTTGTAAATCCTCACTTTCAAACTATTATTATTTTGAATTGAAGAATGTTCAAACCAAGATATCACTGCAATCTTTAATTGTTTTTTGATGTACATAACCAGAATTTTGAGACAACCTTATTTGGTTTGCGTTAGTGATTGTTCTCTGGAACATTTCATGTTTTTTTCCTCAGTGTAAAACTAGATAAATCTCCAGATGCCTCAAGGTGGAATGCCTCAATGCACTACATTTACCTCAGAAACAAAGATATGAGCCAAACAAATGAGAACGTATCTAGTTTAATCAAAAATGCTATGTAAATGAAAGCCAAACAGCAGGGAAATGAAGATAAAAGCAAATGCCCGTGCTGGAAATAACAGCAGAAAATGCACTCAGGAGGTCAGCCAGCGTCTGTGGAAAGAGAAAGTATTAATGGTTTAAGTCCGGGACTTTATCAGACTGAAGAGATGGAAGGTAAAATGCAGAAGGTAAAATGTTATTAAAACAGAGGGAAGCAGCAGAAAGATAACAGAAAAGAAAAGCAGAAAAGATTGGATCAATCCTAGTAGTACAGAGATTAGCGTAACACTATTACAGTTTGGGATGCCAGAGCTCCGAGTTCATTTCTGGCACCATCTGTAAGGAGTTTGTACATTCTCCCAGTGACAGCATGGATTTCCTCCCGGTGCTTCGGTTTCCTCCCAGAGTCAAAAGTCAGTAGGTGAATTGGTCATTGTAAATTGTCCTGTGAATAGGCTAGTGTTAAACAGGCGGGGAGTTGCTGGATTTCATGGCTCGCTGGGCCGGAAGGGCCTGTTCTGGGCTGTATCTCCAAAGAAATAAATTAAATCCCTCTATTTATCTTCCTTTTCCACAGAGGAGTCTAAATTCTCAATCCATTGCGGGAGCAGCTTCACTTACTAAACTGCAATGATTCAAAGAGGCAATTCACCACTTCCTTCTCTGGAGCAAATAGCATTAACCAAAAAAATGCAGAAATTAATTAAGAAGTCTTTACCATAACAAACAAAGCCTTAAACTAGAATGTAGCTTTGGCAACCTCTGTAGGTAACTGCAGCAGGCAAGATGAACTCTGGTTTCACTCCAACCTCTACTAAGGATTAGGAAGTTTTTTTTTTCTCCAAATGCTTTTTACCTCTTGGAAGAAATATGCACTGTCATGGCAATAATCCATCAATGGCTTCCACAATCAATTCTCCCTCACTTCTCAGCATACTTGTCTCTGGTATCATTTCTACACCCTTCCTTCGACTTAAACTCTCTTCAGTCTTTTATTACTACCCACTCTTGAAAGTAGCGCAAAGAGAGAAAAAGCATAGAAGTAGCATCGATTCTGAGTCTGGTTTATTATTATTGCTGACATGCTGTAAAATGTCCTGACGAAGGGTCTCGGCCTGAAACGTCGACTGCACCTCTTCCTAGAGATGCTGCCTGGCCTGCTGCGTTCACCAGCAACTTTTATGTGTGTTGTTTGAATTTCCAGCATCTGCAGAATTCCTGTTGTTTGTTGTGAAATTTGTTGGTTTGCAGCTGCTGTACAGTGTAAGACATAAAGAATTACTATAAGCTACAATAAAAAATAACTACTGCAAAGGAAAAAGTCTAGTTTCAAAACACTTTGGGAATCTCTATGGTGTGGAATGTGTGATATAAGATATGATAAGATTCGCTTTATTTGTCACATGTACATCAAAACATCCAGTGAAATGAGCATTTTGCATCAAATAAACCAACATAGCGGGGATCGTGTTGGGCATCCCACACTTACGACGCCAGCATATTATTCCCACAACTCACTAACCCCTAGGGTTGCCAACTGTCCCGTATTAGCCGGGACATCCCGTATATTGGGCTAAATTTGTTTGTCCCATACGGGACCGTCCTTGTCCCGTATTTCCCCCGCGAAGGTAGAGCATTCCTATGAAACCTTTTGTGCCGAAATGTCGTAAAGCGAAGAAGCAATTACCATTAATTTATCTGGGAAAAATTTTTTGAGCGTTTCCCAGACCCAAAATATAACCTACCAAATCATACCAAATAAGACATAAAACCTAAAATAACACTAACATATAGTAAAAGCAGGAATGATATGATAAATACACAGCCTATATAAAGTAGAAATAATGTATGTACCGTGTAGTTTCACTGAACAGAATCACCAAAACCAATTTGTAGAAAAAAAAAATCGGCACATACACGCATGCACACGTACACGCATGCGCACACAGGTGCCCGTGCAAGGCTTCATGGTCATGGTAGTCTTTCTCGGGGTAAACACAAGTGTCCTGTACTTGACTGCTACTCTTGTCCCTTATTTGGGAGTGAGAAAGTTGGCAACCCTACTAACCCCAAACGTACGTCTTTGGAATGTGGGAGGAAACTGGAACACCCAGAGGAAACCCACACAGTCATGGGGGAAATGAACAAACTCCTTACAGACAGTGGCGGGAATCGAACCTTAACCTTACAGCTAGTGCTGTAAAGCGCTGTGTTAACCACGGTGCCACCCCCATATGAATGTAGGACTGCTTTTTTCTGAAGTGCACATTGGCATGGTTGGTCTAACATACAGACAATTAAATCTATTAATAATTGGTAGCCACATTAAGTTCATACCGACTGTCGCAAGATCAAGGACATGCTTTGAGCTTGTGAAGCAATAATGTTTCTATTTTATAAAAAGAACTGATTAAAGAATTAAAAATTTCAGCTGGAAGGAAGATTCATGTGGATATTATGTGCAAGGGACAAGAATCCCAATAACTCACAAGGAAAATGCAATCTATAAACAATAAAAGGTTTTCTTTATATCCAGATTTTCAGTAAGATGATTAATAGTTTTGATGATGTGTCATTCCACCTTTTTAAAGAAATGTATCTTTTCTATTTCAGTATCTGTAAAGCCTTATAGGGTGTGTCTTTCCGGAGCACAGCTAGTGTCTTAACAAAAAGCCTTTTGCTGAAGTATACACATTTTATAATGAAGCCAGATGGCAGCTTGAGGTGTGAGGCAACATGGGGCCAATATGACTTTGGTATATTGTAACAAATGAGTCAGAGTAATGCTTGACAGCCCTGAAAAAAGACACATCATTTGAGATTTGGAAGTCACAGCCTGTTCTAAAAAAAATAAAATTTTCAGCAGTACAGTAAGTCCCCAGGTTAAGAACGTCCAACTTACGGACAACTCGTACTTACGCACAGACTGCCATAAAGTCTATTATATTAAAAATTTGAAAACAATGCACGGCTTCAGCGGTTCGTTGGCTCGAGGAAGGAGAACACAGTCCACCATTTTAAGTCGGATCATGCTGCTGTTAACACTGTGTTGAGTGTGTAACTTTGTATTTGGCTTAAATTTTTCTCTTATTTACCCTTATAACCATAACCTTATGGTTATAAGCGTAAATCCGATGCAAGTGCTGGTGATGCAAAGAAAAGGAAAACGATCACGATTGAAAATAAAGTGGAAATTATAAAGCAATCGGAAAGAGGTGAAACGCTATCGGTCATTGGAAAAGCATTAGGCTACAGTCGGTCAAAAGATTGGCACAATTTTAAAGGATAAAGTGAGAATAATGGAGCATGTGAAAGGCTCTGACCCAATGAAAGCTACAATTATTACTCAGCAACGAAGTGGTTTAATTATTGAAATGGAAAGGCTATTGATAATTTGGTTAGACGATTAAAATCAGCGTAATATGCCTATTAGCCTTACTTTAGTGCAAGAAAAGGCTCGAAGCCTTTTCAATGATTTAAAAGCTGCACGTGCAGCAAGTTCAATCGTTTCAAAGTGAGGGAAAATTCACATAATATTAAAGTGTAAGGTGAAGCAACGAGTGCCAATATAAGTGCTGCAAGTGATTTTCTTGAAATGTTGAAAAAAAATTATTGAGGAGGGAGGTTATTTGCCAGACCAAGTATTTAAGTGTTTCTTAAGTGTTTCATATGCATAGAAAGACAAAATATATACTGTATACTAAGACAAACATTTGACTAACTGATGCTAAATAAGAACTGTAAGTACCTGTTCTGACTTACTTTCAAATTCGATTTAAAGGCAGACTTAGGAACGAATCTCGTTCGTAACCCAGGGACTGCCTGTACTGACTAGATAAATAAATAAGCTTCTGGGTCCCATCACCTCACTCAAAGGTTTTTCTTCACTTTCATCAGGAAAAAGGTTTGGTCTATTTACACCTCAGAAATATTGCAAAGTACCTTACAGTTAATCACATATGCTTGAAGGGTAATTACTACTACATTGTTAGAGAGACAGCAGCTATTCACAAATTCTCATAAACAGCATAGCACACATGAAACACTGTCGAAGGAAAGCAGCACCTGTCCTCAGAAATCCCCACCACCCAGGCCGTGCTCTTTTCTTGCTGCCATCAGGTAGAAGGTACAGCAGCCTCAGGACTCACACCACCAGGTTCAAGAACAACCATCAGGCTCTTGAACAAAAGGGGTAACTACACTCACTTGCCCATCTATTGACATGTTCCCACAACCAATGATCTCACTTCGAGGACTCTATCTAGTGTTCCTGTTATTTATTGCTATTTATTTATATTTGCATTTGTACAGTTTGTTGGCTTCTGCACTCTGGTTGATCTTTAATTGATCCTGTTATAGTTACTATTCTATAGATTTGCTGAGTATGCCCATAGGAAAATGAATCTCAGGGTATGTATGTATGTATATATATATATATATATGGATATGAGATAATTAACAAAGCACCAATTAGAATTCCTCCACTCTTTTATAAAATACTGCCAAAGGATGTTACATGCAATGGTGACACAGTTTAACATTTTTTTGAATAGACAGACACTTCCAACTCTTGGCACCTCCTTGGTACTGGCACTGATTAGATCTGATTACCTTTATTTGTCAAATGTATATCAAAACATACAGTGAAATGCATTGGCTACTTCAAATCAAATCAGCGAGGATGGCGCTGGACAACTGACAAGGATTGCCACACTTCCAACGCCAACGTAGCATGCCAGCAACGCAATAACCTTCACCGTACATCTTTGGAAGGTGGGAGGAAACCGCAACACCCAGACGAAACCCAAATGGACTCAGGGTCCTATATGGTGACTATCCTTTAATAATAAATTTACTTTGAACCTTGAGTTTTAAGAACATTCAACCTCCTTACAGCTCGAGGCAGGTAACACATCTTCTGTGCCACCGTGTGTTCCAGTAGCGTAGCACTGGAGCAAAGTTTGAATGCTTATTCGGAGGTGAGAAGTCTACCAACTGCAACAAAGCCATGGTTGGTACCTTTAGTAAGCTGTTTGAGGGTGTTTGGTTCATGTTACAGATCTTTTATTAGCCTAGCACAGGGATGCATGATTTCCGTTACAAGAACATACTAGGGAGTCTGAGACTGGTTAACCTTGGAGCAGAGGAGGTTGAGAGGAGACTTGTTACAGCTTTATTACGGTGACTGCCATCATTTTTACACCACCCAAAAACTTATGCATCAGCACTGAACATCCAACATGTAATATAATCTGATATACAGTGAGACAAGGGAATGGCTACAATTGTTCCAATTTTGCTCGGAGGAAAATACAAGCAGGACTAAACACTCACCTCTTCCTTTTGCTAAATTTCTGTTGTACCCGACAGGGCTGAAGTACTCAAAAGCGAACACTGCTATGGCAGACACGATAAGGAGTGTTACGAACATCATGACCCACACAGCAGCACTGAAGGGTTCTAGAAGGAAGGAAAGAAGGCATTATTTAATACATTATCTCATTATCCATAAAGGGGACAGGTCCTGCAATGCTGGAAGGAGAGAATAATACAGAAAATTGCAAAGTCAGCATCCCATTGGAAACATATTGTCTTGTCAGTTGGGGATCAATAGCAAACTGGAGGAAGGGATCAGCAACCAATGTCCTCATTTGCTACATACAGTGTCAACACCAAAGCCAGTGAGAGTGCAGGTGATTGGGTAACTCCTCTGTCAATCAAACTCTATGATCAGACTGCTATAAATGACTGCCACTGATTTCATGCACAACATTTTTGTTTATTCTGTTTATTGAGATACAGCACAGAACAGGCCCTTCCAGCCGTGGCGACAAGCGGCCCACAATTTAATCCCAGCCTAATCACGGGACAATTTACAATGACCAATTAACCTATCAATCGGTACGTCTTTGGAATGTGGGAGCACCAGGAGGAATCCAACACAGTCACAGGGAGAACGTACAAACACCTTCTAGACAGTGGTGGGATTATACAACCATACTCCACTCAATGTATCTTACTAATGCAACTACCCTGCGTTTATTAGGAAACGTTGCTGTTGTTTCTGGGTTTGGTATTCTGAGTGAATCTACACTGCTATACAATTCAATGTTTGCTTTAAATCTTACACCCTAATAAGTTATTACTAACAAAGTGTTGTAAATAAATAAAGATTAAAGATTAGCTTTATTTGTCACAAGTACATCAAATCATAAAGTAAACACAAAATAATCTGCAGATGCTGGGGTCAAAGCGACACTCACAACACGCTGGAGGAACTCAGCAGGTCGGGCAGCGTCCGTGGAAACGATCAGTAAACGCTTCAGGCCGGAACCCTTCGTCAGGACTGAAGAGGGAAGGGGCAGAGGCCCCATAAAGAAGGTGGGGGGAGGGTGGGAAGGAGAAGGCTGGTAGGTAACAGGTGAAAAACCAGTAAGGGGAAAGATAAAGGGGTGGGGGAAGGGAGGCAGGGAGGGGATAGGCAGGAAAGGTGAAGAAGGAATAGGGGAAAACACAATGGGTAGTAGAAGGAGGCGGAACCATGAGGGAGGTGATAGGCAGCTGGGGGAGGGGCAGAGTGAAATAGGGATAGGGGAAGGGAGGGGGAGGGAATTACCGGAAGTTGGAGAATTCTATGTTCATACCAAGGGGCTGGAGACTACCTAAACGGTATATGAGGTGTTGCTCCTCCAACCTGAGTTTAGCCTCATCATAGCAATAGAGGAGGCCGTGTATGGACATATCCGAATGGGAATGGGAAACAGAGTTGAAGTGGGTGGCTACCGGGAGGTCCTGTTTGTTGTGGCGGACAGAGTGGAGGTGCTCCACAAAGCGGTCCCCCAATCTGCGTCAGGTTTCACTGATGTAGAGGAGGCTGCACCAGGAGTACCGGATGCAATAGATGACCCCAACAGACTCACAAGTGAAGTGTTGCCTCACCTGGAAGGACTGTTTGGGGCCCTGAATGGTGGCAAGAGAGGAGGTGTAGGGACAGGGATAAGTGCCGGGTGGGAGATCCGTGGGGAGGGACGTGTGGATCAGGGAGTTGCGGAGGAACCAATCGCTGTGGAAAGCAGAGAGTGCTGGAGAGGGAAAGATGTGCTTAGTGGTGGGGTCCTGTTGAAGGTGGTGGAAGTTGCGGAGGATAATGTGCTGAATCCGGAGGCTGGTGGGGTGCTAGGTGAGGACACGGGGAACACTGTCCCTGTTGTGGTGGCGGGAGGATGGGGTGAGAGCCGAAGTGCGGGAAATGGAGGAGATGTGGGTGAGGGCATCATTGATGACAGCAGAAGGGAAACCATGATCCTTAAAGAAAGAGGACATTTGAGATGTCCTGGAATGGAAAGCCTCATCCTCGGAGCAGATGCAGGAGAGACGGAGGAACTAGGAATAGGGAATGGCATTTTTGCATATGGCGGGGTGGGAAGAGGTATAGTTGAGGTAGTTATGAGAGTCAGTGGGCTTGTAGAAGATGTCAGCGGACAGTCTGTCTCCAGAGATGGAGACCGAGACATCAAGAAAGAGTTCAAATCATAAAGTGATATGTGTCATTTAGATCAAATCAAGTCAGCGAGGACTGCGCCCGGCAGCCTGCAAGTGTCACCACACTTCTGGCGCCAACATAGAATGCCCATAAATAAATAAATATACACATAGATACTGGGATAGTGTGGTGGGGTGGAGATACATCTCTACCAAAAGAGGTAGAAGATGCTCCTTCCCTCCGCTAGCTTGCAGGTCACCCTTGGACAAGGTGTAGCACTTGCTTAGCCCCTCCCTCCGCCCCCAATCAGGGTCATGTGAAGCCATGGGAGCAGGTGGTGGATGGTCGTATGAGCGGCTGTGCATATCACAAATCCTGGTTATGCAACCACAGGCAGACAATCTCTGAAGAAGATTGATAACGGCTGGGGTCAGCTGTCTCGAGAAGACACTGCCCAGAAGAAGGCAATGGCAAACCACTTCTGTAGAAAGATTTCCCAAGGACAGTCATGGCCACGAGAAACCCATGATCGCCCACGTAATACGACATGGCACATAGTAATTGAACAATAGATCCTGGGAAGAAAAGCAAGGGACCTTCCACCTTTTATGTTTCTGTACTTGCAGTGCCTCCTGCCTCCAATCTAACCATTAGGAACTGAACAATAACTTTTAGTAAAATGCTGTCCAGTTAACTTTGAAAAGAACTGTGTATTTCCTGAATCATGTTCAGCAGATACGTCAGCGGCCAAAGGGCATGTTTCTTTGCTGTGCTCTACATCTGTGTTCTATTTTCAATACCATACTGAAAGCTTGAGGTTCATGGTGCATGTACTGATGCCCATTTTCTGTGACTATCACAATGTATATTCTACTGATACTATTCATCTGTTTATATAATGAACCAAGGTAACAAGTTCCATTTCTCTTTGTGTAAAAGTGATTATAATTAATCATCACCCATCACATAAGAACTCATTTAACAATTAAAAAGAACATTTGCTCTTACTTGAATGATATTTTGTGCCCCAGATTGTGAATTTGGGATTAAAGGCTCTAATTTTGCCAGCCACACTCCCCCGGGTAGAACATTTACACTCCAATCAAATGAAGTCTCAACTTTGGCCTGTGGGTGGGAAACTTCCTTCTGAATCAGCAGATTGAGAGTTCAAGTCCCCTTCGGAGATACGAGCACAGAAATCCAGACAGAACAGGTCTGTTCTGCAATGAAAGTACTGTACTCTCTAGAGTTTCAAGTTAGACTTTTAGCTGAAGTAGAAATAAGAGAGGGATTTCTCTCCTGACTAATATACTGCAAATGTAAAGCATGCCCCAGATTTCAAAGTGCACTAATCAGCTCTCGGGTTATATGAAATGGAGAAGGTTCAGAGCTGAGAATGTGCTTTGCCAACAAACCACCCGCTCATGACTTTTAAAACACAAAATCCTACATGCTCTGTAAGTGATTGCTCTGGGCAATGGAAATAATGTGATATCGGAGGTGGGGTTGACCACACACCCCCAACGTGGACCTGTCATAAGACAACCCTCATTAAATTTATGACTTTTAACACATAGACCACATTCATTAATTCCCCATTGCCAATGTTCAGTCTGTTTGCCCACATCCTCCCCCAAACCTGTTATATGTATTAGTCACAGCAGGATCAAAGGAATTATGCTGAAAAATAAGCAATAAAAGAATCTTAAAGGTAGTTGGTAGCTGTTATAGGAAGAAGAGTCCCAAGAGGATGCTAAAAGTCTTTATTGTGTTTTATAGTACAGAGCATCTTACTAATTAAATCAGCATTTCGCTTTATTCATGACAGCTTTTGGACTGCTGGGATAATCGCTTCCCCTTCCTTTTCTCTCTGATCTGTTTACCTCCATCACCTATTTCTTCATGAGAGATCAGACTAAGAAGCCTCATCCTCTCACAACAATCACCAAACCACTTGTGTCTTTCACTCTTTAGGTCTCCACCCTTCCACAGACATTCTCCTCTCCATTTCTCCCCCTTCTCTGCAACTATAAAATACATTTGAACACGCTTCCTTGCTCTGATGGAAGATCATTTATCTGGAACGTTAACTCCTTCTCCCTCCCTGCAGATGTTGCCTGACCTGCAGAGTATTTACAACATTCTCTGTTTTCAGTTGCTGGTGACAGAATTCGATATACGGCACAGAAACACAGCATTCAGCTTACAAGTCCCATAGCAGCATTGCTGTTCCACATAAACATTGCTATCACAACAGATAAGACTGGATGTTCATCCTTTGGAGTGAGACCACAAGAGATGTAGAACTACCTAGTAGTAGTAATGTAAGCCGAAAACGTTGAGGTCAGAGGTCAGGATGTTAAGCCATGACGGAAGCTCAACACAACTTTCCAAGAACAAGCTGAATGTGATAGGGAAAATATCAAAGTTTAAAGAAAACTTATTATCAAAGTACATAGTATCACCATATACCACCCTGAGATTCATTTTCTAGCAGGCATTCACAATTACAGAAATATAACAGAATCTACACACAAAGACCGACAAACAACCAATGTGCAAAAGAAGGCAAGCTGGCAAATAAAAAAAAATAATAAATAAACAAATAAGACTGAGACCATGAGTTGTAGAGTCCTTGAAAGGGAGTTCACAAGTTGTGGAATAAGTTCAGTGTTGAACTGAGTGAAGTTAAATGAAGGTGAAATTTAACAAAAAGTATATGTACGCTACAACATGGCACCTGGTAGTAGCTCGATTAAATTTTATGTAACTTCTGTTTGATTGGAACAATGAGAAACACTCGCTGCAAGGGGTCCGGTAACCAAATATCATTGAAATAGTGTTTGGTTAACATAAGTCTTGGTGTCTTCCAATAACTGATTTGCCACTGTGCTGTGGGAGGGTGGAGCAGATAACGCTACCTTCGCAAACGGGCAAGTAGTCTCAACGCGTGGAAGCAACTGAAGCAGGAATTGTCTTTCTATATCCAATTGACAACGAAAAATAATGGAGTATAAGAATGAAAGGGTTGTATCTAGTTGGTCACCAAGTCAGAGAGCTTTAATGAACAACCATGTCCGCCAGTTAGATGTTGGGAGAATTTCTCAAAGCCATTGAGAAGTACTGCAACGGTTCTGATTCTGAGGTGGAAAAATTGAACTTCAGACAAGACATCAGGTGAATGGGGAGACATTTGACATATACTTGACTAAACTAAAGTTGCAGGCTGCAAACTGTGACTTCATAGATCTGAGGAGTTCTTTGATCTCTGACTGGATTGCAAATGAAATTGGAGATGCAGGACAGAGTGAGCTTTTGCTGAGGCTCACAACTGACAGGGGTCTATCAAATCCAGAGCTCAGACATGATGAAAGCCGGATATGATGAACTGGATCGCAGGCAACAGAGTTCCGTTCATGCAGTCAAACTGAAGTACGGAAAGAAAGAGTGGCAGTGTAAGGTATGCAAGTATTGTGGCAAACAGTATGAACGCCAGATCGAGAAACGCCCTGCCTCTGGGGAGGAACGCTGCAAAGAACAATGTACATTGGCAAGTACTGCAACGATTCTGATCCTGAGGTGGACAAATTGAACTTTATACAAGACATCAGATGAATGAGAGAGGATGATGAAATCAAAGTCAGAATTCAGCACAAAGTGGTCACCTCTGCTGAACCGGCCACTTCTGCTCCTAATAGCAGGGTATGTCCTACAGCCCTGATAGTAACACATTACTCTCTATCTGCTCACATTAGAGATAGAGACAGAGACAGAGAAATTCTGTGATAGGTGAAGTCAAGTTGCCATGTAAAATCCATCCCTATATATAGGGATATATATAGAAGACGGGAGGAGGTTCTCCATGCAGATGGAAACAGAAGGAAAACGTGTACAGTTCCAGGTAAAGAGTAGTGTAACATGTGGGACATCATTCCAATGGAAACTTGCAGAGACAAAGCAAGCTCTCAGAATGTACTACTATATGACTGCAATAGCACTGGGAAAATGCAGTTGAAAGTAAGATATGCAGAGAATGGAAAGAAGTGCAATGTCAAATTTGTACCAACGAGTAAATAGAGCAGGTAACTGTAGAGACAGATAACTTGATGAGAGAACAGCCCGTGGCACATGCAAGCTCTATACTCCTCAGGAAGCAGCTGCTGAATTAAATTGCAGCTGTTGTTGATGGGACTACAAAGCTGAAGGGACGGCCCCATCATGCCCTAGATGACAGTGAGCGGTTGATGAGATATGTTCCTGTAACTCTCAAGGAGAAACTGAAGACTGAACTTAAAAAGTTAGTCAACACAGCAGTAGCTACTTCAACCCCACAGCATATCTGCAAAAGTCCGCCAAGCTGTGTACCTGGCTGGATCACATGAAGAGGAACTATTATTGAACTAAATTAATAGAAGATATGCTGCCAAATTGGAGCGGAGCTTGCAGAAATCCAAGACTTGATTTTGGCATGTAGAGCCTGACAATGGGAGAATTTTCAACCTTCAGTATACCTTTAGGAAAATATTATTGGCTGAGTATGCCTTTTGCGATTAGTTCTGCACCTGAATTGTTTTGGCAAAAGCTGGAACATATAATTGATCCACTGCCATAAAGACTATGCCAATGGGCAACCTGCCATTGGACAAGGACAGACCACAGCAAACGTAGAGATGAGAGAAAGGTGAGAGTTTTAATGAACAGGTGCAGTGAATGCCTGCTGTAGTGTAACTTGGAAAAATATATTGAAGTGAGTATCAATGAGGGGTCCTAACTAGATCCAATAAAGCTGAATTCAGCAAAGGAAATGTCATGCATGACAGATGTGGCTGGGATCCAATACTTCCTTCAATTTAGCAACAACTTAAGCAAATTTCTGCTCCATCAATTTGTGAACTACCTGAGACAACTGAAACAAGATGATGAAGATACCAGAGAACTGTCATGACTTAAGTGATTGCTAAGGATTGCATCATAGAACTAGGCATCATCTGGATGAGGCTTGGATGAGATACGTGTAAATTCAATGATGAGCCAACAGTAGCTACACAACAACTTCTTTGTAGAACAAGAACATCTCAAATCAACCATCCCATAATGAGTAATAATAGTGACAACTAATAAAGGCATCTGTTAGTCTTGCAAGACCATGGATCTGCGCCTGGAAAGTCTTCACTCTCCAGGGCGCAGACCTGATGAAGGTTGTATGGAAGACTGGCAGTTGCCCATGCTGTAAATCTCCCCTCTCCACAACACTGATGTTGACCAAGGGAAGAGCAAGGGCCAATACGGCTTGGCACCAGTGTCGTCGCAGAGCACTGAGTGGTTAAGTGCCTTGCTCAAGGACACAACACGCTGCCTCGACTGGGGCTTGAACTCATGACCTTCAGGTCGCTAGTCAAATGCCTTAACCACTTGGCCACGTGCCCACACATAGTGACAACTAGATCTAGGATAACACACACAAATTCCTAAAAGAGCTTACCAAGTCCGGAAGCATTTATGGAGAGGAATAAAAAGCCCACATTTCAGGTCAAGACGCATTGCAATAGACACAAGTGTTGAAATTCCATGTTGAAGGGCCAGTAATGTATATTAAGATTTTGTTTAAATTACATTGACACTATTGCATATACTCAGTGGCCACTCTATTAGGTACACCTGTACACCTGCTCATTAATGCAAATATCCAATCAGCCAATCATGTAGCAGCAACTCAATGCATAAAAGCATGCAGGCATGGTCAGGTGGTCCAGTTGTTTTTCAGACCCAACATCAGAATGGGAAGAAATGTGATCTACTGTAAGTGACTTTGACTGTGGAATGATTGTTGGTGCCAGACAAAGTGGTTTGAGTATCACAGAAACTGCTCACATACAACAATTTCAAGAGTTTATGGAGAATGGTGTGAAAAACACTAAAACATCCAGTGAGTGGCAGTTCTGTGGGTGAAAACGCCTTGATATTGAGAGGTCAGAGGAGAATGGCCAAAATGTTCAAGCTTACAGGAAGGTGAGAGTAACTCAGACAGTGTTATGACAGTGGCGTGCAGAAGAGTATCTCTAAACAGAATACATGTCAAACCTAGAAGCGGTTGGGCTACAACAGCAGAAGACCACAAACACACACTCAGTTTACTAGGTACAGGAGGTCTTAATAAAGTGGCCACGGTGTGAATATTAAGATGCTGTTTAAATTAAATTGACAGTATTGGATATACATTTTCATGGGTACAATGTACATACACTGTAACACACATAAAAGTTGCTGGTGGACGCAGCAGGCCAGGCAGCATCTATAGGAAGAGGTACAGTCGACATTTCGGGTCGAGACCCTTCGTCAGGACTAACTGAAAGAAGAGCTAGTAAGAGATTTGAAAGTGGGAGGGGGAGATCCGAAATGATAGGAGAAGACAGGAGGGGGAGGGATGGATCTAAGAGCTTGGAAAGTTGATTGGCAAAAGGGATACAAGAGGATCGCGGGATGGGAGGCCTAGGGAGAAAGAAGGCGGGGGGGGGGAAGCTCAGATGATGGGCAAGGAGCAGAGTGAGAGGGACAGAGGGAGAAAAAAGGAGAGAGAGAATAAAAATTAATAATAATAAGGTGGGGCACCTCCTTTATGCCCCATCTCCCTTTCGTACCCCATCTGTTATTTATTATTATTAATTTTTCTTTCCTCTCTCTCACTCTCTCTCCTTTTTCTCCCTCTGTCCCTCTTTGACAAACTTCTACAGATGGGTAGTGGAAAGTATGTTGACAGGTTGTACCATAGCCTGGTATGGAAACACCAATGCCCTTGAACAGACAATCATACAAAAAGTAGTGCATACAGCCCAGTCCATCACGGGTAAAGCCCTTCTCACCATTGAGTACATCTACTCGGAGCGTTGTCACAGGAAAGCAGCTTCCATCATCAGAGAAGCATACCTCCCAGGTTGTGCTCTCTTCGTGCCACTGCCATCAGGAAGAAGATACAGGACCCTCAGGCCTCAAACCACCAGGTTCAGGAATGGTTATTACTCACCCAACCACCAGGCCTTTGAACTAAAGGTGATAATGTCAGTGAAATTTACTTGTGCCCACATCCTGTAAGCTCACTTTCAAGGACTCCTTATTTCATGTTATCAATATTTTTTTCTTATTTTGTATTTTCACATTTTGTTGTCTTTGTTGTGGTCTCTCATTGATTCTACTATGGTTATTATTCTACTATGGATTCACTGAGTATGCCACAAGAAAATGAATCTCAGGGTTGTATATGGTGGCCTACTGTATACGTACTTCGATAATAAAATTACTTTGCACTTTCAAAAGATGGATGAAGAATAAAACAGGTTAACTATTTTGAAATGTCCTACCTAAAAATGCAGAGGGTGAAACTGTGCCATTGCTCCGAGACACCATAACACTGATTCCTGTTTCTACAAAGGGCACTGAGAAGTCCACAACTTCTGATCTTTCTTCATTAATAGTCAGCGAGCCAACAGCCATCTCTGCTCGATGATACATCACCTGGAGGGAGTGCAGACAGCCACAAAGAGAAAGGTGGAATGTGTTAAAACACACTCTGTACGGTTCTCATTTGCTTCATTTGGGCCCCTTATCTAAGGAAGGACGTGCTGACATTGGAGAGAGTCCAGAAAAGGTTTACAAGAATTATCCTGGGAATTAAAAGGTTAATATAGGAGGAACATTTGATGGCTCTCGGCCCATACTCGCTGGAGTTTAGCAGAAAGAGTGGGGATCTCATGGAAACCTATTGGATATTGAAAAGCCTACAGAGAGTGGACATGGAGAGGAGATTTCCTGTAGTGGGAGAGTTTAGGACTAGAGAGCACAGCCTCAGAATTGAAGGCCATTCTATTTACAACTGAGGTAAGGAGGAATTTCTTTAGCCAGAGGGAGGTGAATCTGGGGAATCTGTGGAGGCTAAGTCATTGGATATATTTAAAACAGAGGTTGATAGGTTCTTGATTAGTAAAGGCACCAAATGTTACGAGGAGAAGGCAGGAGAATGGAGTTGAGAGGGATAATAAATCGCCATGATAGAATGACAGAGCAGACTCGAATGGCCTAATTCTGCTCATATGTCTTATTGTCATACAATCTTATAGGGATCAGCTTTGGGGCAGGGACGGCTTTATCTGCTGAAAGATCCTGAAACTATCACTATGCAACTACTTGCCACTGTTTATTACCTAAGACGACTTACATCACCAACCATTCCATTCCAAACACCATTGATTTTTTTCCCATGCTTCCCATTTGACACCAGGTACAGGTCGTATGTGAATTTCACAGTCTTTGCAAGTTTCTTCAGAATATCAATGCAAAACCCTTTGCAGCATTTCTTCACATAGTGTCCCTTGTCAGTGGAGTTGCTGTCAAAGGAAGAAAGCAATGAGTTAATAACAGTAAATGAATCTTTGTTGTAGGAACATGGAAACTGTCCTTACTGTCTAAAACATTTCAAACAATTACATTTCAAGTTAATTATCATGACCTTGAAATGTATGAATACATAAATGCAAGATGAATGCTTCTCCCTACTTAGTCAAGGGGCATTCAGTTCTTTAAAAGAAAGAGGTAACTTGCAAATGAAAGTTCTTTAATATATATGAGCTAAGCTTCCAAATGATAAAATTAATGCCAGACTTCTAATTGTAACTTCTCATGTTAATTACAACTCTCATCATAGTTGCGAAGTTAAGATGAATATAATCATTTATAAATGTGACGTTCACGTGGTACCACTGGCTGTAAACGTACACTTAGATCATTTGTACCTAATCTACGTTTTTCATCTGCTGAAAGATTCCTGAAATATAGTCGTCACTAAAAGGTTTGCTTTCTGTCAATGAGAATGTCACATCCTTCCTAAGATTCAATGCGTGTTGATGTTTGCAAACACGAGGAGATCTGTAGATGCTGGAAATTCAAGCAACACACACAAAAAAATGCTGGTGAACGCAGCATTTAGTGGTGGGATCCCGTTGAAGGTGGCGGAAGTTACGGAGAATTATATGTTGGACACGGAGGCTGGTGGGGTGGTAGGTAAGGACAAGGGGAACCCTATTCCTAGTGGGGTGGCGGGAGGATTGTGAGAGCAGATGTGTGTGAAATGGGAGAGATGCGTTTGAGAGCAGTGTTGATGGTGGAGGAAGGGCAGCTCTTTTCTTTAAAAAAGGAGGACATCTCCTTCGTCCTGGAATGAAAAGCCTCATACTGAGAGCAGATGTGGCAGAGACAGAGGAATTGCGAGAAGGGGATGGCATTTTTGCAAGAGACAGGGTGGGTAGAGGAATAGTCCAGGTAGCTGTGAGAGTCCGTGGGCTTATAGTAGATACTTGTACATAAGTTGCCTCCAAAGATAGAGACAGAAAGATCAAGAAAGGGGAGGGAGGTGTCAGAAATGGACCAGGTAAACTTGAGGGCTCGGTGAAAGTTGGAGGCAAAGTTAATGAAGTCAACGAGCTCAGCATGCATGCAGGAAGCAGCGCCAATGCAGTAATCGATGTAGTGAAGGAAAAGTGGGGGACAGATACCAGTATAAGCTTGGAACATGGATTGTTCCACAAAGCCAATGAAAAGGCAGGCATAGCTGGGACTTATACGGGTACCCGTGGCTACACCTTTAGTTTGGAGGAAGTGGGAGGAGCCAAAGGAGAAATTATTGAGAGTAAAGACTAGTTCCGCTAGACGGAGCAGAGTGGTGGTAGAGGGGAACTTGTTAGGTCTGGAATCCAAAAAGAAGCGGAGAGCTTTGAGACCTTCCTGATAGGGGATGGAAGTATATAGGGACCGGACATCCATGGTGAAAATAAAGCGGTGAGGGCCAGGGAACTTAAAATTATTGAAAAAATTCAGAGCGTGAGAAGTGTCACAAACATAGGTAGGAAGGGATTGAACAAGGGAGGATAAAACCGTGTCGAGGTATGCAGAAACGAGTTCGGTGGGGCAGGAGCAAGCTGAGACAATGGGTCTACCTGGACAGTCAGGTTTGTGGATCTTGGGTAGGAGGTAGAAACGGGAAATGTGGGGTGTGGGAACTATAAGGTTGGTAGCAGTGGATGGGAGATCCCCTGAGCTGATAAAGTTGGTGATGGTGTGGGAGACAATGGCCTGGTGCTCCTTAGTGGGGTCATGATCGAGGGGTAGATAAGAGGAGGTATCCGCGAGTTGTCGCTGTGCCTCAGCAAGGTAGAGGTCAGTACGCCAGACTACAACAGCACCCCCCTTATCGGCGGGTTTTATAATAAGGTTAGGATTAGTGCGGAGGGAGTGGAGAGCAGAGTGTTCTGTAGGAGTGAGGTTGGAATGGGAACGAGGTGCGGTGAAGTCGAGACAGTTGATGTCCCGTCGGCAGTTAGCGATAAAGAGATCCAGAGCAGGCAGAAGACCAGAGCGGGGTGTCCATGAAGAGGAGGAGGGTTGAAGACGGGAGAAGGGGTCATCGGTGGGGGTGGGGGAGTCCTTGCCAAAGAAGTAGGCACGGAGACGGAGACGGCGGAAGAACAGTTCAGCGTCATTGCGAACACGGAACTCGCTGAGGTATGGGCGAAGGGTGACAAAAGTAAGACCCTTACTGAGGACAGAGTGCTCTGCCTCAGAGAGTTGCAGGTCGGAGGGGATGGTAAAGACCCGGCACGGATGAGAAGTGGGATCAGAGGGGGGATGGGTGGAAGCTGGTGGTGTCAGTGGAGGGGGGAGGGTTGGGGTGAGAGGAAGAAGGAGCCTCTGAGGGCCCAGGAGTCGATGATGAGATGTGAGGGAGATGGGGTTGCAGAGTAGTGGTGGGGGATGGGGAGACGGGAGTCACAATAGCATCAATGTTGTTTTCAGCTCCTATCTTTGGTTTCAGTTTCAACCCTTCAACTTGAACCATCTCATACTCTTCCTTTTCATAACTTTTACATTTTCCTATCTGGGGACATTTGATTTTGGTGATCTATTCCAAGGCAAGCGTATAAACAGACCAAGCAACATTGTTCTTAATGAAACCATTCACTAAGTTATGTTTAGGCTTAAGTTCTAAATAAGTCTCGTTATGTTGAGATAAGTGGACAAGAAACAAAAGTTGGCTTCAGGGCTGATATAAGTAGGGATAGTATCAAACAATATTCTCCTTAGGTCTACTAACTCCATCACTTACTTTGGCTGCATTTCCTCATAACCAACTTCCTAGAAGGACTTTACTCCATTGCCTCAGCTTTGACGTCCTCATCATGGCTGGTCTGCTGATGCCACCTTTCATTATTTTGCTATGCACTTGTTTGTCGTAGGATTCTCTTCTGTCATAAAAGGCCCCCAATCACGGCCATTCCATTTTCCAGATTTCTACTCTTAATACCTCTTCCTTTCACCAAGAACTTTGCACCCCAATGGCCTCCATGTGGAAGAGATCAGCCTCTGCCATTCCCAATACTTCCAGTCTATCATCAGACAGATCCTCCTCAGACTTGACCTTTCAGCATTCCGGCGGAGCCTTTCACTACACGCTCTGGTCAACTCCACAATGAGCTCCCATTGTCTCCTTCCCTTTCTGTGCAGTTACAAAGGATATCAGGCTACACTTTCATCTCCCAAGCCTCCAAATCCTCTCTAGCTGAAATAGCAACATGCCTGCACACTTTTCAATGTCTATTTTGTGTCTATAGTGAGGGTGTGGACATGGCTGACATTTCCATCATTTGTTGTCCTGTATTGTCCCTGAACTGAGGAGGCAGTTTGAAGATAACTACATTGATGGATTGGGGCCACATAAAAGAAAAAATGCAGAACTCCTTCCCCGATGGACATTAGTAAACTAGGTAATTTTTACATATTCAGCAACAGTGACAGACTAGCCAGTTTACTAAAAAAAGAAAGCTGTTTACTTTGTAAGAATAACCCTGCCGCCATTGGCCCATCACTTAATTCCGCAATTTATCTTCGGCCCCCTTATCCAGTTTCCTGATGATTACAACCACCCAGACTCAGCATTGAAATCATAAGCCCATATGATACAGGAGCAAAATTAGGCCGTTCAGCCCATTGCGTCTTGTCTGCCATTCCATCATGTCTGATTTGTTACCCTTCTCAACCCTATTCTTCTGCTTTTTCCCCATAACCTTTGACATCCTGACTAATCAAGAACCTATCAATCTCTGCCTTAAATATACTCAATGATTGGGCCTCCACAGCCATCTGTGGCAATGAATTCCACAGGTTCACTACCCTCTGGCTAAAGAAATTCCTCTTCATCTTTGTTCTAAATGGATATCCCTCTAACCTGAGGCTGTGCCCTGTGGCCCTAAATTCCCCCATTATTGGAAATATCCTCGCATATCCACTCTATCTAGGCCTTTCGACATTCAACATTTCAGACTGGAACGTTTGTCTCATTTTGATTCTTACTTACTGCACATTACACTGTTGGCATTTAGGGCAGCAATGAAGATTCTCCATCTCTGGTGGTGCTCATCATATCAGCAGCTTCGTCTTGATTTTCGCTACTGTCTGTCTTGCAAGTCCCGGATGGAGACTCAGGAATTCAGATGTAGAAGGATTCTTCATTGCAGTTCTCATGACAAGTTTGTTTTACCATCAGGGTTATTTGCCCTGTGCTGAACCCCAAGCCTGGAGGTCTAGGGGTTCATTTTGATTCTAATGTTCCCATTTACACTTAGCCCTGGATCCATCTTTTGCTTCTCTACTTATCCTTCTTCCCTTAAATTTCTCAGATTAGAAATTTAAGCCCATAATTGGCCTTATTAAGAACAATCAAGCTGCATTTGTTTGTATCTTTGCCTTGCAATGGATCACCAAATCAATGCTCTGCTTCTGTGCCGCTGGCTACTGTATACAGCCAAGATTCTCCCTCAAGGCTTTGCAGAAGTGCACAAGATTAATCACGGTGTCATAAATAGATCCACTTTCACTTTTGGGACTAGTGCTTATAATAGATTGCAGTCAGGATGCAAGACCCTGTTTATAATTAGGCTTTGCATTCTTTCAGAATATTACATTAAATCCACCTGAACAGGGCACTTGTTCTGATGAGCAGATTAACCGAGTTGTAGCAGTGTAAAATTCTTCTCATTCTTCACTTGAGTAAATGTGTCAACCATCACTAAAAACAGAATGACCTGAGACGTACAGGACAGAAAGTGGCCACTTAATCCAACCTCCTCTTGCAAGGATTTTTTCCTTCTTTTACTCTATCACTTTTTCCTCTATATCCTTCTCCATAGCCTGCTTATCTAAATTCTTTCAAATGTACTGCATCTTCAAGCAATGAGAGCTGGAGACAGGAGTTTGAATATGATACTGAGACCAAGGATTGTATTGAATGGTGGGGCAGGTTCAAAGGCTGGTGTAGCTTATTGCTGTTCCTACCGTCCTGTGCTCAATTGCTCCTCATGGTAGAGTTCTATTTTATCACCACTCTAACTCTGATAGCCTTTAGTTCTGCATTCTCCACACTTGGACACACTTACTTTCTATCCATTGACAAGAGAGTGGGCTTCATTTGCAAATCCACTCAACAAAATGGGGCTGCTTAGACAAGGCCACAGAAAAAGGAGCTTTGTGAATCTTTAGGACACATTTGCTACTGATTGAGGAAATCCACATGAATACACTTAAGACAGAGAAGTGTGATAACTAGGAATTCAAGACGAACGGAAGGATCTAGTGACAGATGAGATGAATCAAAGTGGATGCAGACGAAGGCACAGCATAAACACTAATATGTTAAGCTGAAAAAAAAAGAGTAATTTTATGAACGTGATTGTTTTTCATGCCGGAAGAAATAGGCAATGCTCCAGAATGATCCTGGGAATGAAAGGGTTAATGTATGAGGAGCAGTTGATGGCTCTGGGCCTGTACTTGCTGGAGTTTAGAAGAGTGAAGGGGGTTCTCACTGAAACCTACTGAGTATTGAAAGGCATAAGCAGAGTGGGCATGGAGAAGATGTTTCCAGTAGTGAGAGAGTCCAGAACTGGAGTACACAGCCTCATAATGGAAGGATATCCCTTTAGAACGGAGATGAGGAGGAATTTCTTTAGCCCAAAAGTGGTGAATCTATGGAATTCATTGCCACAGATGGCTGTGGAGGCCAACTCATTGGGTACATTTGAAATGGAAGTCAACAGGTTTTTAATTAGTAAGGGAGAAGGCAGGTAAATGTGGTTGAGATGGAAAGTAAATCAGCCATGGTAAGCAGACTCGATGGGCTGAATGGCCTAACTCTGCTCCTATGCTTTGTGGTCATATGGTCTTTTCAAGCAGAGATCATTAGAATTGTATTGTACTCATTCTTTTTGTAGAAAAAAACATGTGCTGCCGACAGCAGTAATGGCTTTTGGATCCCAGCTAAAAATCAGGGATTGGCCAAGAAATGCTTTTATCATTGTGAGCTAAAATGCGACCTGTGTGGTTCTCAGCGGAAAGTTCTTGATTGCTGTACCTTTGCCGTGTGCAATCACCAGGAAGAATGTAGAACTCCTCCCATCACAACCAAAAGTAGCTGAAGGAAGGGGAGGGGTATTCGTGGCAAACTGCCGTGTGTGGCTTCAGAAGATCATCTGCCCTGAAGTGGTCCAAATGCCCCACAACATTGCAGTGAGTTTTGGGACCATCAGAGAAGTAGAGAATGCATCCTTGGTTCTAAAATAAGAGGGCTGCAATCAACGCTTCAATGCTCGGAGCTAAGGTTTTAAATATCCTTAGCACTAAAAACAGAGCCACACAGATGCAATATGTGAAGCGTAGATGTCAGAATGACAGCCCTTCAACTGATGTCTCCTTGGCAATCCCAGCACGATGTGCTCCTAGTTTTTTTTCAGTAACTTTTCAACGATGGTTACAGATTGCACCCCATAACTGCAGCATAAGGGAGAAGACAAGCATTGCATGAAGAGTGAAGTCATTGGGTGTGAAGGCTGACCATGGAGAATGTTCAGACGCACAAAGGTGAACTTCACACAGGAATAGCTGGGCTATTTTACCAAAAGGTACAATGATCATTAGTGCAATGTAACCCAGGTTAAATCAGTTACATGCATAATTCACATATGAAAAATGGGCACTAATGGATTTAATTTTGAGACTAGAATGATTTAAAACAAACAGCAAAAAACTGCAGATGGTGAAAGTCTGAATCAAATGCAAAATATGCAGGAAATGCTGAACAGAGAGAGGAATAAATCTATTGGCTTTGAAGCATATGGCACTTTTGAAATGTATAAACATGGATTGGTATGCATCAATGGTTTAACTATGTGCTTCCCATTTTATAGGATGTGAAGCATTAGAAAATATTGGGAATTTATTCGATGAAAGCCAAGAGTGAGGTGCCAGTAAAACACACCAGGTTAAAGCAATTAGTTCACACAGAGTGGATGGGAAGCATGATTGTACTCACTAAGCCTTGATATTTTTCCTGCATGGGACATTGCTTCTTGCACACGTCCCAGTTAACTTGTCCACATCTTCCACAATAACGAAGGGGGTTTCCTCTAATGTCACAACACTCAGGTGGCTGTCGTCCACCTCACCATCTGCGAAGGAATTAAACCTTGGCCACACAGGATATTTCAGGGCCAGGCTATGGTTTTCCCATTTTCCGACCTGTAAGAAGAAGATATCAAAGTCAGACATTGTTGACAAAGGTTTACCTAGCAAATGCAAGTTTTACCAACAAATACCTTCATTTAGGGAAGCACCTTTAATAATATGACCAATAGTACTACCCAGAAGCAGTATTAAACACAAATTTCCCTCAAGCTACCCAACAAAATATTATGCATGTAATCGATAGCTTTGCAAAATAGATACTGTAGGTTTCAAGGAGCTTCTGAGAGGATGAAGGATTTATGGAGATCTGAGCTTAGGCAACTGAAGGTAGAGACATGAATGATGAATTGATAAGGAAGGGTCATATTGGAGAAGGCGAGTAATTGTGGAGGTTCTATTGCTGGAGGAGTCTACTGAGATAGGGAGAACAAAGTGCCTATTAATGTGGAGTAGAGTAAACTTCCTGTTATATCACATCTGTATTCTATGGAGCGTGCTGCACTTGAGTCGTACAGACATTTCTGTGAAGAGCTATCAAGAATAAACTGTTAAACTGAAGTAAACCAGACTAATGTGCATGCACTGTAAAATGTGGAACGCTGAAACTGGCCATGCAGCCCAGAATTATGCCTGTTAATAAGTTCTCAGATCTTGCCTTTGGTTGGACACTCTATAAGTTCATAGGCAATGATCTCAGATGCACGTGAGTAAGCTTCTCTTTCTAATTATTTTCATTAAGTTGAAGGCATTTTTAAATTTTGAATTTTAAAATCCTTAACATTTTAACAAAAAATATTTACTTCCATTTCACTTGTCAAAGATACTTAAAAACTATTAAAATTAATCACAGGTTTATAACTGACAACGGCCCATCCCCAGCTTCCTCAATGTCAAAGGCTATATATAGAGTATTTAGAAGATAGGGCTTTCAACCTGCGCTGATTGAAAATGCCTCAAAATTCCCTACTCTGACAGTGTGGAGAGATAAATGCCAGGAAATTGGGAAAAATGGCCTTCTTAAGCACTGAATAATTCTTTGCTTTCATCACAAGTGTTTTTCTGGATAAAGACATTTGGTTTACTCTATTTTCTTGCAACATTTGTAAGTTAAATTTGTGTATTTTTATCTGCATTTTTTGCAGCTGAAAACTAACACAGATTATCATTCTCAGAGATGCAAGTAGCCCACTTTCCTGTTACTTTTGCTTCAGCTGCATGTCTACCTGAGTAAAAGCTGAATGATGCCTTTTTAACTCTTTTATCTTTATACCTGAGGACCCAACTTGGACTTGTTTCTCTTTATCTCTCTAAGCAGGAACATTCATTTGAATTTCAGGGAGAAGAAAACTGTAAACATTCAGGATGGAAGATTCAAATTCATTTACTCCATGTACATTGAACCATACTGTGAAATTCATCATTTCACATTAATGCCAACACACCTAAGGATGTGCCGGTGGCAGCCCACAAGGGTCATCACACATTCCAACATAGCTTGTTATTGCTTGGCGGAACAACACAGAACACAACAAGCAACAAAACAAAACCGAAACAAGCCCCATTACTCCTCCCACCCATGCACATTCACAGTCCCCTAACCCCCAAGGTGATTATCTTCTTGGCCTCCAGACTCCAGCAGACTCAGAATTGGACTCTGATACTCAGATATAGGGTCTTTGATTTATCCCAGTGGACACTCAGAGATTTGCTGATCCAGGGGTCAAGACGATGATCCTTTACTTCCAGACTTTCAATTCAACTCTCAGGCCCCTATCCTTAGGATTGGCCCCAGGACCCACTGATGACTAAACACTAGGCCTCGAACTCCAGACTTGCTGTGGTGTGGAACCCTGAGCCTCAAACTCCGGTCTCAGCAATTTGCGAACCCAGGGAGTCTTCGGACCTTGTTCCTTCTGCCTGCATGGAACTCCAGCTCCTGAAGCTGCTGACGTTGCTAACCCAGGGTGGCCACAGGCCTTCATTTTGCAAGGCCGAAATCCTGGCCCAGTCCATGGATGTCCCATGTCCACATTGCTGGTCTTCAAACATGAAGTGGATACTTAAGACTTCTGCCAGTCCTCTAATTCCCACACATTCTTTTTCCTAAACCCTAATATGACCTCTAACTTCCCCTGGTGTCCCCAAACATCCCCACGAGCCCAAGAAAAACACTAAAAGAACAACTAAAAATGAGCAGTGATCTCAATGGAGGTCGCAGCTCAGCATCATCTTGAACGGTAAAAGTTTAGTTTAGTTTCCTATTTTTTGTTATTATGGCCCAGAGATGTAAATTTCTTTGATAACGTATTTTGAAGAGATGGGCTATTCAGCCAATGCTGGCTTGGATTTATAGATGTCAGGTTAAATTCAAGTAATTGAACTTGAAAGAACCACACTGCCTTAATGACAGTTGCCTGGTGTTTGGAAGTCAGTTGAGAGAGGTCCACAATAAATATCTGTTCAAGCCCACAAGATTGTAATATTGGAGAACACATTTAGAGGTCCAGAGAAAATAATGGAGTGATTGTATTACTCAGATGGCTACTAAAACCAAATCAATCATGAAATAAAGACAACAAAATGCAATACTTAAATGAACATTAACCAAAAGCAATAATAAAAACATTGTATCAGGATTGAAGCCAATGGCTCTGTTGTACAGCCAACAATTATACAATAGGGATTTATCTCTGCTAAAGCTCTAGGATTTCCGGTCTTGCAGTATCTGACTATATCTAACCGAAAAGCTGTCAGAAGTGGATCAGCGCTGAAGGTTTTGTTGTTTGTAATACATATAACTGAATTCCATGGAAATGCACAGTGTATGATTGGTAAATCTGCAGATGGAACAAAAGTTGAAGGAGTTATAGTTAATGAAGTAGGTTGTTTAAGGATACACGCTAGTGGGATGTAGATCATCTGGAAAGTTGGTCAGCAGACTGAGGATTAAACTTTATCCAGGCATGTGGAACTATTAGAGGTCAAATTCTAGTAAAACTTATGTATAGAGTAAATTGCAGGAACCTTCACGGCATTGATGCCCAAAGTGACCTTGGGGTGCAAATTCATAGCCTTCAGAAAGTGAGATAGGTGGAGAGGACGGTAAAAAATCATTTGATAGCATATTTTAAAGGGATGGGCTATTCAGCCAATGTTGGCTCAGATTTATAGATGTCAGGTTACATTCAACTCAATTGAATTTGAAAGAACCACATTGGCTTAGTGACAGTTGCCTGGTGTTTGAAAGTCATTTGAGAGAGCTCCACAATAAATATTTGTGAAGATTCAAGCCCATGAGATGGTAAAAAGAATGAATAATTACTTTAATAGTTGGGATGCAGTGTTATAGCTATACAAAGCATTGGATAGATGCCAATTAAAGTACTGTTTTTAGTTCTGATTGCCACCCACCGCAGGAGGATGTGCTAATGAGTGGAAGTGCAGAAAAGATTCACCAAGATGTCGTGTGTAATAGAACACTAGAGTTACAAGTAGGGATTGGATAGACAAGGTTTAATGACAATAGAACATAGGAGGCTGAAGGTTGATCTTACAGAAGTTTACAAAGTTATAAGGATAGATAGAATCTTTTATAAGAGCAGTTGAGTTTAAAACTAGACAGATTTAAAATGAGAGGAGAAGTTTAACGGAGAAAGTTTTTCACACAGAGGGTGGAGAATATCTAGAATAAACTGCCAGAGGAGGTAGTGGAGGCAAATCCTATTACAATGTTTAAAAAGTATTTGGACAGGTACTTGGATAGCAAAGGGGTACAGGGATAATGGAGCAGATGGGATTAGCAGAGATGGGTGTTATTGTCAGCATGGACAAGGTAGGCCATAAGAGCTTGTCTCTGTGCCATACATCTCTTATAGTTCTAGATCGAAGACTGACTTCAGCATCCAATATTGATGATAACATCTTCTTCTGAACTACGATTGCTCAGTCTGCAGCCTATAATTTCCCTTTCAAAGATGTGCTTTCGAGCTGACTAAATGATCTGGTGCTTTTTCGATCTCCGGGGGATTTAGCAAACCGGACTCTCGAGAGTACTGGTGGGGCTGGCGCAGCCATCACGGTGGGGTGGATGCTGCATCGAGGTCTGACGGCAGAAGACGAACCCATGGTTGGCTCCATTGCTCTGTGCCGATTAAAGCATTGAGCAAGATTAAAATCTTCGAGGACGAGAGTGGAAAGCGAACAGAGGTTCAGCACCATCTGCCTGCTTTTGGCCGGTCTCCCTCTCTTCTTGCTACTACCGTTGGGCAGGAGGAGCAGGAATTTTGGTTCTCATGCTGTCAGATTCAGGAACAGTTGTTCCCTGCAGCCATTGGGCTCCTGGACCGGATTCACTCTCCTCAGCGCTGAACAGTCTCCACAGCCGTGGACACAATTTCAGGGATATGTGATGGTCTTGTGTGCGTTTTTTAGTGAATTTTGTTGTGTTTTTTTTTGTTTTGTGAGTGCCAGCAAGAAGATAAATCTCAATGTTTTATATGGAATACAGACTTTGATAACGAATTTGAAGTTTGAACTTCAAACAATATTGTACATACCCTGTGTAGCTTTAACAAATTGATCCATATAATTGGTTCAAGACCACTACAGACTGAAAATAAAAATAACCAGTTTGCTCATGTTTTCAGTAGTGCTTACCCTGGAACATTAGTTCAAAATAAGCAACATCAGAAAATAATATCCAACCTGTGAATTATTATGGTATCCTTTCTGACTATGATCCTGCCTACATACTTATCAAATTGCTTTTGTGTTCAGTTTTTGCTATTACATTCTCTTGAGTCCATGATTTATACGTGTTCAAGAGTATTATTAGATCAGCAATTCTAAGCTCTAGATTATTGATTCAGAGAAGTGAGTCCAAATCCTACCAAAGTAGCTGGGGAAGTTAAATTCAAATAATTAAATACATCTGAAATAAAAACAAATCTTTTGATCATTCGATTGTAAAATCCTCCTGGTGAACTGAAGGAATGAAGCCTGCTACATTTACTTAGTCTGGCCTTTATAATTCCAGATCCATAAGCAGTATGTTCTCAGATGTGGCTTAGTAAGAGTGACTAAGGATAGAAATCAAACATAGCACTTGCCATCATTCACTGTATCCCACACATAAACTAAAATGCTATTTTCTCCACCGTCCTATATGTTAATCTTCATAATTACACAATTCCTTGAAGATTAGATCGGTATCAGGGTCAGAATCATGATATACACTTTGAAATTTATTCTTTATCTGGCAGCGGTACAGTGCAGAGCGTAAAAAATAAACGAAGTTAAAATAAACGAATAATGCAAAAGAGGAATAGTGAGTTAGTGAGGTAGTGTTCATGAGTTTATGGACCATTCAAAACTCTGATCGTGGAGTGGACCAGGACCAATAGGAAAAATGAGCTGAAAAATGGCAGATGAACTTTAATGTAGACAAGTATAAGGTGTTGCACTTTGGGAGGACAAACCAGGGTAGGACTTACACGATGAGCTGTAGGGCACTGAGGAGTGCGGTAGATCAGATGGATCTAGGAACACTGGTACACAATTCCTTGAAAGTGGCATCACAGGTAGAAAAGGTTGCAAAGAAAGCTTTTGGCACATTGGCCTTCATGAATCGAAGTATTGAATACAGGAATTGAGATGTTATGTTGAAGTTATATGAGATGTCGGTGAGGCCTAATTTGGAGCATTGTGTGCAGTTTTGGTCACCCTACTTACAGGAAAGATGTCAATAAGTTTGAATGAATGCAGATAAAATTTACAAGGATGTTGCCAGGACTTCAGGACCTGAGTTATAGAGAAAGGTTGAATAGGTTAGGACTTTATTTTCTGCAAGGGTTCCCAACCCATTATACAGCATAGACCAATACCATTATGCAAGGATACGTGGATCCCAGGTTAGGAAACCCTGTTCCAGATCGTAGGTCAATGAGGGGACTATGTTTTTAATTTTGAAGCAACTGTCCCATTAAACTGACCTGGAAGAAACCATGACTCCACCAGGGAGGTCTTCACAAACACTGTATGATGATGCCTTTTTAGTACAAAAACGAGGATCTCAGAGTGTGGCGAGAGTGTAGAACAAGTTGACAGTGGAAGTGGTAAATGCAGGTTTGATTTCAACATTTAACAGAAAATTGAGTAAGTAGGACATGGATGGGAGGGGGTTAATAGCTATGGTCTGGGTGCAAGTCATTGGGACTAGCAGAATAATAGTTCAGCAGAGACTCGGTGGGCCAAAGGGTCTGTTTCTGTGCTATAGTGTTCTATGGCTCTAATTCAGCTGGCATCAACAGAGCATCCCTCTCTCCTGAGGATAATTCTGAGGCAGGAGGAGAAGATGGCAGCGCAATGCAGCTCGCAGCGGCCACTCCGGTGGCAATATCTGTTATCTGTCAAGTAGGGTGCCGTGCACAATCCTGATTTGCTGGAGACAGACATGAGAGTACGGAGGAACATCTGGTGAAACTTCTGAAATGCCTGCTTTGCTGCCGCTGCTACTGTGTGATCCAGAATCTCCGGAGAGGAAGGCCCCGAGTCCTCGACTTTGCTTGTTGCTCGGTGGCCGGGGCGAGGTCAAAGCGCTCAGCAGAGGTTGGTGCTCGATGCTTGGTGTCGGAGGGCTGGTTGGAGGCTCGAAGTTTTCAGACAGACTCAGAGTTGGCTGCGGTCGGGTGCTTCCAATGGTGCTGCATCATCAAGTTTGTGGCGCTTGGAGGTTCATGGCAGGGAGAGTTTCTCCCTTCTACCGTCTGCGTGAGATGATGGGGCTATCGGGACTTGTGACTTTTTTTTACCGTGCCCATGGTCTGCTCTTTATCAAATTACGGTATTGCTTTGCACTGTTTTAACTATATGTTATAATAATATTACAATTAGATTAGATTATGAGGACACTCAGTCCTCATTTATTGTCATTTAGAAATGCATGCATTAAAAAATGATACAATGTTCCTCCAGCATGTTGTGAGTGTTATAATAATGTGGTTTTGTCAGTTATAGTCTTGGTTTGTCCTGTGTTTCTGTGATATGATACTGGAGGAACACTGTATCATTTTTTAATGTGTGCATTTCTAAATGACAATAAACGAGGACTGAGTGTCCTTATAATCTGATCTAATTGTAACATTGATCCTTGAGGGACTTTCATAGCTACACCTCACCAGCAATTTCACTGGTCCCATATCAGCTTCCCCAGAATTAAAGCAAGTATTCAGTTTGTGAGCTAAAGGAAGAACACACATCCCCAGTTCTCCATTTTGATTCGCCAAGGCCCCAGTTCCCATCTTATCTTTCAGCATATCAGGGTTCCCTGGGAAATTTATCATGCTACTCTGAAACCGGGTGGTGAGGCGCAGATATGCATCCACTAAAGGAGGTATAAGGCACTCCACTGGCCTGCAGGCCACCCTTGGGCAAGGTGTAGCTCCTGCTTAGCCCCCGTCGATCAGGGTCACGTGAAGCCATTCGAGCAGGTGGCGGATGGTTGCATGAGCAGCTGGCACATATCACAAGTCCTGGTTATGTGACCACTGATGCCAGGCAGACAATCTCTGAAGAGTATTGATAATGGCTGAGGTCACCCACCTTGTAAAGGCACTGCCCAGAAGAAGGCAATGGCAAGCCACTTCTGTAGAGAAACTTGCCAAGGACAACCATGGTCATGGAAAGATCGTATGACATGGTACATTATGATAATGACTCTGAAACATCTGAACAACTAAAATGACAAGTTTGTTCTGGTGGTAAAAGGAATAAGGCCCGAGTGTCTGAAAAGTCCTGAAAGGGCCGTTTATCAGAGTTTTGTCATGGATATCAGTTCCAAGCAGAACTGACCAGAGAGTTTGCACATGGAAATTCAGCTTTTTGAGGGTGGTTTCCCATGTTTTCAAACTTTGTTCTCATGGACCCACTGGACTCACTCTTTCAACACCCATTCTGCATTACCACTAAGGCCAGGGTGTCCAGTACAGTCATGATGCACAGTTACAAAGAGCAGTACAGACCTGAACAAGATTGAATTGAATTGAATTGAATTGAATGATCTTTATTGTCATTATGTATAGGTACAATGAAACTCTGTTTGGCTTCCTCACAGGCAATTAAATAAAGCGGTAGATAAAAACAAGACGGTAATAGAAAAACAGTATTAAATAGATAAGTGGCAGAAAATAAGCTGCAGCAGCACCAGAATATCACAGTGATGCACAAAGTGCTGTTAGTGCAAGTATTTGAGTCCGTGTGTGTGCATGTGTGTGCTCACAGTTTCAGTCATTGTTCTGTGGGAGTGGTGTGATGGAGGCCACAGCTCTGGGATAGAAGCTGTTCCTCAGTCTATTTGTTCTGGCTTTTAGTGTCCTGAACCTTTTGCTGGACGGCAGCGGGTCAGACAGAGAGTGGTGGGGGTGTGTGGTGTCTCGGGTTATGTTGATTGCTTTCCTCCTGAGTCTGCTGGAATAGATGGTGTCCAGCCTATTGAGTCATATCTGGACATTGAAGCGACAACAGAAACAAACTGACCTAAAGCATATCTAAACATTTTTACAGGACATGAACAACAATACTCTACACTGATCATACCCAAATTTCACTTGCAGTGATCTATAATGAATAGTATACACTGCAAATTTAAAATAAGCCTTGCAATCTGCATGAATGTACAATTGAATCTGAACTGATTCTATGACCTACAAAATTCTAGAGGAACTTAGCAGGTCGGGCAGAATCTACAGAAAAAAAATAAACAGTTGACGCTTCAGGCTGAGACTCTTCATAAGGGCTGGGTCCAGAATTTTGTTGATGGGTTGCTCTACATTTCTAGCACCTGCAGAATCGCTTGTGTCTATGATCTAGACTCACTTTCAAGGACTTCTGTTCTCAGTACTTTTTATATTTGTATTGTTTGTTTTCTTTTGCACATTGGTTCTTTGATATTCTTTTTCTGTATGTGTATGTAAAATTCTTTATTCCTTTTTTTTCTTGTAAATGCCTGCACGAAAATGAATCTCAAGGTTGTACATGGTACCTTTATACATACTTTAACAATAACTTTACTTTGAACTTTGAAATGAATAATGCAAGTACCAAAGTCTTTTTGTGGAGACTGAACTACTCTTGGCCAGTCAACCACAGAGCAGTAGATTGCTGCCGACCCAGTTCGATAATGCTGGAGGAGAGGCAGGTGCAATAATATGTAGAAACTTATACGACAAATGTTACTGCAGTCAGGCGATCTCTTAGCAGCAGAAGATATCAATGTTCTGCTCTTCAAGAGATACGGGGACAGCGATAAAATAAGGAAAATGAAGTGGCCTACTTTTCATCTACTGTCAGAGCAGGATAGGCTACGGCTATTGTGATAAATGTTGTGAAAGAAGGAACATGGCCTAGAAATCCTTCTGCACCATAGAAAGACAAATTAATTCAGCAGTGCACAGGAGGCTCCTGGGGGTTTGTCAAAAGCCTGCTAGTGCTAAGTTGAATATGGCATCAGACCCAAGATGCTGTGTTATAGTTTAGGTTCTCTGCTTTCTAAAAGGACTAACAAGTAAGTTATGGAGATGGTGGTGGGAGGAAAAGCCCAAGGCAGGTGTAGTATGGGGAGGGGGGGCATTGTATCAGGAAGAATTATGATCTTGAGGGCTGATGAGAATTGGCTCCTTGGGGGTGGGGGTGGTGGGTGTTTCAGGATAACGTTCAGCTATAGAGGTATGGGAATGGTCAGACTTGCATTTGATATTGGGGAGGTAATGCAAGGGTTGGGTTCTTATATGAGATGGGTACAATCAAAGCAGTGTCCCAGAGTAATTTTATTATCAAAGTATGTAGATGTCACCATATACAACCTTCAGATTCATTTCCTTGCAGCCATTTACAGGAATATAAATAACTACAATAGAATTTATGAAAAACTATTATATAACCAAAGACTGACAAACAAACAATACGCAAAAGAAGACAAATCATGCAAATAAGTCTAAAAAAGTAAAATAAATAATAATGAGAGCATGAGTTGTAGGGTCCTTGAGAGTGAGTCTGTAGGTTGTAGAAACAGTTCAGTGTTGAGGTGAGTGAAGTTATCCGTGTTGGTTCAGGAGTCTATGGTTGTAGGGTAATAACTGTTCCTGAACCTGGTGGTTGTACGACCTAAGGGTCCTGGACCTCCTGCCTGATTGCAGCAGTGAGAGGGAGCTTGACATTCATGCTGGGGCACTTGTTTTCTCCTGGCAGCACTCCTGCTAAATGTGCTCAATGATGGGGAGGACTTTGCCTTTCATGGACTGGGCAAGAAACAAATAGGGGTTATGCTGCTAGTAGGGCCAAAGTCATAAACAGAAGAAGCCTACATGATCAGGAAGTAGAAGCGCAAAGATTGGGTTACTGTTTGGTGAGGGGAAGGACCAGAGTCATGACTGGTGTGGGAGGACACTCCTTCTGGGTGATGAAGGGTTTGACTGACCTTCACAAGAGATAAAAACTTAAGGGACTTTTAAGCAATGACACAGCTGATAGCACCTGTGTTTTGAAGATCTGCTTTTGCATGAGTACCCATCATCACTGTGTGTTACTGTGCTAGCTGCAGCAAGGATTGTAATGAAAATGAGGACTTTTCCAACTTCAGTCTAAGTTCCCTATCTTCCTTCACAACCATGCTTGCGCTGAAATTGTACCACGTTTCTCATATAAATGATGTGCTTCCTAATAGATTCTATCAGCTATGCACTGCACCTTCCACAAACCCACGACATACCGAAGAGCTTAATAACCACGTAGATACTTTTGAAATGGATTTGCCACCTTCATGCTTCCAACAACATTGTGCAAAGGATTCCCCACTGGAAGGAGCAATGAGAGAGTTTCTGTATTCATGGATCCTATATGAGGGAAAAATGATAACCAGAACAAGTGAACTATTACACTAACAAGAGAAAATCTGCAGATGCTGGAAATCCAAGCAACACACACACAAAATGCTGGAGGAACTCAGCAGACCAGGCAGCATCTACGGAAAAGAGTAAACCATTGATGTTTCAGGTCGAGAACCCTTCATCAGGACTGATGATATAATACTATTATAGTGCTATAAGAAATAGATTTAAGATATCCAGTGCTTTAACAGATCTCCCAAAAGACTGAAAATACACATAACACGTCATGGTAAAGCAAGGACTTTTGTTTGGAACAAAGGTGAAGTTTTTTAAATATTTTATCTCCCATCACGGAGTAAAGGTTAACTCTATTGTGGGAGAAGTGGCAATCAAGTTCCAGCTAGATTGGTTTCTCTCTCAAACACTCCTGATCAACAGTAAGAAGGAATTTGCAAGAACATATTTCCATTTATGCAACACTTAGAAAGCACCAGTGCACCAAATTATGCAAGACATCGGGAGTTGTGTTGACAACCACTGCTCCTGCTCAGTCCATATCCTGAGTCTCAGTCTGTCACTAAGCGCCCACACTGAGGGGGAAAATTACTGACTGGTATAGTAACCACACAGTAATTGCTGATCTTGTCATTTTCAAATGTCTCTCCCGGGCAGACTGTTTCAAATATCTTATTTATTTCACTGTTAAGTATTCTACCTGAGGAGGCCATTCACTTCATCAGTCCGCCATCATCTCTTTATTCCTGCAGATGTTGTAAGTGATATCGCAGGCTGTTGAGACTTTGCCTCCACAACCGTCTGTGGCAATGAATTCCACAGATTCACCACCCTCTTGTTAAAGAAATTCTTCTTCATCTCTGTTCCAAAGGGATGTCCTTCTATTCTGAATCTGTGCCTTCTGGTCCTAGACTCCCCAACTATAGGAATATCTTCTCCATGCTCACTTTACGCAGGTCTTCCAAAATTTGGTAGGCTTCAATGAATTCCCCCTCAGTCTTCTAAACCTCAGCCAAGTACATGCAATCAAGCAATTCTCCCCTCAGAGAATTGTGAATCTTTAGTATTCCCTAATGTAGAGAGCTGTGGATGATGAGCTTTTGAATGTAGAGATAGATACTTGGACTAACAAGAGAATCAAGGATTATGGAGATCAGGCAAGTCAGATCTGCCTGCTCTGGTTTCCTTTGCCCATATCAACAACCTGGCCATTGTAATCGCAAAGGCAGACTGGATTGTTCTATATTGCCAACTGTACAACTGATAACAACTGAGCAATGCTTGATTAAATTGTTGAAGAATGCACTATGTTCATGAAAAATTTAGACTGGTTGAAAGGCAAGTGAGGAAAAATACTATTATGGTCAGCATGCCCTAGTAAGTCTGAGGTGGTGAAAACTGCTGATGCTTGAGTTGTTTTGAAGTACGTTGGAACATTTTTCATGTTCTATGCATTTTTTCCTATCATTAGATTTTCTACATACCAAATCTTTACAGGGGATGAATTGTGCTAAGAATCATTAAGTTTTTTTTTGTCTTTGCCTTATTAAAAATTAGCTGAGCGAAGCTAAAGCAGTTCCAAGTATTTTAAGCTGTCAGTCAAATTGTAAATAGAAGTGGTATGAATATTAAGCTGTAGCATCTATCTCTTAACCAAAGCCTTTCTGTGGCTGTGTATTATTTTACCTATAATTAATTCTAATGTATAAATTTAGGCTTTAAACTTTACCTCATACCATTTTCCAATTGGACTGTAGTGTGAGAAGTTGGTAGAAACATTGCTGGACTCATGGTAAAGAATAATATATGGCGGAGAGTAATCTGTTAGAAATGGTGTTTGTAGTGGAATAATCAGCATCACTTTCTAGATCAGTGCAGACAATGCTTGCCAGCACAGCAAGCATTAATGTGACCAATGCACACTGAACCGATAACTGGAAAAAGCATCTTGCCTTTCTATTGTAGCACCTGCCTGAGGAGTAAAAGCTATGCCTTTTTATAACATTTATGCCATTATCTGTTCTAAGCAGTAGAAAATTGTGCACGCACAAAGAGAAAGGCTGTTGACCCCATTCAATCGGAAAAGTTTAAGTTCAAGTGTATTTGTCATTCAGCCATACATGAATACCCATGAATACAGCCAAATGAAACAGCGTTACTCTGGGGTCAAAGTGCAAAACACAACACAAGGCATATGTAGCACATAGAAGATAGCAGTAAACATATGGTCACACATAATAAAAATATAGTCCAGGTCCCTGAGTCCATAAATGTTGCAACAGTCTTCAGTCTAATACAATACGGTGAACACTGGGAGCAGCCCGAACTCTAACATGGATGCTGCGTCACACCACCTCCAGTACTCCGGTGCAGTGCACAGAAACCGACGCCTATGACTCCCCTTGGCGGCTGTAAAGAGGTGACACCACAGCTTGAGGCTTAATCCTCGCTACAACCCAAGCCACGCAGTTGCCCCACCATCCACCAGTAAAGCCGTGAATCAGACTTGCAGCATTCAACATTAACAACGTCCAGCAGGGTTGTGCGATCACAAGAAAAGCAACTAATATGATCACTCGCTGTTAGACTGCACACCACCTTCACACAGCGACTCCCCCGATGCCGTGGCAACACAATCCACGCCAAGTCTGGGTCCTACAGTTTCACCATCAACAAGTAACTTGCTGATGGGGTAGATATGCAGTACTTTAAGCTCTTAATGTCCAGCTAGGACCATAAAAAAAAATTTTAAAAGACAATAACAGCTCTGATTGACTCCATAAGAGCCAGTGCGTCCAATTGGAGGTATCTTACCGGAATTAATGAAAGATATTAAATGCAGGCAGAATTTACATCAAGCATGTGCTAACTGAAATTTGGAGCAGAGTTTCAATGAATGCCATTGGCTGCTTTCTATTTCTTGCAAAACTGAACGTGCCCTCATTGCTGCCTCCGAAATCCATGGCTGGCTGACCCTGGGTGATGCTATTGCTTGTCTTCCTGTGCCCCTTCTGTTGCGTGGGAATCATTACATGGTAGGGCCTACCCCAGCAAAGTCGGTGGGCTTTCTCCCAGAGTGGCTATAACAGCTGCTGAGACTCCACTGTCCTAATCCCTCTCCTTTAACCCCCACTGATGAGCCAGCAAAACCGTCAGTCTGCTTGGGGCCATTGAATGTTTGTGAATTGTTCCGAGCTGAGAGTTGCTCCCTCCCCTGTCGAAGTCACAGCAGCCTCGGGTCTGAGGTCTGAGGTCTGCGAGGTTCAGTGACGACAAGGGAGCTGTGGTCTGGAAGCCTGAGGCCCGGATGTGGCCTGTCCCGGGGTTGGAAGCCCACCTGTGGGAGGGAAAGGGGTTTGCTTTGTTTTGCTTCTTGTACGTTACGTTGCATTGTGTGCTGTCCTGCTGAATGCCGTGGGCATTTTATATCGGCGTCAGAATGTGCGGCAACTCCTGCCCCCCCACCACGTCTTCAGATTGTGTTGGTTGTTAATAAAAATGAAATGACACATTTCACTGTATGTTTCAATTTATATGTGCTTAATAAATAAAGGCATCCATTAGTCTTGCGAGACCATAGATCTGCACCTGGAAAGTCTTCACTCTCCAGGGCGCAGGCCTGGGCAAGGATGTATGGAAGACCAGCAGTTGCCCATGCTGCAAGTCTCCCCTCTCCACGACACCAATGTTGACCAAGGGAAGGGCATTAGGACCCATACAGCAATGTCTGATTAAGTGCCTTGCTCAAGGACAAGGGCTGGGGCTCGAACTCACCACCCTCAGGTAGCTAGTCCAATGCCTTAACCACTTGGCCACGTGCCCACACACTTAATAAATAAATCTAATCTAAATCTAAATGTCATTCAGTTACAGCTAGGATGAATTAAGAAAAGTCAAAACATTGGTGACTTTTTTCTTACATTTGAGACTCTAACACACATTCACACACTAAAAGTAAATTAGAATACTGAAATATTATATTATTAAGGGCCTTTCTAAGGACTGTTGAAATCTCCCATTTATTTGAGTGGGGACTACTGTGCTTGCTCCTTTTTCTACAGCACAATCTCAGTTCTCACAAGTCCCTGCTTGAGCTGGAAATCTTGGCAAAGTTTATGTTGTCCCATTGGACTCCCATTTGTACCTTTGGTGGGCAGGCTGAGCTCAGAGTCAGCCAGAGAGAGACTGAGATCATGACTCTCAATGTAGAGACTCCTCCGCCCTTGATTTACCCAGCACCAGTAGATTCAGCTACCTGGGCAGCATCATTCCGCAGGATGGTGGGACAAAGGGCAACATCCAGTGCAGAGTCAGCAAAGCTAGAAACGTCTTCAGATCAAGGAGCAACATAAAGGGATCAATCAAGTACAGCGTCCATGCCAAGGTGAAGTTATACCAGGTCTGTGTGCTGTCCATGTCAGACTTGCACATGTCAGAATGCTGGTGCATGACAGAGTGATCTTGCCAAGCTATCACCATTCCACAGAAGAATCTCTATATTTTTTGGCCAAGAAGGATATCCAGCCATACCCTACTCCTTCAGTGTCATCAAGAGCATATGGCAACGATCATCAAGAGGACATGATGGAGATATACTGGGCAAGAGATGAAGGGGGACCAACTCTATCATCAAGACAGCACTTCATTGCACCCCTGAGAGGGCAAAGGAAACACAGGAGACCAGGGACAATTTGGCACTATACTGTAGAGGCAGCAATGAAGACCCTGACCACACCTAGGGCACAATAGAAGGACTTTTACTGCTGCCCTAAGTGCCAACGGTGTAACAGGGGGTAACTATTGGACATCCATGGAGCAACATAGGACCAGAGATAGCCAGCTTCAGCTGACACCAGCACGAGAACCAAAATTTATACTGAGATACCAGACAAGATACTGGACAAGTCCACCAGGTTCACCACCAGCAGCCTCAGGTGCAGTTATTACCCACCAACCATCAGGCTCCCGAACTAACATGGATAACTTCACTCATCTCAACTGATCCCAAAACCTATGGACTCACTTTTAAGAACTCTGCAACTAATGTTCTCAGTACCATTTATTTATTTACTTTTTTTTGTATTTTCACAGTTTGCTTTCTTTTGCACATCGGTTGTTTGTCGGTCTTTGTGTGCAGTTCTTCAATGATACTGCTGTATGTCTTTGTTCTACTGTGAGCGTCTGAAAGAAAATGAATCTCAGGGTAGTACTGTACATCTGAATCGGAAACAGGTATAATACCTGCTGCATATGTCATGAAATTTGTTATCTTTGCAGCAGCAGTGCAATGCAATACACGATAAATAAACAAAAAATGAATTATAGTAAGCATATATATGTATATTAAATATTTAAGTCAGGATAAGTAGTGCAACAAATGGAAACTTTAGAAAAGTAGTGAGGTAGTGTTCATGGGTTTGATGTCCATTCAGAAATCAGATGACAGAGGGGAAGAAGCTGTTCCCGAATGGCTGAGTTGGTGCCTTCGGGCTTCTGTACCTCCTGCCTGACAGCAACAATGAGAAGAGGCCACATGATAGTATACAGACTTCGGTAATAGATTTACTTTGAATGTTGAACTTTGAATTTATAAGCTAAGAATCTGGGGCTGGCACAGAGGCTGAAGAACTGTTGATTACAAAGTAACCATGAATGCACTTAAAGTGGTTGAAGCAAGTAGCTACTATTGGATATTTTGACCCGTTGAATTTGATGTCCAAAATCTGAGAGGCAGGAAAAGGACAATTGATAGTTTGTCCAATTTCATCCTTATTAATACATAAAAAAGATGTATTTTAATTTTTCCGAAACTCCCAAAATAATTAATTTTGCTTTGCTCTTTCATCCTAATGATATTTTCCTTCCTTTTTTTAGGAGCCACACTTAGGTGATTTCCATCCCATCAGGAAACATTAAACATCATCGGGCACCAAAACCATTAATGATGTTGACCAGGAATATGTAGAGTTCTCTCTCCTCATGTAATTTATTTGGAATAAAATAAGCTATCACCCTTGAGGTAGTTTCAGGATACATTTAATCTTGTCAGCAGTTCCTCATGCAAATATTTTAAATGAAATTCTAATGTACAAATTATTAAGTGCAATTGATTTAATAAGGGTCATTGCTGAAGGATTCCACCTACTAGTGGTTCAATCACATGTAAACCACATTCATGAGAATTTAGTTGGTTATGTGTGCAGACATCCCACCTCTCCTGGAAGTTCTGGGAGTCTCCTGCATATTAATAGTGGCTCCCTGATGCCCGCAAATTATATACAATGTCCCGGATATTGAATTTTTTGAGAGCGAGCGTGAGAGAACGCGTGAGAGAGACCGAGAGAGCGAGCACAAGAGCAAGAAAGCAAGCGCAAGAGAGCGAGCGCGAGAGAGAGCGACCACGAAAGAGAGAGCGCATCCGTGAGAGAGAGCGAGAAAGCAAGCGCTAGAGAGTGAGAGTGAGAAAGCAAGCGCGAGAGAGTGAGAGCGAGAGTGCAAGCATGAGTGAGAGCGACCACAAGACAGAGAGTGAGAGCGAGAAAGCAAGCGCGAAAGAGCGAGCGCGAGTGAGAGCAACCACGAGAGAGAGAGAATGAGAGCGCGTGTGAGAGAGAGCGAGAAAGCAAGCACGAGAGAGTGAGAGCAACAGCAAGAAAGCAAGCGTGAGTGAGATCGACCACAAGCGAGAGAGCGCGCGCGATAGAGAGCGTGAGCAAGAGCGAGAGAGTTCCAAGAAAAGTTAGAGTGGCAGTGTTCCAAAAAAATATAAAACGTACGTCACCCCAGACTACACTAAAGTGTACCCCTGCCTAATAGGAGTCGAAATAATGACAGTGTTGCTCGCTGCACTGTTTGCAACAGTGACTTTTCTATTGCCCATGGTGGGTTAAGACTGTAAAAGACATGTTGAGGTGAGTTTAACAGGTGTCATTCATTCATTAGCATAGCTAATGTTATTTAAACTAGCTGGCCAGCTGCTAAGGAGCTACTCTACCTCTCCCGGAAGTCTCCCGCAAATTGATGGTGCTACCTCCCTGAAATGAGTTTTTGCAGGGTGGGATGTCTGTGTGTGTCACTGCATTTCTTTCTCACTGCAATGCTGGAGGAAAGGATTGTGTCTGTAATAATGTTAAACAGCACCATGTAAATTTATGTTTTGCTGATGTTATTTGCCCAGTTTAAACGAGAGCAGAAAAGTGATAAAATAAACCCATTGTCGGATGTAATTATAATTACTAAGCCTTCCTTTCAGAGCAGATAGCAAATGAGACAGACTAATTCATTTGCCCACATATGTTAAAATTCAGCTTAAATCATTAAATCAAGGCTGGCACAGCAGCACCTCTAGTTAAGCACTGAGGCAAAAAATGTTATAAAATGCACTTTATTTACAAGCAGCTTGTAGCAGTATGTTTGACTTGGTTCAGTGTCAGCATTCTCACCTTGGAGTTTGAAAGCTGCAGGTTCAAATCCCATTCTAGAGTTTGAGGCTATAATTTGGGCAGAAGCTTCGGCAGTGTTGCATTGTCAGAGGTGCTGTCTTTTTAATGAGATGTTCATCTGACATTTCATCCTTCCTGGCAACCTCGTGAAAAGATCTTTCCTAGTTTTTACATTAGGGGCATTTAAAGAACTCTCAGGCAAACATAATAGGCTATGTGGGAGGGAAGGGTTCAATTGATCAGAGTAGGTTAAAAGGTCGCTACAATATAATGGTCGGAAGGGCTTGTATTGTATTATAATTTCCACATTCTAAAGTTTTATGTTCTAGTTAGGAGCCTCAAGTCCCAGACCACTAGGTTCAGGAACAACTACTAACCCTCAATCATCAGGCTTTTGAACTGGAAGCCAGAACTTCACTCATCCCAACGCTGAACTGATTTCACAAGCCATGGGCTCACTTTTAAGAACTTTACAAATCGTGTTCTCAATATTTATTACTTACTTACTGTAATTATTCTTTTCTTTTTCTATTTGCACAGTTTGCTGTCTTTGCATTTAGCTGTTTGTCCGTCTCTGTCGCGTGAGCTTTTTCATTGATTCTATTGTGTTTCTTTCTACTTAATGTGAGTGCCCACAAAAAATAAACCTCCAGATGGTGACATATATGTACTTTGATAATAAATTTATTTTGAACTTTGAACTTTACCTCGGCTAACATTGCCACCCTTCAAAGGACACCGATATCGATAGTGTGGTCAATTATATCATTGTTACTTTGGGGCTTGCAATGCACAATTTGGTTGCATGTCAAGTTTTCTTAAATTAGATTTAAAACTCTACTTCAAAAATACTTCACTGGCTGCAGGGTACTTTGGGATGTCCTGGGGTCCAATATATAGTTCCTTAGCAGTCCAGGGATTATCAATTTAACCAATGTGTTAAATATGGCATATGTATGAACAATCCATATTCATTTTTACTGATGTAGGAGTGGGGGAGGAAGTGTTGAGAAGGATCTGAGAGATTGCGAACAGAAGCCTCCTTTATCGTGACTGCAGTTGCCTGGTATATAATTCCATGCATCATTCTTTTACCATTATTCATCGAGATAGATGATTATTTCAGTTCCTTATTCACAAAGTGAGACTGTCTCCGAGGACAATTCAAAAGCAAATACTGAAATACTGGAAACATTCAGGTAGAAAATAAAGAGCTAATGTGCCTCACTTACTCAGCACCATATTGCTGTCAACTCATCAAACACTCCAGCTGCCCAAGTTGGTCTGAAGATTCCCCAGTTGTCACTGCTTGTGTGATGTGATACTGAAGTGTGAAATCAGTACCACTTCCTCCACCACTGCGGTGGTGAGAGGCCCCCCCCACACAACTACCTTTGACTCTCCGCAACCACATAAACGACTTTGAGCAGCATTAGGAGCCGGAACTCCAGGCGTGCATGACTCATTCCAAAATGAGCCCGATTTGCAACCCATTTCAAACTCAATCATCATTTAAATTCTGCTTGGGCCTGACCATTTCTCCATGATGTAGTTGATCATGTAAGTATGACAGTATTAAGTGTTACTTACAATCAGTGGCTATTTTATTAGGTACACCTGTATCTAATAACTAATCAGCCAATCATGTGGCAGCAACTCAAAGCATAAAAGCATGCAGACATGGTCAGGAGGTTCAGTTGTTGTTCAGACCAAACATCAGGATGGGGAATACAATGTGATCTAAATGATTATGACCATGAAATGATTGCTGGTGCCTGTTGGGGTGGTTTGAGTATCTCAGAAACTGCTGATCCCCTTGGATTTTCATGTACAACATGTTCTAGAGCTTACAGAGAATGGTGTGATAAACAACAACGTCTCGTATGGCAAAGTTATTTCCCATGATAGGAGAGTCTAGGACAAGAAGGCACAACTTCAGGATTGAAGGACATCCATTTAGAACAGAGATGCAGAGAAATTACTTTAGTCAGAGTGTGGTAGATCTGTGGAATTTATTGCCACGAGTGGCTATGGAGGCCAAGACACTGGGCGCATTTAAGGCAGAGATAGATAGGTTCTTGATTAGCCAGGGCATCAAAGGGTTTGGGGAGAAGGAAAGGGAGTGGGGATAACTGGAAGAATTGGATCAGCCCATGGATTGAAAGGCGGAGCAGACTCGATGGGCCGAATGGCCTACTTCTGCTCCTATATCTTATGGTCTTAACTCAAATAACTACACGTTACACATGTGGTGTGTAGAAGAGCATCTCCGAATGCACAACATGTCAGACCTTGAAGTGGATGTGCTACAGCAGCAGAAAACCACAAATATATACTGTGACTACTTTATTAGGTACTGCAGGTTTTCTCACTACTAATATTAACTATTTACTACTTCCTTCTATGCAAAGAACCTACTCAACTTAACATACACTGTATAAAGCTATATTATGGAGCTGCGGCAAAGTACTACATTCAAATAGGCAAGATACAATGAAGAATATTGTTTGTAGTCTAATAATCCATCAATATATAGCACAGTGCACTCAAATGCCACAATAATCACCAATAAAATATTGGTTTGATCAGAGTTTGCTAAGAACAAGACTTCAAAGTTTGAATTAGCCATACATTTACTACTTTCATCAATATCAAGTAAGTCCACTCCAGAGGTTAAACAAATTACTGCACAAATTCGTGTTAATTGCCACAATCTTCAGTGACTACAAGGGGAAGAGCATGGCAACGGGAAATGTTACATTAGTAAAACATTGCTCAAGTTTCAGTCTAATAATATTATTAAGATAATTTTGTACTGGTACTAACTGCACTATGCTGCACTAAAGTAGTTTCATGGTGCAGCGGATAAAAAAGGACAAAAATTCCAAACCTCAACAAGATACAATAATTTTATTTTTTTCATCTATAGCAGTTATTACCCCTCAACCATCAGGCCCCTCAACCAAAGGGGATAACTTCACTCAACTTAACTTGCCCATCAATGAAATGTTCCCACAACGTATGGACTCAGTTTCAATGACTTATCATCTCATATTCTCACTATTCATTCCATTTATTATTATTATTATTACTTATTTTGTTTTGTATTTGCACTGTTTTTTATCTTTTGCACACTAGTTGAATGTCCAATGGGTAAAGGTTTCCATTAATATTATGGTTACTATTCTATTATGGATTTATTGAGTATGCCCGCAAGAAGATGAATCTCGAGGTTGTAATATTGTATCATAAGTGCACGTTGATAATAAATTTACTTTGAGCTTCGAAATTTACTTTGAAATTTAAATTAAGAGAAATAATTTTATGAAGAGTATAGGCTACAGAAAAAAGCATGTCAATAGTTGCTGAAAGCTATCAACACAGAAGGAAACTACAGGTCTCTATGGTAAATAGTCTGCTTCATACATTATGCACTGAATACTTACATTGTTTCCTGATGTTCGCGTGTGAGCAGAGTGACAATGGATTGAGCTGCACAGGTCTCAGAACAAGGGATGTTGTCTACTAAAGGTTAGAGTATTCTGTAAGCAGGGAGCAAATTCTATTTTCTATTTATGATTTATAATTTAAATTTTTATATTCACTAATTTTTACTATTTTTAATATTTAATATTTGTAATCCAGGGAGCGGGAAGCACAGAATCAAATATCGCTGTGATGATTGTACGTTCTAGTATCAATCGTTTGGCAACAATAAAGTATAAAAGTAAGTATAATTCCGAAATTAGATGTGCGAGGGGACTTTGGAGTCCTCATGCATGATTCCTTAGAGGTTAACTTGCAAGTTGAGTTGGCAGTAAGGAAGGCAAATGAAATGTCAGCATTCATTTTGAAAGGACTAGAATATAAAAACAAGGATGTGATGTTGAGACTTTATAAAGCACTGGTCAGACTGCACTTAACCATATAACAAACCATATAACAATTACAGCACGGAAACAGGCCACCTTGGCCCTTCTAGTCCGTGCCAAACTCTTACTCTCACCTAGTCCCACCGACCTGCACTCGGCCGATCCCACCGATCTGCAGCTTAATGTGAAAAAGACTAAGGAGCTGGTGGTAGACCTGAGGAGAGCTAAGGTACCAGTGACCCCTGTTTCCATCCAGGGGGTCAGTGTGGACATGGTGGAGGATTACAAATACTTGGGGATACGAATTGGCAATAAACTGGACTGGTCAAAGAACACTGAGGCTGTCTACAAGAAGGGTCAGAGCCGTCTCTATTTCCTGAGGAGACTGAGGTCCTTTAACATCTGCCGGACAATGCTGAGGATGTTCTATGAGTCCGTGGTGGCCAGTGCGATCACGTTTGCTGTTGTGTGCTGGGGCAGCAGGCTGAGGGTAGCAGACACCAACAGAATCAACAAACTCATTTGTAAGGCCAGCGATGTTGTGGGGATGGAACTGGACTCTCTGACGGTGGTGTCTGAAAAGAAGATGCTGTCCAAGTTGCATGCCATCTTGGACAATGTCTCCCATCCACTACATAGTGTACTGGTTGGGCACAGGAGTACATTCAGCCAGAGACTCATTCCACCGAGATGCAATACAGAGCGTCATAGGAAGTCATTCCTGCCTGTGGCCATCAAACTTTACAACTCCTCCCTTGGAGGGTCAGACACCCTGAGCCAATAGGCTGGTCCTGGACTTATTTCCTGGCATAATTTACATATTACTATTTAACTATTTATGGTTTTATTACTATTTAATTATTTATGGTGCAACTGTGATGAAAACCAATTTCCCCTGGGATCAATAAAGTATGACTATGACTATGACCATAACCCTCCATTCCTTTCCTGTCCATGTATCTATCCAATTTAAGTATTGCGAGCCGGTTTGGCCCCTTATCTAAGAAAAGGTGTTTTGATGTTGGAAAGAATCCTGAGGAGGTTCATGAGAATGATTCCGGGAATGAAAGAGTTAATATATGAGGAGTGTTCGATGGCTCTGTGCCTGTACTCACTGGGGTTTAGAAGAATGAAGAGGAATCCCATTGAAACCTATTGAAAGGTCTAAACAGAGTGGACATGGGGAAGATTTTTCCTGTAGTGAAGAAGTCTGGGGCCAGAGGGGACAGCCTCAGAATAGAAGGTTGTCCCCTCAGTACAGAGATATGGAGGAATTTCTCTGGCCAGAATGTGTCGAATCTGTGGGATTCAATGCCATAGTCAGCTGTGGAGGCCAAGTCATTGAGTATACTTAAAGCAGAGGTTGATCGGTTCTTGATTAGTCAAGGAGTCAAAGGTTACAATGAGAAGGCAGAACAATGTGGTTGAGAGGGATAATCAATCAACCAGGATGGAATGATAGAACAGACTTGATGGGCCAAATGACCTAATTCTGCTCCTGTGTCTCACGGTCTTACTAAACTAATATTTTCAGGCTTTCTAACCCAGCACTGCAACAAGCTGTGATCCAGATATTCCAAACAGAAATAAATATGAGTCTATAATGTGAAATTCACCATTTGTGGACGTGCTTTCTGTCAGTGGGTCAGCACTGCAATGACGCCTTTGGCTCTGGACCTGCGGCTACATATTCTACCTCACAGGTTGTAGAGCTGCAAAGGAAAATGCACAAATCTGGATGGAATCTGCAAGTTGAGTGGGGAAAAGATTGGGATGGGAAGTGGGACAGTCCAAAGGAGGCTCTACTTAGCCAACAGATGGCCAGATACCATTGAAATGGAATTCTCCATTGGGAAGGTGGACCTTTGCGCTGGAACATTGATCAGATGATAAACGAATGGAGGTAGGGTTGCCAACTGTTCTATACCGAAGGGACCTCCTTTATGTTGATACAGAATCAGTAAGCAATAGCCTATTTGTCTTACCATTTGCACAGTCTCAGTCCTGGACTGGTAAAGGTTGAGTCCTAAGCCAATAAGGACCTAAAGGCCAGAATTTTGTAATCAACAGTGAGAGCTGAACAGTGTCAGCTGAAAATCAAACGAACTTGCCTTGCCGCCATTTTCACAGTGGATCCAGGGACCAGCTGAAGAACCCTCCTCAGCAACTACAAGCCATTTCCACCACAGCCAGAAGACCTGCCCAAAGCAACTTTGCTCCAGCAGATACTGGAGACCACGACAAGCTGCCAGGTCAGGCTGTCATGTTGTTGGGCAACTGCTGCAGGAGAGGTGATGGAGGAGAAAGGGAGCAAGAGGAAGGAGAAGCAGTGTTGCTGAGAGTTCCATATTAGAAGAGAGACACCATACTTCCGTTGGAAATTAATTGCCCTCTGCAAAATATCCTGCAATGTACGTGAATGATTTTGATGTGGATGTGGGAGCAAGTCCTTAAATCTCATGATGACATGAAGAATGGAGGAGTTACAGATGGTGTAAAGGCTGCAGAGATATAGCAATGTGCCCAGACCCGTATGAGTGATTCACTTTGGAAACACTGATGAGGCTAGGACATACACCAAGCATGGTCAGGTCTTAGGGAGCTCTGAGTAACAGAAGAACTTGCCATACCAGTCTGCAGATCATCGAAGGTCATGCCATAGGTTAGAGATACGGTTCCGAATACACATAGAATACTGGCTCCATTAGTCAGGACATCAGACAGACAAGTAGGGAGATAATGCTTCAAATTAAGAAAACCTTGGTCAGAGCTCAAATGGATTACTGAATTAGAATCAGAATCAGATTTATGCCATGACAGTTATCAGGAGAGATTTTAGAAGCATGATCTGTTCTCCCGAGAGCAGAGGAGGTTAAGAAGGAACATGATTGAAGTGTATAAAATTCTGAAGGGTATAGGTAGGGTGGACTGCAGAAAACTTTTTCCCATACCAGAGGCAGACGAAACTAAATTACATGGGTTTAGGGCATGGGGAGGGGGATTGAAGAGAGAAACTTAGACGGTGTATGGAGTGTGGACCTTCTTCCCTCAGAATGTTAATTATCTGGAATGCACTGGCTGAGAGTATTTGATGCTCGGATACTGAAGCATTTAGATGAGGTCTTGAAGTACTTGGGCATAGAAGACTGTGATCATTTGCTGGGACTTGGGATTAATATAGGAGGGCGCCCATTGGTCAGTGTGGACACGATGAGCTGAATATGTTTCCATGTTATCAGCAGACAGAAACTGTCTTCAGTGAGTACCTAACCTTTCACAAAGCCCACTGCAGACGTACGGACTTATACACAAGAGATATAGGAATTCAAAGTGCATTCAAGGTCTCCTGGGACAGACTGGCCAGAAGTACTTTCTTTAAACATTGCTGCATACCAGTAAGCAGTCAGTAACATGCCACAACCCTTTACAGGGAAGACGGTCCTAAAGCAATAATTGGTGCAAACAATCAATATTACATGAACTACAAACCTACATCTGAACCTACCTGCCGGTGGCTGAGGGAAATTGCCTCAGACTGGTCCAGCTACAGAAATCTGCTCTCTACAAGCAGCATAGGGCAGTGGGCAGGATCAGAACGGCCCAGGACTATGATAACATTTCCAGCTTGCCAGCAATTTTGGGTAATTGCTACCCGCCTTTGGTCAGTGCACTACTTTTCTTTTCTGTTGGATGTTACAAGGCAGCTGTGCAGTAACAACAGAAAACTACTGTTTATAATATGGTATGGACATTGTTATTACCACCAGCTGACAACCTACAACCCTCCAGGAAGTTGTATCTTGCTTTTGGAGCTTTTTTTAACCATGTTCCTCACTAGCATAAACATGCTTAAGATATAATGCAAAGCGACAGTGTTTTATGAAATCTTGTTGGTAAATAAAATGTATTTATAAGCAAACCTCTGTGTAGAAATTAAGACTCAGGTCACTGGGCTTTAAAATGATTGTTTGGCTACCTTGCCAAATCCCCTAAACAATCCAAGTGTCTCCTATAGCAGGAAACACTATCGGGTGCTTGGTCTGGTGAAAATCAATCCTCTGGTAGTTAATACCAAAGCAGTTAACCGAACTCAAATCTACATTCTGCACTTCAATGTAAATTTATTATCAAAGTATGTATATGTCATCGTATGCTACCCTGAAGTCGAATGTCAGGATGGAATATTTATTTACTGAGGTAGAGTGCAGAATAGGCACTTTCAGCCCCTCAAGACACACCACCCAACAATGCCCCCAATTCTAGTCATATCTTAATCACGGGACAATTTACAAAGACCAATTAACCTACCAATCGGAGCACCTGGAGGAAACCCACACAGTCACAGGGAGAATGTACAAACTCCTACAGGTAGCGGTGGCAATTGAACCACTAACCACTACACTCCATATACCTACTGTTAGAGTGAGTCTTTTTGGGTAGGTGATTTGTTTATACTTAAATGACTTTGGCCACCAGGCCTCTATTTGACTATTTGACAAAGTACTGTGGATTGAGTCCACAACAATGCGCTTCCTAAAAAGGTGTGAATACCAGATGCTTCTGGCGCCGTAGTTTGACTTGATGCTGTAGTTTCGAAGACAGTATTATCTATACATTATAAATATTAATTGTCTTCTATGTTAGCACATAAAATGTCAAATAAATGTATTGTGGATTTAACTTGCATTCCTGAAGGCTGTGGATACCAACCCAAACATGTTGGCATCGGAAGGAAAGGATGAAGTTAGGTGGTGTGATATTTTGTATGTAGCTTCAATAGGAAGCATTGTCTATGCATTGTCTATAACTTTTTAAGTAGCGATTGCCTTTGTGCTTAGCATATAAATATCGAGCTCACATTGGGCTAGCAGACCTTTCTACCGATGCCTGCTGTACCTTGTTGTGTCGAATAAAGAAGCTGCTTTGTATCTACCAGTGACTCTGTCTCTCCAGTGATTTCATCCACGCTACAACACCTACCCTGATAACAAATTTACTTTGAATTTTTAAGTTTGAACTTTCACTTATGATTAAACAGGGGTCTGGACACAATACTACTCTAATCCTCTGTCAGATAACTCATACCATGTCTTTACATTGGCTTTCTTACTTATTCTTGCCTGTGATCACTTCCCATCTCCCAGCAAAACAAAATGATTTTTGGAGCCCTTAAGAAGATTTATTTATTCTTTATTCTCATAGCAGAATCCTTTAAGCATTACTATTTATTCTTTAGTGCAATGGCCCAATTTGTTGTGTTACGTACCCCGTAACTGGGTTGCCAAGCCGGCAGAAATGGATCACTCAGTTGGAGTCTGGATTACTAGAACTAAGAAAGTTTTATTAAAGAAACAAGCAACACAGTACTCTAATCAAAAGGATAATAAATGCAACAGTTCAGCAATGATAAACACACATGTACACAGAATTAAGATAACAGGATCAATCAAGCTCTATCGTTGTCTAGGGGTAAATGACCAGTTTCAAAGTGACGCAAAGTTCAGTTCAATTTAGTTCAGTTCAGTTCGCAGTAATCGCTGCCGTGGCGATGGACAGTGGGGGGAAGGAGAGAGAGAGCAAACGAATGAATATTCAAAACGACTTCCACACAGACCTTCGCAGTCAGCTTTCGGGCGAGTCCTTTGTTATGTCATCTGAGGTCACCGACCGTGAGCCCTCCGTTTCCAGATACGATCGTTTCCCTGTGCTGAACCTGGCACCCAGGCAAGAGTGGACACACACCAGGTTCCCGCCGGTTGTGCCTTTCCACCCTGTGCATCTATGGCCCGGTACTTCCCACCGACTTGTGAGAGACGCACCGCTTCCAGGGTCTTGTTACCTCGGGTGTCGTGTGTGTGTCCTGCCTTAGCGAACCTGTCCCTTTTTATCCCCCTGCTGGGGTATCGCCTGTCCATCACTTCAAACAGTTCAGGGTTCAAAGGGGGGAGCTGCTCTTGCCAGCTCTCCTTCCTTCATTAACATCTCCAAATGCTGCTCCATTGTTTTCCTTATCTCTCTCTCTCCTGAAGACAGATGGCAGCCCAACTGCTGATCCCACTGGTGCCAGCACAGGACAGCTACATCTCAATCTATGTGTATTCTTGTCACACTTCCCCCATTTAAGGATTTTTACCGGGGGGTAAAAATTACAAACATGAATACATTATTTGGTACACATAAATATATATCTTTATCAGCTATTTGGCTAATACAGCGAGTTTGAAGTTGTCAACACCTTGACAGACAGTCAGCCACCACATTTTCTGTTCCTTTTATATGTGTTATTAATAATCCCTTAGACCAGGCTCCAACTTAGCAAACTTCATAGTGGCCAAAAACACTGATGAATTGCGATCAATGTAACCTCTCATTTGGTTTTGTCCTGGACCACAATAACAAGGGTCATCCCATTCCGACTTAGTTTTCTCTCGCAAGGGCTTAGTAGGAGGGGGAGGGGTAGTGACCGCAGAGTTATTGCAAAACTTCCTACAGTACCCCACCATCTCCAAGAGCCTTCTGAGGGCCCTCTTGTCTGTCGGGGTTGGGAGGTCAGCGATAGCCTGCACTGTAGCTTGCATCGCTGCCAGCTGCCCCTGTGTCACCACAATTCCCAGGTAAGTGACCTTCGTGTGGCCGAACTCATTTTTTTCAAGGTTCACTATCAAGCTGGCTTCAGACAGCCGTATTAAATTGCCAATACACACCTCTGTGTTCGTCAGCCCTTTAGTCACTGAATTACTCATTCTATATGGTGTGGCTCGCTAGGCTACCTAGTGTAACAGACACCACCCAACGTCCCAGTTCTTTGCATTGCCTCGGGACAATCAAACACACGTGTGCGAGTCGTTTAATTACTTCTCCTAAAGAGTCACTTTGTTCGGGGATTAAGGGAGAGACCTTATCAGCAGACCTGGCCAAAACAATAGCCTTCTCCCATCTGGTCGATACCATACTCATCTTTTCAAAATGGTTTTTTTCTCTTATCAGGGGGCCCTTAGCTTCATTGATTTCCACGCTAACACCGACTAGGTTTGTTAGCATATCAAAAGCCTGTGACCGTCTCAGTTCGCGTCGGCCATAATCAATAACATCCTTCCCCCCGGGCAGCCGGTAAACCTCTTTCACAATTCCACCAACTGTTTCCTCCAGCACCGCGAATTGTCCACCGGAGGGTACCTTGTGGGCCAGGTTAAAAATCTCATCCCCATAACTCTTTTGCACCACCCCCTATTCCTCATCTGCAGGTACGGTACTTGGTTTCCCTTTCTTCCTTAGCACTTCCTCCTCCACCAAAACCATCAGCCCCTCGTCTCGCTCCTGCGCCTGCACAAATTCTTTCCTGGCTAATGCTAAGTCTGTCTCAGCTCCCTCACTACCTCTTGTTTCACTACACTCCTTCTTTTCACTTTCTACCCCTTTCTCGTACAAGACTGGCAGAAACGTCTCAGCTAAGTTTACTACCGCGGTTCCATGATGAACCTGTGAGTCCATGGGCGGGGCCTCAATGCTGGCAGGCTGACCTGTCAATCTCACGGCTGGGAACACGATTCCCCCGGCGACGTCATTACCGAGCAAGACTTCCACGCCTTTCATCGGTAATTCGGACCTCACCCCGATCGTGACTAGTCCAGAGACCAGGTTGCTTTGTAAGTGTACCTGGTGCAAAGGGACTGTCTCTGTCCCTTCTCCAATACCTTTGACCTTGACCTCCCCAGTCTGGGTCTCTGAGCTAAACTCTAATACACTCTTCAGTATTAGTGACTGACACGCTCCCGTGTCTCTCCAGATCTGCACTGGAACTGGGTTTAATCCCTCCTTCACTGACACCAATCCGGCCGAAATAAACCTCTCGCGCCCTTCCTGAACTTTGGCAGACCTTTCCTCTCCTAGCGGTTCGTTTACCAGCTCGATACAGCCAGTCAAAATCGCCATTTTTCCTTTTCCCGTCTCCTTCTCTGGGGCAAAGCACCTGGACGCAAAGTGTCTGACTTTCCCGCAATTGTAACAGACGACCCCAGGAGACTTCCTACCAGACTGCTCCCGGTCTACCTTATCCTTCTCACTAGTCCCCGGCTTACTTTCTGACTTTTCCAGCGGACTCTCCCCACCGTCCTGACTACCCTGCTGGTAGCCTTTACTCAGGGTAAACTTCATTTTATGCGTCAACGCATACTCATCCGCTAACTTAGCAGTTGCGGATAACGTGGCTGCCTCTTTCTCATCTAGGTAGGGTCTCATACCCTCAGGGACACAACCTTTAAACTGCTCAATCAGGATCAGCTGTAGCAGTCTGTCATAATCCCCCTCTACCCCCTTCGAGGCGCACCAACGCTCACAATATGTCTGCATGTCATGGGCAAACTCTAAATACGTGCGGTCCCACTGCTTCCTCGCATTCCGGAACCTCTGCTGGTATGCTTCCGGGACCAACTCATAAATCCTGAGGATGGCCTCTTTCACCACCTCATACCTCTGGGCATCTTCCGCGGACAAAGCTGAGTAAGCTTGTTGGGCTTTCCCTTTCAGTACACTCTGAAGCAAAACAGCCCACTTATCCCTCGGCCAGTCCTGACTTGTAGCAACTTTTTCGAAATGGAGAAAGTACTGATCCACATCGGTATCGTCAAATGGGGGAACCAGCCTAACCTCCTGGGTCGCCTGGAACCCTCCACCTTGGTTCAGCACGGGTCCCTGCTCTGCCCTTATCTTTAACTTCTCCAGCTCGAATTCCCTTTCCCTCTGTTTCTCCTCTCGCTCCAGCTGTCTCTCTCTCCCTCTCCTGCCTTTCTAACTGTTTCTCTTTCTCCCACCTTTCTAACTCTCTCTCTTGTCTTTCTAACTCTCTCTCCTTCTCTTCTCGCTCCAACTGTCTGTCCCTCTCTTTCTCTTCTCGCTCCAACTGCCGTACCCAGAACTCATGCTCGAGTCTCAGTTTTTCAAGCTGCACCTGTACCGCGTCTCCAGCAGGTTTTTCAATAGACACCACCTCCAGCTCCCCTTGGGGAAACACACCTTTAGATACACAGTGCTCTACGATAGCTCTCTGTATCTCCTCTCTCCTCATTGTCGACTCCCCCTTAGCAAGATTCAACAGTTTGGCCACAGCTACCAATTCCGATTTCCTGGCATCCTCTAATGCCTCCAAGGTCGGCGCCTTTATAATTTCCTCAGCCTCCATTTCTGCTGTTTGTCTTTTCTTTCTTTCGGGAATTTTGACCCAATCAATTTACTCCGTCCCAAATTTAGCGTTCAAAATCGCGGACGAGAACCCCACTTATGTTATGTACCCCGTAACTGGGTTGCCAAACCAGCAGAAATGGATCACTCAGTTGGAGTCTGGATTACTAGAACTAAGTAAGTTTTATTAAAGAAACAAGCAACACAGTACTCTAATCAAAAGGATAATAAATGCAACAGTTCAGCAATGATAAACACACATGTACACAGAATTAAGATAACAGGATCAATCAAGCTCTATCGTTGTCTAGGGGTCAATGACCAGTTTCAAAGTGACACAAAGTTCAGTTCAATTTAGTTCAGTTCAGTTCGCAGTAATCGCTGCCGTGGCGATGGACAGTGGGGGGGAAGGAGAGAGAGAGCAAACGAATGAATATTCAAGGTTTCCAGACCTTCGCAGTCAGCTTTCGGGCGAGTCCTTTGTGATGTCATCTGAGGTCACCGACCGTGACCCCTCCGTTTCCAGATACGATCGTTTCCCTGCGCTGAACCTGGCACCCAGGCAAGGGTGGACACACACCAGGTTCCCGCCGATCGTGCCTTTCCACCCTGTGCGTCTATGGCCCGGTACTTCCCACCGACTTGTGAGAGACGCACCGCTTCCAGGGTCTCGTTACCTCGGGTGTCGTGTGTGTCCTGCCTTAGCGAACCTGTCCCTTTTTATCCCCCTGCTGGGGTATCGCCTGTCCATCACTTCAAACAGTTCAGGGTTCAAAGGGGGGAGCCGCTCTTGCCAGCTCTCCTTCCTTCATTAACATCTCCAAATGCTGCTCCATTGTTTTCCTTATCTCTCTCTCTCCTGAAGACAGGTGGCAGCCCAACTGCTGATCCCACCGGTGCCAGCACAGGACAGCTACATCTTAATCTATGTCTATTCTTGTCACAGTTGATATTACATTCCTTCAAATTTCAGTAGTAGCCCTTCAAATTCTACACACCTGCAAGCGTTATGGTCCCTCTGAGTCAAATCCCTGCTCAATCAGGAGCAGCTGAGGGATAAGGTTTAAATTAGACCCATGTAACAGACTTAGCCCAGATGCCGTGAGGCCAGCTCAATCCTTGGCTGGCAGACTCCCTCAAAGAGCAGCCCTGGCAGGATGCCTTATCGGATTTGCTGATTCGGAATGAGATATCTAACACGAGGGAGGAGAAGGTCTCTGTAGTCTGCTTGGCTGTCATCTATCACTCAGTAGTTCCTCTCAAAGCACACAACCTATTAATTTCTGTAAAATCCAGTGCTCAAGTTACAAGTGTAAAATACTGCTCCAGACTGCTTGCAAATGGATTAATAATCTATGACTCCAAAGTGGCTCCAGTCCATATGATACATGAAATATCCTTGACAGGAAAGAAGCATGCTCAATTTGTGTACCAGCCCTCTAATAACCATCTGTCCTTCAACTTGTGAAAATTATCTCCAATCCTGAAGGAATGCTTAAAGGGTTCTGCTCTGGGGCAGCTCAGTAACAAGTTGGAAACAGCAGCAATGAGACCAGTATTATATCCTTTAGTGATTTTCACTACGTACTTGACGGGTGTAATGTCCTACGTGGCCGTTTGTGGCCTCCTCTACTGCCACAATGAGGTCATTTCCAGGCTGGGGGGAACAACAGCTCATATTCTGTTTGGATAGCCTTCAACCTGACAGCATGAACATTGGTTTTTCCCCGATTCCAGTAATTTCTCCCCCTCCCCTCTTTCCTTTTCCACTCCCTATTCTGGCTTCCCTCTTTCCCCTTCTCTTCACCTCACCTGCCTATCACCTCCCTCTTCCATGCCTCCTTCCCTTTCTCCCCTGGTCCGCTCTCCTCTCCCATCAGATTCCTCCTTCTTCAGCCCTTAACTTTTCCACCTAACACCTCTCAGCTTCTCACTTCATCCCCACTCCCTCACCCACCAACCTTCCCTCTCACTTGGCTTCACCTACCACCTTCTTGCTCGTACTCCTTCCCCTCCCCTACCTTCTTATTCTGGCATCTTTCCCCTTAATTTCCAGTCCTGAAGAAGGGTCTCGGCACAAAACGTTGACTCTTTATTCCTCTCCATAGATGCTGTCTGACCTGCTGAGTTGCTCCAGCATTTTATGTGAGTTCCTCCGAATTTCCAGCTTGTGCAAAATCTCTTGTGTTTATTTTATGGGTGATCTGCATTTCTACTATTGCTTCCTTAAAATGGATTGATCAATAAGGCCATGGGTTTTGCTACATCCAGTTTCCTGGAGAGTGTTGTCATCATTAATGTCTTCATCCTTGAGAATCCTTATGAGCAAGCTGCACTTTATACGTTTTACTATCAACACTGAACTGAAGAATACACACAATATGGTTCCAATGTTGATGTGTGTTTCTGGTCATTTGGGCTCTAAACACGACCATGATCAGAAGATGACACTGGTCATGAACTCTTCAACAAGACAAACCTTCAGGTAGATTGCCATCGTCATCTTGACTTCAAAATCTGGACACACCATCATGTCTGCAGATCCAAAAGCTACTTAACCAAACTAAGAACATGATCATTGTCAACACTTGAATAGAATGTTAATCTAACTGGCTTTATCCACAAACCCTAGAAATTTACTGCACCTCTTAAGAATATGAGAAACAGGGGCAGGAAAGCCAATCAGTCCCCCCTGTCTGTTCCGCCACAAGAAGATCATGGCTTATCATTCACCTCTGAGCCATTATATTGCCTCTAACCCCTCAATCTCTTTAATACCTAAAAACCCACCTATACCTCTCTTGCATATAGTAATGGAGCCTCCACTGTCCTCTTGGGTAGGGAATGTCAAAGGTTCACAACCCTCTGGAAAAGCTCTCTCCTGAATGGCCAGTACTTCATTTGAGACTATGACTCTGGTTCTAAACATATCAACTCAATCACTTCTCGTTTCTCTAAATTCTAAAGAACTTAGGTCAATTTTCTCAGTCGTTCATCATAGGAAAAACCTTTGATCAGTTACTGCACTCCCCCTATCATAAGTACATCCAAATTTGGGTAGGAAGACCAGATCTGCATCCAATAATCCAGACGCCATTTCACCAGCTCCTGATATAATCAGAACAAGGCATTCGACATTTTTTTACTCAAATCCTTTTGCAGTAAAGGCTAACATGCTATTTGTTTTCCTATCTGCTTATTATTCATAAAAAGGTAACTGTCACTAATTTGTATATACTAGCTACCTGCCCCTCCACTCTCAGGCTTATTGCACTAATAGTTCATCCCCTCACCACCCCACCAACCACAAATATGGCTTTGCCCTCTGAGATCCTCCAGCAGGTTGTTGCCCTGAGTATAAAGACACTCACTCAGATTCTTCTCATGAGCTGCACCTTTCTTTCTTCTACCAGAAGCTATGAGCTCACATTTTTCTATATCACATTTCTTCTGCCAGGTCCCTGCCCATTAATTTAATTTTTTTTCATCCACTGAAGCCTCCCTGTCACTTCAATACAGCCCACACGACCACCTAGCTAAGAATATCATCAGCAAACCTGCACATATCACTCTTGATCTCCTCATCCAAATCACTGATACAGATTGTGAAAAACTGCGTCCACTGCGCCAGTCGCGGCAGCTCACGTTTGCCTATGGGTGGTTCTCACCCTCTGCATGCCACCTTGGCTGAACAGGGGAGCACTTTTAGCGATGGACTAAGACAATTTCGCTGCTTCAAAGAGTGCTATATGAGGTCATTCTTACCTTCGGCCATTAGGCTCTAGAATGAGTCAACCCATAGCTGGAGAAGTGCTGTTCCCCTCCTGTATACTCTTTGAGGTAACTTATTTTTTATTCTTTCTCACTTCTCTTTTAATATTTGCATCTCTGTGCACTTGTAATGCTACTGTGACACTGTAATTTCCTTTGGGATTAATAAAGTACCTGTCTATCTATCTAGCCATCCAACACAGAACATCTTTATTTATTTATTTAGAGATATAGTGTGGAACAGACCCTTCTGATCCAACGAGTCACATCACCCAGCAACCCTCTTATTTAACCCTCACCTAATCACAGGACAAGTTACACTGAGCAATTAGCCTACTAACTGGTATGTCTTTAGACTGTGGGAGGAAACTGGAGCACCCAGAGGAAACCCATGTTCACATGGGAAGAATGTACAAACTTTCCTACACAGGATGCCAGAATTGAACTCCACACTTCAATGGCCTGAGCTGTCATAGTGCCATGCTAACTACTGCGTTACTGTGATGCCCTGTGTTTTATTCTCGACTTTTAAAGGCCTGCGAGCCTGTCCATTGGGGACATCGAAGGCCCAATGTCTTCGAGTCCACAAGTCCGCTGGAGGCTGGAGGCCCAAAGGTGAGCCTGAGCCTGTGCTGATGTTGGAAGGTTGCCTGTGTGTGTGGGTAGATGAGGGAAAGGCTTGTTCTGCTGTTGTTCTGATATGCCTGTTGCTTGTGTTGTTCTGCGAGCATAGCGAGCATGCTATGTTGGCACTGGAGTGTGTGGGGACTCTTGTGGGCACATTTGTAGGTTGTGTTGGTTGTTAATGCAAACAGCACATTTCATTGCAGTTTCAGTGTACATGTGATAAATAAATGAATGGATTAGAATCCAACTCAGAAATTTCTGTCCATTAACCTACACACAATCCACATCAGTATATAGTCTGCAATAGAATGTAGTCAAACTTCACTTAAAATTCTCAGTGTGGTACCCCAATCAAATACCTTTTGAAAATCCAGGTACATCACATCAGCTAATTTGCCTTTATTTATTTTGCTGGTAACAAACATAAAACATTTTAACATATTTACCAAAATAATCTCCCTCTCGTAAATCCATATTGACTCTGGTCAATCCTATTTTGTACCTAATTCCTTGTTATCACTTCCTTAATAAAAGGCTTCAGCACTCTCCCTTCCTCTGATGTCAGCCTAACCCTCTGTTGTTTCCTTCAATTCTCTCTCGTTCTTTTCTTAGAAAGTGGATTCACATTTGCTATCCTGCAATCTGTGAGGTGCTTCAAAGTAAGTAGAATATTAATAGCCACCTCCTTCAAAATGTTATATAAAAAAAATCCTGAAGATCTGGGGATTTAACATTTTCAGTTCTATTCGCTGATCTAATACTTATTTTTACTAGTGCTAATTCTTTTAAGCTTCATTCACTCTGAACCAATATTCTAAGGGTATGTTCTGTGTGTCCGTCATCTGAAAAGAATCTCAATGTTCAAAAAGCTCAAAGTCAATTTATTATCAAAGTACATATATGTCATCATATATGACCTTGAGATTCATTTTCTTGCAGGCATTCACAATAGAACAAAGAAGTACAAAAGAATCAATGAGAAACTACACACAAAGACTGACAAACAACCAATGTGCAAAAGAAGACAAACCGTGCAAATACAGAAATAAATAAATAAACAAACAAACAAACAAACAAACAAATAAATAAAAAGACAGACAGATAGCTAGATAGACCATAAGACCATAAGAATTAGGCTATCTGGCCCATCGAGTCTGCTCTGCCATTCAATCATGGCTGATCCTTTTTTCTTTCTCCTCCTCAACCCCAGTTCCCGGCCTTCTCCCCATAACCTTTGATGCCATGTCCAATCACGAACCTATCAATCTCTGCCTTAAATACACCCATTGACTTGGTCTCCACAGCTGCATATAGCAACAAATTCCACAAATTCACCACTCTTTGGCTAAAGAAATTTCTCTGCATCTCTGTTTTGAAAGGGCACCCCTCTATCCTGAGGCTGTGCCCTCTTGTCCTAGACTCTCACACCATGTGAAACATCCTTTCCACATCTACTCTGTCTAGGCCTTTCAATGTTCAAAGGGTTTCAACGAGATCCCCCCCTCATTCTTCTGAATTCCAGCGAGTACAGCCCCAGAGCTATCAAACGTTCCTCATGTGATAACCATTTCACTCCTGAAATCATCCTTGTGAACCTCCTCTGAACCCTCTTCAATGCCAGCACATCATTTCTTAGAAAAGGAGCCCAGAATTGCTCACAATACTCAAGGTCTGGCCTCACCAATGCCTTATACAGCCTTTGCATTACATCCTTCTTTTATATTCTAGTCTTCTCGAAATGAATGATAACATTGCATTTACCTTCTTCACCTCCGACTCAACCTGTACAAGGATTCTCAAGTCTCTTTGCACCTTGGATTCTTGTATTTTCTGCCTGTTTGGAAAATAGTCTAGCCTTTTGCTCCTTCCACCAAAATGCAAAGTGCATACACTTCCCGATGCTGTATTACATCTGCCAATTCTTTGTCCATTCTTCTGATCTGTCTGAGTTCTACTGCAGCCTCCCTGCTTCCTCAACACTACCTGCCCCTCCACTTATCTTCGTATCATCTGCAAAGCCATCAATTCTGTCATCCAAATCATTGACATATAATATAAAAAGAACCAGTCCCAACACTGACCCTTGTAGAACGCCACTAGTCACGAGCAGCCAACCAGAAAAAGCTCCCTTTATTCCCTTCTTTGCCTCCTGCCAATCAATCAACCCTCTATCCATGCTAGTATCTTTCCTGTAATACCATCAGCTCTTTTCTTGTTAAACAGCCTCATGTGAACTACCTTGTCAAAAGCCTTCTGAAATCCAAGTACACAACATCTACTGATTCTCCTTTATTTATCCTGCTTGTTATTTCCTCAAAGAATTCCAACAGATTTGTCAGGCAAGGATTTCCCTGAAAGAAACCATGCTGACTTGGCCAATTTTATCATGTGCCTCCAAGTACTCCGAAATCACATCCTTAACAATTGACTCCAACCTCCTTCCAACCACTGAGGTCAGGCTAACTAGCCTGTAATTTCCTTTCTCCTGCCTTCCTCCCCTCTTGAAGAGTGGAGTGATATTTGCAGTTTTCCACTCTTCCAGAACCATCCCACAATCTAGTGATTTTTAGAAGATCATTACTACTGCCTCCTTAATCTCTTCAGCTACCTCTTTCAAAACCCTGAAGTGCAATCCATCTGGTCCAGGTGATTTATCTA